>NC_141138.1:168511255-169128964 GCF_053477565.2 Lygodium microphyllum | reverse complement strand
AAACTTGGCCCCACACTCGGCCCGCCAGCCCAGGTAATTCGGTCTCGGCTCGTTGTTCGAGTCACCCACTTGGCCAGACTAGGTACTTGGCCTTTAGCCACTCGGGCTTGCATCTAAATTCCATATTCAGCCTTAGCCCACTCAAGCCTCATGCTATTTGCCTCGACCCAATTCGGTTGAGTTTTACTAGGCTACTCCGCTCGTCTGAGTTAGTCACTCGGTCCCTATAATTCGGACCTATTGGGCCGAGTCTGATTTTTTCTAGAATTTTTAAAATTTGGACCAGACCCACCTAGACACCGGTCAAACGAACACCTAAAGACCATATAGATGCTTGAAATGCCTTTCTAGCACAATGAATAAAGAAATCAGTGGGACACAGACGTAGAGGTGACACTAGTTGACCATCTAGCAACCCGGTTCGTTAGCAACATCAAGCGGAGTCATAGAGCCCAAACAAATCTTAACTGAGCAGAGGGCATAGCGGAGAACCCTATGAAATAGTGAGGACAGCCATAAACTGGCATACAAGCCTATTAGGCTAAACCCATGACGAGAGTGCTACAGTTGCTTAGACACTCTGTTTTCTCACTCACTCTGATTTTGAGCCCTCAAAACACACTTGAGAAGAGCTAAAAGCCTAATTTTGCACAGTGCATAGAAAAGAACACACATGCAGATAGTGAGGGTAAGTTGAGGACTGGTGGGTGGTAATGAACAAGGAACTCACCCAGACATAAGAACTTGAAGGAACCCACCAATAAGAGAAGATCCTAAGACATAGATGGGTAATCGAATCCCCAAAAGTAGGACCAGGCGAAGAATGTGACCGAAGAGTCGGACACAGCAAGGACCAACACTATCAAGAAAGTGGATCTACATGACCTCATCAACCTAATCAACAACTCGGTACAACAGGAAGTCCCAGACATGGAAGAGGCCAACTCAAGCCGTAGAAGTAACGAGGAACTTGACCTAGGAACTTTCTTGAGGGGATCCAACAACTAGTGAGTGGATGTGATGCCCAAACCTGACTAGAACACCATGACAGACCTATAGAGGATATCATAATAGATCGTGAGGAGGAGAGGAAGCTAGCATGCAAGGCTTTGTAAGGCCTAGCCACGTACAATCGGGACCAACAAACTAGGAGTTTATGCCACAGTATGGAAATGTGAGAGATCCAGAGAGTGCTAGCCCTAGCAAGCAAAAATCGGACAGAGGGCGAGAGAGCGATAGAAGGAGATCTCATGCTGAGAGCGAGCTTCTAATGAAGTGCTTATTAGATAATACCGCAGCAGAATAGAGCGCTGCAATGTTGACAATATCACTACTAGTAGGGTTGGGAGTCAACCAAGGCTCTAAGAGCCAATAGAAAATCCCAATGGTAGCAAAGAAGCTAGACAAATACCAAGCAACCGACGACCCATACAATGTTGTGGAGCAGTTTGAGTAGGTCTACGAGGCCAACAGCTTCACTGATCCTACTCGACACTCCCAAGCTTTTGAACTGTAATTAGGTGACAAGGGCCGGACCTAGTACACGATTCTAGATGCTGCGGAGTGAGCCAATTTCAACGGCTTGTAAAATCTCTTCATTAAGAGATTTTTTGAACATGGGTACTCCAATAACTTACTAGTGCGACTCATAAATGTCAAGCAAAGAGAGAAAGAGGACATCTGAGATTAGGTGACCCATGTGAGGAGCCTCTTCAAGAGAATCCCTATGGGTGAGAAACCAACCAAAAGAGCGGTGTCCACGGTATTTATTAACAGAATACAAAGTGAAGAGCTCTACAAAGCCTTGGTCGGTAACTTGAGCTTGCAACGAGATGTGCTGGCAAGGTTCTTTGAAGAAGCTATTCGAGTGGATGACCAACTCAAAGAGAGAATCTCCAGGAGTTTGAGTCGAGGAGAGTCTAGTGCCACATATTTCGAGAGGGCTTCAACGCCGACTGAGAGATCAGGCCCAAATGCTCAAGATAAAGAGAAGGGCACCGAATCAGGACAAGAGCTAGCAGAGATGAAGATGGAAATAGGTAAACTACAGGAGATGATGAGAAGACCAACTAGCCCATATGTCCAATGCATGCATTGCGACGGGAACCACCATCAGCCGAGTGTCAAGACCCTAGGTCATGACCTTGCGCTAATTGCGGTAGGTTCCTCCATGACGCCGTGCATTGTCGACTTCCTCGGAGACTCCCATATCTGCAGCCCTATGATCAACCCTACCTTGCAAAACAAGCCACCAAACTTCTTGGGAAGGGGAGTCCCATTGGCCTTCCCAGCACCTAATGATGCTAAGCCAACCATCCCTAGGATGGAGATAAACCCTACATGCATCCCTAGACCATCGGGACCCTACGTAACCCATCCATTGAGTGATACTCCAATCCACTACATGGAAGAGCCGAACGACGATGAGCCTTATGTAAACCCTTATGTATCGTATAATGAAGAAGGCAATGTAGTCCTTATGGAGTACCGACCAGTACTGATGATGACATTAGGTAGAGGGAGAGGCAGAGGCCTAGGAGGGCAGACCCAAGAGCCAATCGTGTGTTGGACTTGTGATCTCACCCAAGACACATTTATTCGTGCTACCCCGAGAGGGAGCAAGCAAATAGAGATAAGACTAACCTAAGATGCGCTGAGTGTGGGATCACTCATCTCTCTGTCGATTGCCCTAGACAGAAGCCATCCTCTAGTTTGGCAAATGAGCCATCGGTTCCATTGGGGTTGTTTGGTGTCAAGACACTCAATGAGGAGGCCATGCCTATCCCATTGCACATCATGACCCGTGCCCAGACAAAGCAGACCGGCATATCATTTCCAGGGCCTAGCAACCTTGACACAATCTCAGTTGGAAAGAAGACCCATAGATAGAGGAGGAAAAGGCCAGATGCTAAGGTCACTCTCAAAATCAAAAGTGCCACAACACCACTACCTGTTGGAAAGAAGGTTATTGGCGCAGAGGCATAGACGACGACTCCACGGATGGCTGAGAAGGGGAGTGCTAAGGTCAGGGAGTTCCTTAAACCAAAGCACCAACTCGAAGCCATTGAGAAAGTGAAGGAATGGATGAAAGAGCCCCAAGAGCACCTAAAAGACGCTGAGCCCATACTAGAAGATGGGATTGTGACGATCTCTCAAGCATAACCATGCCAGTCTCTCCCCCATGATTAAGATGAAGGGATGCGTTGGCACCACAAGCACTGCCGCCTAGACAAAGTCTAAGTGCTATGGGCCAACAAACCAGTCAGAGCCATTGGCCAAGAACCACAGAGTTAGGAGAGAGACAAATGGCTAGCAACCTCCTTAATACATTAGTGACCACCCTTGTGACTCTAAGCTTAGGTGACCTGCTTAAGCAGCATCCAACGCTATGGTAAGAGCTAAAGCAGTGGGTCAAAGAATCAAATGAGCTGGTTGTAAATACTGAGCACGACGCAAAAATGCAAATACCGAGTCTGATGCTGCACTCCATGCCTAAATCCTTGCACGTTAATGCCTTTTGGGAAGGCATGGAAATGCATGCAATCCTACTTGTCTTAGCTCTAGGGGATGTCACAAGAAGGGGGATTGTAGACACAAGGGTAGGAGTGAGTGTGCTAAGCCATGCGGTACTCCAAACTTGGGGTAACCCACTGGTCGAGATTGCTAGGTTCAATGTCACACTGGCTAACAGAATGAAGGTGAAACTATTCATAGTGTTGAAAAATTGGCTAGTGAAGATCAAAGGAATCCAATTCTCTGTTGACTTGATAGTCATGAAGGGAGTCGACTACGACATCCTGCTAGGCCGACCCTAGATATGCAATGCGAGAGTCGTAGAAGACTAGGGTAATGGTCTTATCTTCTTAGGCAATTGAATAGAGGCTGTATGAGTAGAGATGGATACTTGGACAACTACACCAGTTGATCTAGATGCCATCTCCACCATGTTGAAGGGTGATGGTCAGATTAGGAGATCCTATGGGACCTTAACCAATTATATCCCATGCCTTGAGGATGAGAAAGACTGGATGCATGTTCTTGCTACCATCAACCTGCTGTCCTTGGACACCGAGGAGTATGAACAAGCCATCATGGCAACTGGCAAGCCCAAGGACACACTCTCAACACTAGTATGCATGATAACTAGAAGCGTATGTGGAAAGCCCGACCCTATCACATTCCAAGTCCCAAACAATAAATGAGAGCTCCTAGAGATCTTAGGATATGTGATCAACAAGTTGGTTGGCAATCCAACAACGAATTTCAAACCATTCCAATATCTTTTGGATGAGCCTGAATGGTGATGGTCCAAGGTGCACGAGTTAAAATTGAGGTATAATTGGGTTTTAGTCCCCAACCAACCTGAAGAGACATATCAAGACTTGGGAAATAGGGAGTAGTTGGACAAAGACTGCTTTGATGACAAATATGAAGACTGCTACTCCTTCAATGATGAGAGTGAAAGGGAAATAGAAACTATAGAATATGACACTAGGGGACGAGTAATCGAACAAATACGAGTTGACTCCAGACCATGCAAGAAGAACACCTTTAGGGAAGGGAGAGGAGTCATGCGCATGGACTGTGACTGAATGGAGCACATAGGCACAATTGACTATAAGCAGGCAGGCCTAACCCAATCAAGGGATATATCATTGCTAAAAATGGATTCGCCTTCCGAGCTACAACCACCAGGAGAGACTCACTCTTCTAAAGAAGACGGAGAGTTTGATTTTGAGTCAGAACTCAGTTTGGAGAGTGATCCTAAGATATCTCGACCTCTCCAGACTAGATGCACCAAGGGGGACCTACCCGTCCACCTAAGTTGCTGACGGTTAAGGGAGGAATGACGCAAGTTGCCTAAGGAAATGTAGATAGAAGAGCAACGGAAACCGCAAGACCTACCAAAGCAATTCACAAAATTCAAAAAAGGAGATAGGGTATTGATCTTTCTAGGAGCCAAATGACAGGGGCAAGCAAGTGAGCCAATCGAAGCCCCGCCAAGGTGGTCAAGGAGGTCAATTTAGCCAGAGAAGGGGAGTTTCCCCGACTTGTCTTTATAGCCAATGAATTGACTAAGGGAGAGGAAGCAAGTCTCACTGCTCTCTTATGAAAGTATATAGATGTCCTTGCTTGGTCACTGGAGGAGCTCAAAGGGGTAGACCTGAGTGTGGTGACTCACAACATACCCATGACACCAAACGCAACGCCGAAGCAACGATCATATCCCATGAATCCAAGGCATACCCACACCGTCAAGGAAGAAATTGACAAGCTAATGAGACATACTCCGAGCAGTCTTTGAAGGTGTCGACTATATCGTCTCTCATTGAACCACGATGCTAGTTTTTGGTGAAGCATGGATGCATCCTAGGACACGTGGCATCGAAGAATGGTATTGCCACAAATTTCTCAAAGATTAGGGTCATTGTCGACCTTCCATCCCCAAGTGATTACAAGGGTGTTCAGTGCTTCTTAGGCCATACAAGGTATTATCGACGGTTTTGTTGAACTATGCATTGATTGCTAAACCTCTATACAAGCTGTTGATCATATTCGAATGGATTGAAGAGTACCAATGCACGTATGAGGAATTGAAAAAGGATCTAACAACGGCACCAATTCTACAAGCCCCAAATCGGACTCTCACGTTCCATGTGCACATTGACGCTTTGAAATTCACCACAGGAGCTATGTTGTGTCAACTTGGTGAGCATAACCTGGATTACCCAGTGAGCTAGCAGACAACTCATAGAGACCAAAATAAATCACTCAACAATGGAGAGAGAGGGCTTGGCCATGGTGTTTGCTGTAAAGAAATTTTGGCATTATCTTTTGGATATGCCTTTTACCTTCTTTGTTAACCATCAAGCCTTGTTTACCTTGTTAACAAATCTTGTGCTATAAAACGTATCTCTAGAGAGCTACTTCTACTTTTGGAGTTTGAATTCTCCGTGGTGGTGTGTAAAGGGAAGCAACATTACATGACTAACCATATGTCTCGCATCCCCACAGGAGAATCCGTTGGGCAAGGCATTCTAGACGAACTACCAGATGCACATCTATTCAGCTTATCCACTACAAAAGATTTGTTTAGAGCCGACATGACATCGTATTGGGGAGATGACATAGTTCAAGTACTTGGAGCACGAACTACCTGAATGACCAACAGAAAATGCCTGACTTAGGTAGCTCATCTTAAAGATCTAACCTTATTAGTTGATAGTAGACCAACTCTACAGGTGGGGGGAAAGACGAGTTGCTGCACAGATGCGTGCATGAACATGAGATGCATGACGTACTCATAGAGGCACATGTGATGGAATTGTAGGAGGACACTTCAGCGGAGACGCAACAGCCCGCAAGGTGTTGCAGTCCTAGCTATGGTGGCCTACTCTGTTTTGAGATGTAGTACGATTTGTGAAGCATTGTGATGAGTGCCAATGGACTAAGGTCCATATTTGTAAGGATCACATGGAGCTAACCCCAATAAATGTGTGACAACCCTTCAAGAAATGGGTGATTGACCTCATTGGAACCATTAGTCCCACGGCACAGTATTCACAAGCCAAATACATCATTGTTGCCACACTGACTATCTAACGAAATGGGCAGAAGTACAAGCTACGAGAAAAAAAATGACATTAGGACCATTACCAAGTTCCTATGGGACCAAGTGATCTCACGATTCTTCGGCTACCCCATCGAACTAGTCAATGGTTAAGGCACACAATTCATCAATGAAGTGATAGCTCACCTCCTATTCTCCTTCCTAATCATCCATCGAAAATCTTCGCCTTATTGCCCTCAGGCAAACGACCAAGCTGAATCCACAAATAAAATCTTTGTAAACGTCCTGACCAAGGTCATCTCTGCTTCGCGCAGTGATTGAGATAGCAAGTTGATGGCGGCCTTGTGGGCTTATCGCATGGCTTACAAGGCGGCTATAAAACAGACCCCCTTTAGGTTGATCTATGGTACAGAGGCGATTCTACCCTTAGAGTTCTTCGTGCCTAGCCTCAAGATATCCCTTTGAGAGAGATGGGACATGAAAGAGGCATGGACGGAATGCCTAATTGAGCTCGGATGCTTATCAAAAACCCGACTTCTAGCCACCCATGTGTTAATATGTGAGAAGGCAAAAATGCTGGTTTGACAAGCATGTCAAGTAGTGCAACTTTAAATAGGGTGACTTAGTACTGCTGTACTCAGTCAAAGGACATAAGCAGAAAATGAAGTTTCGGGGGTTAGGTCCTTTTAGGGTTCGAGAACCATCAGCCGAATTGGCAATGTAGAACTTGAAACCCTAGAAGGTGAGGGCATAGGCTTCTTCAATGGTAGCCACATAAAGATGTACTTCCCTCTCGTGCACCCATTGCATGAGCCTCCAATGCTAGCATCCCCTGTCCAAGTACGAGTAGCCACTATCACTAAGATGGATGATGAGGATGAGGAAGCTGTAGAACTAGCTTACCTAAGCATAACGGTCACTACCAAGCACACATGAACCATTAATGCATTGATTGATGAGGGAGCTGAATTTAATGTCTTAACTCATGGCCATTGGACCTAAATTAGCAAACCACAGTTATAGCCCACTATCTCTAAGCTCAGCCTATATGGAGGCCGATCATACACACTTTTGGGAAAGTGCAAGGTTGCAGTTTCTATCGAGTCTGAAAGCATGCCGATGATCTTCTATGTGTTGCCCAACACTAAAGATGCAAGCACAAAATCGCTATTAAGACGGAACCTTTAAGAAGCGAGCTCCTTGCCATGTCAACTACGAATCACAGCGTATCCACCTAGCCATGGGCAACATCAACATAGTTATAGCTTTCAACAAGGGTGGTCTGACTTCTTTCAAGTCTGCAAAGCCACCGGTAGAGACACCCACTGTCAAGCCTAAGGAGTTCAAATGGGTACCTAAACATCAAGCACCGCTACCTAGAACTAGACACCCACACCCTCGCAAAGCTAAGGACGCACACTCGAAACCTAGGAGGCACATTAGAAGCTACCGATATCGACCAACAGTCAAGTCGTGATGGGTCTTGAAGATCTTATTGCAAGCGCAAGGCTACTATGAGGGTAACAACTGTGTGTACCTAAAGCCAAGAGGGCCAAAGGTGCTCCTCAAAAGCCACCCTCAAACTTAACCACATGAACCATCCCGACAAGTTTGATACTCAGGCCACAAGAGAATTAGGCCACTAAATCCATTGCCTTCCCTTCATGGAAGAGGAAAGAGCAAAGTACAGCCTCTTCCTTGAGAACCAGACGTACAACAAGATGAGATTTAAGAGCATTCACAACATCAAAGAGGAAAGTGCATAAGTATAGCCTCTCCCTTAAGAATTGGACGTACAACCAGCTCAGATTCAAGAGCATTCACAACATTGAAGAGGTAGTGACAAGTGAGGAGGCCGTCAGGAGGATCGTAGACCAGTGCAACCTTTCCAAGTATATTGAAAAGTTCAGGAGCACACTAAGTGCGTGGAATTCCTGAGGACATATGACCCCGAAAAGGAGTGTGGGATGGTAGCCTTGGTAAGCATGGAAGGAATTAAGTAGGTGCAGGTTCTGCTCAGTAGGGCCTTGGTGGAAAAGGCATTGCGATTGGAACCAAAGGTGGAGAAGAGGCAGAAAATAGACGTCTATGCCATGTTGAGGATGAGGAAGGAGAACGTCTTGATGAACAATGGCATAAGCATCTAGGACATTCCCAACGCAGAGGTCAGGTTACAGATCAAGATGATCCACTCCCTCTTCTCCAACCAAAGATACAATTCGCTCATGCATAGGATCAACGTGCTCATGTTGGAGAGCATGGCGTGTCATTCGCTAGATGAGGTAGATTGGAATGGCTACGTTCGGAAGACCATAGACCAATTAGCTAGAGCACTAGCCCTTGGAAGTAGACCGGTAGGTGGAGAATCCCCAGCATTGAAGGGAACCGACAAGAAGAAGCCCTAAGCCAAAGCCTCATTTATAGGGTATGGAGGAGTCTTGACTGCCTTTATCCAAGAGGTGATAAAAGAGGCACAAGATGGAGAAGAGAGAGTAGACGAAACACTTGGTAGGTCACCTCCTTGGGATGACAAAGAACAATCAAGTAAGAGGACGTTTAGTGAGGAGGAGGAGGAAGAGCAAGAAGCTCAATCTAGCAAGAGGAGGGCAAGAACACCTATGAAGAAAACTACACAGAAAAATAAGAGGAAGAGAGGAAGAAAAAGGAGGAAGTGAACCTGTGAAAAGCCAAGAATGAGTCAAGAAGAGCCAAGGAAAAGAGGAAAAGAAAAGCCGCAGAACAAGAGGAGGAGTTGAGGAAGAAGGAAGAGGAAGACATTGAGCTAGCCAAACAAAGATCAATGGAGCAGTAGGGCGAACATGGCGAGAGGGACACCTTGAGCCTAGGGAGAGAGGAGGGCTCAAGACCAAGAAGAGCCTAGGGAGAGAGGAGGGACCCCATGGATTCCATCCCACCCCTCATGGTGCCTACCTTTGTAACGACAACGTCCACACTTAGCACCCTAGCCATGGTTGACACCACTAATCTTATGGCTTGGGTACAATATTTTGTTAACAAAGAGCTAGCTCAGGCAAAGAGCACAGAAGCCCCAATTGTAGGGCAAAAGAGACTGGCAACAACAACATATGCCGAGTCAAGGCAGGACCCCAAGTGGCAAAAGGTGGGGGCCTCCACGACTCCCATCCCCACAACTGTGACGCCACCCGCTAACTATGATGACAATGTTGCGTAGCTCCTTTCCCAAAAAAAGAATAGCAGTGGCTAAGTTGGAAGCAGAGAAAGAGTCGGTGGCAGCCTTCCAACTGGAAAAGACTCGGCAGGTCGCCACGTACCAAAAAGAAATTAGTGAGCTAAAGGCTAAGCTCAATGCCAAAGAGGAAAATGAGAAAACCTGGAGGTAGTAACTTGAAGATGAGAACTAGGAGTTGGTGGCACTACAACGCGAATATAAAACCTTGATACTGTAGCACCAGGACTTGGAAGTTCAATTGCAAAGAATCCAATCAGGCATGGAAGAGCTAGCTGAAAGAGAAGCAGAAAAGAAACATGAATAGGAGGAGCTTCACCGAGAGGTTGAAGACCTCGTAGTCAAAGTATTCCTAGAAAGAGATGAGTAGGAGAGGTTGGAGAGAGAGATTGAACACCTAGAAAAAGAGAAGGAGGAGCTCACCCACAAGGGGAAAGAACACAAGTTGATCATAACATCCCTAACATGCAGGTAGGGGGAGAGCTCTGAGGAGATGATGAAGAGAGTCAAAGAGTGGGCAACCCATAATGAAGGGAGGGTGAGAACCTTGGCATGCCACCTGGTTCAAGTAGAAAAAGACAAAACACTTGCGAAAAGTAGAGCAAAGGCTACCCAAGTGAGCTTCCAAACATAACAACACGCCTTCCTGAATACCCTATTAGACATCACATAGGTAGAGGAGGGAGAGCCTATAGAGACCATGAAGAAGAAACTGGGAATGGCTCGTAGAGCTCTAAGAGCAGGCTTGCAGATGCTGCCACAACCTAGAAGAGTTGGTCCAAACCTGGATGTGCAACACCACTATCTTCTAGGAAGGCCTAACCCCACAAGAAGTGGATGCACTTGGATTCACCAAAGAAGAGTAGCAAGAGTCAAGGCAGGAGAGGAAGGTGGATATGAACTTCAAAATGGGACCACACAAGGAAGAGCTTGTACCACCACCTCCTTCCCCACGGCCTAAAGAGCAACAACACGTAGACACCTCCACAGAAAGAAGGGCGGCGTTGAGGGAAATAAGAAAACAAATGGTGGAGGAAACAAGAAGAAAATGGGATGCCAAGGGAGTGAGATCACCCCAAGCACCTATCCCACCATGTGAAGAGAATGCCCCAACAAGCTTCCATGCCAACCTTGTAATGTGGGAGAGGCAAGAAATGGCCAAGAGCCCCTTTGACTTAACCTTTCAATTCACCACTACCCTGCGTAGGGTTTTGCCCATCAAAGTGGTGGAGAAGGTGATTAACATCAGAGGCCAGATGCTCAGATAGAAATGGTTGGAGGAGAGAGAGAAGAACCCGACATTATGGGCCACTAAAGATGCCAAATTTTGGCAGAATAAAGTTTTTGAAGTGCTAAAGTCTGTGCCTGGCTACCAATGCCAACCTACATGGAGAAGACACCAATATGGACACTTGGATGGCCTTTTGCAACACTCAACCCTTCGAGCGGAATGACCCAATCTTTATGTCCTACCCTCGAAGGGTGGGGGTGGATTTTGACTCCAGTGTCTGATCGGTATGATTTCCCAATAATTTATAATCCACATTGTACTATATATGAAGATGCCCTCGTCTTCACATAAAAAATTTTGTATGATACCCTAATCCACTTCAACAACGAATTCTCTTCATGCCCTGACCCCGCCTTTATTACTACTTATAATTACCTTAGACAGCTTAGGATAATCCTTTTAGGAAAGACCCCACTTGATCCTAACACTATAGATAGTTGCATGATGGCTCAGACTAATGATGCGAGTTGCTCTACTACCTTGATTTTGCTTAATTCTTCTAGAGGATATGAATGATAGCTACACCTACTGCAATCATCCATTTCTCTCCATCACCACCCTTTAAGTTTGCCTAAACCTCAAGGGGTATCTCCAAAGTTGCCAATTCCTTAACAAATATATTAAGCCCCCTTCTCCACCTCACTTGATGATGAAGACTAAACTTCTATCATGGCTATGTAACTTGGACACCCACAAAAAAAAAAGAGAAAGAAGAAGAAGAAGGATATGAGAGATAAGAAAAAAAAAGAAACAAAAGACAAGGAGGTACAAAGTGAAAAGACAATCCAAAGAGCGAAAATGGAAAGAGAAATCACACGTAGACACAACAAGTTGCATGTGGGCCATAGTCACTGCACCTAGGGGTTCTAAAGTTAGGTGCATTTGGTGGCCTTGGTGGGCCAGCTCCATGTTTACCCCTAGCCCTTTTTGATTCCCCATGACACAAGCTTAAGGCACATCAATGCCAAGACATACCGAGGGAGGTAGCACTTGCCTACAGTTATTCACCTACGGTTAGACCTATGACCCTAAGCTATACACACCGCACCTCCCTTATGCACAAACTAAGTCCTCAAGAGAGAGACAATGCCTAGGCTTGCTCCCAGTCCCACTAGCACGAGCACAATGCACCATACAACAAACCGAGCACACGTCCAGGTGGTGCACCTTCTTTTCTTTTCAGGTACAAATAACCACCAACTCTAGAGGCCCCATCATCCATGCAATGCACTCCCCATCTTATGTGACAATGTCACCTTGCAGGCAAAAAAAAGCAGGGGCAGACCGCAATAGCCTCAGTCAAAAAGTGAATGAAGAATCTCATTTGCAACAACACAAGAGAAGGCAATGGCAGATGACCAAGGGAGGGATCCGTCTAACACCATATTCAATTTTAAAGATAGATTCCCCCATTAGCCTCTCTTCACACAAGGATCTATCCAACACGATATTTGATTTTAAAGATGGATTCGCCCATGAGCCTGTCTCCATGCAAGGATCCATCCAACTTTATCTTCAATTTCAAAGGACGAATCTCCTCAACACCAGTAGCAAAAAAAGGACCCAACCCAACTACATCTTCAATTTCAAGGGCCGCTCCATCCAACACCATCCCTCGTAAGGGCTTGTATACAAACTCAAAAAAGCCATTTGGCTACACCCATCCCACCTTCCAACTACTACACCTCACTACCATGGGACTGGCACTAAACTAGGAGGGGGGTAATGTTAACCTCAACACAAGAAGAAAGCGGGAAAAAGTGGAAAAAGCACAAGTCAGGACCTAGAAGAGACGATCGAGGAGGAAAGCAGACACAACAAAAGAGGCAGGAAGAAGAACGACTAAAAGCGCAAGGGTGGCCTCAAAAATCAAATCAAAGGCAAAAACACATTTTAAATACAAGGCACCCCTAAAACTTTTGTAAAAGAGTGCCAGGCTCCCTCTTGTGAAAATTGTAAAAGGGTAGATGAGCATAAACTAAAGAAATAAACCAAGTAGAAGGGAATAGGAAAAAGGACCTTGCCACAATGACCAGTCATGCAAAAAAGGGGATGGGTGCCCACGAGATTTTAGGGTATGTATATAAAGTTCAAAAGTGAATGAAAGTTCATTCTTTGGTGTGTGGCAAAGTGGACACTTCTTCTTCTCTCCTTCTCTTCTCTTGCTTGCTTGCTTGTGAGGGAGGGAGGGAGTGTGAGTGAGTGAGGGAGTGAGTGTGTGAGGGTGAGGGATCTTGGAGGTAAAGCCCTCCACCATCTCCTCTCTTCTTCTTCTCTTCCCTTCTCTTCTCTCTTCTCGTGTGTGGCTATGGAGGATGGAGCTTGGAGGAAGATGCTTGAGCTTGCATCACGAATCGTGGAGCTATCGGAGTGCTTGAGAGAGGAAGCAACTCAATCGGGCATCAAGGTAATCTCACTACACTTGTAGAGAGGGATAGCACGTCGGCTATGTGAGAGGTAGCCATTAGTGCTCACTTGAAACGCTTGAAGGAATAAGCGGTCCATGGGTCTTGGCGGTTGAGCAAGAGGAGTCTCAACAATGGTGAGGGAAACAATAATAGTGGAGGTGAAGATAGGGGCACAATGATATTAAACAGGCCCAAGACACAATAGATAGACTTGAGATAGGTGCAACTATGACCAAAAGACACTCGATAGGTGGCAAGGACTCCATGCAATACCCCAAGTTATAAATCAAGTGACCTAGATCTCTTTCTCCTCCTCCTCCTCCTCCTCAACTAGCCCTCATCACTTCTCCAGAACCAAATCCTAGCTGAGCAATTCCAACCTCAACCCTAGCAAGTGCAAGGCTGTTAAGCATAAGGAGGTCCAGTCAATAGTTAGATGATTCATAGGGCAAATGCTTAAGAGGAGGAATAATTACCACTTACCAATCCTTAGGAAAATATGCAAGTACTAGAAAAGTACGAAGCTATTGATTAAGAAAGTGACCTTTGCACGTATAGTGTGAAGGAAACCTTTTAGTCTTATGAGATCAATTTTGCATGCAACCACTAGCATTGGAGGCTATCCAAGAAGCCTTAGAATCCTACCTTGTTGGCCCTTTTGAGCATGTATACTTGTGTTGTGCACAATTCATGCAAAGTAGGTCACTATCATGGGAAAAGACATACAATTAGCCAAAAGGCTAAGAGGGGAGAAAAATTAGTGATGCTAGGTGCTTAGAAGTTTTGTAGTACCCACTGTTTCACAATGCACTTTGTATACTTTGACATGTAATGAAAAACCTTTGCTTATGATGGTCATGTCTCATATTGTATTTAGTTATGGTGGTGTAATTATTAAATTCAATTTGATATATCAAATTGGAATGTCAATAAAAAATGCTACAATTAAGTAGGATGGACACTTAGTTAGCTAAAGCGGCTCCACGAATTTCCATTTAATCTCAATAAACATTTTTGATTTTTAAAATAACTTGCATGATCTTCTTCTTTGCTAATAGAGCCACACCAATTGAGTGTGTGCATGCATCTAAGCCACAAAATATGGGTGCAATTTTTTAAAAAAGTGAAAATTTTTGTTGTTTGAATGCCTAGATGAGCTAGTTTTCCTAGTGAGAAAAAATGCAAAAAAAAGCCCATGAGGCCCTAGGTGCCTAAGCCTACCATGGCGTGAACTACCAAATCAGATGAGCTAGTTTTGCCCTAAAACGAGGAAAAATGCAAAAAAGGCACTAGGCAACCATAGGCACCCCAAGCATGCACGATGTGTCCTAGTAGTTCACATGCCATGGTGGTCCTAAGTCTCCTACCTTCTTTTTTTTGCAAATTTCCTTATTTCAAGGCAAAACTACCTCATCCAAGCACTCAATCAACAAATTTTTCTGCTTCAAGTTTTACATTTATTTTTCTCGCCATCAATCATATTGACATCATTATCACGCTTCACACATAACTTTAGATCTTTAAAGACATTATTATTAGGTCATCTTAACATAAACAAATACAAAATGTTTACAAATGAGAGATTGCAAAGGATATAAATTTCCATTTTAATAAGTCAATTACAAGGGTGCTTTTTCCTTGGCTCATGTGACTTTTGGAAAATAATACAAAATTTAGTTCACATTTAGCCACTTGATTATTTCATGGGCCTACTTGCATCACTTCTTGGCCTTGGATAACAAGTGGATTGTCCTAGCACTTTGCTCCATGTCCCCATCTTTCACCCCTATGTCCCTTCTGATACCCATGTCTTGTAGCACCCTTCTATGTAGGATATGCTGAAACGTGCTTCACCATCTCCTTCTTCATAAGAATTATCTTGTGCATGTTTGAAGTGATGTAGAAATGCATAGCACCTTTGACAAGGCCTTCAAAATGGAGAGTTGAATATGTGTTTGTGAGATGAAGGAGGATGTATGATGGCAATATTGTGAGTTGGGATCCGCTTGATACAATGTGCTCTTGGGGCATCCTTTCTGAAGGCTCCTGGCTCTTTTAGCGACTTGCAGACTCATCAATGTCAAGCACAACCTAGATCAACAAGAAATTAGCTCACAATAGTATGCACAATAAAACAAAATCTATAGGTAGACAATTGTTATACTTACTTCCTACTTGTCATTTTGATAGCAACCTCTGAGGGTTAGACTAGACTTAAACTCGCCAATTGGGAGAGCTTGGTGCTCTTTATCTTGCAAGGGTACTTAAGCTGCCACCAAAATTACTTACATTGGTTTGAACTCTCATGGGTGAACTACAACATGCTCTACCATGTTAATGGAATTCTCAAGAGCCATGATGGCAACCTAGATGTCTTCGAGTCATTAATTGATATACTCCATAGGAAGGTCATCTAACACTAGGGGAAATTCATTGGCAATTGCCAATATTGACAATGTCCCATCCTCCCTCACTCCCAAAAACTTCTCCACATCATGGAGAAAGTCAAATGTATTATTATCAATGAAAACCTCACTCGTGCTATATATCAATGTGACAATTTGCATTGATCGTAGTTGGGTTGAGCTCTTGTTCACTTGAGTTGCTTCCTAAGCTAGCAACCATGGCCATTATAGCTCCATGGGTAGGTCCTCTAACACTAGGGGGAATTCATTGGCAATTGCTAGCATTGACAATGCCTCATCCTCCCTCATGCCAAAATATTTCTCCACATCATGGAGAAAAAAAACTTATTATTATTGATAAAGACCTTACTCATGCTATCAATGCCACAGTTTGCATCAACTATAGTTGGGTTGACCTCTTGTTCACCCGAGCTACTTCCCAAGCTAGTGTCCATTGTGCCACTATAGCTCTGTTGACTATGAGGACTAGAGCTTTTTTTCTTTTGCCACCTCAACTTCTTCTTTTGTCTTGTCTAGGGGTAAAGGGTTTGGGTTGCTCTAGCTCTGGCTCTGGCTCTGGCTCTGGCTCTGGCTCTAGCTCTGGCTCTGGCTCTGTATCTATTACTGTCTCTGTATCTGCTATGTCTCATTGTGTGCAAAGGGGGTCCTCACCTTCGTTGACTAGTAAGAGGAAGATGACCATCCAAGAGAGGAAGTCAAAGCCATGTTGATCATATTCATATTCCTCGACCTTTGGAAGGGTGAGCCTCATAAAAAAGATAGATGTGAAATTTTCACAAAAACAATTTAGTCATTTGTAAAAGGGTTGGGTGTTGTTGATGTACTTGAGGAGGTCATGGGGCACCCAATCCTTGTTGGAACCCTTAAAGACCATAAGAACTCTTAAAGTGGTCATTCATGTATCTGAGAGGGTATTCCAAGCTTGGAGCATGCAATAAGATGATATCATAATAATTGATCTTGGGATAAAAGATCTAGTATATGTATAATCTTCATGCAAACTCTATGGTTGGAAGAAATCGCATGGAATTGACAAAAGCATGATCCATTGTTGAGAGAGGTGGGGCAAGAGGCAAGTACGAGCATTATAGAGAGGAGGAGGAGTGGTTGGAGAGTCAAAAAATGAGAATGGGAGCTAGTTATTGGTTTATATAGGCAATGGAATTAATTAAAATTTTAGAAATTTTATAGTTAAAAAATAAAATTTGAAGTAAATAAATCAAATTTCAAAGAATCCAAAGTATACAATGTCACAATAAATAAAAAATACATATAAAATATAAAACCATAAAAATCCTCAATCTATTCATCATGAATTTATAATACATAATCTATCTTCACATAAATTTTGACTTGTTGCAAAGCACTTGATGTCATATAAGTCTTCTCTATTCTTTTGTCCATCTAAAAAAGATTTTTTAAAAAATAATTTCCAAAATGTAGTTGTCTCAACTTAAACAAAACAACACTAATATCAAATAAGATCACCTTTCTACCACCAATTTGAAAGCTAAAGCTCTCTCCTAATTATGCTTCCCATCAATAAAAGATTCTCTTGCAATTTTAACAAGCTCCAACAACCACACTGATTATGTGAATAACTCGAGTGTTCCACTAGCATACGAATTTGAATATCAAATGCTTGTCCCATGTCTTCAATTGACTCTATGGGAATCCTTTGGCCGCCTTCTTCATCCATTTTTTGTAATAGAAGTATATGTATAATCATGAATATGCAATCAAGAAACGAAAGGTAACACTAGGGACCACCACTCTAAACAAAAAGATGTAATCTTTGTGCATTCACCCACCTCATCCTAGTCTTCTTCGAAGTTGGAATTAAAGAAATCATCACTTATATCCTTTGAAATGAACATGGAGGGACCATGATTTGTATTAGTGGTTTTGAAGATACAATCAAAAACATAAATTAGCACAAACCATAAAAGGCTCACTAATCTTGAAGCTTTAGTGAACTATGAATGCCATGTATGATCTTCAACCCACTATCTATGGGAAACATCATTGGCACCTCTTTGGCATACATCTAGGCAACAAAATGCTCTATTAGAGTATCACTAGGCACCCAAACTAAAACAATCTTAACATGCACACTAGATGTTGAGGGAATGTCACCTTAGTTGGGGCCTAACACTCTCTCCCCTTTGAGATTTGAAATGCCCTCAACTTAAAAATAAGTAAATTGTCATATTTTATAAAGAAAGTATTTGTCCACCCAAGTGACATCCTAAAGAGGACATCAAAATTCTTGTAAATATTATGATTTTTTAAAGCCATCTCCTCAATATTTAGGATTGATTCTAGTTATAATTGCATAATTTTGTAGATAAGCATCCTAAATTGATAATAATCTAACACTTGCCCAAGGTTATGAAAGAGGGAGATGAGAGAAGATGTGGCTCAATGAATCATATAAATAGTGATAATAGTACTATGAAAAAGTACTATTCATAGAGACAAAGTACTTTTTCACAGAGACAAAAGTGCTTTTACATAGAGAAAAAAGTGATTTTCCAAATAGAAAAGCACTTTTGCATATATAAAACCACTTTTAACACATTCAACTATGTAGTAAAGAATAATAGTGAAACGTGTTGAGATGAGAATAAGATACTAATACAAGTCTTAACCAAATCTAGAATGGATAGAGAACACAAGATTAATATAATAGCACTGAGCTCTTCATTCATGAGAGAAGGGTAGCCATGATTGCCAGAAGTACTAATGACGGACTAATCCCCAAACCCAAAACTAGTAGTGAGGAGCTCAATTAGCTTAGATACAATGAAAAAACAATTTACAAATTGTGTGTTAGACTCAGCTTCTACTTAATAGTACACTAGATGGTGTCTATTGTCTACTCAAAGCTAGTTTGTGCCCGGGACTATACTAGAGAATGCTGTGATTGCATTGGGATAGCAGTCTAGCTTCTCATAATAACTTATACAACTTTCTCATATGAGTGATTCTCAAGCTATCCTTTGGGAGATGAGTGCTTTAAAGTGAGGAACAACTCTTCTTCATAGTTTAACACAAGATCATGCTTGTAGCTCTAGATATTTAGCTCCCTAAGTAGGCAAGTCGGTATAGTCTTGAATTTTATTAGTTAGGTGACCAACTAGATATTTAGCTTCCCATGTAGGCACATCAGTATAGTCTAGAATTTTAGCAGTCAAATGACCAACCAGATTTATGGCTATATAAAATAATCTAAAAATCAAATCTAAAAGATTCATCCAGTCATGTTGTTGTAAATAGATAATCATTTCATCATTTTACATTTCCAAGTCTTATTGGTTGCATTGAGGGATAAGACTGATTCCTACAAAGGTGGTGGCTAGAAGTTTTTGCTTAATTGAATGTGACTTTTCCACTATTCATGCACACTCATTGGTACTACCAAAAAGTGTATTCATAGGTCAATTGCATGACCTTAGGCACATGCTTTTGCATCATATTACAATTGTAATATAATCCTTGACCTTGGCTATCCCAAAAACATTTTTCACACCTTAGTGAAGTGATGGTGTGAGCTTACATAATTTAATACCTTCCCTCAAGTTCAACAACATTTCTGAATATAATCTGAGAAGGTAAAAGTGATGAAAGAAATATAAATAGCTAAGTAATGATTGGAAGACTTTGAATCATTCCATGATCAGCCTTTCCTTTCCTCCTCGAGATCATTCCCTTAAGGGAAGCTCCATCATGCCAAGCCCTATTCTAAGTTTGTAGAAGAACTCTTTTCCCAAAGTGTTAATAAAGATGTTAGCCACATTCTCCTTATCATTGCAATAGTGCATTATGATTATGCACTTTTTCCTTGATAAAGTCCTCTCTCACTTCAATATGCTCGATTGTTTGATACATGACTAGATTCTTTGCTAAATATTCAATTGAGATGTTATCACAAATGATAGAAATGGGATCAAAAAATCCATAGAACCCAACCACTTGCAAGCATTACTTCAACCATATAGTTTAACAAACTATTGTAGTTAAGGACTTGTATTCAACCTTTGTAAATGAGGGGTTGACTATATTTTGCTTCTTGGAGCACAAAGAGATTGCTCCATTTCTAAGGAAGAAAGCATTGTCACTTATGCTTTTCCTATTAACCAAATATACTACATGATTAGAGTTATTGAATCCATGTAGACTCAGCTCATCACATGTATATAAAATACCCCAATGCTTAGTACATTTCAAGTACCACAATACTCTTTTGGATGCCACTCAATGATGCATCCTTGGACTCTACATAGACTATGAATTGACCGCATGATGATGACTATTATACCATGTAATAGTCAAATAGATAAGGGAATCAATGAGTTTCCTAAATGTAGTATATCTTAGTTTGTTAGTGGTAGATATCTTATACACTTGGATTGAATCCATAACAAAACTAATTTTTAGTTCATCAAAATAAAGCAAGCCAAAAAGAAGTTCAAGAAAATATCCCAAATCTTTATATTGCATCTCAATAAAGAAGTGTCAGATCGGCCCAAAGAATCAGCCAAGGATTCACCCATAAAAGCTCTTTTTGAAGTGTACAAAGGTATGTTTTAGATACCTATAGAATTTCCCTCTAAAAGACAAGTTGACCATCCAATTAATTTAGAGCCTCATTCAAAGCTAGGAACAAACCACATTATAGGCTTTCCAAGTGCGAGTGAAGAAGTGGCCAAGCAAATTAAAGAGCTATTAGAGATGGGATTATAGAGCCTAGTTTCTCACCTTACGTATCCCTAGTCCTCTTGGTGAAGAAGAAGAATGGATCATTTTGGATGTGTATTAATTACATGGATCTTAACAAGATTATGGTGAAGAATAGGTATCCTATCCCTAGGGTAGACAATTTACTTGATCACCTAAAAGGAGCAATTTTTTTTACCAAAATAGATTTACAATTTGGCTATTATCAGATTCATAGGGTGATGAAGTTAAGACTCCTTCAAGACAGATCATAGCCTTTATCATTTTCTAGTCATGCCCTTTAAATTGACAAATGCGCCATCTATCTTTCAAAAGTCTCATGAACAAGATTTTACGTCCTTTCCTCTTTCACTTTGTGCTAGTATTCTTTGATGGCATACTTATCTACAACAAGATCTTTCAAGATCATATGGCACATGTGAGAAAGGTATTTGATGTCTTACGACAACACAGGTTATTTGCTAAGGAGACTAAGTGTTCTTTCATGAGATTGAGATGGGATATCTAGGACATGTTGTTAGTTAAAAGGGAATCCAGGCTGTTGACCCAAAGAAGGTGCAATGTATTAAATATTGGCCAACACCCACTACTACTACATCTCTCTATGGATTTCTTAGTCTTTCTTTGTTCTATAGGAGATTTATTCGCCATTATGCTACTATTGTAGGTCCTCTCATAGACAGCCTTAAGAAAGAAAGCTTTCTTTTAGGATACTATAGCTAATTGAGGTTTCAATTAGATGAAATATTTGCTTACCTCAACACCTATCCTCATTTGTCTTGACATTTCTAAAGAGCTCACTATTCAGTGTGATGCTAGTGGTCAAGGCATATGAGCAATTTTATTGCAAGAGCTTGGGGTGATAGCCTTTGCGAGTCATAACCTCAATGAAAAAGAGATGGCAATGAATATTTATAACCAAGAACTACTAGCCAATCTTCATGCAATAAAAAAGTGGCATCACTATTTGTATGGCAACCAATTCATGGTGAAAAGTGATCAAAGAGTCCTTAATTATTTCCTATCCCAGTCGAATCTCACTCCCAAAGCAACATAGGTGGGTCGCTACATTAGAGAATTATGACTTTGATATCACGCATACTAGGGACAAAGATAACATAGTTGCTGATTCCTTATCTGAGATTGGATAGAGGAGATCTAGGAGGCTTGCCCTTCAGATAATGACTTTAGCTCTATATTTCAAGAATTACAACAATGCATTATGGATGAGAACTCCCAATCTTAGTTAAGAAATGGTCTCACATGGTATCATGGCTATATTGTCATTCCCCATACTTCTCTCTTCACCTAGAAAATTATCCAGGAGATACATTCCTCGCTTACAGCTAGTTATTTTGGTTTCTTTGAGACTTAAGACATGATTGGTAAGAGTTTATATTGGAAGGGCCTTTGGAACAATGTTAAGACTTTGTTTTTAGTTGTGTACCATGCCAACAAAACAAGGACAACACATCAAAATCCAGGTGGTTTATTATAGTCATTGCCTATCTTTGAAGGTAAATGGACACATATTATCATGGATTTTATAATTGGCTTACATATCACTAAGAAAGGTTGAAATAATATTTATGTGGTGGTGGAGAGACTCACCACAACAGCTCATTGTATCCCTACAAAAGTTCAATATACATCTTCTCAAGTAACCCCTCAATTTATGGAGTAGGTCTTCAAGTTACATGGATTACTATAAGTCATAGTGCATGATAGGGATGCCAAGTTCATGAGTAGCTTTTGGCAAGTAGTATTCAGCTCCATGGGCATAAAATTAGCTCCTTCTATAGCTAACCATCCTCAAATAGATGGACAAACATAGAGAGTTAACAAGTGGTTGGGGGTGTACTTTGAGACACTTTTGCCATGATGTACAAAATGTATGTGATTCATGGTTATATTTGGTAGAATTTGCCTCTAGCAACTCTGCTCATTCCAACAAATGAGTTTCACCTTTTGAGGCTTTATGTGGCTACAAGGTACCCCTTCCCACAGTCATTTTCAATGAGAAGATAAACCCTTAGAATAAGGAAGAGTTGGATTGCATGCATGCTGTTAAGTGAATTGAAAGTAGGCCTAGGATCAAATGAATCTTTATGCTAATGAGAGAAGGAAAAATCTAGAGTTCCAAGAAGGGGATTTTGTACTCTTGAAAGTGCCCAAGTCTCATTATGCTAGTCTCAAAGATGGTTCTAGTACCAAACTAGCTCATAGATTTTATGGTCCTTATAGGGTTTTGAAGAGAGTGGGTGACTTGGCATATTGGTTAGAACTTCCCTCATCCACTAGGATTCACAATGTCTTCCATATGAGTCAGTTAAATCATTTCATTGGATCTATTGTGGATTATGTTTAGGAGCTTCCACCTATGGATGATAAGGGTATCATTCAATATGTGCTTGAGGAGGTCATTGGCTAGTGAGACAAGAAACTTAGATAAAGAAAGATCAAATAATATCTTATCAAATGTAGAGAATTACATTTGGAAGAAGCTTCTTGGAGATGAACATCAATCATGGAAGAGTTCCCTTATCTCAAGGAAGCAATCTTGGCTAAAGATTTGTCATTTATGGCCCTATTCTAGCACAGTTAAGCAGCTCTTCGTTTTAAGTCACATTTACTCTATTTTATGGACAACAAAACACAACTTACATGGCTTGAAAGCTTTCAAAAAGAGCTTCATTTTGATGCCTAGCATGCCCCAAACAAAGATTTCTACCAAAATTTATAGAATATTTACTACAACATGGCACTAGTAGACAACATGCTATTCCATGTCTATAGCCTTTATATTGGCCACCAACTTATAATCAAGTGATGGATTTTATCCTTCCCCATTGGCGCACATTTAATATACTTGATTATACCTCCTTTATTCTTTTCATATTCTTGGAATATTAGTTGATTTATCTATGATAATGGCTGAAACAGAGTAGTACTTTGTTTTACTCTATCACATACTCTATAATAAGTTCAAATTTATTTTTGGGGACAAAAACATTTGGGTATGGATAGATTGTCGAAACTAGGATTAATAATGTGAGCAAATACTAGCTATATTGGTAGGCATATAAGATATAAGATACTTTATTTTTTGCTATTTAGAATTAATACAAAGTCTCTTTTATCTTTAAGATTTCTCTTAGCTTTTATGGCTTCCATCTCTCACTTCCTGTCTTTCTCTCTCTACTTTCAATATTTCTCTCTCCTTGACTAGTTTTTATCTCTCATCTGTACTCCTCTTCTCTCTCTTCTATAGTTATCTCTCTTTTTAAGAAATTGAGTAAAATAATGTGGAAAAATATGAGTTACATTGGCTAGTATATAGGTGTAAGAGACTTTATTTTTCACTATTCAAAATTAATATAAAGTCTCTTTCATCTTCAAGCTTTCTCTTAGCTTCCATGGCTTTCACCTCTCTTATCTTTCTCTCTCTACCATCAATATTTATCTCTCCTCGACTAGTCTTTCTCTCTCCTTTGCACTCCTCTTCCCTCTCTTTTGTAGTCATCTCTCTCTTCTTCCTCTCTCCTAGCTCACTTCTTTATAAGTGGTATCAGAGCATAAGCTCTTGATCCATTTGATTTCCCCTATTTTAAAAGTTATATTTTCCTAATTTTCACCATTAATCTTAGGCAACAGATACATGAGCCACATGGCAAGTACTTGCATGTGTTCTATTTAAAGCAGAGGCTAATCTTGGAGCTTTAACAAAGATTTGGAGGAGATTTAGTTGAACTGTAGCTAAAATAACAGATCATTGTGGACCAATTTCTATCTATTTTGAAGAGCATTTTGGAGAACTATGGCTAATTGAAGTTAGAGGAGTAGTAAGTCTTGGTTACTTTTCAAAGAGAAGAAACTATGGTGAACCAGAATTAGAGGAGTAGTAAGTCTTGGTTACTTCAAGCTTTCCCATTTCTTCAAGCTTTCCTGTAGGTTTCATCAAGTATGTAGTCAAGATCTCTTCCTATTTCTCAAACCCTTGCTCTTTTGGACAAAACAACACTTGGCCAAGATTCTTTATTTCATATCCTTCAAGGTGATAACCAATGAGTCACAAGTGAGCTTAGCCATGGTGCATAGAATAAGTCCAAAAAAGATGACACATTTTTCAACCTGATCCTTGGTGCTAATGATCATCATCTTCTTTGTGGTGCTTTTACTAGTCTTTAGTAAGTAAAAGCCTCAAGAAATTGTGAAGATTGATGGCATTGTCTTCTTCAACTTATGCAAACCCTAGCTATGGCAACCATAAAAGCTTGAGTTCGAGCTTCAACTTCTTTCAAATTTCTTGAAGATTCTCATCATTTCAGCCCTAAGATTCCTTCTTATGAAAATTTCTTGAAGAAATTTAAGGCATTGAGTAATTTTGGTCAATATTCGACCTTAAGAGCTTCCATAGAGTCACGATTCGGGGCAAATCGATTCAAGGCTTCAATCTCAAGATATTGAGCCTTCAAGACCAAATTTAAGTGTTCAAGGAGCAAGGATTGAAGACTATTTTACCAATATTGAGCAATGAGATTCAAGGCTTCAATCTCAAGCTATTGAGTCTTTAATACCAAATTTAAGTGTTCAAGGAGCAAGGATTGAAAACTATTTTACTAACATTGAGCAACCAAAAGCTTATTCAAGCATTAGGGAGTATCCAAGCCTTCATAAAGTAATACAAGTGATACTTTTTATCATTTCTCGGTCTCTCATATTCCTCCCTTTGCCGAGCTTCATCCATTTCTAGATTGAAAGTAGAGAGAGATACAAAGTGAGAGATAAAAGTCATAGAGCTGAGAGAAAGCTTGAAGATGAAAGAGACTTTGTATTAATTTTGAATGGTAAAAAATAAAGTATCTTATACCTCATATACAAGTGATTGTAGCTAGTGTTTTCCCACATTATTAATCCTAGTTTCTTACAATCTATTCCCACCCAAACGTTTTTGTTCCCAAAAATAAAATTGGAACTTATCATAGAGCACAATTGAGTACTACTCTATTTAAGCTATTACAATGGATAAATCAATGAATATGGAAAGAATTAAGGAGGTATGATTAAGTATATTAAATGTACATCAATGGAAAATGACAAAATCCATCACTTGATCATAAATCTATAGCCAAATGAAGGTTGCAATCATGGAGTAACATGCAGTCTATTAGTATCTTGCTGTAGTAAATCTATTATACCTTACCGGGTAAAAATCTCTGATTGGGGCATGCTAAGTATCAAAAGAAAGCTCTTTCTAAAATATTTCAACTCATGTAATTTGTGTTCTACTATTCATAAAAGAGAGTAAAATCTAGTTTAAAATAGAGAGCTATTTGCAATGTAAGTATGCTAAAACAAGACCATAAATAGCTAGACTTCAACCAAACTTACTTGAGATAAGGAAACTCCTCCATAATCGATGCTCATCTCCAAGAAGCTTCTGTCAAAGGTAATCCTCTCCATTTGATCAAATATTCTTTGATCATTCTTGATCTAAGCTTCTTATCCTACTCACTAATGACCTCCTCAAGAATATATTTAATAATACCCTACTCCTCATAAGTGAAAGCTCCTCAACATAATCCATAGTAGATCTAATGAAAGGCTTTAACTGGCTCACATGGAAGACATTGTGAATCCTAGTGGATGAGAAAAGAGCCATCTGATATGCCAAGTTACCTACTCTCTTCAAAATCCTATAAGGACCATTAAATCTATAACCATATTTGAGAGTAGCATAATGAAACTTAGGCACTTTTAAAAGCACTAAATCCCCTTCTTGGAACTCTAGATTTCGTTTTCTCTCATCAAAATAAAGTTTTATTTGATCTTGGACCTTTTTTAAATTCACTTTACTTTGTTGAAGGAGAGCCAACATGCGATCCAACTCTTCCTTGCTCTAAGTGTTTATCTTGCCATTGAAAATGACTATGGAAAGGAGTACCTTGTAGCCATACAAAGCCTCAAAACATGAAACTCCTTTGCTAGAATGAGTGGAGTTATTATAGGTAAACTCTACCAAATGCAACCATAAATCCCATGCATTTTGTACATCATAGCAACTATGTCTCCAACCACTTGTTAACTCTCTTTGTATGTCCATTTGTTTAAGGATGGTAAGATGTAGAAGGAGCTAAATTTGTACCCATGGAGTTGAATACCACTTGCTAAAAGTTTCTCATAAACTTGGCATCCTTGTCATGCATTATGACATGCGGTAATTCAGATAACTTGAAGACATGCTCCATGAATTGATTGGCTACTTGAAAAGCTATATATTGAACTTTCATAGGGATAAAATGAGTTGCCTTGGTGAGTCTATCCACTACCATATAAATACCACCCTTTCTTAATGATAGGTAAGCCAATGATAAAATCCATGGTAGTATGTGTCCATTTACCTTTAGGGATAGGCAATGGCTATAATAAATCACCAGGCTTTAGTGTGCTATCCTTGTTTTGTTGGCATGGTACACATCTAGAAACAAAACTCTTAGCATCCTTCCAAAGGCCTTTTCAATTGAAACTCTTAGCAATCCTATCATAGGTCTTAAAGACACCAAAATGACCTACTATAGGTAAGGAATGCATCTCCTAGTTATTATTTTGTGTGAAAGAAGAAGTATGGGAAATGACAATCTTACCATGATATTGTATGAGACCATTTCTTAACTAAAATTAGGAGTTTTCATCTGTAATGCCTTGTTGTAATTTTTGAAATATAGGGACAAAGTCACAATATAAAAGGTAAGCCTCCTAGATCTCCTCTATCAATCACTATGAAGTTGAGAAATAGCTAAAACCTTACATTTCCACATCCTAAATAAGGAATCAACAACTATGTCATCTTTGCCCCTAGTATGTGTCATATCAAAGTCCTAAGTATGTAATGTAGCTACCCATTTGCCTTGCTTGGGAGTGAGATATGACTGGGATAGGAAATATTTAAAGACCCTATGATCACTTTTTCCCCTGAATCGACTGTGATACAAATATTGATGCCACTTCTTTATTGCATGAAGAATGGCTAGGTCATAAACATTCATTGCCATCTCTTTTTCATTTAGCTTTATGGCTCTCAAAGGCTATTACCCCAAGCTCTTCTAATAAAACTACTCATGTGCCTCGACCACTCGCATCATGAGCAAATCCTCCAATTGATTGAAACATTAATCAACTATAGCATCCCACAAAAAAGCTTTTTTCTTAAGCCTTTATGTGAGAGGAGCTACAATAGTAGCATAATGTGTGAATATATCTTCTATAGAATTAAGAAAGATTAAGAAATCCATGTAGATAAGTAGTAGTAGTAGGTTTAGACCAATCTTCAATACATTGCACCTTCTTTAGGTAAGCTTGGATTCCCTTTTCACTGACAATATGTGCTAGATATTCTACCTTGGTCTCCATGAAGGGATACTTAGTCTCCTTAGCAAATAACATGTTGAGCCTCCATCTCTCTAAGGGGACTTGTGGAATTATTTTTCATCGAGAAGGGGTTGTTAGAAGCTCCTTGTTTGGTGAAAAAATCCACAAGTTTCCTAGACCATCTCTCTAAGGGCACTTGCACAAATCTTTTCTACTAAGAAGAAAAATTCACAACTCCCCTAAAAACGAAGAAGGATGGGACTTGTGATTCTTTTTTCACTAGATAAGGAGTTATAGGCAACCTCTTCTTGGTGAAAAATAATTCCATAAGTCCTGTCAAAGAGATGAAGGAGGGGACTAGTGAATATTTTTCCTCCAAAGAAGGAGTTCTTGGCACCCCCCTTCCTAGAAGCCAAAAAAATTTCATAAGTCTCCTCCATCTCTCTAAGGGGACTTGTGGAATTATTTTTCATTGGAGAAGGGGCTGTCAGTAAACCCTTTACAGTTAAAAGGAAGTCGCATAATCTCCTCTCTCTCTCTCTCTCTCTCTCTCTCTCTCTCTCTCTCTCTCTCTCTCTCATTTGTCTCGCTCTCTCCTTCTAACTACAGTTCTATATATAGTACTAATTATAGTTCTAATTAATAGTACTATCAATTGGAAGTATATAATTAGAGCTAACTAATTAGTTTTAATTAATTAATGAATTTCTTATAAAAATAATTTAATTATCTCTAATTAATTAGGTTTAAGTGTGTCTAATTAATTAGTTATAAAAAGTAATAGTATTAATTATAATACTAATGATAGTTCTTATTAATTAATTAGTTCTACTTAATTCATATTTCTAATAAATTAATTAACTTATTCTAATCAATTAGTGATAATTATTTATGACTAATTAACAATTCTAATTAATAGAATTAATTAATAGTTTTTATAATTAAGTAGAACTAATTATGAGAGAGAGAGAGAGAGAGAGAGAGAGAGAGAGAGAGAGAGAGAGAGAGAGAGAGAGAGAGAGAGAGAGAGAGAGAGTGTGTGTGTGTGTGTGTGTGTGTGTGACACACACACACACACTCTCGTGTGTGTGCACATAAGAGAGAGAGAGAGAGAGAGAGAGAGAGAGAGAGAGAGAGAGAGAGAGAGAGAGAGAGAGAGAGAGAGAGAGAGAGAGAGAGAGAGAGAGAGAGAGAGAGAGAGAGAGAGAGAGAGAGAGAGAGAGAGAGAGAGAGAGAGAGTGTGTGTGTGTGTGTGTGTGTGTGTGACACACACACACACACTCTCGTGTGTGTGCACATGTGAGAGAGAGAGAGAGAGAGAGAGAGAGAGAGAGAGGGAGGGAGGAGAGAGAGAGAGTGTGTGTGTGTGACACGAGTGTGTGTGTGTGTCACACACACACACACACACTCTCTCTCTCTCTCTCTCCCCCCTCTCTCTCTCTCTCTCTCTCTCTCTCTCTCTCTCTCTCTCTTTCCACATAGTCATGACAACTCACTTGAGTTTGCGGCCATATCCGTTAGCTTGTGACATCAACAATGTTTGCAACAATTCTTGCTACATTAGCAAGCATCTCTCTCTCTCTCTCTCTCTCTCTCTCTCTCTCTCTCTCTCTCATATAGTAATTTTTCCTCATGTTTTTCTTGCTTTTATTAATTATTGTCAATATTATTACATTAACACTTTTATAAAAATTAGTATTAAGTTGTATTGATATTATTAGTATAAATATTAACTAAGTAGTATTCATATTATGAGTGTTAAGATTAACTAGTACTATTAAGTAGTAATAATATTATTGATATTAGTATTACTAATTTTACTAATTGTATTAGATGATGATTATTATTTATATCAATATGTTTACCCATTAATTGGTATTTAGTACTGTATTATTTACTTATTACTTTTTAATTAGTGTGAATTTTATTAGTATTAATCATTTTTTACTCATTAGTAGTAATCATATTAAGTATTATTATTATTAATGGTTACAATTATTTATTAGTTAGTATTAATATTACCATTTATATCAATATGTTTACCCATTAATTGGTATTTAGTATTGTATTATTTACTTATTACTTTTTAATTAGTGTGAATTTTATTAGTATTAATCATTTTTTACTCATTAGTAGTAATCATATTAAGTATTATTATTATTAATGGTTACAATTATTTATTAGTTAGTATTAATATTACCTAATATAATTAAGTAGTATTAATACCATTAACTAATGATATTATTAAGTACTAATTATATTTATTACTAATAATATTAATATGATAAGTAATAATACTAAGTAATGTTAATATTATCTAAAACTAATTATGTATGAATGTTATTAGCATTAATCATTATTTTAATATTTAGTAGTAATTACTTAGTAAGTAGTATTACTAGTAATATATTATCTACTTATTAAATAGTAATAATAATAATATTAATTATTAATTACTATGAATTTTATTAGTAATAACCATTATTTTAATAATTAGTCGTAATTACTTATTAAGTATTATTACTATTAATTATTGCACTTATTAATTAATTAATATTAATTCCATATTTTTAACTTATTAATTAGTATTAACATTAATCTCTTATTCAAAAAATTGAGCATTTATCTTTGAGCATAACGAACTCCATAGTTTTGAGGTTTTTAACCAATTGTCATTCTTTGTCTATTAATATCACAATAAATGCAACTTTATAGATAATTGAGTCTGAGGGCTAGTACTTTACATTGCTTTGTAAGCCATTTTGAGAGGAAATCCAAATCAAATGGTAGATTCAAAGCTCCAAATGTCATTCTAGATCTTGCTTGTTGCTTGTAATTCCCAAGCATTTTAGTTTCAAGGGTCATGGCCTAGCTATCAGAACTTGGGTTCCTAATCATGAGGTTGTGGGTTTAGTTCCCAAGCATAGCATATAATGAAGCTTTTCACACTATGACCCTCCTCCAATTTGAGGGTAGATATGTATATATATATATATATATATATATATATATATATGTATGTATGTATGTATGTATGTATGTATGTATGTATGTATGTATGTATGTATGTATGTATGTATGTATGTATGTATGTATGTATGTATGTATGTATGTATGTATATATATATATATATATATATATATATATATAGAGAGAGAGAGAGAGAGAGAGAGAGTAGCTCTAGAGGACATGTGTGTCTAGATTTTATGTTGAAAAGGAGGTTATCAACGAGACAAAGAGATATAGAGAAGGCATGCATTTAAGAGAATAAGCGAGAGTGGAGGGAGAGATATGGAGATAATGTGATGCAGAGATATTTAGATTTTCTAGAGAGAAAAGGGGAGAGAGTGTGTGTGTGCTAGGATTATTTTGTTACTCAACAAGGGGTCATCGGAACCCCCATATTTGGTAAAAAATATTACATCCAACACCCCCTTACTCTCTCCCTTTGCATTGCATCTCTCTCTCTCTCTCTCTTTCTCTCACATCTTTGACATGCATTTAATGCTCCACTATTTCAAAGTGGCTATATAAGGCCACACCCCTCCTATGACCCCCCCTCCCTAGTTGAGGACTATCTACATCCAAATAGAAGATCTCTAAACCCCTCAGGTTAATCATTCCTACATGTATCTCTGTCTCTCTCTCCTATGACCCCCTCCCCCCAGTTGAGGACTATGTACATCCAAATAGAAGATCTCTCACCCCCTTAGGTTAATCATTCCTACATGTATGTGTGGATCTCTATCTCTATCTCTATCTCTATCTCTCTCATATTTGACACACATATTCGTATATGTATAGATTTCTTGGAAAATCGACCCATCATTAAGTGCTACTTAACATAGGGACAAAGATCCACAAATACGCGGCATTGTTTCCAAACCTATTGTGCTGTATACAAATAGTTGATTCTTGATGTTGAAGGAGGAAGACATTTGCAATGGAAATGGCAGACATATTCTTGGTATTACCCACATGAACGATTGAATACAAAGCACACCAATCCATTGTCACAGTGACCATGAGGCTGGCCATGTATATATTCTAGACACCTTGCTCTCACAAGACTATCTTGTGGAACAAAGAAATGGGCCTACATCGCAACCTTCCCCTACTATAGACCTCATCAAGAGCCCTTGCAACATGGGGCAACCAACAATCACAATGAAAGCCTCACCCACCCATGATAATAGTACCTTGCAAGGATGTATATGTAATGTTGAAGCTAAACGCATGTTGTTGGGATTACTAACCATAGAGAAATTGGAGCTTCAAGATGATTTGTAGGCATCAATGTAGTATTTTTGCAGCAATGGTACTACTCTTTTGCAATCATTTCAAAGCAAGGATACATTACATTGGTTGATATCATTGCTTAATCAATCGACTCATCAACAATTAGAATATCCATTGGTATTGCTTTCTACTCTCTTTGCTAAGATTGATGTTAATCAGTGGGCTATGATGGTTCATACACCTCCATTGGTTAGTAGACGATCATGGAATTCATTGGAAGGATAGCTAGCATGGGAAATCTTGGATGTTGGTAGGCTTTCATTGGTTAAACTTCTTAGGAAATGTTCTACCAAGATAGAGGAATATACTACCTTCATCTTGATTCTCTTTGTATTTACCACATTAGGAAAAAAATGAACTCACAAATGGGCCTTTAAACCCCCCTCCTCCTTAAAACAAGGAAAAGAGGAGAAAACAATAGTGAAATAATCCTCTTCTCTCTCCACTTTTGCAATCTCATTTTGCCTTTTTTATATTATCTACAAAGATATACTCAGACTCCTTCTCTGTCCTCATTTAAGAAGTCTTTTTCAACCAAATTTTATATTAAAAAAGGAGTTAGTCACGGAAGTGTGGTGCTTCGTTTTCAATGAGAAATGATTAGTAGATACGAGGTGATTGATTTTTTAATCAAGAACAAGGAAAATAAAATTTGGAAGTTGCTTTAAAGATATTTTGGGAATTTTTTATATTCTAGATTTTGGTCAAAAAACAAACCAACTGGTCAAATTTCGTATTTTTTGGTAATATTTTTGGAAGTAAAATAGAAATGTCTAAAATACGAAAAGTCTTGGACATCCCTATCCTATGAGCTATTTTCCCCCATATCTATACTCTCTCATGGCTCTATTGTGACCTCTTCTTTGTGTTTATGCAACCTTCATTAATAGAGTGAATTACTTACACCCTCCTTTCCCTTAGCACCTTTGTGTGCTCTCTGTGCATCTCCACTCTACCTCCTATGACAACCAAGTAGGCTCCCCGTTTCTATTAATAGTAAAATGAATACAGGAAAGAAGGAGTTGCATATTGAGGTAGAGATTGAATACGCCCCATTATTCAAAAGAACGTAGCGTACTAGTGTCAACCCTCAAGTTTTGCAGATTTATAGGCAAATTGGATTGAAAATTTGGATTTGTGGATTGATGGGGAATTTACCCAATTGACCCCTTAAACAATCCAACTTTCTTAGGAATCACAAATTTGCTGAAGTATATGTGCGAGGGTGAAAATGGGTTACTTGATTACACTAGGTGGCTCAATGATCAGGTGTTCAAAGTATTTAGAACTTGCCAAGCAACCATAAAAAATTGCCATGATGTGATCACTGCACATCAACTTCATATACAACAGCTCATAAGACAAGTGGTATAGCTGAATAACACTATAATTCAACAAAACAATTTCAATGCAGGACACTATCCATGACATTGGTATCTCATATGAGGAGGCAAAGGCACAATTGGACGACTTGAGAAAGATCAACAACAAGCTAATATAGGAGCGCAAACGAAAGAAGAAGCCAATCTATGAGTTAATTGTGAATAGCGACCAGTGGAAGCGACATATCATGTAAGGTAGCTCAGAAAGAGAACCTAGGTGAGGGTGAGGTTGGATTGTGTATTAGTAGATTGCTAAAGGCAAGTACATTGGAAAACTCTTTGAGCAATCCTAAGTTTAAGGCTGTGAAGGAAAATGTGATTGAGTGCACATTAAAAGATGTGTCAAATGAGTTCTCAGTTATGGATGCACAATCTATTTGTGATAGGGCCGGTATTAGCACAAAGAATTACTCAAAGATATTCAAAAGATGTGAAGGCTAGGTTTGGTTGTGTGTTGAAGAGAAATAGAATTGTGCCTCTTCCTCAACCTTCAAAGTTAATAGAGGCCCAACGGCAACTTAATACAAGGGTTTTAGAGCTGATAGGAGATTCCATGCATGTTCAAAGAGTGGAAACACTAAAGGTTGGGACCAAAAATGCATATGAGGTGAAGTTCACTGAACTCAACAATTACTATTTAGATTTGTACAAGGTGCAGTCGGCAATGGTAATGTACTACAATATGTCTATTGAGGAATGTAATGGTAAATTGCAGTTTGTTATAAAATTAGATGAAAGTGAGGTCATCAAAGGAGTGAAGCTTGAAAGAGTTAGTGTAACTTTGAAGAATAGAGCTTTACAATTCAACAAGAACAACCATTGGATTATCGAAGGAGAAACCAAGGTGTCAAAGCCAGGGAAATCATACTGTGCTAGTTTAAATCCTATTTCTCAAGATGTCAAAGTAGACGACCTTAGGCAAATGTTCCATGCAATGAAACTAGAGTTCCAAATTGGCAAGTTGCCTACATAATATGTGCAATCTAATATACATGCCCCCTCACGAATAGGTTTATATAGCATTGAAGACTCTTCAATTTCTACACCACTACCAAGGCTCCTTGGTATGTACAAAATCATAGTTTTGAAAAACCACATGATTTCTATCACCTAAGGGAGAATTGAGACTACAAACCATCATGATGAGAGAGAGAGAGAGAGAGAGAGGATGGAGTTTTTCTGTATTGTTGCCTTCACATTTTTATTACTCTCTTGCTTTTATTTCATTAGCATCACCATTGTGGTGATTATAGGGATAGTCATGGTGTGAGGGAGAATGTTAAGAAGAAAGTTCTCTACTTTCACTCTTTCTCTTTCTTCTCTTTCAACTTACTAAAATATATCATTAGTACTTTAAGCAACTGTGGAAGTGTAGTAGCAATATCAAAGACTCATGATGTCATCATAGTGTTTTAGTTCACAGACACACATAGACACATACCCAAAGAGATTACCTGTTGCTAAGTTTTGGTTGAGATAGAGAAAGATAATGTATTACTAAGTCAAAGTATTTATTAGTTAATTACATATTACTAACTTAATAGTTAATTAATTTATATAATTAGCTAGTGTATTTAGTTAATTGAGTATAATTAATTAATTAATTATTATACTATATTGCAATTACTTAGTGTATTAGTACAAGTAATTTACTATTCTGTTTATGCTTAAAAATAATGCAATTTTCTCATTTGGTTCTATCTCATCCTTACAAGGTTCACTTTAGCAAAGGCAATTGCAATCTTGATACATACAATTTTTCATAAGGTTAGAATCTAGTTACTTCCTTTTTGTCATAATTAACAATAAAGAAAGAATTGTAAAGTAAATATCTTCCTAAAAGACGAGGGAATGACACCTTCCCTCATAATTATAAAACAATGAAGAGACAAACACTAGCTCTACAACATGCTGCTTCTATAACATGTTTATATGTTTTTTGGTGTTATTGTTTGCTTTTATGAAGTAATAAGTTAATTCTTAATCAAAAAAATTAGTGAAATATGAAAGCCATCACATCTCAAACTTTGACAAAACTTTTTTTTGGTTTTTTGTTTTATGTTTTGGAAGGTATTCTTTATCAACACTGCATCTCAGGCCATGCAACAAGTTTCAACAAAATTTGATTAGCTTCAAAAACTTGTGAGTGTTATTCATCTAATTCATACTTTAAAACAAAATTTCATTTTTCTTAGGTATGGTTAAAAATAGATTCAATTCAATAAGATTAATGTTATATATTTTAAAAACACACTCAAATCTTAGGGAGGGGAGTTCCCCTCTTTTGAATGTGATGAGGTGCTATCCCTAAGAGAAAACTATTTAGCAAATAATGTAGAAGAGAGTCTTTAATGAATAGTTTAAAAAATCATTAACCATTTGGCCCACTCAAAGAGAGAGATGATAGTGAGGAGGAAGACTTTTACGCTTCTACTGCTTGATTAGCATATCCAATAATGAATCCTCCTCCAAACATGTCAATTAAAGGTTGTATTCGTACTACTTTTGTTAGAATGAGCATAGATTGGGAGAATGATCCCTTGTATCCTATATTACTTTTCTATGGAGTGCATCTATGGGTTCCCTATCCTACTTGACAAGGGAATCCCCTATGAGGAGAACATCCAATAAGCTATGGCTATTTTCCATGCCCACAAAGTCCCATAGTCCTATTAGTGAGATTATAGATGTATCCTAGGCAATGTTATAAGAGAAGATACTCCCATAAATTGGCCAAAAGAAAAAGCATACATGAAGAGGTTCTTTGGCATGTTTATAGGGCATGCATAGCCCCTACTCTAGGTGCTATTCACAAGATCTTTAAGACAAATATGAATGCCCATAAGTAGGGTGAGCCAAAGACGTATGGTTCCATCCAAGCAATTCTCTTAGGAACCATGAGTCACACTATTTTGCATCTATTCTCCACCCAAGTACCACTGTATATATGTGCATTTTTCTAGTTATGTGTATTATTATCTATCTATGGGTAGATAGATGGAGAAGGGGTCCAAAGGTCACTGTGGATGCTCATAAGGAGAATTTAAAGATGAATCGAATAGTGACCTATATACCCATGGAAAAATATTTGCAATGGATTGTTAAATACAATGGTGACATTATCAAATTGAAGCCCCTTGTCTCCTTCCTTAAATACTCCCTCTTTGGTGAGTACCCCTGAAAAGGTAGATGGAACTATCAATATCCACATCAATCTATCTAACCTAATTTAAAAAATCTAAAAACCTAAACCTAGCTACACATGTCAACCCTTTTTTTGTTGCAGAATTGTTCTGGGCCCTCTTTTTCATGACATGTGAGGTAGCTTGGCTTCTCAAACAAATAGCAACCTCAACATCTTAGCTAGAGCCATTTTGCCGACCAACAATCACAAACACTTTTCCCTCTACCATCCTCACTACCAAATTTTTCAGTCATCCACTAGTGAGTGACAACCTAGTTGACGGTGAATCTACATTTCATGGACTTCCCAACCACCATATCCATCTTCCAACACATTTGGAAACCTTTTTTTTTCTCAACCAAACCCTCAAAAGAGTAAGCATAAGCCTTGTAAAGGCTTATCTTGAACCCTTAAAACAAAGGCTCAATTTAAGTGAGAATCTTCACAATGGTCGAGAGAGACCTCTCCCTTCTATGTGTGTGAGAGATATATATATATATACCCCCATGTGGTATTTTTCTATGATGGTTGAGGGATTCCTATGCTATTCTCACTTGACAAAAGTTACTTCACACCCTTCTTTGGGAAATCCTTGCTGTAGAACCTCCATGATCAACTCAAACCATGAGGATTGGAAACCTCTGAGGGCCCATGGCGATGGATTGGATAGCCTCCCTATAAACTCGTGTCAACTTTCTACTTCAACATGTTGTTGGTAATGTTGCTATTAGGTGTAGGATGACTCTAATTTATCGGTGCATGCAAGCAAGTCTGTGTTGATGATGGAGGCACTCTTTGACAATAACACCGCCTCTTTGATTCAAAAGCAACATGGCCTTTTCTAATTCAAAAAATCATCAGCAAATTAGAACACATGGGCGAGTGTAGCTTTAAGCCTCAAAATAATAGCTCTCCAAGAATAGGAAAAGACATGGCCTATCACAAAAAGGGACGTGACATTTGCAAAGGTTGCAATCTTTATCCAACCTTACTAGATTGAGAGAGAGAGAGAGAGAGAGAGAGAGAGAGAGAGAGAGAGAGAGAGAGAGAGAGAGAGAGAGAGAGAGAGAGAGAGAGAGAGAGAGAGAGAGAGAGAGAGAGAGAGAGATGCATTAAATGCACTAGTGTGGCATCACTTCTGTGTGCATTTTGAGGACTTGCCTACAAATTTGTTGAAACTTGAAAGTCTAGAGAGAGAGAGAGAGAGAGAGAGAGAGAGAGAGAGAGAGAGAGAGAGAGAGAGAGAGAGAGAGAGAGAGAGAGAGAGAGAGAGAGAGAGACACTAAATGCACTTTGCATGACATCTATAGGCCCACTCATTAAGCAAATTTCATTCAAGAAGCTCTATTCTTGAAAAAATCTTTTAGACATAGTAGTTTTGATTTATGCCATTAGGGGATATTTGGACTCACATTTGGGCCTTTTAATTTTAGAGAGAGAAAGCCTCTCAATCAATAAGGAGAGACCTACTATTACGATAAACATAAGATTCTTCATTTTTTAAATGTCTTATCTCATTCTTAAAAATTTCCAACATAAAATATTTTTAGGTATTTTTGGAGACAAATTTGTTGAGGCATAAAAAGAAAGAGGCTCTCGAACAATTTAAGAGTCTAGATAGTAATTTTTTTGTCAATATTTTACATCATTGCATTCTTCCTATTGTTTTCTCACTATCCTTGGTCCCTCTCTTATGTTGTGTAGAGCACAACATGAGGGGTTCTTAAAAATATTGAGAAGCCCCTCACATTTTTTTGGCCCTACACTAGCACAATGCAAGGGGGCCTTGGGCCAACAACACAATGCAAGGCGGGCCTTCAGACCATGTTGATGCCCCCCCTCCCTTTTTGTGTTATGGTAGCCCAAGGCCAACGTAATGTGCAAGGGTGTGGTACCTTCTTGGTGATTGATATATGATTTTCCATGTGTAATTGTAGATGGATCTGATTAAGATAGAGAAAAATTTTCAATAATCTAGGAGGTTGTTTCATTTCTTCTATCAAGTGGTATAGAACCACAACCATCCATAGGTATCTTGGTACAGAATGATATCTTTTAAAATATTTCTATATCAAGGATATCAATTGTCATTCTAATACAAGGATTGTAACATGGAAATATCATAATGTATCATATTATGAGATCCACCTTTTCATTGAGATAGATTTTGAAATGATCCAATGTGAATTGAATATTTCTCACATGGGGAGATCACAAGAGCCTTTGAATCCTTCATCCATGAAGATTAAGAAACAAAATATTCCAACATGGAGTGATTATTTGCTTATACCTAAGAAGAATCAAAATGTTTTGGTATCAGGAATTACATTGTGATTTGTATGTTTGGTATAATTAATTATAAATGTTTTAATATCCACCATGAAGTTTATGAGAACTTTAAAAGAGTTTTAGTACATTTAATTGTGTTGTGATTTTTTAGCTTATGGTATATGATGACATCTTTATTAGATACGGAATGGACAAATAGAAGGGAGGTTTAAGTGAAAGGTGAGAAGGATTGAAGCTTGCTTGGAAGTGAGCTATGGCAGAGAGGAAGAGCAAGAAGAGAGAGAGACACAAATGGGAACTCCAATAGTCACAATGTGTGACCGGGCCTTCCCTTATTCAAATTGTCACCAAAATAATAAAGAATAAGTGATGGTGATGGGTGCCTGCCACCTACAGTGTGCAGTGGTAGAGCAGGAGGTACTATCAGTGTAGTAATACACGGGCGGCTAGGTAGAGGCACCTTTACCCCCAACAACCTCCCACTTAAAGGAGCTTCTACCCTAGTGAGGAGTGAAAAGAAAAAGAAAAGACAGTACAATGTACACATGCACAACAGGATGAGGAAAAATGTCATCTCATCCAATGCCCATCAATCTCTTGAGGAAGGAAAAGCGCTTAGTAGTGAGGCTTCTCATGAGCAAATCTGCTGGATTTTCATCAGTGGAGATCTGGACAAGGTCAACAGAGTTGTCCTCCACGACCCCACATATGAAGCGATACCTCACCTCAATGTGTTTCGTCTTCGTATGGAAGGAGGGATTCTTGGCTTACTAAATAGCACTCATAGAATCCGAATGCTGTGTAGGTATAGTATCAATCCCAGGGTCATGAACCAAATGGCCCAACCATATGGCCTCCTTACAAGCCTCAGTGGCTACAACAACATACTCGGCTTCAGTGGTAGAGAGAGCTGTACACTTTTGAACCATGGACATCCAAGATACAACACCTCCAGCATAGGTAAAGACATAGCTGGAATTGGGCTTCCTACTATCTGTATGTCCTGGATAATCAGAGTCTATGTAGCCCACAACTCATGTATCCTGGCTGCCATAGCAAATACACATATCTGATATGCCCTTCAAGTATCTCATGATACCCTTTATGGCATCCCAATGCTTTTTGCCAGGTGTAGCCATATAGCGTGCCACAACATCAGCTGCAAAGGCAATATTTGGACGAGTGGATATCATGGCATACATCAAACTGCCCACGGTTGACGCGTAGGGGATCTTGGCCATCTCGGCCCTCTACTCATCCATCTGTGGGGACAATTGGCATGTGAAACCTTCACATAAGAAGGTAATGGACAGCCAATAGACTTTACGTCCTACATGTGGAAACACTCAAGGACTTTATGTATGTACTCCCTCTGTGAGAGGTAGAGTAGTCTGTGATACCTGTTGCGCTTAATGCACATACCAAGAATGTGAGAGGCATGTCCCAAATCCTTCATCTCAAAGCTATTCTTCAGCTGAGATTTAAGAGCATCCAACTCATCATGAGCTTTCCCTGGTATTAGCATATGATCCACATAAAGTACCAAAATAAGCAATGAGCCAAAAATAAGCAATGAGCCATCATGGGCTTTCTTCGTGTAAAGACACGGATCCATAGCACTCTTGTTGTAGCCTTGTGACTACATAAAGGCATCAAACTTATGATACCACTCCCTAGGTGCCTGCTTCAAGTAATAAAGACTTTGCTTCAACTTGCATACTAGGTACTCCTTGCTAGGTTCTGCAAAGCCCTTAGGTTGCTCCATGTATATCTCATCATGCAAATCCCCATGCAAGAATGCAGTCTTGACATCCATCTAGTACAAGTCCAAGTCAAGCTGCACGACTAAGGCCAAAACCAAGCATAGGGTGGTCATGTTGACCATAGGAGAAAAGAATTCATCAAAGTCAGCTCTATGCTCCTGTTTAAAACCCTTAGCAACAAGTCTTGCATTATAAGTCGGCTTGGGGTTTCCAGGGATGCTTTTCAGCTTGTACACCCATTTGCATGGCAAATTCTTCTTGCCTTGAGGCAATGCAAACAAATCCCAAGTCATATTCTTGTGTAAGGAGTCTATCTCAGACTGCATAACCCTCTCCCAAGAGTGATTGTCACCCCTATGCATAGTCTCATCATAGGTGAGAGGCTCTCCTGTATCTGTAATCAATACATAATGCATCAAGGGCTCAAATCTATCAGGTGGATATCTATCTCTAGTAGACCGCCTCAGCACGCTCTGTGGCTGGTCCAACACCTTGGCCATGTGTACCAACTACTGATGTAGGCTATCCAACTCGCTATGTAGGAGCATGTGGCTCCTCTTGGAATATAACCTTGCGTATCTCTACCACCTTCTCAGGCTATCTATGCATCTTGTCTTCATGTAAGACTACATCATGGTTGCGGATGACTTTTTGCGCTTGTGGATCCGAGAGGCGGTAACCCATCTCGTCTGCATCCCCATAGCCAAGGAAAATGCATTTGACACTATTAGGATCCAACTTAGGGAATATGGGAGAATGCCTCACATCCAAAGATACATAAATGTGTATAAGATGGAGGTTTCCTAGTCCATACCTCCTCTACAAACTGGAAATCCAAACCACTAGAAGGTGATCTATTTATGACATGCATAGATGTACTGACTGCCTTAGCCCAAAAGCTCTATGGTAAGCCTGCATGACTAAGCATACTACATACATGCTCCTGGATGGTTCTATTCATCCACCCAGCCAAACCATTCTAGGGTGGGGTATAGGGGTGATCAAACAACACTTAATACCCCTCTCATCACATAGTTGCTCAAAAGCATGTGACACATATCCTCCCCCATTGTCAGTCCTAAGGAATTTTAGTCTATGCCCAGTCTGGTTTTCAACAAATGTAAGCCGTCTTTGAAATACAGCTAGGACTTCTGACTTAAGCTTAATGGGATAAGCCCAGACTTTATGCAAAAAATCGTCAATGAACGTCACAAAATACTTTGCACCATCCATGGACTAACAATGCATGGGTCCACAAACATCCGAATGTACCAATGCTAGGGGCTCACTCATGTGTGTTCTACCAGACTTCTTATGCATATTCCTAGTCTGTCTGCCATAAAGACAATGCTCACATGAATCAAAATATGCGTAGTCAAGGGGTGGTAAGTACTGCAAACCAGAACACATTTTCGTTCCCTTCAAGGACATATGGCCCAAACATGCATGCCAAAGAGATACATGTGGGATGGAACCCACTGACAAAACATGGTCAACAAAGGATCCATCAACTACAAGAGGATAGAGGCTGCCAGCTTTGGCACCTCTAGTAAGCACAAGTCTACCACGGGTGATCTTTTAGGCAGATTCCCCAAATGAAACATGAAACCCAGCATCATCAAGCTGCCCTCCTGTAGACATAACATTGCATGTAAGCATAGGCACATGATGTACATCATGTAACAAAAAAGTACTACTAGTAGAGAACTGCAGTCGTACATCCCCAATGCCAACAATAGCAAGTGACCTGTCATCACCCAAGTGAACTGAACCAGAGATAGTGCAGTAGGAGTGGAACCACACATGGTATGGTGTAACATGAAATGAATCACGAGAATCCAAAAGCCAGCACTCCGCATACATAGAGTGAACATCGGCCAATGATGTAGCATCACAAGAACTAGCTGCAAGTATGTACTCCCCATTAGAGTCATCAGTCTGCATGACATTTATCTCCTCGATTTTCACATTGGATTTCACATGAATAATGCTTTGATTAGAGGAATTTTCATGTACTTTGTCTTTCCCCTTCTCTTTGTGCAACTCATGACACTATGGGCGTATATGACCCTTCTTGCCGCAATGATGACATGTCACATTAGTATTTCTCCCAGAGACTTGTTGCACGACTTACCATGCGACTTAGATCTAGACTTCTGCGAGTCTCTGCCATGGCCATTCCCATGGTCATTCTTGCCATTACCATCTCTACCTCTAACAATCAAAGCATGTGACACACGAGAGGCATCCAAGTTCTTATGGTTGATATCTTCCTGCAAAATAGCACTCTCTACATCAGGCAAGTTCAAACTAGTAGCAAGAGCACATAAGGCAGTGCGGAATACATCCCATGACTCACTTAGAGTCCCAAGAAAAAACAATGGAGTAACCTCATCATTAAAGGTAATACCCTGCGAAGTCAAGTTCTTGAGAATAGCATGGAACTGGCTCAAATGAGTAGGCATTATCATATTCTCCTTCATGCGCAGGTCCATAAGCTACTTCAGCCAATACATCTGACTTGCTGGACTTTTCTTATCATAGAGGTTCTTAATTTTATCCCAAAGCTGCCAAGCACTCTATGCTTCCTTAACCACATTGTAATGCACATGTTTAGTGAGAGATAAGATGAGGGTGGACTTGCATAACTCATCACGCTCATCCCATTCATCATCAATGATAATTTCAGGTCACTCGCCATGCATCCTTAGTGTCTTTATCTGCGATTTTTGTACCAATACCTGTCAAACTTGGCTCTTTCAATAGGCATAATTCATACCATCAAGCTTAGTGATGTTGAAGATAGCACTGTCAGTGGACGAAGAACCCATAATGCAATCCAAAACAGTGCAGACAACTCAAAACTGCTTGCTGTTTTCTGTTGTAAACATCCAAAATACCTCCAAAACCAAGACAAAATGACCACGAACTAATAGCTAATGATGTTTCCCACCAAGTACCATCAAAAGTACATAAAATCAAGATGATTCAGCATGAAAATTCCACATCAGTCCATACATAACTGCTTACTATAATAAATTACAGCTAGGTACAATGAGAGCAAACTGTAGGCAAAATCAATGCATCAAGTCAACCACTGACTGCCAAAGCATAACCAGCATCAACTAGGCATAAATCATCATATGAAAGTCATATGGACATCGAGCACACATTCAAACATATCAAACGAATCCATTAGTAAGCCGGCACACCCCCTAAGTAATAGGGCAAAGTGTACACAACATTGGCAAGACCTGACACAAAGAGGTGTATGCTTAGGGAGTGCGAAGCCCAAATCAGCCCAAGTGCATGTATGCGGACCACAACATATCAAACATGCAACATCCAAGTGAAGAAGATCCCAGTCTTAGAAGACTCAAAGCTCAATAGCATAAACCACATGCTCAATGTCTATCAAACATCCAACGATGCTTCCACTGGCACAAAAGACATATGGATCAAGCCAAGAACCTCAAGAAATGCATATGAGAGCGCCAGTGATGAAAGATCCAAGACTAAACATCAATAAGACATCATGAGCATATAGGCTCTGTAGCCTCCAATTAGAGTATCCATATACATCAACTGTATCCCAAATACAACTCTGGCAAGCCAAGAAATATCCCAAGTAAGTTCAGGGAAGCAAATGCAAGCCAAGTCAAGGCACTAGTAGCAATTGGCTCCAAACAATGTAACTAGCATGTAGTAGTGGCATAGGCCAAGCATGTCAAGACCAGTCAGACATAAGTAACATACATGCCATATGTACATCCAAGACGGAGCATAAAATGCATTCCAAAGATAAGCTCAAGCTCAAATGAAGATCCGAAACCAAAGACAAGCTCAATGTTGTACCCCAAAGGTCAATACTTCATTGCATATCCCAAAGACATAGCCCGAAACCAATAGGCATAACCAAAGTGGAGGTAAAATAACCTGTCAACCAAGATAGCGTAAATCCCAACCAACAACGAAGCATCCACATCCAAATCAAGGCTCAATAGCTCTCAAATAGCATATCTTGGCATAAACCATGAGGACCAAGCATCAATACATCCAACAGGACACCCGAATGTTAACAAAGAGCATTATGTAATAAGCCGTCCCTGATAAAACATTGCTGCCCAAACAATGTATAGCAGTAAATCCTTGCATAAATCGAGCTATGGAAGCTCAAAATAGGTCTCGAAGCATCTCAAAACATTGGGCAAATATCCCCAAAGCATCTGGGCATTAAATACCAAGCCTTGGGAGTATCACATAAGCTAAGAGCATGACATTTTCTTACTGTAAATCAACTCAGATTTGTTGCAGAAAATGCTATGATCAGAATTTGGCAGATTTGACATCACCATCACATCTGGAGCATGCCAAAACCCCAACTTAGACTCTTACCTTGCCTAAATCGTGTTTCGGATGCTCAAGATATGAGAAAAAAATGGGATTTCTGAGCCAGATTTTGAAACAAGCGCAAAAAATGTGAGCTGCTACTGTGGGGCCTATTGGTTATGCTAAGGATAAGAGGGGAAATGGGGGCATACAAGGTGCCCAATGAAGCCAAGGAATACCTGCAAAGAGCCTATGAGGGCCAGGGAGAGGTGGGAGATGAAATCTTACCTCGAGTAGAAGAAGCCATGGCTGGCATTGAAGCTCCATTCTCTAGGTCTTCAATCCGGGCTGTTGAAGTAATGCCAGGCCAAGCTCCATGATCAAGCTCTAATCCAAAGCTCTTATACCAGTTGAAAGGTGAGAAGGATCGAAGGTTGCTTGGAAGTGAGCTATGGCGGAGAGCAAGAGCAAGAAGAGAGAGAGAGACACAAATGGGAACTTCAACAATCACAATGTGTGACTGGGCCTTCCTTTATTCAAAATGTCACTAAAGAATAAAGAATAAAGTGATGGTGACGGGTGCCCTCCACCTGCAATGTGTAGTGGCAGGTACTGTCAATGTAGTAATACGCGGCCGGCTAGGCAGAGGCACCTTTACCCTCGACATTAAGTACACATATTGCATTCTGACAATATATTAAGGATGTCTAATTAGTACATTAGATGTGTGCCATGATTCCCTCATTACATGTCTCTTTAAGCATTGCATTACTTTATTTTAGGTTGAATCTGTGAAACAAAATTTCTATATTTTTACTAATATAAATCCTCTAGAATATTAGCTTTCTCAACTCCATTATTGCATATCGTATGGATGAATAATATGGATGTGCTTGATACCATGGTTTTTCCATCCCTTGAGTTGACTAAATTGATATACTATTATATTTTTTTGGGAGCCAAGCAATGTGATTCTATTTGTTGTGTTGTCAAAGAATTCAATGAATTTTAAATTAGTAAATCACCTTGAAACCCAATGTTAAACTAGTTAAGTATATGACACTGTTTGTCTGATACAACTAAACCTTTTATACAAGCAAAGCTCCAACAAATAAGATTTCTATCACAAAGGATTTGTTACTTTGACACATTCAATAACATTCTAATATATGTATCTAAGTGCTTTTTAATTGAATGGATAGACATATTTTCAAAAATCTATGGTTTATTTCAATAAAGCAAGGGAAAAATATTTGAGATATAGAAATAATGAGCATCAAGAGATGTTTAGAAAATATCTTACTTCGTTACACGTATCCTCTTCTTTTTTATATGAATCTATTGCAACTTCATATCCTAAATATCTCAAAGATTTTTGTTATATTACAAAATCTTAATATTTCTTTAGAAATAAAAGACAAAAAATATTATGTAAGGATTTATACTTATCACGATCAAGATCATTGTGAAGATAATGTACATCTTGCAGCTGCCTCTCTAATGTAGATATGACCATCTCCTCAAACATTTGTATATATCAAGCTTGACAAGAGGTGCTACATCTCTCTTATACCTCTTTGATGATGTCCATCTCCCTCTATAATGTTGATCTAGCCCAAGCTTACAAGGCCCAAACTTGAGTCCAAATCTCCCCTAATGCACCTAACTCATTAATGTAGCAAGCTATAAAGTGGTGTGAGATTCATAGCAAATGCTCCACAAGGACAACATTAATTGTAGGAGATTTTAATATGATTATGATGGTCGATCTCTCATCCATAGCCAAGGGTGTTGAGGCAACATCATTCATCTGTCAAAATCATCAAAAGGATGTTTCATGAAGAGCCACCAAGCTTGATCAAGTATATAACAATAACGGTTCATGGTGGTTGGCTCTAAAATCAAAGATCAGACTAGTGGTAGATATGACTTTCAAGCTCAATACCTCTTTCTTGAAGGAAAAGGATTATATAAAGCAATCAAAAGACATATGGAGGAAGGACACCACAAAGTATAGGGATGCATTTAGCAAATTAGAGAGGTGCATCCAAGCTTTAGTCAACTACTATTAACATCATGCTAGGCTTGCTAACAAAGATGACATGGATTATGTTGTGTCTTGTTGCCCTGTTATATCTTATGCTATTGCTTTGCACCCTCATGATCCCAATCTTATGTGTTTCATGCAATATCTTATTCTTAAGGCTAAGGAAAGACACAAAATTAATGGTATTAAAGTCCAACCGAGAGCCAAATTTAAGGAGATTGAAGCTAATCATCTTGTCTTTTTCTTAGCACTGCAAGTTAAAAGGCACCAGTCCACTACCTTGGTCATGAGGCTCTTCTTTGTGAAAGACTTGGAGTTTGTAATTAAGAAAATGAAGACCTAGGTCCTCATGGAGTTCTACAAAGATATAGGTGAAACTTGTAGGCAAAATGTTTGTAGCTCTACCAACTACTTTAGAAGATTGGGAACACTCCTAGAGTCAATACATCATGGCTTGGTGAAGCTTATCCCTAAATTTGCAGACTGCTTCACCATAAGACCCCTCTTTATACACTAATGGTTGTCACCTTTGTACCTCTTTACTATGGTAATGAGAAGACACATTACGAGTGAAAGTAGCCAAATGAGAGGTGAGAGTAGCTATGAGAGATGGAGAGAGAGAAAGGTGCACATATACACATGTAGACACTTTCTAACGTTGTATTTGCTATTGCAATGTTTGCTTTATTTTAAAGCATGTTAACATAGCAAGCACATGCAATCTGTGGTTTTAAAATAAGCTCAATCTACAATCTTCTACTTGCTATTGAATTATGAGGACCCCAAGTTAGCCATTATCCCATTGTTAATATAAGCTCAATCTAGGATGTTCTACTTGCCATTGAATTACTGGAATCCAAGTTAACTATTATCCCATTATTGAAATAAGCTCAATCCAGGATGTTCTACTTGCTATTGAATTACTGGAATCCAAGTTAGCTATTATCCCATTATTATGGGGTTTTTTTTAAGGAATGATTGAGAGCATGTGGGATGGGTTTGGATGGTTTGAAGTGGTTTTGGTTTGACCTGTATGATTTTTATACCTTCTGTTTGACCCTCTGAAGTGTTCTATAGAGCCTTTATCTCTATTCTATAAGCCTATGTTTTCTTCTGTATCTATTTTGATGGATGGATTTTAGCTTGGGAATTTTTTGCAATCCTAGAAGAGGAAGAATGCAAGCTTGAAATAGCTCAAAGAAGCTGAAGAAGTAACTGAAGAAGACTTGGAGTGAAGACTATAGTGATAGTGACAGTAGTGAGCTCTCAAGGGACACTGCAGTGGCTCTGGTGACTCTTCATATCAAACATACCTTTGAGGATGGGTATCCACGACCAAGAGAGGGTTATTGAGGATTATTCATGATTATTACAATGTACTATTGAGTGAGAGCATGTGTGAGAGAGGTCAAGTATGAGATATAGTCATTTTTATGCTTAAAAAACATTGCATCTATATGAGAGGTTGAGTGAAGACATTGAAGACATTGAAGATGAATACTATGTGATGAAATTCCATTCAAACTGGAGAATTCTTTTGTGTTTTTGTGGTTTTTTTATTGTTTCTAAGAAGAATATGAAGAATGTGATCAATTTTTTTAAAAGAAAAGTTTGTGGGAGATTCTTTTTATAATGTTGCGTGAAGATTTGTTGTGCCTGGTGTTCTTTTTCATGTTATGGTTACATAAAGGATGAAAACAAGATTTTTTATTAATATAAGATAGATTTTCTTGCAGTAAGATCCTCATTTTCTTAGTTTTCTCTTGAGAGATCCATGTTTTTTGTACACAGCCAAGAAAATTACCATCAATAAGTGCCAACAAAGGTTGAAAATGGAAGAAGTGTCATTGTTAAAGAGGAAGAAAAGCAATGGAAGATTGTAGAATTCTTGCTACTATTGAAGAATTTGAGATCTTCATTTTGCCAAAGCCACTTTCTACAAGAAGTGCATTTCTCAATGGTGGAAGCATGTCACTATCTTGATGTGGACTCTATGTGATAGACTAATCTCACTATCTTCTAAAGCTACAATAAGTTGTCTCACAATAGCCAATTGTTTCCCACCACAAAACTGAAGAGCAAAGCAAAAAAAGAGAGAATGACCATCAAGGGGAGATTTGTTCTTCATTGAAGAATTTTCAAACATCATCAAGTGCAAGATTGTGAAGAAGCTTTAGGAGTGGTGGTCAATAGAAGTTTATAAAAATATATATTCTTATGTTGGCCTCTGATCTAGTTGAGAACATAGGGGATGACTTGGACACATGCATTAGACGCTTGGATGCTACCTTCACAATGCTTGCTAAAAGCTACAAACGGTTGGACCTAGGCCTCCTAGACAAACCTTTAGCAACTGATGTATGCACGATGCCATGTACCTGGGAAGAATTCGAGTTCATGTTCATCAAAGTCCCCAATGTGGTAGTAGCCAAGGAATTGATCACCACTAAGATCTCTCATGAGCAAGCTTGCAAACGAAGGCTTATCACCTCCTATAGCAAGAGCAAGGTCTTTGCCACAAACAAAGAGCTAGAAGAACTTAAAACACTGGCCGTCTCACTAAATCCTCCTTTCTACGTAAATGATACACTCTCCACCTTCAATGGGAACAAGAAGGATGCCCAATCATGACCAATGCCAAGCAAAGATGTGCTCTCAAAACCTCTGAGTATGACCCTACTTATCTAGCTCCCACCTCCTTTAGAATATCGGTCATCACTCGCAATGGACCCTTAGAAGATCATAACATGGTCCACCCCTATTTAGATCAATTCCTTACTAAGGAAGAGCCACACATTGCTAGCTGAATCAACTCTAGTGACTTCCTAACTAATGTCTTGACCTACATCATGCATGTAGGTATTAGACTGCACGACATGGACCGTCATGCTCACTTGGAGTATAACCCATATTTCTACACCTGGCTAATGCAAAGTGAAGCATCAAAACCCTAGCTTAATTTCCTTAACCCTTCATTCTCCAATCCTAGGAAGGATTCACATCATTCCTAGGGGGAGAGGGGGTAAGGTGGAAAAGAAAACATGTCTCAAAGCTCAACCAATGTTTAAAGAAATAAAAACTAACTTATGATTGAGAAAAATTGTCATAATTTCCTTTGGATTGTGTGGACTACTTGAAGAAGAAGTCTTTATTCTATACTTAAGCACTTCGCCTTTCCATAGCTTACATTCATTATCTGCTTATTATTTTGCAAGAGTTATCTCAAGAAAACTAATGGTAAGTAGTGGCATTGTGACATGTACCTATGATGGCAGCCCAAGACAAAGGGAAGCTTCCATTCATAGAAGAAGAACATGAGAAGTACAGCCTAACGATAGAAATCAGGGCCTTCAACTGATTCAAGTTCAAGAACATCATCAACTTGGACAACATGGTCATGGAAGAACCCATCGTGAAGTGGCTTGTCGACCAATGCAACCTGGGAAAGTACATGGAGAAGGTCAAATAAGTTATTGACTACAACAAGCGCACGGAGTTCCTATGGACCTTCAATGCTAATAGGAACCGTGGCACTGTAACAGTGCGACAAGGAGACGAACCCTACAGGGTCGAGGTGGAATTGAGCCCAAAAATGGTGGAAAGAACATTGGGCCTGGTCAACAAGGTTGAGAGGCAATCTAAGAGGGACATCTACTCTACGACATGCTGGGGATGGACAAAACCCTGGTCCACATCAATGATGGAATCAGTCTAGCTGATATTTCAGATCCAAAAAAGTCAGGTTACAAGCAAAGACAATCCATGTACTATTCTCTAGTCAAAGATACAATGCCTTGATGTGAGTAGAATTGGAGTGCCCTTACTAGAGAGCCTTGTAGCCAAGTCCTTGGATGAAGTGAATTGGAATGGCTACATGCAAAAAACCACTGAAGCTTCAGCAAAGTCACTCGCCACAGGGACAAGAACAATGGGTGGGGATGGCAAAGAAGAAATCATCATCAAAAGCATCAATTATAGGGTTTGATAGGGTGTTAACTGCCATAATCCAAGAGGTTGTGGGAGAGGTGGAAGATGAAGAGGAAGTGGGGGAGACACTTGAAATATCACCACCCTAGGAACAAGAGCAATCGAGCAAAAGGACAGTGAGCGAGGGCAAAGAGCCGGAGACACCATCTGACCAAGGAGGGCCTAGGAGGCCAAAGAAGACAACTCCTCAAAAGCAGCACAAGAGACCAAGGAGAGAATGACCAAGGAAGAAAAGAATTTTAGAGAGTGTAGGTGGAGTCAAGGAGGTTTGAAGAAGAGAGGAGGAGGAAAGCTGAGGCAAAGGTAGAGGCAGAAGAGTTGCATAGAAAGGAAGAGGAAGATTTGGCTCAAGCCATCCGTATATTGGTGGAGCAGCCTTCTAGAGGGAGGAGGAATTAGCTGTTATGAGTCCACTAAGGGAAGAAGGCCCAAGCACTAGCACCAAAGTACCAAAAATTGAACCACCACTAATGAAAGAAGGCAAAGAAAAGGGCATGTTGAATCCAATCCCGCTTGCTCTTGTGCCCCAACCTATAACTACCACAACCACCCAAGGCATCACTAGCACAATGGATGCAAGAAACCTCATGGCCTGGGTACAATACCTACTGAATAAGGTGCAAGAAATAGTTGTGGATTCAAGAGGAGGAGCTCCGATGGTTGGAACGAAGAGACCAAAAGTTGTAGATGTTGAATGTAGGCAAGACCCCATGAAGTAGAGAACAGAGGCATCGACGCAACAATGGCCATACCTATAGCACCCCTGCCATCCATGGGCTATGATGAGTACTTCAAAGAGCTTCTCACATAGCTGGATAGAGCAAAGGTGGAGAAGAAGACATTTGTAGCTGAATTGGAGGCCAAACAAGAAGCATTGGAAGCCTTCCAGTTGGAAAGGACTTGCCAAGTAGCAGGATACCAAAAGGAAATCTACAAGCTGAAGGGAAGAGCTCATAGATTAGCCAAGGAAAAGGAAAAAGATAATTGGCAAGGAAGGCTCGAAGAAGAATAACAGGAAATGATAGGCTTGCAAAGGGAGTACAAGCTCATTCTCATGCAACACAAAGAATTAAGAGAACAATTGAAACGGATCGAAGAGGCAGCAGACAAGCTTGAAGCAAAGGACACAGAAAAATCTCAAAAAGAGGAAGAGCATCGAAGAGACATGGAGCTAATGGAGCATAGGCTACTAATGGGTCTGGAAGAGCAAGAAAGGCTAGAAAGGGAAACTGAGCACTTGGAGAAGGAGAAAGAAGAAGCAATCCAGAGGTGGAAAGAGCTGGAGCTGAGGATGGTGGCCTTAACACAAAGGCAAAATGAAAGCCTAGAGGAGGTGAAGCGAAAAGTAGAGGAATGGGTAGCCAAAAGCGAGGGAAGAGTGAAAGAATTGGCAAGTCATCTAGCCCATGCTAAAGGTGATCGAGCGTTAGCAGAGAGTAGGGTAGAGGTGAGAGACGAGCATGGAAGCCCAGCAACGTGCCTTCCTCAGCACTATTTTAGATGTCATGCATCTAGAAGAGGAGGAGGCCATTGAAACCTTAAAGAAGAAGTTGAAGATTACCCGCATGGCCATAAGGCACGGCTTGTGTGTCTAGGTGCATGAAGTGGAAACGAGCCTAAGCCAATGAGAGAAAAATGAGTACTTACTAAGGGAAATACTAATAGTTCAAGAGATGTAATTGCTAGGGTATGCGGAGTAGTAGTAAGCACATGAACTAGTGAGAGAAGAAGAGTAGTAGATACCACTTCCTGAAGTAGGACACAATTTTGAGGTTGGGCAACAAGATGAAGAACAAGTCCCCCAACCACCCTCTCCAAGGCCAAAAGCTCAATAGGAAGTGCCACGAGAGGATGCAACTGCAAAAAGAAAAGTAGAGGTTAGGCAAAAAAGGAAGAAGATGTTGCAACAAGCATGAAGAAGACTAAGGGTGCAACCCCTAGCAATCTCGAAAGCTCCCACTCCACAAAAAGAAGAATGATTTCTTGTCAACTAGAACATGGAACTCACAGTGTGGGAACAATGGGAAAACAAGTGCAAGCCCTTTGAATTTACTTTTTGATACCCACCCACATTGAGCAGCCGAACCGTTGACACGTCGTCGAGTACGTCGGCGTCGAGGGCTCACTCCGAAAAAAAAAAAAAACTTCTAGAAAGATAGAAGAATCCAACACTGTGGGGCATAGAGGCACAGGACTATTGGGAAGACAAAGTTATGGAGGTGCCCAAGAAGAATCCAACATTGTGGGGCATAGAGGCACAGGACTATTGGGAAGACAAAGTTATGGAGGTGCCCAAGACCATAAAGGGGTACTAGTCATAGCCAAAGTGGAGGCAAAGAATTTGGGATGGGAACATGGATGCATGGACGTCATTTTGCATCACCCTACCCTATAAGAGAAATGGCCCAACATACATGCCGTATCCAAGAAGGGTAGGGGTGTATACAATGTAAATGCTACTAAGCCAGAGGAAGCCCTTACATTCTCCAAAACTGACCTAGGGCTCTCCAACTCCCATTTCCTTAGTGAATTCTCTTCTTGTCTCGACCTTGCTTTCATTACAACTAGTAACTACCTTAGGCTACTCAAAGTTTTACTTAAGCAAGAACCTACATCTCATGAATACCGCTTATCGCCCTTGTTTTTTGACTTGAACGTTGGCATAGATAGATGTGCAATGGTGGCTAGGCTCATGATGAGAGCCACCCTCCTCCCATCCTTTTGCATGGCCCAACTAGAGGACTTGAACAACAGCCAATGTACTAGATGTAGTCATCCATTTTTATCAACAACCCCTCTGAATACACATGTAGAGTAGGAACTTCCTTAGTAGGTTCCTTAAGTCCCCAACCTCTTCCTCTCGTGACCCCAAACACAAGGACTATCTCCTTATATACATTCAAAAAAAAAGTGAAAAAGAAAAGAAAAAGAATGCAAGAAAAAGAAAAAGAAAAAAAGAAAAAAAAAAGGAAAGACAAGAGCAAGGAAATAAAAGATAGAAAGTGGGAAAGCACACCTCACTTGATGAATGCCACAGCCACTGCACCTAGGGGTCCTCAAGTTAGGCATGTCTGGTGTGGTTGGTTGGCTCTGTCCTTGACCCTCTAGCCCCTTTTGCTTCCCACTTCACGCTTAGGGCACATCAAGGGTAGGACACACCTAGGGAGATCACACTCACCTATGATTAGACATGTCTCCCTAAGCTATACCTATCGCACTTTTCTTATGCATGAACTGGGTCCCCAAGTGTGGGACAACACCCTAGGCTCGACCCAGCTCCCAGTTCCACTAGCACACGAACACAATGTACCGCATAGTAAGGTAGGCATGCCCACTAGGTAGTGCACTCTCTTTTCTTTTCCAGGTGAGTCTAACAACCCGCGCCTAACCATCGACTTTTTGAAGGCCCCCGTCACCCACTCAATATACCCTTGGTCTCCACAACCTCAACCATTTCCATATGCTTCTCTCCCATGTCCAATCCCCATAAAAGCCCCATCATCGACTCACATGACCACCCTTCAATCACGTAGCCCTGATCAACAAAGCCCTGCAAGTGCCATGGGACTAGCACTCAAGTAGGAGGGGGGTGATATTAACCCTAGTACAAGATAGAAAAAAAGGAAGCAAAGAAAATTTGATAAATTTCAAAAATGTGGAGCAAGATAGAAAAAGGTGATTTGACAAAAGGGTAAGAGGAGAAAAGGCCAAAGAGCAAGGGAAACGTTAAAAGTCGAGGCAAAGACAAAGGCGCATTTTAAAATGTAAAGGCACCCCCAATTTTTTGTAAAAGAGTGCCAATCTCCCTCCTGTGCAAGTTGTAAAGAGTAGTCAAGCATAGGTGACGGCATAATGTAAATAAGGGAATAGGAAAAGAGAACCTTGGCAAGATGGTCAGCTATGTAAAAAAATGGGGTGGGTGCCCAAAAGGATAAGGGCATGTATAAAAGCCAAAAGTGAAGGGAGAAGCTCATTCTTGGTGTGTGGCAAAAGTGGCTCTTCTTCTTCTTCTTCTTCTTCTTGCTTGCTTGTGCTTGTGCTTGAGAGCGGGAGTGTGAGAGTGTGAGGGTGAGGGACCATGGTGGAGAAGCTCTCCACCTTCTCCTCTCTTCTTCTCTTCTCTTCCCTTCTCTTGTCTCGCACGCACGGCTATGGAGCATGAAGCTTGAAGGAGAAGGATTGTGTTTGCTTGAGCTTGCATCTCAGATCTTGGAGCTACCAATGTGCTTGAGAGAGGAGGGTACTTGATCGGGCATTGCAATAAGCTCATTACACTTGTAGGCTTGAGAATGCGTATAGCTATGTGAGAGGTAGCCATTAGCATTCGGCTTGAAACACTTGAACAATAAGTGGTGTGTGGGTCTTGGTGGTTGAGAAAAGGCTCCCACATATTACATAAGCAATGATGCCATATCCTTTATCTATAGCTAAGGATTTATTCATGTGAGATGTTAGAAGGGTTGTATTTCAACATCCTCCATGGCTCAATCACATGCTAAAAAGAAATATAGTTGGTTTGGTGCAACTCACTCCCTAGATCAAACTAAAAATAACCAACACAAAACAAATGTCTAGAACAATCCATGATTTCAAAGCAGAATCAAACATTTGGAAATTTCAAGTTTTATGGTTCTCTTAAAAATCCAAGAAACAAGAACTAACATACACAATCAAGAGATACATAATATGAAACATTGAAGATTTATGGTTCTCTTCAAAGTTCAAGATTACAAAGAAATGGAGGAGTTTTCTACATACATAATATTGATTAATATAAAGTAAAGATATTAATTAATGGTAACATGATTAAGCAGATCCATATGCAAAGTCCTTAGTAGGAATTCTAGTCCCATATAAGTTCCAATGGTCTAAGAGAAAGTTGGAGTAGTCTCTTCATGGAGTTCTCTTGCCTCAACTTTATTCGAGCTTCAAGGACTTTTTGTCTCTTCCAATTCTAGTGAACTCTATCATCCACTTTTTGATTATATACTTGGCTTCTTTTCTCTTGATATGTTTGATGCTAGATGACTCCATGAAGCTTGCCATCTTGTAATGAGGAGGAATGAGAGTGTGAAAATACTTAGCAAATCTTTAGAAATGAATGTTAGTAGCTTAAGAACATTTGGAACTGAGCTTGGGATGAAAATGGCTATGGTTGGCATAGGAGGTGGTTTGAGAAAAATGGATATTGTGACTTGCTAAGAGGGAATTTTAGGGAGCCCTTTTAGTTGATGTTGAGAGACTGTAAAAACCAAAAGAGCCCTATGGTACCACTCAAGATAATGTTTTATGATGAGAGAGATAAAATCATGAGTTTGTAGTATAGAAAAAAATGTTCCAAATTTGGGGAGAATGATAATGCTAGGTATTACATTGCCAAGGATTTATGTGCTAACCTAGGATGCCTTGATGTTAGGGATATTCCCACAAAAGAATTTGAGAAATGGTGAAGAGAATATTGAGATTTTACTTCTCTGATGTAGGTAAATAGAGAGGGCTAAAGATAATGATGAGAAAGGGAGAGTATAAATGAAGGGCAATAGAGAATACTTAGCTCCTCTTGCTCTCACGCTCTTGGCTTTTCTAGATACAACAAAGCTATTAAATGAGCTTCACTAGTGCCTCAAATGCAACTAGGATTACAAGTGGAGTAATGATCTCATGGATGATAACATTCTAGTATTACATAAGGAATGATTTCATAGCCTTTATCTATAGCTAAGGGTTTATTCATGTGAGCCTATTAGAAGGGCCATATTTCAACCAACAAGCCATGGTGTATAGAATAGGCCCAAAAAATGCATTGTATTTTTTAGCCTGATTCTTGTTGCTAATAATCATCATGTTGTTTTTGGTGCTTCTATTGGTTTTTTGCAAGTAAAATCCTCAAGAAATCGTGAAGATTCATGGCATTCTCTTCCTCTCCAACTTCTACAAACCCTAGCTATGGTAGCAATGAAAGCTTGAGTTCAAGCTTTAGCTTCTCACAAATTTCTTAAGCATTTAGGGAGTATCCAAGTCTTCATCAAGTAATAAAATAGGTACTTCTTATGAATTCTTGGTCTCTCATATTCATCCTTTTATTGACCTTTATCCATTTTTGGGAGAGATTAAAGAATTGAAAGTTTTCCATCAAATTTATGCCCTTCATTGGTTAAATCAACCCTTTCATGGATTGTATTGCTCTATTGATTCAAACAGTGAATTAAAAGCTTTTATTTTATCATTTAGCATTGCATTCAATCGTATTTTGCTTGAGAATTAATTGGTTGATTGTAATTGTTACTCTAATCATATACCTTGCTAATGTTGTTGCTCATAACAAAATGAATAAAAGCCATGTAAAGGGTAAGTCAAGCAATGAGTCACTGCATGGTAAGACCCTCTCCCTATTCATTTTATGGATTCCAATTCTATTCAATTGCATTACATGGAATGAGATGAATGATTCTTTTAGGGGGCTCTAGAGTTCCAACTTATCCATCATTTGATGCTTCAAGGCCTTATAGTAATTTCAAGATAGCAAATAGACCAAGAATGTATCATAAACAAGGGGAGCAAGCATAAAAGTACTTTATCATTTCATAATCTAAAGTCTATTTCTATGTACTTATATAATGAAAGAAAGGAGAAAGTGTTTTATTTCAAATGTGGTGAAAAGAATACAATCAATCATGCAACAAATTGTGCTTATAGAAATGCAAAAGTCAAGGTTCATAGTATGTTAGCCCTTGAAAATTCAGAGGATGAATATGATGATGCAAATGCACTTATGGCTACTACTGAAAATGAGGATAATGGGTAAGAACAATTCTAAGATCATGTTGGTACTTTTCCTTTTGACCTTGGTGACAATATTTCTTTTAATCTAGGAGGGATTGATGATGAGGCATGTCCTACCACTATTTATTCCATTTCAATGGTTGCATGGATAGAATCAAGAAGCCCCAACACACTTCATATCTAAGGGAGCATTAATTAAAAAAATGTATTTATTTTGGTTGAGAATGGTAGTACCTATAGCTTCATTAATAGCTCAGTCATAGACCAATTGACGTGTTTCCCTATTGATTTACAGTAGCCTATGAAAGTTCAATGAGCCAATGGAGATAGAAACATCAACAACCAAATGTCTCCTAAGGTGTATATTTAGTTGGTTGAAAATTATGGGCAACAAGTAGACTTAATTGCTTTGGTTATGGATTCCATTGGCATTGCATTAGGCTGTGACTAGCTAATGCAATTAGATAAAATTGTTATGGACTTTTCTCAGCTATACCTAGAGTCTGTCAATGGTGGACAACTTAAACGCTTGGATGGAATCCATAACAAAACTAATTTTTAGATCATTACAATATAGAAAGCCAAAAAGAAGTTCAAGAAAATATTGCAAATCTTTATCTTGCATCTCAATAAAGAAATGTTAGATCAGCCTAGAGAATTACCCAAGAATTCAGCTACTGTAAAAGCTCTTTTGGAAGAGTACAAAGATCTGTTTTAGATATCTATAATATTATCCCCTAAAAGATAACTTGAATATCCAACTGATTTAGAGCCTCATTCAAAGCCACTTAACAAACCCTACAGGCTTTCCAAGTTCAAAAGAGAAGAAGTGGTGAAGTAGATTAAACAGATATTAGAGATGAAATTTATAGAGTCTAGTTCCTCACCTTATGCATCCCCAATCCTCTTGGTGAAGAAGAAGGATGGATCATTTTGGATGTATATATATTACATGGAACTTAATGTGATTATGGTGAAGAACACGTATCCTATTCCTAGGGTCCATGAATTACTTGATGAGGGGGAAGGGCAAGAAGTGGGTTTTCTGAGCGAGATTTTTTGGCAACCCCTCTATTCTTGTTCCACATAGTTCACTTATATCCATCCTTAGATGTATCCATATCCACTTCCACTTCCACCACTACCACCACCACCTTCTCTCTCTCTCTCTCTCCATGAAAATATTTGTGCAAGCACTCCAATTCGATAGAACTTGTATAACATTGGATTGTGACATGTAATCTAACGAAAAATTCTCTCTTTACTAGAGTATAGATCTCTCTCTCTCTCTCTCTCTCTCTCTCTCTCTCTCTCTCTCTCTCTCTCTCTCTCTCTCTCTCTCTCTCTCTCTCTCTCTCTCTCTCTCTCTCTCTCTCTCTCTCTCTCTCTCTCTCTCTCTTGTTTTCAACATGGAAATATTTGTGCAACCACTCCAAATCAATAGAACTTGGATAACATTGGATTGTGACATGTAGTCTAATGAACAATTATCTCTATACTAGTGTATAGCTCTCTCTCTCTCTCTCTCTCTCTCTCTCTCTCTCTCTCTCTCTCTCTCTCTCTCTCTCTCTCTCTCTCTCTCTCTCTCTCTCTCTCTCTCTCTCTCTCTCTCTCTCTCTCTCTCTCGTTTACAAGACAATGATTTTTCAAGTAACCAGATCTAGATTTGTATTACATTGACCTCTTGCAAGTGTACGACTGTTCCACAAATTAATAGATAATGATAGTAAAATATTTTCATAAATTTAATAATAGTTAATCAAGTGAGGTATATATGTATTTTTTCAACAAAATAAAATGCATTTTCTCTAAAAATTAGCAGAGTCTTTGCTTTTTTGGCTATATTATGGGTGACATTGGAAAAGTTATTCTCTTTCTAAATATGAGATGTAAGTTCTTTTTAGGTAAGCATGAGTTGGTATATAAATATGTCTACATTTGCATCCATTCCAAATACTCACTAAATATTTTTCTTTATACATGGTTCTAGCAACCTCATTAAACATTGGTTAAAAAATAAAAACTCGTTATTAAATCTTATACATTTGTAGATTATTTATTATGGTGGCAAATAAGAAGGGATATTGATTGGTGAAAACAAGTATAAATTCGATGCTCAATTAATATGCTTAGAGAGAGAGAGAGAGAGAGAGAGAGAGAGTATAATCTTGACCTCTCATTGTGTATGTCTTTACTAACTTGACATCATGTTATTGTAATATTAATATTCATAGACTATAAAATATACTTATACTTCTTTGAACTAATCATGTGTGTGTGTGTGTGTGTGTGTGTGTGTGTGCGTGTGTGTGCGTGTTAGGACTTTCAATACACACACACAAGTACATGTACACATACATATGCATATATATTAATGAGAGAGAGGGAGAGAAAGAGAGATATTTTTAGTGGCAGGTTTGAGAGAGAAAGAGAGAGAGAGAGAAACAAGTTCCTAATAAGACACACATGCGGGGACATATGCATATACACATATACACAGTGAAAACAATCACAGTAAGTTTGACTAGTGTATATTGCATGACTAAAGATATACCTTTAAAGATTATTTCTCATACAAACTCTAATCCACCTTGACTAAGTAATTCATCAATGGTTTGCCTGGTCTTTAAAATCAAAAATATATTCTAGATACTTTGAAGGTAAGGAATTTCAATTGGAAGGGTATTATGACTCAATGGAGAAAACAAGAAGAAGAGAGAGATAATAATAACTTTTGGATATGAAAGAGAGGAGATAAAAATAATTGTTAATGAGAGACAAGAGAGAGAGACGTCTTTTAAAAAATCATTCATAAGAGAGAAGAGAAAGAAATGTGAACAGTAGTTTGGATAGAGAGGTACCTTTTTCAAATTAATGTAGCAGAGGCCTAAAAGTAGTATTATACCAGCCCCTACTTTAGCTTCAAAAATTTCTAGCACTCTCTCCTATAATGCTCATTGGCTTAAAAATTTTCTAGCACTCTCTCTATAACACTACCTTCTTAGACCCTCTTCTACATTAATAACCTTGGATCTTTATTAACACACACACTCTCTCTCTCTCTCTCTCTCTCTCTCTCTCTCTCTCTCTCTCACACACACACACACACACAATACTATAATACTATCTTTGGGTCTTTCTTACACATTAATAACTTTAAATTTTTATCAAAACACATATACACATAATCTGTGTGTGTGTGTGTGTGTGTGTGTGTGTGTGTGTGTGTGTGTGGCTTTAAAAAATTCTAGCAACTCCAGTCTCTTATAATACCACAATACTATCTTTGGACTTGTCATATATTAATAGCTTTGGAGATTTAACAAAGTACACACACACACACACTCTCTCTCTCTCTCTCTCTCTCTCTCTCTCTCTCTCTCTCTCTCTCTCTCTCTCTCTCTCTCTCTCTCTCTCTCTCTCTCTCTCTCTCTCTCTCTCTCTCTCTCTCTCTCTCTCTCTCTCTCTCTCTCTCTCTCTCTCTCTCTCTCTCTCTTTGTGTGTGCGTGCGTGCGTGTGGCTTTAAAAAATTCTAGCAACTTTCACTTATACTACTACATTTGGGTCTTTTTTACACATTAATAGCTTTCTATCTTTATCAACACACACACACACACACACACACACTCTCTCTCTCTCTCTCTCTCTCTCTCTCTCTCTCTCTCTCTCTCTCTCTCTCTCTCTCTCTCTCTCCAACTTAAGATTCAAATTTCTCTACTTAAATGTTTTTGGCCTAAGTATAATTAGACTGAAAAGTCATATTTGATTATAATTTCAATAGTATAAAACTTTTCAAAATATTTGATAAGGTCTTTATTCTTCCAAAAACACAATGCAAAAGACAATAACCATTAACATTATGTTAATAATTAGTTTTCTATATTAGATTTAAAAATTTTCCAAAAGAGAGGATGACTTTTTGTTTATAAGGTCCAAACATTTCAATATAGTTCATTCACAAAGTCTCAATTTAGTATGTCTCACATTAAAACATATCATAAATACACACATAATATGATATTCTTAGCTAGCAATTATTTTTTATCTCTTTAATGAGTCTCTCTAATTTTTTTTCATTGAACAAGAGGCTGTATGTAACCCCTTCCCATCTAAAAAATTTTCATAAGTCCCTTCAGAGAGATGGAGGCAACATTTGAATTTTTTTTGTCGAGAAGGGGTTGTCAACAACCCCTATCTAATGAAAAAAAAATTATGTCCCCTTAGAGAGATAATAGAGGGGAGTTGTGAATCAAAGCTCTGTGTGTGTGTGTGTGTGTGTGTGTGTGTGTGTGTGTGTGTGTGTGTGTGTGTGTGTGTGTGTGTGTGTGTGTGTGTGTGTGTGTCTCACCGAGAAAGGGTCAGTAACCCCTATTTGGCAAAATAAAATTTCATGTCCCCTTAGAGGGATGATGATAAAGTGATATAATCTCTCTCTCTCTCTCTCTTAATGAAAAAACTATTGCAACATTCAAGTGGACTAAGATTTGTTCTTCTAGTTCATATCAGAGATAAAGAGAATTTCAAACGAGATGATGATATTGAGTATCATAAGTTGTGCAAGTTAGCAGCATGGAGACTTCTCTATAGGAATAACTTGGTATGGTTCTATAGAAGTATATTTGCAATGGTATCTTGTCAATGTATTCTCTATATGTAATAGAACTATGAATGGCATGTTCATGCATAGGTAATTGGAGAAGGAGGTGTTGCAAACTTTGCCATGGGAAATGTAGGGATTAAGTGTACTTATAGGAGGAGTATCTCATAAATAAAGATCACTAGATTGAGAAACACTAAAATGAGAAGGTGTATTAGAGATGCCTATCTTCTTCGACTATCTAAAGGGGAATTCCCCTCGAATGAGAAGGCATTATACTAGAAATATAGCTCGAAGAAAAAAAATTGCAAGAGACATAAGGATCTACATTCCTGATAAGTAATTCTACATTTATTCTTTAGAATACGTCACACTTTTATGTCTTCTTCTAAAGAGACTATGACTGATTGTGGAAAAGTGATACCATCAATGCCTTTGTTCTCATAATTCATTCTTTGCGAATGAGCTAGGATGAAAACCACAATTTTTAAAATACTTTGATGATATTGATTGGCCACACTTTAGCTCTACAATGATACTATTTGTGGATGATAGCATAAAAAAGATGCAATATAACCCACCTAACTCCTTTATATGTCCATCTACATTTCAAGAAAATCCCATGGATAACATCATCTTCAAATACATACTTCCCTATTTGACCGAGGAAAATCCCATGGATACTATCCTCTTGGATATATGCTTCTGTATTTGAAATAGCTAGTAGGTTTTCATGGGTGAGTCTAGGAGTTTGTTAGAGAACACCCATTTTACCCTCTAGCAATGGAGTTGGATTGATATTTAATATTTGCAATAAATATATTCATTTACTTTACCCATAGTAGTTCACTAACTTGTAAATGCATTTTTGGATTTAGTATATGTTTTTGTAGTTTTTGAAGTAAGTTTATATAGCACAATATGAAATATATCAGTATATTAAATTATATGATTGTTAAAGTTTGGGATTCAAAATAAAAATTTCTTTGAAAAAATAATAGCTATAGGTAATGAAGCGATACAAAGCTATATTTTACGGAGATCATGAAGGAATTGCTTGCAAGGGTCTATTGTAAATGGATGCATAACTTCAATCCATATATAAGCATAATCAAATGAGAGAGAGAGAGAGAGAGAGAGAGAGAGAGAGAGAGAGAGAGAGAGAGAGAGAGGACTGTTTAAGTGGGTGTGTTTGTGGTTTACTTGTGTGTGCATAATTGAATTACTAACATACCAAGATATAATTATAAAATATGTGCAAAGAAAGGAGAGAGGGGAGATGTAAATGTATATATAGTGTGATATCTCATATGTATGCTTACTTGAACCATTAACATTGTGATAATATTATCAAAGATAAGTACATAAGCTTAATCTAGTGACGTAAATAAGTTAAGAAGAGAGAACTGCTAATGCATTGTTTGAGAGAGAGAGAGAGAGAGAGAGAGAGAGAGAGAGAGAGAGAGAGAGAGAGAGATGTTTTTGAAGGGGAATGACATATCAATGGTTGGTTTCCAACATATGAGAGAGAGAGAAAGATGCATAAGTGTAAGTGTATCTGGTTTTGCTTATGTGTGAACTATTGAAGTACTAATACATCATGATATAATTGTAACATGTATGCAAATAATTGAGAGAGGGGATATGTGAATGTATATGTGAGTGTGATATCGCTTGTGTATGTGTAATTCAACCACTAACATTGTGATAATATTATAAAAAATAATCACATAAGCTTAATGTAGTGATGTAAAGTAGTTATTAAGAAGAGAGAACTACTAATGTGTTGATAGAGAGAAACAAAGAGAGGTAGACAGAGAGAAATGAGAGAGATGGGGGTAAAAAAGAGAAAGAGATAGAGATAGAGAGAGGGGGTGTTATTGAGGGGGAAGAGGAGAGGGAGTTGCATGTTGTGGGTCTCCAACACATACATACATATGTACATACATACATACATACATACATATAGAGGGAAGTGAGATGTCAATGGTTGGTCCCCAACATATGAGAGAGAAGAAGAAGAAGAATTGGTTGTGGTTCTAATGAGGAGGGCAAGAGTAAGATGTGGTGGTAGTGTTAGTGGTGGTGGTAGGGATAGTGGTGGAGGTGGTGGTACCAATGGAGAAGTAGTAGTGGTGCTTGATATATGCCTAAAAGAAAAAGAGGACTAAGTGGACTATTTGAAATAAAACTAGAGATTGCTAAATAAAGCTAACTCTAGCTCACTTCTCACATACACTCATTGATGAGTTGATATCAAAATAGATTTACGATCTAGCTATCATCAGATTTAAATGAGATAGGGTGATGAAGTTAAGACTACTTTCAAGATAGATCATGGCCTCTATCATTTTCTAGTCATACCCTTTTGATTCACAACGGCTAGGCTTGCTACCTTTCAAAGTCTTGTGAATAAGATTCTACATCCTTTTCTATTTCACTTTGTGCTAGTATTCTTTGATGAGATACTTATCTATAGCAAGACTTGAAGGGAGTAAGCCTAAAGTGAAAGCATGCAAGTGGAAGCAAGAGCTATGGTGGAAGGAGCAAGAGCAAGAGAGAGAGGCAAAAAATATAGGAACTCCAACAGCCACGATGTGTAACCAATCTTTCCTTATTCAAATGTCACTAAAAGAATAAAGAAAGAAGTGATAGTGATTGGTGCTTACCACTTGCAGTGTATAGGTGTGCGGATACTGTTAATGTAACTAATACATGGGAGACTAGGCACATGTACTTTTATCCCTTACAATCTCCCACTAAATTTAAGGCGAGTGTTTTCCTAGTGAGGAGAGAAGAAAAAAAGTGACAAAGTACAAATGTATATAAGTACAACAAGATGAGAAAAGAAGTCATCTCGTCCAACATCCATAAGCTTTCTAAGGAAGGCAAAATGCTCCGTTGAGAGAATTTTTGTGAGTAGATCTACAAGATTTTGGTTAGTTGAGCTCTTCACAAGATCAACATACCTACCCTCAATGACCTCTTTGATGGAGTGGTAACGCACCTCAATGTGTTTCATCTTTGCATGAAAGACCATATTCTTGGCTAATTGACAAGCACTCATAGAATCTGAATGCAATGTAGGGATCACATCAATCATATCAAGGTCTTGCCACTAGATAGCCTAACTAGAGAGCCTCCTTACCAGCCTACTAGTTGTAATATACTCGATCTTGGTTCTAGAGAGAATTGTGCATTTATGCACCCTAGACATCTAAGAAACAACACATCCAGCAAAGCTGAAGACATAGCCAGAGGTGAACTTTCTACTAACATCATGTCCTACATAACTAGAGTTAGTGTTTCCCACGACTCCTGTATCCTAGCCACCATAACATACACACATAGCTTCTCTACCTTTCAAGTATGTCATTATACCCTTTACAACATCCCAATTCCATTTGCCAGGTGTAGCCATATAGCATGTCGTAACTCCCACTACAAATGCCATGTTAAGACGAGTGGCTATCATGGCATAAATCAAATTACCCATTGTGGATGCATAAGGGATCTTGGCCATCTCAACCTTTTGCTCATTAGACTGTGGACAATCAGCCTGACTAACCTTCACATGAGAACGAAGAGGATAGCAAATAGGCTTACTATCTTGTATATAAAATTGCTCAAGGACTTTCTAGATATACTCCTTCTATGATAGATAAAGGGGCCCCATAGAGCGGTCATGCATGATCTACATCCCAAGAATATGTGAGGCCAGCCCCATGTCCTTCATGTCAAAGCTCTTATTGAGCTGAGTTTTCAAGGAATCCAACTCATCATGAGCTTTTCTAGTAATAAGCATATCATTCACATAGAGTACCAAAGTCACAAGGTTGCCATGATGAGCCTTTTCATGTATAAACATGGGTCCAAGACACTATGGCTATATCCCTATGAGTGCATAAAAGAATCAAACTTATGGTTCCATTTTCTAAGTGCCTACTTAAGGCCATAAAGACTCTTTCTCAACTTGCACACTAGGTGTTCCTTACCTTTTTTCTCAAAGCACTTAGGCTACTGCATATAAATCTCATCATGCAAGTCCCCATATAGAAAAGCTATCTTCACATCCATCTAATAAAGGTCCAGATCGAGTTGAGAAACCAATGCTAGTACCAAGCCTAGGGTCATCATTTTCACCATAAGAGAAAATACTACATCAAAGTCACTACCATGTTCCTGCTTGAAATTGTTAACTACCAATCTAGCCTTATAAGTGGACTTGGTGTGTCTAGCAATGCTTTTCAACTTGTATACCTATTTCGGTGGCAATGCTTTCTTGCCACTAGGCAAAGGAACCAAATCCCATGTATGGTTTATCTAAAAAGAATCAAACTCTAATTGATAGCCATGTCCAATGAGCAACTATCATCTCAATGCATGGCCTCATCATAAGAGATAGACTTACCTACATCTGTCACCATAACATAGTCCATGTAGGATGTAAAGCACTCCAAGCTGACATCCCTAGCTCTAGTAGAGCATCTCAACATAGTCTAATCTGGCACAACATGCAGATCCTGGGCCACAAGAGTATCAACTAATGCAAGCTATCTAGTTGGTGGTATGGGAGTAGGAGGCTCCTCTTGAAAGATCACGCTATGTACCTCAACTGTATGCTCAAGCTACTTATACATATTTTCCTCATGAAAAATAACATCATGGCTATAGATAATCCTATGAGCTTGTGGATCCCATAGGTGATAGCCCATCTCACTTGCATGTACATAACCAAGAAATATGCATTTCATGGACTTAGGGTCTAGCTTATTACACTTGTCCTTGGGAACATGGTAGAATGTCAACTAAAGATGCACAAATGAGCATATGATGCAGGTTTCCCAATCCATATGTCCTTTGTAACTTGGCAATCATTAGCAATGCAAGGGAACCTATTAATCAAGTGTATGGAAAGAGTAACTGCCTTTGTCCAAAAGTGTTGTGGTAAGCCGGCACTAGTTGGACTCACTCTTGAATCGTCCGGTTCATGTGTTCAACGATACAATTTTGTGGTGTGGTGTAGGGTGGACAATTAATTATTAATATTCTTCTCACCGCAAAGTTGCTCAAAATCTTTCGACACGTACTTACCCCCATTATCAAACCATATTTTAGTCTATACCCAAAATAGTTATCAACTAGAGCAAGCCAACGTTGAAAGGTAGATAAGAGACTTGATTTCTACTTAATAGGGCAAGCCCAAACCTTATGTGAGTAGTCATTAATGAAGGTGACAAAGTACTTCTCACCACCTAATGACTAATAGGGCATGGGACCATATATATCCAAATGGACAAGAGTCAAAGTCTCATCCATGCGCTTCATGTGACTTCTTATGTGTTCTACGAGTTAGTAGTCCTCTTGGTGAAGAAGATGGATGGATTATTTCGGATGTGTATTGATTACAAGGACCTCACTAAGATTACAACAAATAACAAGTATCATATCCCTAGGGTGGGTGACTTACTTGATGAGTTGAAAGGAGCAAAGTATTTTACCATGATAGATTTATGATCTAGCTATCAGTAATTTCACATGAGATAGGGTGATGAAGTTGAGATTGCTTTCAGGATAGACCATGGCCTCTATCATATTTTAGTATGCCCTTTGGATTCACAAACACCCCAACTACCTTTCAAAGTCTCATAAACAAGATCTTACATCCTTTCCTTTTTTGCTTTGTATTAGCATTCTTCAATGGCACACTTGTCTACAACAAGACCTTTCATGATCATATAGCACATGCGAGGAAGGTATTTGATGTTTGTTGGCACCTCCCTTCTCATTAGAAAAAAAATTTCACAAGTCCCCTCCGTCTCTTTGAGAGGATTTGTAGAATTATTTTTTGTTGTTGCTAGCAATTCCTTCACAGTCGTGAAACAAATTCCAAGGAAGTCACATTAATCTCTCTCCCTCTCTATCTTTCTCTCTCTAGCTTGTTCCCTCTCTCTCATATTTCTCTTCCCCCTTTCTCTCTCCTTTGCCTATAAAAGGACCCCTCCCCCCAAATCTAGATTGCAATTTGTCTCCTTGACCCTCTCTCTCTCTCTCTCTCTCTCTCTCTCTCTCTCTCTCTCTCTCTCTCTCTCTCTCTCTCTCTCTCTCTCTCTCTCTCTCTCTCTCTCTCTCTCTCTCTCTCTCTCTCTCTCTCTCTCTCTCTCTCTCTCTCTCTCTCAAAACATGAAATGAGCGAGGTGTAGCCTTGAAAGCTTCATAAAGATGTCAATCACCTAAAGCACAATTAGTAAGCCTAGCCAATAACATTGATCATGCTAGCCAATATTCTTAAATTATCATGGTGCTGCCATAGACGTTTGCACAAAAATACCGCATTAATGGAAAAATCTGTGTGTGTGTGTGTGTGTGTGTGTGTGTGTGTGTGTGTGTGTGTGTGTGTGTGTGTGTGTGTGTGTGTGTGTGTGTGTGTGTGTGTGTGTGTGTGTGTGTGTGTGTGTGTGTGTGTGTGTGTGTGTGTGTGTGTGTGTGTGTGTGTGTGTGTGTGTGTGTGTGTGTGTGTGTGTGTGTGTGTGTGTGTGTGTGTGTGTGTGTGTGTGTGTGTGTGTGTGTGTGTGTGTGTGTGTGTGTGTGTGTGTGTGTGTGTGTAATGTCTTACAATTTTTTAAAACAAAAAAGAAAGGAAGAAGAAAAACAAAATAAGATAGTTGTCACCTGTTCCAAGGCCTCATCATGTTTGTCAAATATCAATGTCATCTTTGAGGCCGTCATCACAGTCATCACCTCTCACACAAGTCCTAAGCTAGGATACACATCCACAAAGCAAGGGCAAAGATCCACACTCAATTAGCTAATGATTCTCCATTTTAAAAGCACAAGCATGTGTCTGCAAGGGCTAACAAGTGTACGGATAGCTTAGAGGCTATATAAGGCTCAAGTATCAAGCTATAAAATACTAATAATTACCCCCCTTTTCCCATGCGCACTAAAAACACACAAATAGAGAGAGAGAGAGAGAGAGAGAGAGAGAGAGAGAGAGAGAGAGAGAGAGAGAGAGAGAGAGAGAGAGAGAGAGAGAGAGAGAGAGAATTAAAGAAGATGAAGAGGAGGAGGAGGAGGAGGAAGGGAAGATAGTGGGGGGGGGAGAGAGAGAGAGAGAGAGAGAGAGAGAGAGAGAGAGAGAGAGAGAGAGAGAGAGAGAGAGAGAGAGAGAGAGAGAGAGAGAGAGAGAGAGAGAGAGAGAGAGAGAGAGAGAGAGAGAGAGAATTAAAGAAGATGAAGAGGAGGAGGAGGAGGAGGAGGAAGGGAAGATAGTGGGGAGAGAGAGAGAGAGAGAGAGAGAGAGAGAGAGAGAGAGAGAGAGAGAAGAAGAAGAAGAAGAAGGAGGAGGAGGAGGAGGAGGAGGAGGAGGAGAGAAGGAAAGGAAAAGAGAGGGAGAGGGAAAAAGAAAGAAGATCATTAAGAGAAGGAGAAGGTGGGATTGAGAAGAGAGATAGAAGAGGAGAGAGAGAGAGATACAGAGAGACAGAGAGGAGGGTATGACAAGTGATAGCTAGGGATGCACGTGAGCCAAGGGAACTATTTCCACACTAGTGTTGCATGGTAACTCTCACTCACATCTACAGCACAGAGATTTCTTTTCACCGAACTACTTGTCATTTCCTTTGCCCTATTTGCCTACTTCAAAGTAATAACTATCCACTTCTATCGATTTCTCCCACTACATGTCATCACCACCTTGCTCTTATCATATCTCTTATCCATGGAATTATGCCTCAAACTCTTCTAGGATTTTGCCATAATCTCATGACTCAACCACCCCTTTAAACCAAATTTCCCGATCTCTTAAATCCCACTCACACTTTCCCTACACATATTCCCTTACTTCTATAAACTCTCGCTCAAAGTTCAAGTCTAAAAAATACTAAAGAAGGAGGAATTGAGAAAGTGCTGATAAGGATGGCCCCAAAGCAATGGAGAGCTGGAGCGGGATAAGAGGTTGCATGTATGAATGAGGTCCCATCCGCACTAACTTTTGTTCAAGTGCCTTGGATAAATTTAATGAAATTTTGCTTGATTCAAATGATTGATTGATTTGATTGATTAGTTTATTGTCATTACTTGCAACAATGAAGAGAAAAGGTTAATTTCTATTCATGTAGGCAAGTACCTTGAATACCCTTAAATTATTATGCATTTAGGAGGAAATCACAACTTACAATGACCTTAGGATACGGAAATGAATTGTTTGTCTAATTAAAATCGTTTAAAGGACAAAACTAGTAGGAGCAAAGATAGATGCTCATGCACATTAAAGTATTACATGCTAACACGTTATATCATCTAGGAGAAAAGATTATGACATTTGAAAAATACAAAAGAGGGTTAAGGAGTATTGCACCCTAAACACTAGGGGGACTATTATATATCACTCTATATGATTACACTCTAGGAGAAATAATTTGTGGATTGTATATTCTCTTATGGGGTTGAGGTGGAGCTTTCCCTATGGGGTAGACTCAAGTAGCTCAAGATTGTGAATGTCCAGTTATTCTAACAAGTTTTGGATAGCAATAGTCTTGATTACTCCTTGATGGGCTATTAAAATAGGTGCTATTGATATTTTTTAGGTAGATACATTATGCACACACACACACACACACACACACACACACACACACACACACACACACACACACACACACACACACACACACACACACACACACACACACACACACACACACACACACACTATATATATATATATATATATATATATATATAAAATCTTAGTTCTCTAATTCAAGCTAACATAATGTATAAATTTTCCATTACATAATTGTATATCTCTTAGAGTCTATGATATTGTGATGTAGAGGTAGAGAGATTGTAGGTGCACATGTGAGCATGTCTCTATAATAAGTAAGCACACAAAACATATGTTCAACTATTAGATTATAATTATTTTTCTTCGTCTTTTTTCCTAATGAGCAATATGAACCATTCTAACTATTGGGAGGTATCACTTCATTGAAAACCACATCTTACTTCAACAAAGTTAAAGGATCACCTAGAGCTAGTAAATGACTATGATGTTCTCCCCTTCCTTTTATTTCCACATATCCCAAGAAAAATTGAGTAGTCCATCAAATATTTCCCTACTTGATATCCAAGAAGGCTAGTCCTTATGTCATTTATTGATGTATACAATCAACTATGCAAGTGCATATTTGCCAAATTTAACTTTAAAAATACATGAACAAAACAAATCTTGTTTGATTTGCTGCAAGTACTTGATAGTGCTGGATAACTCATAAGATCCATCAAATTCAACTCCAAATATGAGAACCATCTTGACTTGTCTCCTTGACTTGAGAGATTGAGAGGAGGACCTTACCTTCGCAAATTATAAGCAAAGGCAAAACCATCTAGAGGCAATGGTAATAGATCAAGTTTGGCAGCTCTTAGCTACATCTTTCTTTCAAGGAGAAGATTGGGAATCTCTCTCTCTCTCTCTCTCTCTCTCTCTCTCTCTCTCTCTCTCTCTCTCTCTCTCTCTCTCTCTCTCTCTCTCTCTCTCTCTCTCTCTCTCTCTCTCTCTCTCTCTCTCTCTCTCTCTCTCTCTCTCTCTCTCTCTCTCTCTCTCTCTCTCTCTCTCTCTCTCTCTCTCTCTCTCTCTCTCTCTCTCTCTCTCTCTCTCTCTCTCTCTCTCTCTCTCTCTCTCTCTCTCTCTCTCTCTCTCAATGAAGGTGTGCAACATTACCTATGGTGTATCCACAGCTCCCCACTATGCATGTCCATGGACTCAACATGGATAGCAGTCTACTTTTCTCATTGTTTTTCTACAACCTTAGTAAATAAGATTACATCTTATTACTTAAGAAATAGTATCTATTTCCTAAAGAATTTTTTGTATTTACAAATAAAAATGAGATCAAGCGTTCTAAAAGTGCCATACATCTCACCACCATACATGTTAAATGGACTCAACCATGGATAGCATAGTCTTTTTCTCATAGTTTTGCAATAACCTTAGTTAATAAGATAACATCTTATTACTTGAGAAATAGCATATTTTTTCTAAATAATTTTTTGTATTTACAAATAAAAATGAGGTCAAGCGTTCAAAAATTTCCATAAATCCCAAAATACAATATGTGCAACCTAATGATGTTTGTACCTAGGTAGGGGGTGTCAACCCAAAAGAATCTACTACCACATCATCCTTGATATGACCACCTCACATATGAAAAACTAATTGGTTTATGGGGTGTGCTATCACACATATCCACCGTGTCTTGCTCCCACATTTTTTCTAACTTCTATCTTTTATAACAATCCTTCATTACTTGTAGAGAAGTTTGAGAGAAATCAAACCCTCACATAGTGTGACAATTGTGAGGCCTACATGCAATGTTACAATTACAAATATGAGTTCCAAATTAAAAAATGAATACCCTTAGACATCTTGTGATAAACATAAAGCCTAGTTATAGAATCAGAATGTATTCTATACATTATTGGGAGCTTTGCCTTAGGGGTCTCGAACCAACAAAAAAAGGCTCTCAAGCCTATGTGGCACAAGGACAAGAAGTTTGGTATTCAAGAAACAAAGATGGGTTTTTCTTGCAGGGTGAGTGGGGATTATATATATTTTCCATCATCTCCCCCACCCAATTGAACACACACACACACACACACACACACACTCTCTCTCTCTCTCTCTCTCTCTCTCTCTCTCTCTCTCTCTCTCTCTCTCTCTCTCTCTCTCTCTCTCTCTCTCTCTCTCTCTCTCTCTCTCTCTCTCTCTCTCTCTCTCTCTCTCTCTCTCTCTCTCTCTCTCTCTCTCTCTCTCTCTCTCTCTCATTTCTTTTTTAATTAGATATATGAAATGATATAATATTTTAATAATTGAACATGTGTATGCAATGTATACATACTCTAAAAACATCCACAAATACACATACACTATTTAAAAAAAGAGTTGGATTTCTTTTTTTATTGAGCATTATGAGAGGGGACAATAATTTTAATGGTTGAACATGTTCATGCAATGTATACATACTCTAAAACCACACACAAATGCACATAGACTATAAAAAGATATGAACAATATATGCGCGCGCGCGCACACACACACACACACACACATATATGTATGTATGTATGTATGTATGTATGTATGTATGTATGTATGTATGTATGTATGTATGTATGTATGTATGTATGTATGTATGTATGTATGTATGTGAGAGAAAAATGGAGAGAGAGAGAGAGAGCAAAGGAGAGAGAATGTATATACATTAATAAAACGTGCACTTGTAAATATGCATGTATGCACATATGTAGACACATATCCACACACAAATACATACATATACATATACATACAATGCATATACATATATACACATGTGTACATATGCATATATACAAGGTGACGAAATGTGAGATATAGTAGAAAAAAATGAAAGAAAATAAAAATGTTGAGAGAGAAGGAGAGGACACACATTTATGAGACTACACAAATAGACACACATATATGTACACATATATATACATACGTACACACATACGTGTGTGTGTGTGTGTGTGTGTGTGTGTGTGTGTGTGTGTGTGTGTGTGTGTGTGTGTGTGTGTGTGTGTGTGTGATCATCATTATTAATATGTACATAATAATCAATACACATTATTAGTATCATTATTATTATTAGTATAAATATATAATAACTTTTATATAGTATTATATATATAATTATTAATATATTTACACGATTTATTATGTATTAATTATCAATAAAATATATATAACATATACATATATAATAATTAATAAATAGGTTAGTATGTATGTGTGTGTGTATACGTACGCACATGCACATGCGTGTATGTGTTATGTATATACCTGAATATATAACTATAATTTATAATATTAATTAATATATGTATACTTTAATATGTATAATAATTATTATAATGCTACATATAATTTTCTTTTATATTAATTATACTTGTTAATATATTTATATTATTTATTATTTATGAATTAATAATAATTAATATATCAATTAATTATTCATTAAATATATATAATATATATATATGTAATAATTAATAAATATATTAACGTGTGTGTATATATATTGTGTGTTATGTATATATATTAATATATAATCATAATATATAATATTAATTGATATATTATTATTTTAACCAATAATTATCATGTATACTTATCTTTCAAGCATTACTTGTATCAATAATTAATTATATATCTATTTATTTATTTATTTATTTATATTTTAATTAATGTATTTTATATATATACTTGTATACATATGTTATTAATTATTAATTGAGAGAGAGAGAGAGAGAGAGAGAGAGAGAGAGAGAGAGAGAGAGAGAGAGAGAGAGAGAGAGAGAGAGAGAGAGAGAGAGAGAGAGAGAGAGAGAAGAAGAAGAAGAAGAAGAAGAAGAATGTCTCAATATAGTTTATGGGTTATCAAATTTATGTTATGTTATTGGCTCTGTGGGTGATGATATATGCATGCCATGATAGGCTCAATGTGAATAAAACAACCATTAAATGTGTTTGTCATTGCGAAACCCTGAGAAATGGTATAAGGTTTTGTTAGAGATATAGTTTAAGCTTGATCTTGTTAATGTCAGTCTTTCGCTCCATATGTATTAGTGAGTGCCACATCCCCATATATTGTATTTTCATGCATTCAACATTATATTAGTCTAAGTTGAGAAAGCTTGCAAAGTTCGGATAATGTTTATATATTAACCTCCCATAAATCCTCTTGCCATACAAAATATGCACATAGGCCTCATACAAAAAGGACTAAAAGAGAGTTGTAAGAAAGCAAGGTAGTTATGAATTAGAATGGATTTTATGGATTAGTTGCAACAAACTGATTTTGCAATTAATTATAGATTACTAAAAGTTTAATCGTACAATCATGTGATTAATGATAAGTTATTATGTAGCTGATTCGATTATCTTATCATGCCTTTGGTTTTATGGAACTATGGTGATAAAGCTAGTGAGGTTGGCTCGGCCAAAGCACTTGGCGACAAAGACTATGGCATGGCCATGGGCCTTGGGGACTCCATCCACTACAACCACAAGTGCAGGATGCATGAGTCGTTGTATCCTTTCCTGGTAACATAGGGCTATTCTAGCCAATGAGCCCTACAAGAGTCTCGAATTGTCCGCTGCCTATGAACTATCTAGCTTCATTGAAGATATAGAAAGCAAGCTAATTTGATTTATTGTAAGAGAATTGTAGCCAAAAGAAGGCTTCGGCACTTCCTTTTTCAAGCTATCAGACTTCTTTTTCTGAATCGGATTGAAAACTGGAGATGCTCTTCCCATTTAAAGGAGCTTAATATATTACCTATCGAGACATTTTTGTTTCTTGATTGTGGTAGCAGTATGAACAAGTTCACCAGAATGCTATGAACATTCATTAAGAATGTATATAAGCTAGGACAAGACACAAGCATTCGGCCTTTGCCTAGGTGACAAGATAGGACATGGTACACCAACTTAGACACGACGGAATGGAACACATGACAAAAGAAGACGAAGGTGGAGATGTAGAATAGAAATGTATCCCTCCATAGCTACACAATAGCCACACAACCGAATGATGTCGCGCATTGGAAAGAAGAGGTGGTGAGATGCATTCATGTTATACTCTATACATACATACATAGAGAGAGAGAGAGAGAGAGGGAGAGAGAGAGACAACTATCTCATCTCACCATCGCAGCAAATTGCATTCCACCATGATCTGCAAAGCATAGCTACATTGCCCACTGATATGCGAGCACTAATGGGCACGCTCACACGTTCGTGGCATATGTATATAGGTTTTTCCGATTGCCAGCAGAATAATGGTTGTCCTTCTTGTGGCATGTAGAATCAATATCAAGAAAGCCATACTAAGATTCACTTGCAAGCTAGAAATGGCTATACTAGGAAAAATCCATGGAGAGGAGGGGAGAGAGAGAGGGGGGGAGGGATGTGTGTGTGTGTGTGTGTGTGTGTGTGTGTGTGTGTGTGTGTGTGTGTGTGTGTGTGTGTGTGTGTGTGTGTGTGTGTGTGTGTGTGTGTGTGTGTGTGTGTGTGTGTGTGTGTGTGTGTGTGTGTGTGTGTGTGTGTGTGTGTGTGTGTGTGTGTGTGTGTGTGTGTGTGTGTGTGTGTGTGTGTGTGTGTGTGTGTGTGTGTGTGTGTGTGTGTGTGTGTGTGTGTGTGTGTGTGGAAGGTGTGCATTAAAAGAAAGGAGAAAGAGAGATTTGAAAATAAAATAATACTAGCACTTTGTGTGAGGATCTATGCAAACGTGGGTCAACATGGTGCTTGTAAAGAGTGGTATTTACGTTAGCCTTGCATTTTGTTCTACCAATCAATCATCTCCTAGTCGTAAGCTCTATTAGAGTTTGACACTAAGACATTGGAGCTCTAACTATATTTTCCATTCGATTTTGTGGGCATTTCATTCCCCAGTCTATTCAAGTGTGTAATGCACAATGTTTCTAGATATTCACACATATCCTACTAGAGGTTGTGCAGCTCCAGACATTAATGATCAATCTAGATAGTGTCACATCAGCATATTCTCCACCAGGCAAGGCTAGTAGGCTAGTTTTGGAGTAGGTCGATTGCATATTTTTAGGGTAGATTTTAGGTCAACTAGATTTGGAGGATCTTGGCTATTTATAGCTAGTTAGTTTTGGGGTAAATCATCATCTTTTGTCTTTTGCAAGTTGCACACTCCATCTCCATCTCTAGTACTACCATCATCATCTTCAATCTAATCCAGTAACCTGAGGTGATTGATGCTTTGGGCTACATGCAAGGACTAATCAATCCATCATTGTATTGAACAATATTCTTTCCAGATGCACTGTAGATTTCTCTTTCGTTTCTACTATCTTTCTCTTCTCCTTTTCTCTCTGTGCTCATGTTTCTCTTCCATTTTGCACCCTCACATGGTATTATTTCCTAAGTGAGGACATAGAGGTTTCCTACAAAGAAGTCCATCCTACTTGTGAAAACATAAATTTTCAACTTACTATTTGCTACAAAAAGCATGGATTTATTATAGGTATAGCTAATTATTCTCTCTGTTTGGGCTTTTCTAGACCAAAACACTACAAATTTAGTGTGTTTGTAGGTCTAGAGACATAGATTGTTATTGGGTCCAAGTCTTTGATGACTTAGATGAGGATTCCGTTTCATACTCCCTCTGAGATGCATCATGATCATCGCAAAGATTGGAAGCCAAAATCCCATTGTGCATGAGAATGATTACCTAACATGTCACAAAGATTGGAGCAGCCATCTCCTACTCCCTCTCTTCATCTTTACCATAAGGCCTGTCCTTCTAGCCCTAGGATGCCTATCATGGCACCTTCTATCCAGGTGCTTGTTCTTCCTTCTCTACCCAAAGAAGATTGTTTGGATGGATCTAAGTACTCCCTTTGGTCCTACAAAGTGGAGTGTATTCTTGATTCATTTTATCTTTGGGATTTTGTAACTATCCCTATTCCTCAGCTTGTGGAGGATCCGCTATTCATCTATGAATCAAGCAACCCTTTGGGATAGACTTAACTCTTGAGCTAGATTCTTTCTCATTATGAGCCTACAAGATTCCATATTTTTTAATGTACACAGGTTAAAGGCAATGGAAAAAGTATGGATAAAGCTTCCTTCTCTCTACTGTCAAAAGACTTTTTCCCATCACATCAACTTGGAGAAGAAGCTTCGCATTTGGGGGGTTCACTAGACATATATCCAATATATTATGTGCATTCAAGGCATATTTATAAATACCCTTACCTATGAATTTTTTTGAGAAAATTTCCATGAATAAAACACAACCTTTTTCTATTCAATCTATAAATAACCCCTTTGTATGACATCCTTCTATAGTATAGAAAGAATATGTAGAAATGGTATGTAACAAATCACTTATCTTGAACCCACATGATACACATATATATTTATGAGTGGCCTCCCCAAGCTTTGCATGCTCTCAATTGATGATACTCCTTTTATGAAGGATCACACAAACAAATAGAGGATATGAGGGATGAGCTTGCATCCCTTAGATAAACATTAACTTTGGAGGATATGGCAATGGTTCTTCTTACCCAACTACCAACTCCTAAGTATGCTTTTTTCTACACTAGTATTGTTACTTTGAGAGTACAAGAGGCTCTTCTTTTGGAGGAGCTAGCCATGCTTGTCTTGGAGCATGATGAGCATCTCAAAGAGATAAGAGCCAATGGATCTGACTCTACTAAAGCTTTTACTACAAGTCTAGTAAGGGGACCAAGAAGGGGAATAAGAAGGCAAACAACAACAACAATAGCAAATAGGAGGATAAGAAGGATGAGGGAAATCCAAGCCCAAGTGCCCACATTATGGAAAGGGCACTCATCCAAAGCAAAAGTAGTAGCAGAAGTATCCCCATTGAACCCAAAAGATGGTTTGAAAGAGTTGAAGGCTACCCCTGCTACTAGAGTCTATTTTTATGCATCTATTTGAGGTTGATGATACAATTTTTGCCTCCTCCATTGAGGAGAATCCATGGCTCATTGGCAATGGGGCCACTTCCCATATGACCTATCAATAGTATTGGCTTCAAGATCTTCATTCCAAAGGGGTTTTGATCACCATTGGTGACAACTCTTCTATGCTAGTTCATGGAGTGGGGACTATTCTCCTTCTTCTAGATTGTTAGGCTTCAGTGCCAAAGTCCTTTCTATACTAGATTTGGGCTTTAACCTTATTTTGTTGGCATAGTTAGGTAATCACGTGGTCTTTACCCAACATGTTGTGACCATTGAGGAATCTTCTACATGTTATATTCTTTGATTAGGTACTCAAGAGGGTGCACTTTATAAGCTTGCTTCCCTTACTACACAGAATTTTCACAAACTTGGGCTACTTTGGCATGCCTGTTATGGGCTCCTTAATTTTGGGGTCATATGCAAGGCTTCTCAGAAGAAGTTAATGGAGGGACTTCCATATTTTCCTTTCATTACTTATGGGGCAAGTGGCATAAGTAGTTTTGTATTATAATTGTGCATCATTTTTTGAGAAATATGGAATAAAAGAGTTGCAAGAACTCATGAAAGTATTAGTTTGCCACAATGAACTTCTATGTGTAATACTGACTACTTTGTGTCTTGTAGTAGGGTTGTTTATTGGCCTTGATTTGGACACATGTGACATGGTTCGACAAGTGGAGGTTTTCATATCTCAAAAGAACAAAAACCAACAAGGTATGCATATACTAAGAGAATATCCTCTTGCCTGAGAAGATATGGTGAAGACTATTTGAAGGTCATATCATACAAGAAGTTAAGGTTTTGCTTATATTTGAGGCTTTAAAGGTATGGTTGACATTGAGTGTCATAGAGAGGATATGCTCTTAGTTTGTGCATCTATCTTCTTGGGTATTTCCCTTGTGAGAGAATCTTCCCTTCATGTGTTGGACTATTCAATGTGAAAACTATTCTCAAGGGGTTGCCGATAAATATGTAAGCATATCACGTGGATTCAACAAAAGAGATTTTCATAATATCATTTTTACATATTTCTCACATACAAAAGGGTGCTATATAAAGGGGTTATTCACATATTGAAAAGAAAAGGGATGTATTTTATTTAGGAAACATTCACTAATAAGGGTATTATTTGTTTATTCTTATAGGTTGTGACTACAACTAACACTATGAGCTAAAGTCATCAATTGATAAATGAGGAGATATTTTCCTTCATAAATAGCATGCATGTTAGCACCACTCAACAGTTCATCGATACCACCATGATACAGTCATTGTCATTAGTGCCACCATGGCACAATCATTTTCACACTCAACATCAACAGAATTGGAGTGCTTGATTATATTGGATAGATTTAATGCACATATTATTATCACTTGGGTTATGGACATTGTAATGGTTACAACATTGTGGTGTTGATGATGCTATCTTTCCATCATGGTAGCAACCCTAAACATAATAAATCCCCATTCTCCCCTTGTCATAGGGACGATGACTAGCACCTTCTTGTTTAATTCCTTGTCCATTGGGCCATTAGAAGAGGCTACTTTTAGGACAACCTCTTAGCCCCTTTCTCAACACACACTTTGGGGACAAACACTGGACCCATATAAGTATGGCTTCACAAGTTTTGGTAGTTTCATTTAGTAGTCTCCAAGGTTTGGCTCCTACCACCTTGGATCCACCTCCAATACTCTCTTGCCCCTAACCACATCCTCCCTTTTCTAGCCATCAACACCGTGGGTTACAAGTTAAGAATATATAGTGTCCTTAAGGGCCCATCCCGTAGGATCCCCCCTCTAAATCCAAGGCATCCACAACACATCAGCTCACTACAAGGAAATGGCCAATAGTGATTGCCGGTTCCGATGAAAAATATTGGCATTGCTATTGACATCACTATTAGCGTTGCTAATTTGAGTTTGCGACACTAAGAGCAATGCTCATAGAGATATTGATAGCAACACTCATAGCGATGTTTCTCTGAGAAAAAAAATACCAAAAACCTAAGTGCAACATTTCTCGAAACCATTTGTGAAAGAGAATGAAACAGACAACAAGAGAGCTCAAAGCTTTGGGAGAAAGAAGGAGAGGAAGAGAGGGAGGGAGGGAGAGCTCATCACCACCTCTGCCAACCGCTTTCATCCTATGCAAAGAAGAACAAGAAGGGTGTAAAGAAGAAGGGAGCACACCCGCAACGAAAGGGAGGCACAAAGGGTTTCATCTTCGAGCCTTTAAGATAGGTACATTGCCTCTTCTTGCTTTGTTTTTTTGTTTTCTTCTTTTCTTTCTCTCTTTTTTTTGTGGAGAGATGCATTGGGAGGGAGGGGGAAGAAGGGAGGGATAGAAAGAGGGAGAGAAGGAGGACAAGGGAAATAAAGAGGGAGGAGAAGAGAGGGAAAGAGAGAAATAGAGAGATGGAGGGAGGGAGAGAGGGGGGAGAGAGAAAGGCAAGGAAATAAAGAAAGGGAAACAAAGAGAAAAAGAGGGGTGGGAGAGAAATAGAGAGGGAGGAGAAATAAAAATAGAGAGAGAGAGAGAGAGAGAGAATGGGGAGGGAGGGAGGGAGGAAGGGAGGGGAGATAAAAATAGAGAGAGGAAGAGAGAAGGAAAGGAGAGAGGGAGGAGGGAGAGACAAATAAAAACATGAAGAAAAAGAAAAAAATAGAGAGATGGAGAGAAAAATAAAAGAGAGAGAGAGAGAGAGGGGTGAAGAAATAGAGAAATAATGAGAAAATGAGAGAGGGGAAAGAGAGAAAAAAAGAGGGAGAGGGGGGAGAGAGATATATATATAAAAAGAGGGAAAGTAAAGGAGAGAGAAAGGAAGGGAGAGAGAGGGAGATTCATGAAAAATAGAGAGAGGGAGAGGGAGAGAGAGGGGGAGAGAGATAAACAAAGAGAGAGAAAATGAGGGAAAGGAAGAGAGAGAAAGAAAGAGAAAGAGAAGGAAGCGGGAGACAAAGGAAGGGAGAGGGAGGGAGAGAAAAATAGAGAGATGGAGGGAAATAGAAAAATAGAGAGAGAGGGGGGGGAAGAGAGTTATAGAGAGATAGAAGGAGATAGAAAAAGAGAGATGGAGGAAAAGAGAAAAATAGCAAGAGAGAGTTAGGGAGGGAGGGAGACAAAAATAAAGAAACAAAAATAGAATGAGAGAGAGGGGAGAGAGGAGGGGAAAGAGAGATAAAGAGAGGGAGAGAGAGAGATTTCTTCCCATTTCTTTGTCTTTTGAGTTTTTTATTTTCTCTCATTACTTTTGTCTGTGGAAAGACAAATGGGAAAGAAATAGAAAGGGAGACACAAATAGAGAGATGGAGAGCATGAAAAGAATAGAGAGGGAGAGGGAGGGAGAGAGAAAAGTAGAGAGAGATGGGGGAAGATAAATAAAGAGGAAAACAAAAGCATGTCGTCTAGTATAACATAGACGAAATGGAAACGATGATGGCCACGACATTCAAGATCATGAAGCGTATCTCAATCAGTATGTGTCCTATGCCCTTGCACTCAGTGCAAGTTGGTAATTCGATAAAAGTGTCGCTTGTCTATAGACCACGTATGACACTCCAGTGATTTTCAAAGGAAGATCATTAACCAAGCAATCTTAGACTTTGAGCTAACGGTGATAAGAAGAGTGTGTACCAATCATGCTTTATATTCAAACTGTGATTGAATATTATATACAATAATATTAGATGTGCCTTGAAAATATCTATACAGAGGTGCCATTTCGTCCCAAGAAATGCACCTACTATTTCAGCCTGTAAGAAGAGTTCATGGGCATGTAATGGATGGAGTGCATGAGCCGATAAACCCATTGGAGGGCATGCCACTAATTACTCCCTTTATACCAGAAGAGATGGTGGACCTTGTAGACCTTCCTCCAATCTTGGAGCCTGAGATGGATGCAATGATTGATGCATTAGGGTCCATGGATACCGAGTCATCTGATCAATTGAGAGAGGAGGCATCCATACCATTATATGATATGTATTGAGTATCTTTCTTAAAGATGCTACTGGGCTCTGAAGTGTATAGGCAAAGTACGAATTGAGCGATGCAAGTGTGACCGAGTTGTTTTGGTACATACTACGCTCATTTATCTTTGACTCCATTATAAAAACAGTTTTTACGCTCTTCAAAGGTACTTGGATTTTTTTCAAGTTACTAAAATATCACATATTGCCACCTAGAAATATGATGCCCAAGTCTCATAATGATGCATCACTGGTGTTATGAAAGCTTGGCATAGACTACAACGGCATTCATACATGTTCAACAATTGTGTGCCATTTTGAGGAGACCAAGACTATGGAGACATATTCGAAGTGTGGTGTTCACAGGTATCGATAAGACTTGCAAGGGCAATTCATCTCTCAGAAGGTTCTCAAATACTTTTCACTTTTACTGCATATATATCACATATTTTGCACGTCAAGCATGGCGAGCTTGACAATGTGGCATGCGTAAAAGAGATCCACATATAGAGTCCAATGAATACCAGTTGATTCACATGCATAGACTCACATTGACTCCACCTTTCTAGGCTTTTCACAAGATCCAAGGAATCTTCGGCTCAGTCTTGCTATGGAGGGTTTGAATCCATTCAGTCTCTATACTCCACTTCTTATAGTGTGTGTCATGTAGTGCTTGTAAACTATAACATCTTGTTATGGATTTCCACGAAGAGGGGGCACCTAATCCTTAGCTTACTCATTCTTGGGTGCTATAAAGTCAAGAACATAGACATCTATCTCCATCCATTAGTTGATGATCTTTGCTCTGGGAAGACATGGCCAACCATATTGGTCAGTGGTCTGCTAATATACGAGTCATTCTTCTATGGATCATGCATGACTCTTTGGGATTTGAGGAGTGCTCAAGTAAATGAGATTCCATTCTCATTTTTTATATCTAACATGGCTCTTTTATATTTGTGTTGATTAGATAGAAATATTATGACAAGTCTAGTTACCTCAAGTTATCATGCATATCCATTATGTGGACCACAGTTAAGACTTCCAAAGGTCGTGGACCATAAAGAAGATGGCATATCAAGGACATGCCGCTTTCTTGCTAGAGGTCTATAAATTGAGTGCAAGTTTTCTTGGACAACCTCTAGCACAAATGAATACCCAAAGCTTATATGAGTTGAAAATGGTCCATGAGGAGTTGCTTCTAAGCCCCTAAATGTGATGGTTCTTAGTTTTCCATGAGTTGCCATATTGGACCCACTTTACAGATCAACCACTTGTTGGATCCTATGCACATTTTCAAGAATAGGGACAACTTATTGTGGGACCACATCACAAGAAAGAGAAAAACTATAGGGGCATGGATGGATTTGAACGAGGTAGGCAAGGTGGAGGTGCTCTTATGGTCATATGCAACTACATGTGCTCCCTTAGGTCCTATCTACTAGAGAACAGTGCATGGTGAAGCAAATTATCAGGTCTATTCGCACCCCGATGGGTATGATGTGTTTCCTTATAATGCTTTTTCTAAAGATGATCAACTAATATGACTAAAATCACATGATTGCCACAAATATGCCAGGTTTTTCCTAGTCCTCATAGCACACACAATCAATATTTTACTATTTTGTGTTGATTTGATATTCATAAATCTTTGAATTTTTTATAATTTGTACTACCAATCATGATTGCAGGGTGTCTCACTCTAGAAATACGCTCAATGATTAATAAGTTGTCGAATCTAGTACAATGCATCTTACAGAAGGAGATCAAGACATCCTCCTATTGAATCCACAAGGCAAGGAGCGATAGACACGATTTGTCTCCTCTTTGAGAAGTACCCACAAGTATGATCTTGATATAAACTCACCTCCTAGTACATCCTCGTGGATGAAGTGGAGACTATGAGACCCGTCCATACCTGATGGATATTCTTCTTGGAGCACTTCATGAAAACCTTGAAGGGCTTTATGCGACAAACTCACCTCCTAGAACATCTCGTGGGATGAAGTGGAGATTACAAGACATGTCCATACGTGATGGATATTCTTCTTGGAGTGCTTCATGAAAACCTTGAAGGGCTTTATGCGACAACGAGCTCATCCAGAGGGCAGCATAGCTAAAGGTTGGCTAGTGTGGAAGGCATAAGTGCATATTTCAAAGTGACTTTCGATAGTGGATTTGATAACAGTATACTATGGACATTGAAGGGCGATGATAGACTGAGAGGAGATGTGGTGATTGAAAATGGGATAGAAAGGAGGACGGATGGTGCCATGGAGGAGAAACTAAATCGTTTTTTATGTTGCATCATACATCCATGGAGAAGTGGCTCAATAGGTGCAAGCATGCCAGAAGAGAACGGGAGGAAGTATGATCTGAATTCTAATGCAACACATGTCATCAACAGGTTTGATATCCTAAGAGCATGGAGTAGATGCCACAGTTCATACCTATGAGGTGGTTACATGAAGCATTGAATGCAACTTCGCATGAAGAAGTAGAGGTCTCTAGGAAGGAGTGGAAATTCTCGAGGGAATGTAATCTGAAGGAAACTGTATGCTTTTTTGTTGTCATATCTAGATTTTATATGCAACAACCTAGCCATTTGAATGTACAGTACAAAATCTACAACAGGGCATGGTCAAGTGAGGGACATTTTTGAGTTGAGTGCATCAACAAAATGCGCTCCACAACAAACTGTGGTATCATGTGAAGTTTGAGCAAGAGAGTCAACGACAGGCCACGAATCTAAATATGTAGTACATGAGATGAAGTGCTTTGGCAACTTACAAAGTGTTATCTCAGTGGATTACCATAGCTTCTCCATAATCATATTTGATATACACTGGTTTGGAGTGGTATTGGAAGGAACTAGGACAACCGTTCGGCAAGGTCCATCTTGATTTTTTGAGATAGATTTCGAGAAAAGATAGAACAATCTACGCAACACATTTGTCTTGCTGTTGGGTCATTGTGAAAATGTGCATGGCTTTTTTTGTTTTAATTCTACTATACAAAATAGTCACAAATGCTGATTCATTCTTTACAACACACTTATATGTGATATTAAACAAGTAATATTCTATCTAAATTTCCAGCAACCTCATTGGTGGTATGTTGTGCCATCAACACTTCAAAGCACTCGTGTCTGATGAAAGAAATGTCCCTAATGTGGACGAGGAGAGTATGCAGGTAGAGGAGTCCACGTTCTAGGGGGGGTGGAGAGTGAGGAGGGCTTGGAGCATGCGGAGGAGACAAGCATAAGTAATGTAGACGAAGAGACAAGAGGCCAAGAATTTTTTGAGAAGGAGGTGGACTTCTCTTTTTGTGGAGACCTATGTATAGACCTACTATACGTCGAGCTATGCCAAGAGCTTGACGTGGAGCCATATGGTTGATTGTATTTGCGTCCACTTGCTCAATTTTTTGGATAATTCACTTTTACTTATACTTTAGTATATGCATTTTAATTAACATCCTTTTTTTTAGACTTATGTTATCATGCTTTATCTAAATCCTTATCTTTATTACATTAACATCATTTTTTGATTGTATACGTTACCTTTAATGATACCCAAAGAGTAGGATGATTTGAGGGATGACAAATGAGGAGCTTTAGGAGATCTTCACATGTATGTCTCTGGATCAAATGGCTTGCTTCAAAGATATGGTAGACCAAGAGTTGTCTCGGTCTCATCATCTAGCCATTTTGCAACTGTGGTCTACCTCAGTATGCTTTGATGCTTCAATCTCCAATAGGTGAAGTCGACACTCTAGACTAGCCCCGGAGGGAGGCTTAGAGACACATTGCTCGACCAGGAAGGGATGGTTCTAGGGGGTGTTGAGGAGATGCAAATGTTGTGACCCCATGGCCAGTTGCTACTCCTCGCTCTCGTATCGATGCAGTTCCCTATCTCGTCAATCCAGTGGACACTTATCACCTCTAGGGTTTGTCACACTTGTAGGGACGTCTACTCCTATGACTTCAGGTTTCACTCAGTCACCCATAGGTGGCACCCCTATGGGTGCTACTCCAAGAGATACCACCCTGTACGTATGCCAAATGGACAAGAATCTCTTAATTATCCCTAAGAGCATGGTCATAGGCAAATACCTAGTGAATGAGAAAATAGGTGTTGTGATCATGAATGATCAAGGGAGGAGGGTGATGGCTCGCATGAGAGAGTTGTGCCAACAAGTACTTAGGCACAACATTTTATACCACTAGAAAAGTATACCGAAGGGGAGCAAGGACTATGTGGTAGTATCCTTGCATGAGGAGTTCTCGGTAGTACCTATTACAATGGCAAAGAGGTTTTTCACATGATGAATAATGGATTTTATGTGTGCATATATGTCGCATAGACAATCAGATGTGCACAAGGCAATCAAGAGTGGCACTTCAAAGTCTGAGCGATTGGATGCAGAGGATTGGTGGAGACTCAAGGATGCCACAGACTCTCCAAGACGATGGTGACAATGATAAGGGCACAATTGGAGGCAAGGGTTGTGCATCATCTGGGAAATGCGACCATAGTCTAACTTAATTGGAGGATTTTGTAAGTTTTCTTTTGGTTATTCTCACTTTCGTTTTTGGAATAATAATAACATTTTTTGTCCTAGTTGTATTGAGAAAGACAAGTGGAAGAAAATAAAAAAGTAAATTAAAAAAGCTAGACAAGTGGATGCACACTGTAAACCATCATGTGAATAAGCTTTTCTAACATAGGGAGGACCACTAATCATAGACTTCTATAGGAACTTGCATGTAAGGTTTAACCCACGTGACCTTAACTCTAGTTTTTTTTATTGCACGATTGCCATGATGAGTGACATTGCAGGAGGACGAGAACTTTGATTAGGGATCTCATTATACTATAGTTCATTTTTTTACATATTATCATTATTGAAATTGATGCATCATATCCCCATGAAAAAATTGATGCCATCAAGAGAGAGTTATAACCTAGAATGTGGATGCAGTCACATGGGAGAGGAACAATTTGCATGTCCTAGTGGGCTTACAAGAGCTTGCTACTCTATCAATCTTTGATTTGTCCTCCGTGTAGGTGGAGTATTTCTAGAGGTAGCTTGTGGAGCCTCAAGTGAGTTTAAAATCATTGATGCTCACTAATCACTCATATTTGTCAACTTTCTATCAAGAGGTCATCACCATCTTATGATATGTATAAAAATCCGAATATCAGAAAAGATGAATTTAGCCTTTGCAAGACAAATAAACAAGATAAGTTTAAGGCGAATGAAGGGCATGGTGGGCAATGATGGTGGCATGTTGACATTGTATATATAGTAGCCCCCAAGCACATATCATACTTGTGGGGAAGAATGAGGAGATCCATCTAGCACTCATATAGAAAAACTCCCCTTCAAGCTACTAAAGAAGCCAAAGTTTGGTGAGTCAAAAGCACCGATAAAACTCCACAGTTCAAAGCACAGATCCCAATGGGCTGGTGCACAAAAAGAGTGACAATCTCTATGGCGAGATAGCAACATGAATGATAGGGAGCCAACACAAAAAAAAAAAAAAACACACACACACACACACAGTGTGTGAACACCATATTGGGGAATATGGGAATTTCCCATAGGTTTGGGACACGTGATCAAATCTTTGGATTTGACATAACTTGAACATTATAACTCCAAATCGAGTGCTCTATAGCTCAATAGATTCCATTTTTCAAGCGCTTTCCAATGATAGGTCACATCATATGGTTTTGAGAAACTTATGGGCATGTTATCTAGGTGACACATTTTTAGTATTAAAAAATGAGAATTGGGATATTCCCAAACTCACTAATATTGTATTCGTGTGTATTTGCACATGCACGTGCATATGAGAGAGAGAGAGAGAGATCCTTTGACATGGTGGGCTGAAAGCATAGTTTGGTGGTGCAAAATGTGGTGTCCTTGATACTAACATGCCTTTGGTGAATTGTGTGTAGAATAATGAAAATTGCAAAGAAATGAAATAGTTAAATTAAAAAGGGAAAGGGTAAAACAATCCTTCCTTTATTTTCTTTATTGTGGACGTGGAGGGAGTGGTGGTGTGTGGCAAGGGGAAAGGATAATGGACTAGAGCCACTCGTTGTACCAAGAGCTCCATCACCATAGTGTGCCCTCTTTCTCCACACACACACACACACACACACATCAATGTGTATATCTATATGTATGTATGTATGTCAATAAAAATTTCCATATCTTGCTCAAGGGGGTGGAGGTAAGTAACAATGTATCGAGAGTTCCATCGCCATAGCCTACCTCCCTCTCTCTATGTACATGTGTGTGTGTTGAGTTATCGAGAGTTCCATCGACATAACCTACATCCCTGTCTCTATGTACATGTGTGTGTGTGTGTGTGTGTGTGTGTGTGTGTGTGTGTGTGTGTGTGTGTGTGTGTGTGTGTGTGTGTGTGTGTGTGTGTGTGTGTGTGTGTGTGTGTGTGTGTGTGTGTGTGTGTGTGTGTGTGTGTGTGTGTGTGTGTGTGTGTGTGTGTGTGTGTGTGGGCGCGTGCGCGTGCGCGTGCGCGTGCGCGTGCGTGTGCGCGTGCGCGCGCGCGCGCGCGTGCGTGCGTGCGTGCGTGCGTGCGTGCGTGTGTGTGTGTGTGTGTGTGTGCACGCATGCGCACTAAAATAAAGCATAGCAAGATAGCTATTGTTTTAATTGGATTCTAAAGAATATTTTGAAGGAAAATCTAAATAAAATTTTCTTATACAAAATCAATGAATATAAGGCTTGAAATAAAATTATACAATCCATTTTTTCCAAGAAATAGTCAAGACACAACCAAGAAAAAAACATGTACATGAAGGAGGGGTACCATCTGTTACTTGCAAACTAAGTAAGTTGATTATTAGTAAGAACTAAGTAAGTTGATTATTAGTAAGAACTAAGTAATCATACTTATGTTGCAAGTGTCAACAGCATTATACAATTGCTATCCTTGTCACCATCCTAGAACAAGTTTAACTTGTCCATGGAACTATTCCAAGAATGGTTGAAGTAAGACTTGAGAAGTGTAGAAATGCCACAATAGCAACAATAGTAGGACAATACAAAGGTACAAAGGTTTAAACCCAAGAATAGGCTCTTCAATAAGGAAGTATTTTTCCAAGATTAGGGCTTATGTATTTATAAGCCTCCAACTATGTACACACCAGCTAGAGTTCCAAGAGATTTAGTTACCACACATGATGGTGGTTATCCCAGAGGGGTATGATTTAGTTTGAAAGTAGTACTTCATGTTGATTACCAAAGTAGCAAGCTAACTAGCACTCATGTATCAAAAAGGTATGTGCTATAACTCCATAGCAATACCAATACCTCCACACCCCTTTTTTGGCAATAGGGATAAAGAAAAGGGCTTGGTTATCCCTTATTCCATAAAGGGATTTGTTTAGGATTATCAGAAAAATACTGAGAAATTCACGATGTATTAAAGAATCTAAAAAGTTAAATCCTACCATTAAATAGGGACTAAATAGTAGATAACATACAAGGAGGAGCAAAGGCAATAGCTTTAACTTCTCAATTAGAGATTTCTTAGCATATTAATACGAGGATGGGATACTAACCATAAAGTTTCAAAGTTAAAAACTATAATCCTAAAAACTTTGAAGGGAGAGTAAGTCAATCTAGTAACAATCCCAATAATCTTAAGCAATGGCAAGTTACTTAAAGAAGAATGAAGAAGTTAGAGAGAAACTAATACTAGCTATGCAAAAACATTTTCAAAAGTAAAAGGCATAATGGATGCCAACACATTTTAACTACGCTCATGAAAGACAAACATAGGCTAAGTGGAGTGCCATAGTAGGAAGAAAATCCACCATCATAGCCTCTAAGTACTAGTAATAACCTAAAGTTTTAACCAAAACTGAAAGATAATAGATAAGCAAACACTACTTACAAGGTAAGTAGAGTGCCATGGGAGGCAACAAATCTACCATCATTGCCTAGAAACATTAGGTATTTACAAAAAGACACCACAAAAGCTGAAAGGCAACAAATCTGAGCATGACTGAGATTAGGAAAAGTTATTTGTAATCGAAAAGGAGGGTTAGGAGAGAGACACTACCACCTAGGGTTAAGCAAAGACAATTAGTGTACTTAAAGTACAATATACATTATTGAAAACTATAACATTCAAAAAAATTAACTATTTATACAAAGCTGAAGTAGTATCTCATAATCACATAACTATTAAGTAGAAAGGAAGGGAGAGTACCATACAAGAGATCTATTCACAATTCATCATGACAACAGGTAAATTGGTAAATTCCATGTAGTTCATCTCAAAAACTTGCTACACCAATTCAGGGTTTAGGAGGAGACACAATTCTACTAAACCAAAAACTTATTTTCCACCATATGTATTAGCACTAGACTTGTATACATAAAATGCTATTACAAATAGAGTATCATCCATCAAAGATATGGAACCAACAACATGCAAAGCCTAGAGAAACTTGTATAAAAAGATTGAATCCATGGAGAATCCATGTACAAGAGAGGAGATGCAGATCCAATGATGGCTAACTAAGCAGCAGCATGCAACAAAAATCATACCCATGATGCACAAGATAAAAGCTAAAATATCTTCCATCCAGAGTGTAAATGATGTATAACAGCATCAACACAAATGAATTAACAAAATTCCAAGGAATGCAACTTATTTTATTTTTTAAAAAAATAAAAGTATCACCATTAGTTATACCAAAAATTGGCATCCAAGACATTATTATTCAGAGGAGTTCAAAAATGAAAAATTACTATGCGCACAGAAAACTTGCCCATGCATATTCAAACAATAAAGCAAGGTGCAAGTGGCATATCATCCATAACTAGAATGTCAGATGCCATGTGATCACAAGCTATGTGATAGGTAGCATAAGGTGAGAAGGCATGTGAATCAAAAAATGTAGCTAAGAGGAGTAATCACATTATAGTGAGCAAGCAGCCGATTAAACATATACATTTTCTCAACGTGCCTGCCTCTATGGACACTTAAAACAATAGCCTTACGGTATTTAAAGGCCCATGTGATTATTTGTCCTATTATTTCAACTGGACCAAAATCCCCATGATGAGGAATGTTTTAATAACACTTTGTTATGTTTGCAGAACATCAACTAAAAATGGTATTCGATAAGTTAATTAATGCTTATTGAGTAGAATTTACAATCCAGTAAGATTGTATACACAAACCAATAATTAGATGAATATTGTCATTGAGTTTCGCGAGCACTTCTTTCATGACATCATAACAATCCTCTAGAATGCATCCTAAATTGAGAATATAGTCAATATAAATTGTATTGGTTGCATTAATAAGCCACCGGAAGTCATTTTTATGGGCTTTAGAAATACCCATAAGAAAGGGCAAGTTGGACATAGTTTGGTGAGAGAAGTCAACCTTCCCAATTTGTTGAATCTCTTGTTAAAGAGTATTCAGGTTAACATCAGTTTGCAAAAAAAACCATGAATTGAACCTTTCATTTGGAAGTAAGAGAATAAGTTTCTTGCAAAAGAAAGAGGGGTTGTTAGAGGCTTTGTCTACACTAGAAGTATAGAAAACCTTGAGAAGTTGTATCAAGTCCTTTGAATACATACTATCATCAAAGAAGAAAAAATTATACCTAGGGAAGCTTCTCAACTTATTATCTAGGAAGGATCCAAATCTATCCAAATACTTGGATTCATCAAGTTTTAGCAGCTTCAGAAATTTGCAAAAAGCCATACATGAGTGAATATTTGGCATCTGCCTGATTGAACGACACCATGGGGATACAATTTAGTCATTTTGCCAATTGTTTCCTTAGATATAAATTGGAAACAATTTCAAGACAAGTTGTGCCAACATGTGCATATTCTGTGAAATAAAAACCATGATGATAGCTATGACAATTACAACCATGATGATTTTGAGGGCGTCTACTGCCCCATGTCACCAGAACTCCTTGTAGGTGGGGTGCCATGTGCACCATGTTGCATCTTACATGGATTGAAACATCTATCAATAATCTTAACACCTTCCCCCTTCATGTTTGGTAGAAGGCTATGACCTTTTTTTGAAATGGTATGATTTTTTTTTAGATGTAGGACCATTTCCTTAAAGTATGCAAATACTAGAGAAGGCTTGATTGCCTCATTAGAAATCCAATTGAAGAATAAAATCATGGAGACCTTCAAGCTTTTTGCCACAAAAATAGAATCCACATTATGCATTATAATCCATAATGCGTAAGTAAACCAAAGAATAGTATTGTTTTTACATTCTCCAGGATGGCTAGATAAATCACAATAGCATTTGATGAATGGCTTGAGCAAGTTAAACACCCCGTACAAAAAGTTTCCATCTAGCTTTTGATCATTAAGCTTGGTGAATTTAGCAGCCAAGCAAACACCATGCAGGGGAGGGCGTCTACTTGCGTCAAACAATGGCATGCTAATTGGGCCATTTAATATAATAGTTTTGGAAAGTGAAGAAGCGGTGTCCAATGCCAAAGAATAAAATTATTTACCAGTAGTAGAAATATTGACTTCACCCAATAATAGGAACCACATTTCATTCGGGATAGGAGCAGTAAGAGTAAATACTACATACGACCAAGGCTGATGATTGATAGGTTGCAAATAAACTTCTACAAGACACGGTGAGATGAAAGCATCCACATCTAAACCTTGCTCCTATTTCTTAACCCATTTTGGGGTCTCCCACATAGCATTTAGAAATTCTATATCTTATTCACAATAATCCAAAGGGACCAAAGCTTTTCTATATGTTCCATCAAGGGGAGTAGGGGTGTCGAAATCCAAAGATTTTTTAGGTCTTGGATTCTCCTCTTGGAAAGGAATACCAATTTGCTGAAAAATATTCTTGATGAGTGTCTTGGAAGAGTCCATATAATTGTTGCGGTTGGCTTCATCTTCCTTTACAAGACTATTAATATTGTCCATTAAAGTTCTAAGTTTAAAGATGGCCCATGAGGGATCGAGTGGGAGATATGATATATCTTAAGCTAACTCGCTAAATCCAACTATAATAGCAATAAGTTCTCCATATCCTAATTGATATGTTGAGGCTAGCTTTGTCAAGCTAGATTAGAGTCTAATGGAAATCTCTAGCATTGATGCAAGCTAATAGACCTTAGACAAAAATGGAAGGTACGAGAAGAGGATATGCATAGCCAAAGGCAACTAGCTCAGGGTGCCACCCATTGTGCCACATAAAGAAACAAGGAATCAATGGAGTATTAAAAAAGAATATTACGTGGAATGATTGCTTTAGCATAATTCCCATGAGTGTTAAAACAAAGCATACCAAGATAGTTACTACTTTAATTGGATTATAAAGAATATTCTGAAGGGAAGCTAAATAAGATTTTCTTATACAAAATCAATGAATATAAGGTCTAAAATAGAAATTATACAAACCATTGTTTTCAAGAAATAGTCGAGACACAACCAAGAAAAAAATGTACATGAAGGAGAAGTACCGCCTATTACTTGCAAACCAAGTAAGTTTATTATTAGTAAGGACTAAGTAATCATATTTACGTTGTAGGTGTCAATTGCAGTACACTGTTGCTATCCTTGTTACCATCATAGAACAAGGTTACCTTGTTCATGTCCATGGAACTATTCCAAGAATGGTTGAAGTAAGACTTGAGAAGTGTAGAAATGCCACAATAGCAATAGTAGTAGAACAATACAAAGGTGCAAAGGTTTAAACCTAGGAACAGGCTCTTGAACAAGGAAGGATTTCCCCAAGATTAGACAACGGGCTTATGTATTTTTAAGCCTCCAGCTACATACATACCAACCAGAGATACTCCAAGGGATTTAGATACCACACACAATGATGGTTATCCCAAAGGGGTATAAATTAGTTAGAATGTAGTACTTCATGATGGTTACTAGAATAGCAAGCTAACCAACACTCGGGTATCAAAAAGATATGTGCTATAGCTCCATAGCAATAGCAATACCTCCACACCCCTTTTCTTAGCAATAGGGGTAAAGAAAAGGATTTGGTTATCCCCTGTTCCATAAAAAGATTTGTTTAGGGTTATCAAAAAAAGACTATGAAATTATCGATGTATTAAAAATTTTAAAAAGTTAAATCCTACCATTAAACAAGGACTAAAAGGTAGGTAACATACAAGGAGGAGCAAAGGCAGTAGCTCAACTCTCAATTAGAGATTTCTTAGCATATTAATATGAAGATGGGATATTAACCGTAAATTTCCAAAGTTCAATAAATTTTCAAAGTTAAAAATAATAATCCTAAATTTTTTAAGGAAAAGTCAATATAGTAATAATCCCAATAATCTTAAGCAATGATAGGTAACTTAAAGAAGAATGAAGAAGTTAGAGAGAAACTAATACCAGTCATTCAAAAACATTTTCAAAATTAAAAGGCATGATTTTGACTGCGCTTATGAAAGACAAATATAGGCTAAGTGGAGTGTCATAGCAAGCAACAAATCCACCATCATAGCCTCTAAGAACTAGTAATAACCTAAAGATTCAATTGAAATTGAAAGATAATATATAAGAATAGAAATTAAATTAGGGAAAATAACATCGTAGAAAAGTAGGGTTATGAGCTACCTATTACCACCTAGTGTTAAGATGAGATAAACAAGTTATAGACTAAGTAGAGTACCATGGAAGGCAACAAATCCATCATCATTGCCTATAAACATTAGATGTTTACAAAAAGACTCCACAAAAGCTTAAAGGCAATGGGTCTGAGCATAATTGAGATTAGGAAAAGTTATTTGTAATAGAAACTGAGGGTTAGGAGAGAGCCACTACTGCCCAGGGTTAAGCAAAGACAATCAAAACTTAAAGACAACATACGTTATTGAAAATTTGGAAATTTAAAAAGGTAGAAATTGGCAATACCAACAATAATATAAAAAATAGACAGAGGTAGTATCAAAAAGCACCAAACATACTAAAGAGCACCAAACGTACTAGAGAGGACTAGAACTATCAAAAGATGCCAATAATAGCATGATACCAAAAAAAAACCTTAGTACCAAAAATAACTAGATGTAGTATCAAAAAGCACCAAAGGCACCAAAGACTACTAGAAAACAATGTAGTATCAAATGTCCCAGAAGGCACCAAATGTACCAAAGTCTACCAAATGCTTCAAATACTAGAGAGCTTGAAATGTACCAAAGAGGACCAGAACTACCAAAACATACCAAAAAGATCCAAAGACAATGTCAAAAAGCACTTTAGTACCAAAAAGAGCTAGAGAGATTACCAAGAAGCACTAAGCACCTTAAAGGTTTCACAAAGCACCAAATATACCAAAAACTACCAAATGCACCAGACGTACCAAAGAGCTCCAAGTAGATCAAAGAGGACTAAAACTATGAAAAGATACAAAAATGCCTACAAACAATTTCAAAAAGCATCATAGCACCATAAATATTCAAAGGCAATACTAAAAAGCACTAAACGTACCAAAGATTCATAAAGCACCAAATATACCTTATAGTTTCAAATTTACTTAATTTACCTAATGTACCAAAGAGCACTAAATTTATCAAAGAGGACCAAAACCACCAAAAACTTTGAGAATCTGTACCAAAGCTAGTCAGCTAAAGAACTCTATTAAGGGTTTCCATATAGCAGTAGTACTAAGGACAAACTAAGACAAAGTACATAGTGTAGCTCTTCAAACTCTAAGCTCTTTTTTGAGCCATTGCATGTTCTCATGACCTTGAGGTGTTGTAGCATTGGTTGGCTCGCTCCTAGATTAGCTTTCACCTCCTTTCCCTCTACATCATTATACTTGGAGGCGCATTTCATACACTTCAATGTCATCCTTTATATGCTCGACCACTGCATCCAACCCCTCATACCTAAGCAATGTCTCCTTTTGCTGGATCAAAGTCTTCAACTTCGACAACCTATTCAATGTACCCTTGGTCTTACCAACAGCATCCTCTCCACTAGTGACTCCAAGGCAACAATGTTATCACAAACTCGCCCACATATCCAAGCCTCATCTCTACAAATATTGCTCGCGGACTATGTCAAGTAAGGGTTCTTCTCAAGAGGGACAACAACCTAGGAAGCACCATTCACCCTCCTCAATGTCTCAATCTTCCATTCCAACCCCCCTAGCTTGCTCCTACACATTTGAATACACTTTCCCCAAACCCGACCCATGTCACTTTATGGCTTGCAAGGTCTTTTATCACAACATGGTATCGCTCAAACACACAGCAGCATGCAAACTTGGCAGTAATCTCACCATAAGATGGGATGCTTGATACACCTTATGAAAAAGTGACTTGCAGTCATCCACCAAGGAAGGGTGCACGTGGTTTAGATAGATCTTTGCATATTTTTTGTGCTTGTGCTTGGAGCTTGTCGACCACTGGTCTTCAAGGAGAGCATTGTTGCTTAGGTCCTTTGGAAGCACCCCTTCCAAATTCTTTTTGCTCATCTAAGAACCAAAGTATTATACTCTTTTCGTGCAACACAACACTAACATACCTTTCTTAGATCATTGAAAAACCTTGAACCTTCCATATCTACAACTTGCCCAACTATCCTTTCTAGTACCCGTGCACTAAACCCCCAGTAAAGCTAATTCCATATCTTGATTGTACTCAAATGGCAATAATATACATTCTTTCACCATCCCACACTGACCATCAAATGACGAATGTAATGCTAAAGGTGACACTCTATGCCAATACATCAACTTTGTTAATCATGAACCTCTTAACAAATTTATTGGAGGATAATTTGAAAATATATTCACCTTTTTTGTGAGCAACTTTGACACACATTTTTTTATTTGAATGTGTGTCTAAACAGTATGGTAATACAAAGAATGGAGATCCCTAAATTGAAAGTTTTTGCTAACATGAAAGGGTTGTCAATCTCAATTATCATTCCTAATAGAAGTAACCATTGGTTACTTTGACCTTTAGTTTTAACACAAATTTTGTGGGTAGTAAATCCTTTGAGCCAGATCTGGAAATAGAAAACTTATTGTTTCTATTGTAGCAAAACAATTGAGTTTTTAAAAAAAAATCGTTAAGAAAAGGATGAGCATAAGGATTGGGGATAGGTTGTGGCTGCTCTAGTTGAAAGATGGAATACGGATGAGGGGTTATGGAGAATCTTCAATGTCTTTCCTAAAATGTATAGATGGTTCTTGGAACATGTTTGTAGGAACCTATTCTCCCACCATTGAACTATTCTTTAGAGCCTACCAAAGCTTCTATTGCAAATAGCTCTCCATTGCAAGTAACTCTCTATTGAAGGGTACAAAAGTTCTCACCTTTCTTGCACTCCATCAGTTTCCCTATGAATCGACTGTCATGCTTTTAGTAAGCCCCCCTCTTCTCAAGTCTAATGCAGTACTTTAGCCAAGAATCCTGCTATAAGTTGCTTTAGTTCTCTCCATGTTGCCAAACGTGTATCCATGGGTAACCTCCTCAACAACTTGACTCCTGCAATCTAATGTAAGAATATAATTTCAAAACAAGAATCAAGCACAGTACACTTGTTTCCAAGGACAATCCTCTCGAACGCACATCAGACAAGGTTGGTCAAATGTCCATATTTCAAGTTAAACTTGTTACATCATGTAAACGTTCTCACCCATCAACTGCTAGTAACAATAAACTATACATTGATGAAACCATGACAAATGTACACTCAAAAATGCTCAAGGTCATGCTCAATATATTTTTATATGCTGGTCTATTCGAATTATTTAAGCCGTAAAAATTGATCTTCAATATTCATGTTGACAACCTTCAAAATGGACTTAATTGGCACAAATCTGAGTGGGAGTGGAGCACCTCAGGGTATAGAACTGTACTATCCCTGCTCGTATGCAAATGCAGTCTCCCCCTGGAGCTATTGAACGGATGGTGGAACAGGAGGGGCTACTTCCCCACACAAATCAAGTTCTTTGTATTTCAAGGATTGAAGCAGGGTTTTCCTTGCTTTTAGAGCTCTCATTCCAACACTTTTCTATCAATAAGGTTGGACAGATCTCTCTCATTCCTGAACCCGACTTCTTAAGTTGGGAATGAACCACACACACCAATTTTAATACAAAATAATCAAATCTCTCTCAAGATGCAAAGATAGCAAACACTAGCCAAACACCATCATAAGATACAGCCACTACTAGCCTGAATGCACTTTTGAGGCCACCATCAGGTCATACTCAAGCCCTTTAGTGCTTGAAGCAACATTCATTGTCTGCTTTTGTTAGGCCATACTGCAAGATACTTTCTTGCAGCAAGCACAATTCATTATCTATTTCAGCAGCCACCTTGACATTGAATAACAAAGTTTGTTTGTATCAGACGCAGAAATTGGACAATTGCACTAAACAAAAGCAAAAGAACAGAGTCGGTCGATATATGCAGCATGTTAATGCAATCCACTCAATACAATAATGTAAACACCTCCTTATCCAAAACGAAAGAGACTATTGAATGTTAAAAAGGTTTAGTGTGAAAAGACCATCCAGCAGTTTGACTTAAACAATACCGCTTAGAAAAGCTATCCAAGGCTCCAATTACTACAAAATGAGTCACAAGGTGAAGAGACTACCCTAAAGATGAGCTTTACCTCCAGTAAAACTCCCAAATTGTCATGCTTTGAATCAAACAACTCAAAGAAAGACAAAAGTAGGCATAGGCTTTTCATTCTGCACACACATTCATTGACCTAGCACAGTATCAAAATAGAACCAGCTTGATAGCTAAGGGGCTGGACAGACCCACTTTCCGTATCCTTTTACACTGTACATAAGTTTGTAGAGGCAATCATCAGAAAGGCTTCTGTGATTTATTCTAGCCTCCACATCTTAGCCCCTTCATGGATTGTTAAGACTCTCTCAAAAAAGAACGATAAACCAATTACCTTGATTGATCATTCAAATCAAATTGCTTTCTCTTTCATGCACCTGAGCCTTTTTTACCAGAACAGGAACCTCAAACTCCAAAACCACGGATAATCTACTATAATCTAGCTAAAGTCAGTGGTCCATTTAAGGATCGTAAATTTGAATCGTACCATTTACATTTTGCCTACATACAGGACATCTGCAATTAACATCCTGTTCCACCCTATGTGCACAACCCATGCAACAAACACGATGTCCACAGGGGATAAAAGCTGCTCGCCGGCGTCTGAGTCGACAGACCACACAAAGTTCTCCATCTGGTGCATCTGTTGTATCCTCTTCATTTTGTTCAGCTATAACTAGATTTTGTCTGGCTGCTTGTCGTCGCCGCTCTCTCTCAAGCCTCCATACCTTATATTTTTGCCAGTTTCTGTGTTACAAGACCAGTTATGTAAAAACCACTTGAACATTGTACAAGTGCTGATATACTAATAGACTTGCTTTAGAAGCGTGAAAACTACGGCTTCTTTTTCATCGAATATGAAGTACAATGCCCTACCAAAGGCAGGCTAAAAACTTGAACCTCTAACCTCAACTTGATAAAACAGCATGCAAGCTCAGCACTTTCAAGGGACACAGGCACTCACACAAGTACACAGACATATACAGGAACACGCAGCACCCAGGGGGGTGGGGGAAGAGAGAGAGAGAGAATAGTGTATACTTGAAAGAGGCATAGCCCAGCACACCAATAGCGAGAGTGCTGAATAAGACCCCAGTCCAAAACAGAACTTTTGTGCTAGTGGTCATCTCAGTGATCAACTGCTCCCTTGTACAAGAAGTCCTGATTATAGAAAATAAAACCTTAGATTATCCTCCCTCACTCACTCTCACACTCATCCTTTTTGGTAAAAGCAATCTTCAAGATACATTATCAGTGATCAGCATCAGAAAGAACATCAAGAAGCATTGTTGTCTAAATCTTCAAGTAAAATTTAGCAATGCATTGACTGCTGTAATAATGACATATGAAAGAAGGATGGAAGGTCTCCAACTGTAACATGATTTTACATTCATATAGATAGTCCAAACACTAAGTAGGCCGTTCTGCAGGATGCCTAAAGCTAGACCTGTCATTCAAAATGTGTTTGGGAACTTGCATCTGAGTTGACTTGACAATCCATCAAACAAATATCGATTCTCTGACCAATGCCATTATATATGTAGCGTTCCCCCATGAAGCAAGGAAACTCAATGCTATGGAAAAACAGTTCTAGTTGAGATTGATCTATGTATCAAAGTCTAAAATAATCACGCAAAACTCAAAACACCCCCCCCCCCCCAAACCCAAAACACACACACACAAAAAAAAAAACGGGTGATGTAATCACAAGCACCTGCCCATTTGAGTACTTTGAGGAGGCAGTGATCATAGCAACTGTAGTAACACATTATTTAAGAAGTCTAAAATAATCACGCAAAACTTACAAACCCCCCCCCCCCCCCCCCAACACGCACAAAAAAAAGGGTGATGTAATCACAAGCACCTGCCCATTTGAGTAGTTTGAGGAGGCAGTTATCATAGCAACTCTACTAACACATCTAAGAAGTAAGAATGCATGAAGGTAATTTTCATATAATGGACTTTTGAGAATGACATAATGCCTTATATATTAAGGGTAGAAGTTTCATTAAGAATAAACAGACATGCTTGATAGAAATTTAGTTTTGTTAACTTTCTTATTGAAGATAAATAGTGATACATGTATCAAAGACCCTCAAAACTTACACCGTTAGAATGTACTCACTGTATTAATTTGGGCAATAAAACTCCACGCATTGGTTGAAAACATCCCTATGTGCACGCATGCAAGTAATGTATATATGAAAGTATGTTTGTTTGTTTGACCCTGCGTGCGTGCGTGCGTGCGTGTGTGTGTGTTTGTTTGTTTGTTTACCCAACAAAGTGTGTACATTTTCTTTATGTGCGTTTGTATGTGTATGTGTTGATAAAGTAGGTTGATGAAACATACCTTCAGTATCAACCAAAAGGAAATTTTGCATTGAGTTGCAAGCACAATAATCTAAAAACAGTAAATCAACAAAGTAGATACCCACAAACAGTGAAGCTAGAAGGCTACTAAATGGCGATGACACCAAGTGGCCCCAAAACCTGATGCCCCTTGTGGTATGTTTTTAAGATTATTGAAAAGTTTTACAAAAGCTAGTTGCCCAGCTAATCAAAGTTTAGGATGGACTTCACCAGTGACTAAGTACTCCTGATAAACCAAACAATGCCCTATTGCAAACCCTGATTGTAGCCATTGCAAATCAGTCCCAATTTCACTCCGAGTACATAATTCCCTATGTATGAACCCCACAACTAACCAATGTACCTGAGCAGCACTATTCCCTATGAATGTAGAATTGTTTCAGGGGCACTATTCCCTATGAACCCTGGTTGTACAACAGCAAAACTATGCTGAAAACCCTAATTAAAAGCAGTAAATCCATCCTCATTTCTGGCCCAAATTCTCTATGTTGGCACTTCCAAATCAGTCTCACTTTGTCTTTATGCATGCACCACAAAGAAGAACCTTTCATGCAACAAAGCTGATTAGTATTCCCTCTAACCAGTCCTACATTGTCCCCCCTGACTTGGCAAGTTGTTCCTCACATAAACAAGGCCTTTCACACATTACACAACTGATAGGAATCCCCTTTGATCAGTCCCTCTTTGTCTTCAATGCACTTACCATTGGTTGCTGTCACCACACATGACCTTTCTCACAACAATGCTGACTAGAGTTGTTTGAATCATAGTACAGAATCACATTAACAAGGCCTTTCACACACACAAAACTGATTGGAATCCCCTTTGATCAGTCCCTCTTTGTCTTCAATGCACTTACTATCGGTTGCTCTCGCCACACATGACCTTTCTCACAACAATGCTAACTAGAGTTGTTCAAATCATAGTACAAAATCTGAATGCTCAGCTAATTAGGATCATAGCTTCAGGTGCCAAAGGTACAATACAGTGCGGTATTAAATAGTATCATAAGATTGTATAAGATACGCTACAATAAAAGTACTTTTTTCTACTTAGTTATATTCGGCAACTCATGATAGAACACATTTTTGAAGCCAAAATAGCAATGTTGTTAGAGTATAAGATGAATACAAGAGGGTAGCAAACTATAAACTCTAGCACATGCCTGGATGTGCAACATGCACTAGAAGTAGATATTCAATACATCAAACAAAAAGAGAAGTGTAGGGCTAGGACCATGGATGGAGAGAGGGGCCTAGGAGGAGCTATCACTATCATCATCAATGTAATCGGCATCAAAGTGATCATCAATGAGAATCCAAAGATGACTCCTCTGAGCTGGATGATAACACACTCTCAAGGCTCATCCTCACTGATGAGGTTACCATCATTGAATGACAATTCTCTAAGCAATGAGGTATCATCATGAGATACGGGATTGGAGATACTAAAGCCCCACCTTGCATGTGTCTATATGCCACCCTCCATTTATATTGAAGGACAGCGAATAATCAAGCATTTGCTGCCACCTGCCCGGACTCCTCTCCCACATCCATGCTAACTTGAGTGTCGTGAGCGCTTACTTCCATGAGCTCTCTATTAACCCATAATTGCATTTTCCCAAGAATCACCTTTACCATTTTTTCCCATTGTTCTTGCTTGAGGACATTAAAGAAGAGATTGCACTCAATAATGGTACACACGATCTCTATGTTCGCAAGTCATTGCCACTCTCTAAGTTGCCACTCTCTAAGAAAGGCAACCAACCTCTCACACTACCCACGGCTTGAGAGAGAGTGGATTGCATCTCCAATTATGCATGAGGCTCCAACCCCTTGTCTTTTGCATCTTGTGGAGCCGGACATGGATCTCAATCCAAAGCCACCAATAGTGGAGGCATTAGTGGAAGACAAGCTGATGTGGAGGCTTCATTATGGGTGGGTATTGGTGTCGATGCACCTCTGCTAGATACACCTCTCATCTTGGAGAGAATCTCGTCCATGATACTTCAAGGATCACTTTGCATGGAGTGACTGCCCCCCCCAAAAAAAAGAAACTTGGATAGGTGTTGGAGAAGCCTAGTTGCGCTACTTGTGAAACACTTACCACAATACTTCCATGTCCAATGTTGGAGTTGGACTTCTCTTTGTCTTTCTCCATGTATATGGCATGCAAACAAAAGGCTTCACGCTTCTCTCGTGTCATGATAATAGAAAATGGTTGGATGAAAGGAGCAAGAGAGGGTTGGATGATGGAGGAGAGAGTCACAAGCACATGATGGAGTTGGAGTAGAGGATGGAGGGGAAAGAGAGAGGGGGGGAGATGTGAAGATATGCTAGGGGTTGCATTAGGAAACATAGAATACATGAACACAACTAACTCATACCAAAACGCAAAAACAAAAAACAAAGGCAGCAAAAACCCGGCATGTAGGAGTGTATCAAAGTAGGTGGCCCCTCCAGAAGCAATATGACGGCAGGGTAAATGATCGCACTAGAAACACGACTGTCTACCAAGGCTGAATGGGCAAGGCAGCAGCTAGGAACAACGAGTTAAGAGCTGGAGCAGTCAAGAAAGTTATCCAACATGCAAGAGAGTGATCGTCAGACTATTGCCTGGCTGTGGACAGCAGAAACGGAGGCTAACCATGTTGTGCAGATGGGCTGAAGCAGAACACAGTAGGCACCTCTAGCAGGCTGGGTGACAGCTAGAAACAAGGCTCCAAGCTGTAGAGGACAGGTGGCAGTTGCCAATGATGGAGCTAGCAGCAACTAAGTGATAGATATTGGATAGGACAAGCTAAAACTGAATGACCAAGATGCTAAGTGACTGAACACACCGTCTATTTATATATGAGGAATCAACTAAACTGTGGGAGTTTGCTTATGGGACACAAACTCTTTTAGCATTAAAGTTGGGTTTTGGGGCTGTTTAAATTAGTTTATTTTGGTTTAATGTGAATTGCAACTCTTATAGCTTTACACCCCCTCTCATGCCCAAAACTAGAACTAGGAGAGACTGCAACCATGGCTCAACCCCATGTGTACCCCAAGAGGTCCCACCCCAAACCAGTCAAGACATTGGTCAATGGGTGCACGTCGGCTGCCCAAGAACCTACCAAGACTACAAAGGGAATGGTTATCTTCCCTTGAAAGGTCAAAGAAGCCAAGGCCTCAAACAAAGGGTACTTGTTGGCTGCCCAATGGCCTACCAAGACCTGCAAAGGCGATGTAAACCACTTTGAACTTTATTTCTTTTTTTTTGTTTGATGAATCTCTACCCAAGAGGGGGAAAAAAAGGAAAGGATGCCAATATCAAATACAAGAAGACAATGCTGAAACTTGTAGATACCAAAGAAAGGGTGGTAAACCCCTCTCATCCATGAATATCCATGGAGGAGGAGGGGGAGCCTGATGTCAGGCCTTGTGTGGTGCCAAGAACCATAAAGAAGGATGAATAAGCACCCTAGCTGGAACAAGGGAGAAGCAACCACCATGGTAGTATCAAGAGAGACTTGAAGATTATCCCGAAATGGCATTTTGGCAGCCCCAAAACAGAACAGCCGTTTTGGACCAAAAAGGGGACGGGGAACTACCGTTTTGGCACCCCGTGGCAGACGGACAAACAAGTTATATAGAGAAAAAATGCATGTTTTTTTTCAATTTTGCCTTTGTCTTCTATGCAATGGTCTCCCGACTCCACCATCTCCTCCTCCTCCTCCTTCCTTCCTTGCTTTTTCTTCTTATTCTTCTTTCCTTCTTCTTTTAAGTCGTTCTCCTTCCAAGTTCCTCTTTCCTTCTAAGTTCTTCTTCGTCTTCAATCCTCCTTTATTCTTCTTCCATCCTCCTCCTCCTCCTTCAATCTTCTTCAAAGTTCTTAACTCCTTTCATGGCGCCGGATCTATTTTGGAGACACGTCACTCCAATGAAGGGATACAAGAGTTTTGATGGATCGAAGTAGCAATACAACTATTGTGGATTGGAGAAATCAGGAAGTGTAACCCGACGTGAAAGACCATTTGGTGTGCATCCCCAACAAAGATATCGAGTCTTGTGCAAATGCATGGGTGAAAGTAACGAGTAGGTCTCCATCTTTGGCACCCAATACATATAGGGATTGATCTACAAGTGAATGAATCCTCTCATCCAATACCACATGGGGATAATGAAGCATAAGTGGGGCAAGGAGAGGCTAGTGGGTCTAGTAGCGCTACCCAAATTAGAGGTGCCAATGGCCTATCAAAAAGAAGTGCATCCAAATCTGTATTGGATCCAAGTGCAAAAAGGACTCCATTGTCATTTTCTAGTACTAGTGGGCAAAGGGCTCCTTGCATGGTGCAAGTATCCATGTAGCACTTCAGAGGCAAGCTATTGTAGAGGTCACTAGGGAGCTCACATGCTTATTTATTCGGTATACCATCCCTTTCAATGTGGCCACTATACATCAATGGAAAAAGATAATCATAGTTGTACTCGTACGTCGTATGGTACTATCCATACCATATGATTTGTACCGTACCGTATCCATACAATTTCGTACGAAAAAATGAGCCTTTTCTAGCCACCATGTCTACCACATCTCTCCGTATTCTTGTGCGTGTCTTCTTGCATGGCACTTTTGGGGGGGATGGGCTGAATACACTTCTTCCCCAGCCCCCCTTGGATTGCATCTAGCTGGCAGCCTTGTTTGACCATTGACCCCTCTTTGGCTGTTTGACCCTTCTCTTATCTACAAAAGGTGCTCCTCTCCTCCATGCTTCCACACCAATTCAACAAGCATTTGCCATTCTCATCTATCTCTCTTGGATCTCAAATTGATTTGTGATTTGTGAAGCTCTAACCTCTCACTCTCTCCTGCTTCGCGCATCCTATCAAGGCTCAAGGCTCAAGGCTCAAGGCTCAAGGCTCAAGGCTCAAGGCTCAAGGCTCAAGCATCCCCTCTCTCTCACCTCTCGTTGTTTCAAATTTACCCCAACCCTCTCCCTCTCTTTCAAGTTTCAACTTTCAAGTTTCAAGAGTCAAGACTCGAGCATCTCACTCTCCCTCCCTCTCTGTCTCACTCTCCCCTAGGCCTCTCCATCTGTCATCGGCACCATCACACCTGAGAAGCACGAGGCCTTCAATTTGCACACAATCCATGTGGAGAGGGACACAAAGAAGTCCAACTTCCACCATTGGATGTGCAAGTATTACGAGAAGTAATAAAGTCGTGCAATCCGGCTTCTTCAACATCTTTTCAAGATGGGGGAGCAAGTTGCTCCATGCAAGGAAGTCTCTCAAAACATCGCGAATGAAATTCTTGCCAAGATAAGAGAGGGATCCACAAGAGGAGAAAGTCACATATTGGCACCAACTCTGATGATGGTAAAAGCCATTGCCAATGTGGGTCCATGTGAAGGATGGACCAGTATCACATACAATAACATGAGGACGAAAAAGATTGATGAAAAGAACGAGAGGATTGATAGAGCCCTTGATCCTATTCAAGCCGCATGAATAAAATATGGTTGCTCCATTCTCACCGACGGATGGAGTGATCGTAAGAAATAGGGCATCATCAACATACATCTCATGTCCACTCAACACTAACTTTTTGTGAGCCGTAGATATCGGCAAGATGGGAAAAAAAACGACGTGCACATTCATCTACCGCCACATTCGACAAGCTATCATTGAGATATACATTGCCTTTTAAATTTATTTCACTTTCTTTCATTATAATTTATGCATAACTATCTATCTCCCTATTCTCTTTAATATCTATCTCGATTCTCTCTTTCCCTCAAAACCCTATCTCTTGTCATTCTTAAATCTTGAAAGTTGAAACTTAAAAGGCTCAACTCTCTCTTTCTCTCTCTAACCTCTAAGTATTGTTACTTGTAATTTGTGGTTGTAGTTGGACCCCTCTAAATGTGATGCAAGTTGTTACCAACAATGCGTTGAATTGTCGACGCATGGGCGGCTTGCTTGAGGCCGAGTTTCCCACGATTGTGTGGATTCCATGTGCAAGTCATTATTTGGACTTGCTAATATATAACATTGGGAAGCTCAAGTGAGTAAAGAGAGTGGTCCACAAAGCTACATCACTTGTCACCTTCTTCAAGGTAAAGATAAAGGTGCTTGCAATATATTGTGAGTATAGCACAATCGAGTTGAAGAAGCCTTCTTCGACTCAGTTTGCTTGCATATTGTTGTTGCTCAAGCGCCTTTATAAGGTACGGTCCGTCTGATAATGGTGTCCACTCTATGAGGTGCGGTTAGCCTTGCGCCTTGATATTGGTGTCCACTCCATGGAATGAGTAGGATAAGCATGAGATAGAGGAGGCCAAAGCCATGCAACCCTTATGCCTTAATGAGCAATTTTGGCATAAAGTTTGTGATGTTGTCATTGTCGTTACTCCCTTTTATATAGGGTGTTTGTAACTAGCCTTCCTTCCGTGGATGGGTGGTGAATCCCTTATTACAACTTAATTACAGTAGCAAATAATTAATGCAAATCTGAAAATACAAATTTACCTACTGATCTTAAACAATGCACACCCGATTGGACCCAAAATTGGCGCCCCTTTCGGTATATTTCTTTAGCTTTATTGAAAGTTGATTTACAATGGGATTCTCTTGATCCCTTTCACAATCCAAACTCCCCTTGCTGTCCAAAGTGACCAGCAAGTCTTCAATCTATTTTCCCCTTGATTCCGGCACTTAATTGGTCTTCACCCACTTCACAGGTGATGGAAATGTCCCAAATTCAATGGCTGGCTAGTCCACTCGAATTTAGCTGAAATTCACCTTCAGCCCTGTTGAATCCAAGTCTTGGAGCTTCCAATTTTTGGCAACTTCCCAAGGCTGTTGCTAAACCCTAATTTCTACTGAAAATAAGGGTTTACAACAGAGAAATTTGCAATTTCTCAACCTCCAAGAATCCAAAAGCTGAGATCTTCAGAGCAAGGCTGTGAAATGGCTAAGACATGAGAGAGAAAGCTGTAAAGAGAGAAAATTCAGAGTTTTGTCGCAAAGAATGACTGAAAATCAGTCAAATGCAGCTGCTGCCCTACCTTGCCACAATAGCTTGTAGATGCAAAGAATTGAAGAAAATCAGTCATTTACTGCTGCTGCCCTGTCTCAACAATCTGTAGATGCTGTCACCTACTGTTGATTAGTCTTCTCTAGCCCGTGGCTGCCTCAGTAGATCCTCCAATGGCTGCAAATCAGACCAATAGCATCTCCTCCCTCTCTTTTGCAGGCTGAATACACTAAAAATACCTCTCTCCAACCTCTAAAGACGTTTTCAATCTTTCATGGGCATTTTTTTACAAGTGGCAACCTTTCCAAATGGTTTTTCCAGCATTATCCATAATTAAATATTAACTTTCAGTCTTTAAATGCTGAAAATTAATCTAATAATTATTTCAGTCTCCTGAAAAATAATCTGATTGGCCAATAATTAAATTGGCTAGGCATCTTCCACTGCCGAGTGTCTCTGCGCCATCTTTGACCATCAGATTGGTGTTAGGTACCATTAAACGCCACTTCTCTAGTATCACTAACTGACACTTATGGCCAAATGAATAACCTAGCCAACAACTGACACTAGATACCACCAAGTACCTGTGCTGCATCACTTATAGCAACTTTTGCCTTTGACATCTTGTGATTTCCTCGGGTCCCGGGCTCGTAAATTTATTCTAACCCCAGTTACACCTCACGTGTGCAACATTTACTTAACCATGTGATTAAAAATTAATCCACATGTTAAGTGAGGTTTCAAAAATACATGTCCTCATTATAGTGTTACATATGAGTAATTGCAAGGGAACCACCATGGGCATTCTTGTTCACTTCTTTAGAGTGGCATTGGTAGAGGCATGTGCTTGCACGGTAATCACAAAGACATAGCATGCACATGTTCTAAAGATAGCAGAGAGGAGATGGGCATGGATGTATAAGCCCATCCATGGTTTTTCCGCATTGGTATATCCGGCCTACAAGTCGCTTGCGGTCATGGATGATAGAGAGCTCAGTTCAAACCAGCTTGCTTATTTGACTCGTGTGGTTCCTGTGGATGACCACAATGTAGTGCCCGAGTAGCTGGGATACTATGCGGATCAAAGAGAATATGTGGCTTTTGCTTCTCCCACTTATTGAAGGAGAGAGTCACTTGTGAAGCCTTTATTTTGGTGGCAAAACTTTAAATACGCATTGGAGACTCTTCAGCTCTTAGCCATGGAAGCAGTCCTTAGCCATACGAGTCCTTGCTCAGGATTGCTCTTCAGGTGCATGTGAGAGAAACTAGAGTGTCTTCTCTCATTCACACAAAGATTCGCAATTGGCTTAGCACACGATAGTTAGAGCAGCTAGACTATTGCCGCACTCGCAATCGGCTTAGCACACAACAATTAGAGCAGCTAGTCTATTGCCGTACTAACTTACACGTGACGAGGGCTATGATGAGTATGGATAGTCCAAAACAGGTAAACACTTAACTATAAAATTTAAAATTTATTGTTTTTAACTTTTAAGTTTATACTTTACAATTTAGACTTAAGCATTTACAATCTTATGTGCATTGTGTAAGTGAATGTTGATACATTCAAGTTGACGGGCGACACTCTTCTGACTGTATAGATTTTGTGGAGCTCTATAGGGAGCTCGTAACATTCGTAAGCAGTATACTCGTGGGCAAGGAGTTCGAGTATGTGGTAGCAAGGGCACAGTCATTCAGTGCCCTTCGACATCGAGAAGGGGTGGTTTGAGTGGCTTGCAGATATATGTAAGGCGAGACTCTAATAGCTCACATCCTATGCCTCATTATGGCATTCCCTCCCTTACTTACACAGCCGGCACCTAGGAAGCCATCATTATGATGACAGTAACCTCATCAGTGTGAAAATGAGTATGTAAGTATCTCATCATCCGATACCGAGGAGTCATCTTCAAATTCTCTTAATGAGCACTCGAATGGTTGTGATGATGATGATAATGACGATAGTAATACCTCATCATAGATTCATAGATCTCACTCTTTTTCGTATGATGTTTCTGATGATGATGATGATAGTGATGCCTCATCATAGATTCATAGGTCTCACTCTTTTTTATATCTACTATCATTATATTCACATACTGCTATGATGCATCATCCATGGACCATGTATATACTAGACTCTAGTTATATCGCATGTTGAGTGCAACCCAGGCAACCGCGATGGCCACTCTCATGTATTCATCTTATTTTGTAATGAAATGGCTATTTCCACTTTAAACATGTGCAATGTGTTCTATCATTTAATGATTTATGGTTTTTTTAATTGTGTTTTTTTTTTGTATTAATATCGTACCATACTCTATAAAATCATAAGATACCATTTAATACAATATTTTAATGTACCATAACGTATCGTATCTTTCGTACCTAATAACTATGAAGACAATCAGGGCAATGAACCACATAGAGCATAAGTGGGAAGGCCTCTCCATGGATACATTACACACACGGAAGCTTTGAAAGAAAAAAGCATCCATAGAGACTCAATTGGAACCCTTGAAAAAGACATGGGTGAAATATAGATGCACAATTTAATATGATAGAAGGATAGATATGCACCCAAGGAATATATATAATGTTTTGGTGTCTTCATGTGAAGACACCATGTTCATTAAGGCCATCAATACCTCTATCTCAAGTCTTACCATCGCATGAACTTTCCTTTGAGAGCACATGTGGCAAGTCATCATGGATATAGAAGTCCAAAATGTGGTGTAGATGGTAACAGATAATGAAAGCAACTGTGCATCCATTGGACATATGCTTCAGAAGTTCCCCAGCATAGTATGGACTCCATGTACATCTCATTGCCTTGACATGCTCATTGAAGATATTGGGTAAATATCTTACATGAATGATATCTTCAAAAATGTAACACGCATGGTAAGATTTATCAAGAAAAGACCATCCATCACAAGCATGTTTCAAGCCAATAGCACACTTGCAATTAAAGCTCTCTGCCACTAGATTTGCTTAAATCTTTATTGTATTGAAGAAAATGATTTAGATTCGTCCGAATTTAATACGAACCATTGCATACCAAGAGTGGCTCACATGAAGTGAGAGAGTCTCTCCAAAGGCTCTTACTTTTAGATATAATGTTTTGAATAAGAGTTAGTGGGTTCAGACAGAGGCATTGATGAAAAATACCACTCCTATTTACATTGTATTACGCATCATTGATATGGAGAGGAGTACTTTGAACCTTCTATACGAGTATATGGATAAAATTAATGGAGTTTTGCTTCGCAATAGCTTTCTGCCCCAATACAAGTAAGTTATTATTTAACTTTACATATGCAATATGGATAATTGTTTAGTGTTAACGACTCATTGATGATTATTCTAACTTATTGTATCTATGATCCATCATCAATCGCTCTGAAGGGTTGATGAGATTCACGCAATGTGCAATACACGATGGGATTGGTTTCATAAACCAATCCATACTGTCACACACATATTGCATCTCCTTTAGCGTCGTCAAGAGCAATACACTAGCGAGAAGTTTAAGAATGGCTTCCTGGAGTACATGTGGTGCCTCACAAGGGATGATCTAGATATCATGAGGAGAGTAGAGGATGATTTGGTGGCATTCTACAACCATTCTCTTCATTTTGATTGATCCGTAACCAGGCTTCGAGAGATGCAATTTCAACATGTTCCTTAGTTGAAGAAATACGGCAATTGTGCTCCTACTTTGGTATATGAGTCATGATTTTTATCATTTGAATCTTGATAATCTAATGCATTATGCAACCTAGGTTTTATCCTAACCTCAATCTCTTAAAATTGAATAGAAATGCATTGTCATTCATATCCTCTCCCAAGATTTTAGTTCAAGGCCTAATGAGAAGTACTAAAGTACATGGACCCTCTTCTACACCAAAAAGAGACAAGATCACAACCACCCATTTGGAGCGTCTAGTATTTTGCCATTGTAATCTTCAGCTTGTTGAGAGGACTAATTTGTTCCCTAAGCCTTTATAGATAGTGAATCGTATTATGTATAATTTAACTTTTTACTTGTCACTGCTTGCAAGTTGGAGGTCGATTAATGGGCAAGGACAAGAGAATTATTAATTTCCATCCCTTAATTCATTGCTGGAAATTAGGTCTAGAGGGTAAGTCTTGCATTAGATGCAATGCCACTTGTCAGATGGAGAGAGAATCTTCCATGTAAGCCTATGGGAGGTTATTTGGGGCTGGTTGAGACTGAGGAGGCTGTTTCAGCTAGGAGAGAGTTCTTGTGTGCATTCTATGGGTTGCCAGATCAGCTTGGAAACGGGCAACAACAAATTGCTCATGTGCAACAAGACAAGGGTAGTAAATTCCTTCTCGGCCTCAATGAGAGGCTCCGACAGAAGACGAGGGCTTGCCAGCTACGCTCAACTGTGCTAGGGGTTTTACCCCCTTTTAGAAGTTGTTGGTGCCATCATAATTATCATTTCAAAGATTCTCTCTCCTTTACTAAATTCACAGACATTCTCAGCAGATTGGAGGTGGACAGCAGTGCATTCGCTATCAAAACCCTAATTTTTCTGCAGAAATTAGGTTTCTCAATGACCTTGAGAAACCTGCCCATTATCTTAAACCCAATGATCAGAGCAACAATTGCAACTGAAGAAATTACATCTGATCTGAAGGGATTGCACATCCGCATATGTATTGACCTGCATGCAAGTATTCTACATTCAATTTGTGCCTGAATTGTGTCAGAATCAAGGGGCAGATTGGATCCTGATACTGCTGGTCATTTATATCAGACCAAAGTATTGGATTTGAAGAGAGATCAGCCTATATCTCAGTGTACTAAAGATTCAAGGCAATACGAGTTTTAAAAATACTGCTAGGGGTGCCAGTCCAATCCGATGTCAGATGTCCAAGATAATGTGTATCTGTTTCAGATGTGTGATTTATTTGCTTGCTGGATTTGGTGTTAAATCAGGTAATCTACCATCCTATCCAAGAAGGAAGGCTGGTTTTATCCTTCCTCAATGGAAAACTCTTGCGGAAGCTATTAAGAATCAACAAATTCAACTTAGAATATGGGCTGGAAGAATCCAAGTTTATCACATGTAACTTAGGAGCATACATAGCCCAAAGTCTCTTGCTTGTTGCTGAACTAGCCCATTAATAGCAGCATGTTTGTGCACATCCTTGCATGCATACAGAACAGCATAATTAGTTGGAACATTCACCTCAACCCTACATGGACTCCCTTTTAATGTATCTATCTTTCCTCTTAAATCAGTATCATCATTTTACAATACCAGGTTGAACCAACACAAAGGCTGTAAAAGATACCTACAAGAAGATGGGTAACTGATCAGATGACTTGATTGCAGGCTGGCCATCGGCAGCAATATCTAGAATCCCCACAGCTGTAATCTCTTTTCCTGGAGGCAAAATTCTCTCTACATCTAGAAGACCAACCTGTAATTTTGTTTGGATAATAAAGACAAAATAGAGAGATTGAATAAGTTCAAAAACCAAATAGGCACCTCTTTAAATATGTTGTAGACACATCCAAGTTTAACAAAAAACAACTACAATTAGATGGACAAAAGTCTACTTGATTCTTACAGGATAAACTCCGCAGAATATTGCTTGCAGAAAAGTGTATGGAGATGCTTGAACAGGATGTAGGTGTTGATAAACAGTAACAAGTGGTAAAGAGTGTTTTGAAGAATCATCCATTTGTATGTGAGCAAAATCCAGATTATGAGGCCCTCTCTCCTCCACAAGTACAAATGGCACCTGTACAGAACAGTTATGTCAGGTTTGTAATTATATCCTGAAGATGACATACTCTATGCATATGAAGTAGTTTCAATAAAGAAATTCATATTTGATTGTCTGACACCTCCTCTTATAGCAAAGTCTAGGGATTTCGCAACTGCCTTAAGAACAAAGGCTATTCCCATGGAGACATTTAGTGGGAGAATTGCAAGTAGGCAAGATGTTGGAACAAAAGAAAATTGCAATAACCTACTGTTAAAAATTGGGGGCTGCTACTAATGACACGTGTCACCTCCTCTGGATGGCTTGCCTCAACCATAATCTCCATTGGATCAACCACTTCACAATTGCATGGCTGGTAAGCAGATTATGCGCCAGGAAGTTGTGTTTCTCTTGACACCTACTTTTTTGCATGGACTAGGGCATGACCCATCCTTCCTCTTCTTAAGCACGTCTTCAATAATCATTTTACATCGTATGCCCTAATGATGTTGACGTTTCCATCCTTTATGTATTCTCTCAATGTTTATAATGCATTGAATGTCTGTCCGATAGTTTAATCAAAACTTTTTTTGTGCATGTGCGTGTGTGTGTGTGTGTGTGTGTGTGTGTGTGTGTGTGTGTGAGAGACATCCATAGAACAATGTCAGAATACTAGGTAAAGCACATCCATAAGAGAAGCATTCGAAATGCCAACAAAGCAGCTATGATATAAGGATTGCTACAGTGAGCATCTAAAGAAACTAGATGTTGAAATGTCAGAAGTTCCAAGAATGCATGAGTTCTTTGAGACCAAATTGCCCACAAAACCCCGTATCTGAACTAACTAAATAAATAACTTGAGAGTAATCTAATAATCTAAGACAGAACCTGGCAAACGAACACAAAGATTTCCAAAATGTCCGGGCAGGAAATCTTGTATGCAGGTGATTGAAATTCCTACGGCACTCTCTCTGTAGCCAACAAACACCTTAGACAATGGGGCAAGGCAATGTTAGTGTAGATTTTGTCCAACTAGTGGCACTCAAATCCTGCACCTCCAAAGAACCATCCCTTTTTAAAGCTACTTTGCTTTCAAGATTTCAGTTACATTTTGCTTCTATCATTTTTGTGATTTGTCCAACTGCCAAAGAACAAGCATCATTGTCCCCTAAGTTCATGGTATAATTTGCATACAGGAATTACTAGAAGAAATTCCTTGAAGAGAGAGAGAAGACCACAAGGTACCTCAAAGTACTTCCAAACTTCTAGCTCCTTGGATTCATTGACAGGGATGGCCGATAATCCATTATATATGACTTTTGATTTCACTGACTTCATCTAAAAGTTATGGACTATACTAAATTGCTAAGACCACTATAGTTGCATCCATACATAGTATGAACTGGTTCTTTCCATACGAACCATACCATACAAGTAACAATACCATATGTATCCAGATGGTTTCATACAGAAATCTGCATGGTTTTGGCCACCATGTCTAATTGAGTTGACTCTGTGGACTCCCACATTTTCTTGCGTGTCCTGCCTGTTTGGCGCCTTTTCCCAGCCAAGGGGCCTTGGATCCCACAAGCCCACAGTCCCTTTCCAGCTGTTCATACCCCCCCAGTCCCCCTTGGATTCCATATGCCAGCCTCTCACACACTTCAGCCCTTCCACCTCCAGCATCCCCTTGGATTCCAGCTCTCTTGGATTCCAGCCCTCTTGGAATCCACTCTTCTCCGCCTCCAACAGCCTTCGGCATTCCCCACACTATCAAAGGAGCCTTTCCCCTCCCTCCTCCCACACCAAACCAGAAATCATTCAGCCTTCTAATCTCCCTCTTCTAAGCATCAACCTTGGCAAGCGCTCACACACTCTCCCCTTCCCCCACCCCCTGTTGAGAAACCCATTCATTAACAGCATTTCTTTTCCTTAATTCATTCTGGTTTCACATTTAAAGCCCCGAAAATGGATGGGCTCCCACATTTTGGGGTGCCACTCAAGATTGTTTCTGCCTATAAATAGGGCACTAACTCCCCTCATTCGACACATTCTCTCACACACTTTCAGTCATCTTCTCTTCATCAGATCAACTCTTCCTTCTCCATCTGTCCTATGCCTCATGGATGCTACTCGTAACTCGTGCAAGTGGTTCGCATGTTGCTGATTCGAGCTGTCTGGCTGCCACCCATTGCATCTGCAGCTGTCACCATCATCATGGGCTGTCACCCAGCTGCCACACTGTCCAGGACTGCTGCCCACTTGCATCTACGTCATCAGCATCTGCGTTTGCACCTTCTACTGCAGTCTACATTTGTGTTTGCTATCGAGACCGGGCACCCTGCTCCTGGAGCTGCCATTTTCACCATCAGCATTTGCATTTTTGCTGCCAGCAGGTCCTCGTCATCAGCCACATTAGCACTTTGCCATTTGGCAGTCATTCAGTCCTAATTGGAGTTGCTGGTCATCATCTTCTTCACTCTGATGGCATCTGAGGACTATGTTCCGCACCCTCTACAGTTGTCCTTCATCATTCAGCATTTACCTTGATACCAGCTTCCCATTTCCCCTCCTCCCTTGTTTAGCTCCATAGACATCGACTCGAATGTAGGAATCAAGGAGCTTATGTGTGATACCCCTCCAAGAGTTTATGTGCGATACCCCTCTCTCCCATCCCTCTTTTACTTAGGTTCAAGAGGCTACCTCTGTGCGCTGCCTAGCATCTATTCCATTGGAGCCCCAGATACCTTCTTTGGCACTGCCAACGGCATTTCCTTCGTCATCCGACACTCCGAATCCCGTGATCCATGAGTTTCTAGATTCCCTCTCTCTCCTAAAGGGAGATTCAGAGGAGGCTCATCTTTCTTCTACTTCCAAGGGGAATCCCATTCCATCAGCTTCAAAGGGGGCCCTACTCATCGTGCGGTTCTTTACGCACCCTTTACCTTCTTGGGTGATTGACATCCCCATGCCATCTCACCCATTGATACCCAAGATCCACAAGTTCTTCCTAGTTCGGGGCCTTGGGTGTTTCAACCATGACTTGGTGGCTATGCCTTCATATTCCTTCCACTATGGAGTCACAGAGCTTGTGGCTTCTCTCCTAAGGTTGAGTTTCAAGTATTATCAGCTCATCCTATCTATTTTTCTTCACTATAGTTACCTCACAGGTGAAACTCTAGGATTACAAGGTGGATCTTCTCTCAAGCATGTCTCTTATGGCTCCTTTTTGGGCCTGAGAGGGGGTGTTGAGAAACCCATTCATTAATTGTGTTTCTTTTCATTGATTCATTCTTGTTTCACATACAGTGCCAAAAAGGGCTGGGTGCCCACATTCTGGGGTGCCACTCAAGATTTTCTCTGCCTATAAATGGGGCACTGAATTCCCTCATTCCGCACATTCTCTCACACACTTTCCATCAAATTGACTCTTCCTTCTCCACCTATCCCATGCGTGGTGGATGAACTCACAGGAGTGGTTCAAGTGCTGTCGTTTGGAGTTGTCCAGCTGCCGTCCATTGCATCTAGAGCTGTCACCATCATCAATTGGCTGTCGCCCAGCCTGCCACACTGTTGGGGACTGCTGCCCACCTGTGTCTACGTCATCAGCATCTGCGTTTGCACCTTCTGCTCTGCAATCTACATCTGTGTTTGCTGTCTGGAATGGCTGTCCTGCTCCTTGAGCTGCTGTTTTCATCATCAGCATTTACATTTTTGCTGTCAGCAGGTCCTCATCATCAGCCACATCAATGCTTTACATCCCAGCAGGCTGCCCAGCTGTCCAGCAGTCATTCAGTCTTGATTGGGGTTGATGGTCATCATCTTTTTCACTCCGACAGCATCTGAAAATTGTGTTCCGCTCCCTCTACAGCTGTCCTTCATTGTTCAGAATTTACCTCAATACTCTGAGGTGCAGAAAACTACATTTTGCTCCCTTGACTATGCAAATTCCCTACAGACATTGTCGCCTGATCAGCCAGGACGGTGCACTCATCCTCAAGCTTTGCTCCATTGTATCAGCATGATTTATTCAACATGATTCAATGTTCATCATTCTTCACTCTTCTTCTAAGTTTTCTTCTCTAAGTGTTTGCCATACACTTGTGTTTCTCCCCATAAACCCTATTGTCTCTCTGATATGGTATGATTGCATACCATCCCATCACTTTTCTTGACACCCCCTCCCTCTTCAAGCACCAATCTATAAAGCCCTTCACAACCTCTCTCTCTCCAACTTTCAAGGGTCTCACTCTTTCCCCCCCCCAAGCCTCTCTCTCTCTCTCTCTCAAGCCTCCATCAGCATCATGACGCATGAAAAACACGAGCGAGAAGGGCTATACAAGTGGCACGACCTGACTTCTTCAACATCTTTCAAAGATTGGGGGGCAAGTCACTCCATGCAAGAAGATCCCCCAAAACATCGTGGACAAGATTCTCGCAAGATGAGAGGGAGATCTACAAGAAGACATGGCACATTAGCACCAACACCCACTCGTGATGAAGCCTTGAACATAGGCTTATCTTCGATCGACACCTCCACCATTGGTAGTGCCAGCTTTGCATCCACATCCAGCTTCGACAAAAGATAAGACTGAAGCCGCATGCAACACCAAAGAGGCAATCCACTCTCTCCCAAATCCCCAGTAATATGCAAGGGTCAATTGTCTTTCTTAAAGAATGGCAACAACTTGCGCACATTGAGATTGTATGCACCATATTGAGTGCAATCTCGCATTTAATATCCTAAAGCAAGAGCAATGGAAGTAAATGGTAAAAGCCCTCACCAATGTGGGTCCATGCAAAAGATGGACATGTCACCTACATGACACGTGAACAAAGAAATTTGATGAAGAGGAGAGAATCAATAAAGCCCTCAACCCTATCCGAGGCACATGGACAAAGTATGGTTGTTCCATTCTCACCAACGGATGGAGTGACCAAAGGAAACAAGGCACCATCAACATACTCATGTCTTGTCCGCTTGGCACATACTTTTTGCAAGCTGTAGACAACCGCAAGAGGTGGAAAAAAAGCAATTGCATTCATCTATCACCACATTTGACAAGCCATCATTGAGGTATGCATTGTTTTTTAAAAATTGCTACCATCTCAAGCTTTCAAGTTTCATATTTATGATTTATGTGCATTGTAGAATGTATTGGAATCCTCTACCCCCCCCCCCCCCCCCCCACAAAAGAAAAGCCTCTCTCTCTCTCTCTCTCTCACATCTTATAAGGCTCAAACCTCTTCTTCTTTTTTATAATAGGTAATTATATTATTAACCACATGAGAAATACAAGAGTCACAGCAATGTAGCACAAGAGATTGTTGTAAGCCAAGGGACTAAATCCTCCTTAGGGAGAAAAACAGCGTGCTAAACAAGATGAAGCTACCAATGAAGAAGACCTTTCAGCCTAGCATACTGACTTTGAACCCCAAAGGTAAAATCTGTGTGTGTGTGTGTGTGTGTGTGTGTGTGTGTGTGTGTGTGTGTGAAGTATTGTGCATGTAGGTATAGCCCTCAAATGTGGTGCAAGTCATTACTGACAATGCATCCAATTGTCAACGCATAGACCGCTTGCTTGAGCCAAAAGTTTTCCGCGATTGTGTGGACTCCATGTGCAAGCCATTGTATTGACTTGCTCATGGAGGACATCAAGTACTAAGTGAGCGAAGAGAATGGTGCTTAAGCTACATCGATTGTCACCTTCATCACAGTAAAGGTAAAGGTGTTTGCAATATATCATGAAGAAGCCTTCTTCAATTCAATATGCTTTCATGGGGCTTCTTTTGGATTGACTTTATGAGGTGTGGTCCTCCCTTCACCAAACAATGGTGTGCACTCCATGGAATGAGCAAGACGAGCACAAGACAAAGAAGGCAAAAGCCATCCACAGTGCTTGTGCCTAAATAAATTGTTTTGACAGAAGGTTCATGGTATTGTGACTATGGTGACACATTTTAATAGGATATAAGAGCATATGACCGATTGTGAGGGCTCCACCATGGGCCTTCCCATTCACTTCTTTAGAGCAACAATGGTGGAGATATGGACTTGCATAGTTGCTATAGAGATAGTGTACACACCTCATAGACATAGCAGCCAAAAATGGTAGAAATGTTTAGAAATAAAATGTTAGAAACCTATTTCATAAGTTCCTTTAAAGAGGGGGTAAAATAAGAAACACGGATTTTTAATATAGATATTTTTTATGTTTTTAACTAGGAAAAGAGATTTTAAACCTCTATGGAGCTCTCTCTTAAACAAAAAATGGCCAATTGAGTTTGAGTGATAATAGATGAGAGTCAATTGAGAATAATACGTCACACATCTATGATCCATTATTAACTTATATCAGAGTTAGTCTTTGGACAAACCTATACTATGGTTAAAACCTGAAATATTATGATTCATACATATCAGATAAAGGAAATAGAGGTTAACATGTAAATTGAAACCAGCCTTCCTTCTTGGAATGGGTGGTGATAACCTTGTTGGCCCCAAAATTGGCCACCCTTGCGGTATTTCTTTAGCTTTCATTCAATTGAAAGGAGCACAACTCGAGATTTCTTCAATCTCCTCCTGCTAACCAATTGCTCTTGTTGCCATAAATGACCAGCAAGCCTTTTGGGTCATTTGCCCCTTGATTCACCAAGGACTTCTTCTCCAATTTGACCCTTGGCTGGCCAAATGCTGCCCCAAATCAATTTGGGATGGGCTGGCCCCTGAAATCCCTTGATAATCTTCAATTATCAGCTGTTGATTTCAGTCCCTTGAACCTTCAATCTCTAGCACGGATCCCAAGGTGGCTGCTAAACCCTAATTTCAGCATTACTACAGAAATTACAAATCAGCCCACCAAAAATGCCTGAAATCTCCTCCAAATGGCTAAGAATTGCTGAGAATGGCTGAGCATAGGCTGAAGGAGATGAGAGAATGCTGTAGAGAGAGAAAATTCTGAGATTTGTCGCGAATAACTGAACAAAATCAGCTGCTGCCCTGCTGTACCAGCCCCAAACGGATGCACCAACAACAATAGGAGCATCAGAGACTGTGATCTTCAGGAGAAAGTGTATCAGCAGCAATTACCAGCTTCCCAAGGTCAAGAATATGCAATCTCCATCACCAAAATGGTCTCCAATGGCTGGGAATTGGCCCCAAGAGCTGGCAACAACAGTCCAACGCCTCTTTCCAACAGCTCCAAAATGAAAAAACGAGATTTCCCTCTCCCTTCAGCCCTATTTAGCCTTTCCCCCACTTGCATGGGAAAGTTTTGCCAAGTGGCAGCTTTCTTAATCCATTTTCAGCAATTTCCAATCATTTAATTAATTTTCAGAATTAATTAATTCTGAAAATTAATTCAGCCCTTAATCCATGCCCAAAAATTTGACCTTGCCCATCCAAAAATTAATTGGCTAGGCCATCTGCAACCCAAAGTGGTCCCATGCATTAATTGACCCTTGGACAAGCATTAATCCATTAATTAATGCCTAGTCCCTAGTGTCACCACTGACACTTAATGGCCAATTAATGGTCCTAGGGGCAAATTGACACCAAAATTCACCTAGAATCTAACAAGTGTAACTTGTCACAACTTTTGCCTTTGACACCCATCTTTTTCACTGGGTCCTTCGGCCTTCAACTGTGAAAAAGTAGCTTGCACCTCACATGTGCAACACATGTGCATCTTTTAATTGCACATTTGATTAATCCTTTAATCAAATGTCAATTAAATATAAGCAAAGCATCAAATTTTCACGTCCTCGTGACATAAATAGCCCATGTAGAATATGGACTAAGTCAAGTTGCAACATCATGATTCTCATTCCAAAACAAACGGATAAAATCTCAAAATCCATAATGAATCATACTATATCATAAATAACTCATATAATGAGACTAAAGTCGTATAATAATAAACTCTCAAGACGAGAACAAATACTAGATAGAGTCTAATAACTAAACAAAATCTCAAAAAAACTAAGTCTTTCAAACTCTCATTCAAAACTTTAAGCCCTCACAAGTCATTACTCATCATCATCATGATGTTCAACATTGCCCAACAGTTTTTGTCACCCGGGGGGGGGGGGGAGGTAAGTTTCGAACTCGAAGAATCGTATTTCTTTGTTGCTATGCTCATAGATATAACACAGAAGAGATGGAAATGAATACGTAATCCCATCCATGGTTTTGCATCTTTGGTGCATCCAACCTACAAGTCACCCACCATCTTGGATAACACAAAACTCCAATCACATCAGCTTGCATACTTGACTCATTTGGTACCCATAGATGACCACAATGCAATGTTGGAGGAGCTTGGGTGCTATATAAATCAGAGACTCAAGAGGGCACGTGGAATTTTCTTCTCCCACTTTTTTGAGGATAGATTCACTTGTAAAGTCTATCTTTTGAAGGTAGAATTTTGGCTCTGCACTAGAGAGACTCCAACCCTTAGCCATGAGAGTTCTCAACCAAGATTGCTCTGCAAGTGTTTATTCTCTCATATACATAAATATTCACAATCGACTTAGCACATGATAATTAGAGTGGCTAGTTTATTGCTGCACTAACTAGTGCATGATGCAATCGATGCTTAATATGGGTAGTCCCAAGCATGTAAACACTAAACCATAAGTCCTAAAAATATATATTTCAATTCAATTTGTTGTTTTCAACTATAAGCTTTACAATTTACAGATTTTACCTTTATATATAGATGAATGTGAATACCTTCAAGTTGATGGGCAACAAACACTCTTGTGAGTGTGCATCAAGAGGTTGATGATGAGGAGTATATCTTTGTGGAACTCAATAGAGAGCTAATGGCAGCTAACACTCACAGTCAAAATGCTCGTGGGTGAGGAGTTTGGGCAAGTGGTTGTAGGGACTTTATCATTCACCGCCCTTCAATGTCAACAAGGAGTGGTCCAAGTGGTTTGCAAACATATGTGAGGTGAGGCTCTAGTGGTTCCAATCCCATATCTCATGATAACATTTCCTTGCCTAGAGAACCATTGCCTAGAGAACCATTGCCTAGGGAGCCATCATTTGATGATGATTACCTCATCAATAAGAATGATCACATGAGTGTTTTACAATCTGCCTGTGAGGATTCATCTTCAAACACTCTTGATGAGCACTCTAATGCAAATGATGATGATGTTGTTGTTGTTGATAATGACAGTGATATCTCACTCTAGGCCTCTTTTTTGTATTAACTTCTATCTATGTAAGTTGGAACTTGTAGCACATGTTGCACATGTGGCTGTTAGCATATTCCAGAGAGATTTTGGCTTTTAAGCTCATGTATTTGTCTTATATACTCTAATGAAATTGCTCTTTTGACTTCAAGCATATATTCTATCATTTGTAGTTTTTTAAATATCAAGTTTCTTTTTTCGTACTAATATTGTACCACACCTTATAAAATCTTTAGGCACCATTTAGTATCATATCTTATCGTACCGTACCATATTGCACCTAACAACTATGAAGACCGCCTCGTGTCCATATAAGAAGATAAAATCCTCTATGGAAAAATATGTTTACAAACACACATAATGTCAACTTAACAAAGTCAAACAACATAAAGATGTTGGGGCCTCATACCCCTTACCAAGGTTGTCCACGTCCAATGGACGGGTCAACATATCCGATCCATCCTGTCCAGTCTAACACGGACAGGTCCTGTCCAAAGGCATCCGATGGCTTCACTACATCAATCAACTACATCCCATCTGAGGTCAAAATAACTATTTGGTGACCGCTTTTTGCACTTTTTCCTTCCATTTTCTCCAACGGCTCTCTCTTCTCTACCACCTAGTCTCCTCCAACAGCTCTCTTCTCGTCCAATGGACGGGTCAACATATCCGATCCATCCTGTCCAGTCTAACACGGACAGGTCCTGTCCAAAGGCATCCGATGGCTTCACTACATCAATCAACTACATCCCATCTGAGGTCAAAATAACTATTTGGTGACCGCTTTTTGCACTTTTTCCTTCCATTTTCTCCAACGGCTCTCTCTTCTCTACCACCTAGTCTCCTCCAACAGCTCTCTTCTCTTCTCTCTTTAATACAAAGTCTCTTTCCCGCCCTCCCTCCCTCCCTCCCTCCCTCCCTCCCTCCCTCCCTCTCTCTCTCTCTCTCTCTCTCTCTCTCTCTCTCTCTCTCTCTCTCTCTCTCTCTCGCGTCCAGCTATCGACGTTATTACTGGATGTGATCGACAGGCACTGCTGGACATCGCCCAGGCCACAGCGCCCCACCCTTGTCCAGCTATCGACATTGTTACTGGATGTGATCAACAAGCACTACTGGACATCGCCCAGGCCACAGCGCCCCGCCCTCGGCCTTCTGATCTGACCTGCCCGCTCTACTCTGGCTCCGCCTCTACCTCGGCCAGTTCCTGCACATGATCAGTACAAGCGTCCCACCAGCTCCTGATGTTGACCACCCATGCCTTTGCCTCCAGCTCTAGCTCCCAACCTTGACATAAATAGCTCCAGCTCCAGCTCCCGACCACCCATGCCTCCCACCTCCCCCCCACGCCTCCAGCTCCAGCTCCAGCTCCAGCTCCCGGCCGCCCACACCTCTAGCTCTAGCCTGGAAAAGGGCGGAAATCACACCACTCCAGGAAGGGCCTAACAGGAAGGGCACTGGAATTATATTCGAAGGCCCTCAATTGTGTTCACACCGGTGGAGCAATATGTCATAATCAACTTGTGCCCGACACAACAAGACGGAGTTCGCCCCCAAAATGGAGAAGGTCCAAGTAGAGCAGATGATTACCAATGCCATCAACAAAGTCAAGAAGGAGTATGACAATGGATTGAGCATAGTGAACAGGCAGCTGAATGATAAGATCAAAAAGCTGAAATTAAAGATAAAAGCCCAAGATGGGGAGATTCAATCACTTAGGCAACTACTGATTGACATTTAGTTCAGCCCCAAGCTAGAGGAAGGAGATATTCAATCTAGCATGACCGAGGAGCTCACCCACATCAAAGAGGAAGTACAACTCCAAAAAAAGGAGGAGACGACGACGAAGGAGGCTGTTTCTTGGGCAGAGATGCTCAAGAAAACCCAACAGCAAGTAGAGGAGGTGGAGCAATGGATTCAAATTGCAAAGAAGGGGAAACACCTAGCACATGCACCTACAACAACCATAATCAATGACACATTGGAGAAGGAACAAAAAAGGAAAATGAGAGCACTCCATGTTCGGGTGACGGGGCTGAAGATGCATGAAAAAGTGGATGAGGACACCAAAGTGCTATACACGTTAATAAATATCAAGAAAGACACGCATGTCTCCGCTTGGAGAGTGGGCAAGAAAAGCACAGAAAGGGAGAGCTCAAAAGAGCGTGCACTCATTCTCCGCTTCCCCACCATGGAGGCTAGGAGAGACTTCCTAGCTCAACGCCGTACATTGAAGGGGACCGGTGTGTTTTTGGGTGACAATCTCACACCAACCCAACTAGCCCACATGAGGGAGTGCATGCCAAAAATTAAGGCAGCCAGGGAGGAGGGCACACTCGCCTTCTACAAAGGAGGAAGAGTGGTAGTCATGGAGAGGCGCCACAAAGGACGGCGTGAGACCTATGGGACCTATGGGACCTATGGGACCAACCTTGCAATGGCAGTTTGGAACTGTAACGGAGCCCTCCGATTGGATGTGGGAGCTTTTGAGGAGACATTCAGAGGGAGAGATATAGTGTTCTACTTAGAGACACATCAAGGACCACATACTACACTTCCACGGGTGACAGGCTATAGGTGGGAGTCAGCTTGTAGGAAGGAGACGCACAAACCACAGTAATCGCGGGTCGGGAGGAGTGGCAGTGTTATTCAGGGAGGAGCTACAGCAGATGATCCAGGTAGTCTGCAGAGATGAGCATGCCAGATACATGTGGGTGAGAGTGCGTGGTGAGGAACGCACTTTGTATGTTGCCATATGCTATTTTCCCCCTATGACATCCCGATATGCCCCATCCAAGGGGTAATCACCATATGTGGCTTTGGATGAGGATATTTGGGAGTTCTCGAAGGAGGGAGAGGTTATCTTACTAGGAGACTTTAATGCTAGGACAGCCTCCCATCAGGTGTCTTTCTTTGATGCATCTGAGGAGATGCTACAAGAGCAGGATGTGTCAGAGCTACAGCTGGAGAGGACATCTCAGGATATGGGGGAAGTCGCCGAATATGGGAGATACCTTGTGGAGATGGGCACAGCACACAAGTTGGCCATTCTTAATGGCTTGGCTAGATACCCCCTATCCAGCGCCTTCACATGTTATTCTCACTGACATGGCGCCAGCATAGTAGACTATGTTCTTGCCCCACCGATGCTGATATCTCACATCTAGGACCTCTCAGTATCCCCACGTCTTCTCGGAGTTGCAGTGGATCATGCCTACCTATCATTCACCATCGACCTCCAATGCACTGACACGCAAACCCATCATGCAGCTCACCGGCACCTGAGATATCTCTTCTCCAGAGAGACAGAGGATACCTATGAGACAGAGATCCTTAGATTGTTACATAATGCAAACCCCGACATTCCATTACAGGAGCTGACTCAACAGTTCAGTGAGGCCCTACACATCGCTACAGGTGTAGCCTTCCCACACTAATGACCCACACAGAGAGCCTCCACCGGGGTGACACATCGAAACAACTAGTATGATGATGAGTGCCATGAGACCAGAGCACGACTACAAAGAGAGATAGCACTGGGGTCCACTACCCACAGACACGCACAAATACTCTTTAGATGCCTCACACAGTGGAAGAAGAGAACATTCTTGGCCCAGCTAGAGCAAGACCTATATTAGTTATTCTTGAGCCATGACTCTAGAGAGGCTTGGAGGCTTTTTAGAGAGCATTGCCCGACCACACCTATTACGTCCACTGCTGTATGGAAGGAGTATGCAGCTAGTCTTTATACTGTGGAGGGTCAGCCACCTCTTCCTGACCCACTTGAGCCTTGTCCAGAGACCACCACTTTCTTTACAAAAATTAGGGTCCGAGAGGCCATTAACAGACTTAGCAGAGGAAAGGCACAAGATAACGATGGATTAGTAGCCGAGCACTTGATCCACATGTGTGAAGGCCTACCAGAAAGCTGGAGCACGAACACTATTGTGCCTATCCTCAAGTCACGGGACCCTACTCTACCCAATAACTATCGGACTATCATGGTTGGGCATACATTGACTAAGTCATACGCTTCCATCCTTGAGGATGAGTTAAGCAGGTGAGCAAAGATGTGGAGTCTTAGAGCCCAGGGACAAGCTGGCTTTAGGAGAGGCCTCTCCACATTGGATCACATCCTCGCACTCAAAGCGATCATTGAGGTGGGCCCATGGCCGACGGACCTACTGCTGCTTTGTGGACTTCCGTAAAGCCTTTGACACAATACCGAGAGACAAGCTAATAAATAGATTGCATACCATGGGAGTACTGAAAGAGCTCAGTTGGGGTATTTTGGCACTGTATGAGAGAGTTGTGGGCAGATTCCGGACACCTGAGTACCTTTCGGCACCTATTAACTCCACCATTGGGGTGAAGCAGGGATGCCCCCTCTCTCCAACATTATTTGGCATGTACATTGATAGGATTGCTAACTACATTTCACATGAAGGAGATAGAAGAGCTCCACAAGCTGACACTTGGATACCTCTCCTACTGTATACAGATGACATTGTATTGATAGCTGACTCTCCAAAGGATCTACAGAGACACTTGGATGCACTACACTCCTATCCTTTGAACAATGGGCTTTCAGTGAACCTTAGTAAAACCAAGGTGATGGTATTTAATACTACACCACAGTGGGTCAGGAGATCAACACCCAAAATTCACATATGGATCTGAGGAGCTGGAGTATGTGGATTCGTATACATCCTAGGAGTCTTATTCACAAGGCCCACCTTTTCTATGCGAGAGGCAACAAACACTAGACTGACTCGCAATACACAGCACTAGGTGGTTTGGAGAGGATGTGCTCACAAGTGCAATTCCAAGAACCCCATACCAAGCTATGGCTCTTCAATACACTAGTCACATCCACACTACTTTATGGAGTACAGATATGGGGGCCTAGTCTTGATCACTGTAGCAGATCAGGGCGCACTTATGACAGATGGAGGTCGATGGAGAAGCCCCTAGTGTCCATGATATCCAGGATGATCAGATATAAGGCCTCAGTGCTATATGAGATCATCAAAGCCGAGCTAGCAGCTACATCGATTGTGATAGAGGCCCTCACCTGATCGGTCACATACATACATAGCCTATGGGACTTATCCAGACACAGATATGCACGGTTGGCCCTTGAGTCCTCCAGGCAGCTTGCCAGAGAGGGTGATACTTCATGTTGGTATGCACAGATGTCGGCCTGGTTTGAGCTGCATGGCTTTAGCATAGACAAGTTACCCCCCTTCCAGTACTCCCTTGATGCACCATCTCTTGATCTGAGCAGGTTAGAGATCCGCAAGATCATCAAGATGGATCTTACCCAATTGGAAATCACGCGGGCATGGTTGATGCCAGGGCAAGAGCTAGGGACAAAGATGGCTTTCTACCGTGTGCATTTCCTTCGTACTATAGATGATGGATTTATTGTTCGCCCGAGATACATGGACACCCACCTTTCCCATGGGATCAAATGTACTATTGGCTAGTTGCGCACCTCCTCACATCAGCTAGAGATTGAGACTGGCAAATATAAATCCATCCCACCAGATGAGCGCATATGCCAAATATGCCAATTAGAGCCAGAGATAAAGGAGCATTATATTTGCCGCTGCCCAGCATATTATGAGGTCCATGGTCGTTTCCACTATCTCTTTAGAGACGGATTTGGACCACTATCTAGAGTCATGGATTTTACCAATCAGCGATGCCTTGGCCTCTATCTTCTTGAGATACGACAGCTTCGTGACATGCGCCTCAGGAGTACAGCTGCCCTAGGACATCGAGGCCCTTCACAAAGGCAGCTCACACACTTCTTTGCAAAGGAGACTCAGAAGACTTCAATACAGTTACAGCCACAGTCCACACGAGAGCCTCTCTCACCACCACAGTCCACACGCAAACAAGGAGTACTGATTGATCGAGCCGTTCAGCTTAGCCAATCCAAACGTCCTAGGCCTTGGCACAGACACCGGCGACACCTTCATAGGCGGATACAGGGGATTATTGCTTGGGCTAGAGCTAGGTCCTCCATACCCATATGAGACTGTACCATTTGGAGGTCAGTGTTACTAGATAGAGCTCTATGTTTAACACATAGCTATAGTTTGTTTCCTTTCTTATTTTGCTTTGTGCTACATACATATTTTGCCCAAACAGTTGTACCATCATACACATGATTGTAACTCATGGTCTCATAGGTCATTTTGGCCTTTTGTAGACGTTAATATATCATTTCTCTCTCTCTCTCTCTCTCTCTCTCTCTCTCTCTCTCTCTCTCTCTCTCTCTCTCAACTCTAAACCCTAAAACACTCTCCCTCTATAAAAACCTCTCCCTCTCTCCCATCTCATTCATCCTTTCTAGTATCTACTCACTTGACTCTTGAGCTTCCCACACTCTCTTTTGCACCTACTTTTGAGTAAAGTCTCTAAATTTATGTTTTAAGTCCAAACGTTAAGTATAGCCTTTAAATTGAATGTAAATTTTTTTCATCATACATAGGTCCAAGATTTGATAGTCCAATTAGTACCGTCCTAGTATCGGACGGTACTAACCGGACATCATCGGACATGACAACCCTACCCCTTACAAATTCCTATATATCCATACATTTTATAGTAAGATTGCCCCTTGCCATTTTGCATTAGCAGTGCCCCTTATAGCCATTTGCCTTGATGTTGGGATCTCATATCCCTTACAAGTCAAACCCTGTAAAGCCACAAATTAGCTCTCTCAAGAGATTGATACAAAGAAAGTAGTTTGCACACCAAAAATAGGCACGGACTTTCAAAAACTGAAGACCTACCTATATATAAGGTTTTTTTCCGGGTGAAATATTTAGTGATTGTCATCCTTCTCACCATTTTTTGTGAATGAACTTCTACACTCGGAGTGTTGCTCCTCCATGCTATCTCGAAACTAAAGAAATCAAAAGATAAACCATACAAATAATCAAGCTTTGAAAAACATGCATCCAACATCTCTCATTACCAATCCAATTGGGATCGTTATCTTACAAGAACCACATATTGAGTTTGCTTGTAGTAATGCTATGCACTTTGCTAAATGCAATTCCCAATCGACACTCTACAATGCAAGGAACATTGATGATTGCTTTTATCCTTAGCACATTCACACCTAGTGATCTAGTGGTCAGCAATGAGTACATAGTGCTGCAAGCATCCATTCTCAATGTCCAAAGATGTAACAAGGCACATCCACGCTCAGTTGAGGATTTGTGGGCAATGCTACAAGTGCATATCCAAGATGTCCAAGAATGTAACAATTTTCCCTTTGTGCATGATTGTTGTCCTCAACAATATACTCAAGGACAAAGTCAAGAAATCGACTCTTGGCTAAGCAAACCAAGGCCCATGTTGTCTCTGCCTTCGGCAAAAAGCAAACTCTTGACAAAGAATAGTTGCCTCCATGCATGTCACCCAAAGCTAGGGATTGAGGATAAAAGCCTTTTCAAAGCATGATGAAGAAATAGTAGGTGTAGTTGCAATGTTGGATTGCGATATGGGCTCTTATACAAAAGACAAAACCTTGTGTATACACTTCACCTTGGTCAAGAATATAGGACCTTGTACATAACACAAAAGGTCACATAGCAGCTTTACCTTCGCTTGTGGGTTGCAAAATTTTGCAAAATAGCTTTACCATTGTCTATGGATGGCAAATGCAGTTCTAGCTTGTTTCTACACCAAAAGAGGACCTCCATGCTTGGAGGTGGCCACAACATTCACAACATGTTGATAGTGTCCATTGTTGAGCTAAAAAATGCATTACATGATGCTGATTAGCCTCTTAAACAACCCCAAAACATACTTATTTAATGAAAAACGCAAAAACAGTGCGCAATTTGAGAGAGTTTCAGTGAAACCCTAATTTGGGAGGGGTCCATCCACATCTATAAATAGACAAGCTACCCCCATTTAATCTTCATCCTTTTGTGCAGGTTTCTCACTCTACCGTGCACATTTCAACCATCAGCTACCTACCATTCTCTATCCAACCATCACTGACTGCAGCCCATCACCATCCAGCCCTAACGAGCCTATTTCCAGCCATCGCTCTACTATCTAGAGGCCTCCATCTGTCGCATCATCATAGCACCTAATCAGCTTGTGTTTTCAACATCCGATGCCAGGCAACAAGCTGTTGCCATCTCTCCCGCCAAGCAATTGCTGCAGTACCTACGTTCTTGTGTCCAACGAGCCACCTACATCAGCACACACCTGTCCTATTGTCACTTGACAATTCTCTGCCTCAGGTGAAACAGTTTTCAACCTTCTTTGGTAGTACATTGATGCGTTTACCAAATTCAGCCTCCAACTATTGTGTTCTAGTGACCAAGCTGCTGCTCTTCCTTATTCAGCATTCTCACATCTCCAACTAGTGGTTACAGCACTCAGGATCCATCTCCGGTGGACATAACACTCCGACACTCTGTTACTCTATCCTTGAGCATTCTATACACTCTTACATTCATTTGTTGCATTGATTCATTCACTTCAAAGTTCTCCTCCTCTCTCTATTTGTATTTGTGTTTTTGCATTGTGAGTTTTAAGTTTTATGTTTTGCATTTAGGGTTTGAGTTTTGCACATCTCCTTTATGCAAACCCTAGCAACTACTCCACAATTTTCTTCACACCCACTTAAGAAACATCTTCTCCTGAACACGTTGACCTTGACCACCCAATCAGGCTAAAGCTTCTGAATTTTCAGTCAGTGTTGAAATAAGCCCAACTTACATTGTGTTGCATGCATCCCAAAAGGTAAGCCTAACTTGTCCTCTCAAAATCTGCCAGAAAGCTTTAACAGCATTTCAATTTATTTTATAATTAATTAACTCATGATTATTATATTTATCAAAAATTCAAGTAAATCTTGAATTCTTGATTGAGTCTGTTCATTAGATTTGAGATTACCAAGACTATTAATTATCCATAATTAAGACTACCACAGTGTTAGTTAATTATACACTCTACGTAGAGCACCTCGTATGCAAGTTGCAGGGTAGGTAACGGGCCTGCATTCACAACTGCAACCATCGGTTTCGCACCAATTGCAGCAGCTTCAAGCCTATCCCAAAAGTGATCGCTTAGCAGATAGCACTTGGGCTCATAATTGTAAGGTTGAGGGTTCAAGCCTCACTAGGTGCATCACTTGGTTGGACACGTCTGTTTATGTAAGTCCAAGCTCTTGCCCACTCAAATACTCAGTCGGTCATCCTCCTTGGTAGGATCACTGGGGAGGAGGGTCCAAATGCGATCAAGCTCCACTGTTCTTCGGCTTGTGAGCTCTCCTATCTGCACACAGGAAAGTGCCAGCATAGCTCTTGCCCGCTCTATTGGCTAATATTTGGAGGAGAGGTGTCTAGATTTTTGAGCATGTGTCTCTATCAGCTAATATTTGGAGGAGAGGCGCCTCCCCCCCCCCAGATGTTCAGATGTGTGTGTCTTATCTCGCAGTCCACAGGTCACCTTTTTCAGCCAGGCGACATTTCCCAGGTTGCGCGCAGGTCAGTCAGTCATTTTCTGGTCAGCTCGTCACTGTTCTTGGACAGTGTGCAGTCAGGCGTGCAGTTCCAGGCAGCGTGCAGGTCAGGCGCAGGTCAGAAGTGACGTGTTTTGCACAGGCCCTGGTCACGCAGGTCACGCCAGGTCAGTTCGTGACTTTCCAGGCCACGTGCAGCTGGCGGCAGGTCAAAACGCAGCAGTCGTCACGTTACGGGACAGTTTTCGTCAAATTTCTCTTGCAAAATTTTTTAATTTTCAAAGGTTTACTGGAAGCTGCCCCCTTTGCCCACTGACGGGAGTTCGCGCGTGTAAGCACAGTTCTGTGTTTTGGGCAGATTTGAGCCACAAATTTGGGGATTTGTCCGGATTTGACACGAGCAAGACACACAGTGAGATTCTGTCTCAGAAATTGCAGGAATTTGTGACATTTTGCCTCCGAAATTTGGGGCTTTTCATGTACATGTTAAAATTGGGCTGAAATTAACCCAATTTCTTGACATTGATGCACATTGGACCCCGTGCAATTTGGGGCTTTTGCTGTTTGAACAAAATTTGTGCGCAAATTGGTCATTTTATGTACATGCGGGTTTAATTTCATGCAATTTGGACGCCCGACACTTGAAAAATTTGGGGGTTTTGCTGAAATTGCTTCATTTTGGCAAAATTGGTCTATTCTATGCATGTCAGAGACAGTGCAGATGTATGGTTGATGTTTTGAGCACAAAACTTTGGGGCTTTTGACCGTGCGGGTCAAATTTTATGCCCGTGGGTGCATGTACAGCAGAAATTGCAGCTAAAATTTGGGACTTCTCATGTAATGTGATGTATTTGTCCTTGGAACAGCTGTCATCAGTTGTGGAGTGCTGTAGCACAACATTTGGTGCTTCTGAAAATTGATTTGCAGATCTGAAATTTCTGCTTTTAACTGGTACTTATTGCTGGTTGGTACTTGTTTGTACCTTGGTCACTTGTTTGACAGTTTGGGCCTGCATTTGCTGAATTTGTGGTCATATTTTGGACTGAAAATCATGGCTGGCAGCAGCAATAGCAGCCATCTTATGCACATCAAGAAACTTGAGGGTGCACATAATTTTGCAGTGTGGCAAAAGCAATGCTACAATATCCTGTTGCAGAAGAAGCACGCTAAGCCGATCAAGGCCAAAGGGGTAAAGCCCGCAGATGTGGAACAAGATGACTGGGATGAGTTGAACGAGCTTGCACGCTTGACCATTGAGCTATCTGTCTCTGATGCTCTGCTGTTTAACATAGAGGGTTTGGACACTGCCTATGCCATTTGGACTAGACTGGAGGAATTGTATGCTCAGAAGAGTGCAGCTAGTAAGGTGTATTGGCTAAAAAAGCTTATGGATTTGCGGATGAAAGAAGGAACTGCTATGTCAAATCATCTGAGTGAATTCAACTCAATTTTCAACCAACTGGTTGCTTTGAAGTTTGTCATTGATGACGAGTTTAAAGCTACCTTTCTGCTTTGCACTCTACCAGAGAGTTGGGATACATTCAGGACTGCCTTGAGTAACTCGAATGCTATGCTTATGTATTCTGACGTGGAAAGCTCTTTGCTTATGGAAGAGATGAATAGGCAAAATAATGCATCAAGTAAGTCGTCTAGTGCCTTGCATACCAGGGGCAGATCACAGCAGAAGGGAAAATCTGATGGCAAGGGTCGCAGCATGTCTTGCGGCAAGAATGTGGAATGCCACCACTGTGGCAAGAAGGGTCACTTCAAACGTGACTGTTACAAGTGGAAGAAAGAGAAAGGGAAAGGCAAGAAGACAGAGGACAGCAAGGAAGAGAAGAAAGAGAGCCAGCCCAAGAAGAGCAGCGTCAAGATCGAAGAGGTGAATGTAGTCACTCAGGGCAGTGACAGTGGGAACGATGTACTCTTCGTGTCTTCATGTTTTGATGCCCATGAATTGGTTGCCGATTCGGCTGATGACATGCATACCTGGATTTTAGATTCGGGTGCCTCCTTTCATGTCACCCCTTACAGAGATTGGTTTTCCGATTATACAGGCGGTCGACATGGTGTTGTCCATCTCGGGGACAACTCAGCATGTGATATTGCAGGCATTGGCAGTGTGCAGCTTCAGTTTCAGCATGGTTCTGTCTTTACTCTTCAGAATGTTCGTCATGTACCTGAGCTCAAGAAGAGCTTAATCAGTACTGGACAGCTAGATGATGATGGTTATCATACCACATTTGGTGATGGAAAATGGAAGATCAGTACAGGATCTAGAGTCATTGCCAGGGGTGCAAAGAGTGATACTCTGTATCCTCTTCATGTATCTAGTGTGCGTGACCATGTTGTCGCAGTAACCGAGCAGCCAAGTGTTTCTTTGTGGCATGGCCGGTTAGGACACATGAGTCAAACAGGAATGAAAGTTCTTTCTCGTTTGGGTTACTTGCCTTGTCTCCGTTATGCTGATTTTGAGCATTGTGATCATTGTGTCTATGGTAAGCATACGCAGACATCTCATAAGAAATCGCTTTCTTTGAAATCTTCACCTCTAGAGTTAGTACATTCAGATGTATGTCAGATGCCAGGATTGTCTTTGGGGGGGAAGAAGTACTTTGTCACCTTTGTCGATGATGCTACACAGAAGGTATGGGTTTACCCCATTCGTAGCAAGGATGAAGTACTTGACAAGTTTAAAAACTTCTTGGCATTGGTTGAAAATCAGACTGATAAGACACTTAAGTGTCTTCGCTCTGACAATGGTGGGGAATATGTATCCAAGGCCTTTCAGGCATTTTGTGACAGCAAAGGGATAAAAAGGGAGCTCACTGCCCCTCATAATCCACCCCAGAATGGAGTTGCAGAGCGTATGAACAAGACTATACAGGATAAAGTCCGTACTATGCTGTCTCATGCTGCATTACCCCATGGTTTTTGGGCAGAGGCTGTTATGACAGCCGTTCACTTGATCAATCGGTCACCAAACAGGTCTTTGGGGGGGGGAGTCCCTCAGGAAGCGTGGTCGGGCAAGCCATCTTCTTATGCTCATTTACGAGTGTTTGGCTGAGAGGCTTTTGTGCACATTCGTAAGGAAGACCGCAGCAAACTTGAGCCAAAGTCCTGTAAATGCATATTCCTAGGATATGGTGACGAGGGTGAAATGGGATATAGATTGTGGGATCCCGTGAAAAGGAAAACAATGCGCAGCAATGGTGTTATCTTCCGGGAAGGTCGCATGCATAAACAGCCCGAAAAGACTGAGGAGGTTCGTAGGGTTGTATTCCGGGAAGAAGTACCTTTTGGACAGCAAAATGTGCCCGCTGTACAGCAGCAAATACCTGCTGTAAATGAACTTGCGAATGCAGAAAATGATGCTGGAAATGATCAGCCAGCCATTGCCCATAATGATGAGCCACTAAATGTGCAGGAACAGCCAGGACAGCAAGCTGTTAATGTTGATTTGCAGGCTGAAATGCCAGGACAGCAAGCTGTAAATGATAATATGCAGGCTGAACAGCCAGCAAACAATGATCATTGGGTTAGGAGATCGTCTAGGGCTACTAGACAGCCCGACAGATTCGTTCCTGGTGCAAATAATGTGGCTGATTATGTCATGATCACTGACTGTGGTGAGCCGTCATGCTTCAAGGAAGCAATGGACAGACAGGACAGCAAGAAATGGTATAAAGCCATGCTGTCAGAGATGGAATCTCTTGAGAAAAACGGCACTTGGGACTTGGTGCAGTTGCCTAAAGGGCAGAAAACGCTTCCATGCAAATGGGTTTATAAGATGAAGGTCACTTCTGGTTCCTCGCCAAAGTACAAAGCCAGATTGGTTGCTAAGGGGTACAAGCAGGAACATGGAGTTGATTTTGATGAGATCTTCTCTCCTATAGTCAAAATGACTACATTGAGAACCATTTTGGGCTTGGTTGCAGCTGAAGATATGGAGCTCATACAGATGGATGTAAAGACTGCATTTTTACATGGTGATCTGCATGAAGACATATATATGCAGCAGCCTGAAGGGTTTGTGGCTAAAGGCAAAGAGAAGATGGTATGTAAGCTCAAACGGAGTTTGTATGGGCTGAAGCAAGCACCAAGAGAATGGTATCATAAGTTTGATACATTTATGCAGTCTCAAGGTTTTCAAAGAAGTCAAGTGGATCACTGCTTGTACACCAAGAAGGCCGCAAATGGCAACCTAATTATCTTGGTTCTGTATGTTGATGACATGCTGATTGCTGGCAGGGATACTCATGCCTTGGATTCGTTGAAGCAAAGTCTTCATGGCAGCTTTGACATGAAGGATCTTGGTGATGCAAATCACATTCTTGGCATGCGAATACTCAGAGATAGGTCCAAAGGATTACTCTTTCTATCTCAAAAGGAGTATGTCTCTAAGGTTTTGCAGCGTTTCAATATGGAGGGGGGGAAAGCAATTGGTGTTCCATTGCCTCCATATGTGAAACTCAGTGCAGAGGACAGCCCTATATCTGATGATGAGAAGGCTGAAATGGCCAAGATTCCATATGCTTCAACTGTTGGCAGCTTGATGTATGCTATGGTTGCTACACGTCCTGACATTGCCTTTACAGTGGGAGTGGTTAGCAGATATATGGCAAACCCTAGCAAAAAGCATTGGAAAGCAGTGAAAGGTATTATGAGATACCTCAAAGGCACAAGTGATTTGTGCATCTGCTTTGGAAAGCAGAAGGCATCTGTCGTTGGCTTTACGGATGGAGACTATGCTGGTCATGCGGACTGTAGAAAGTCCACTTCTGGGTATGTGTTTACCTTCACAGGAGGAGCAGTCTCTTGGATCTCCAGGCTACAGAAGTGTGTTGCATTGTCTACTACAGAGGCAGAGTATGTGGCTGCTACTGAGGCATGCAAGGAGGCTTTATGGCTTTCACGTCTGGTGGGAGATCTTGGCATTACAGAGTTACCCGTTCTTCATTGTGATAGTCAGAGTGCTATCATGCTAGCACGGAATCCCGTCTTTCATACAAAGACGAAGCACATACAGGTGAAGTATCACTTCATCAGAGATGTACTTGACAGCAAGAGCATTGAGCTTGTCAAAGTGCATACAGATGATAATCCTACAGATCTTCTCACGAAGGGTCTTCCAGCAGAGCGGTTTGCTCATTGCCGACAGATGATGGGAGTTGGATAGATATATGTATTTCAGCTTTGTACATACTTAGACTTAGCTGATTCTTTTCTCCTCTTAAGGCACATTGCCTTTAGGTGGGAGGTTGTTGGGAATAAAGGGCCATCGTGCCGTTTATATGTGCACGGGTGTGAACGCACCCTTAGCACACTTGTACTTTCATATATATCTATCTAAAAACCTAAAGTGATATACACTCCAATTGTACCCAAGAACATCTTGCATCTCTCGCTCTCACTCGCTGCTGTTGCTCACGTGTTTGCTCTTTACCTGACATTTCATCGCCGGACATTGCATCTCCGCAGCGCATCACTCACTTCAGTCTGAGCATATTTGAACTCTTTCAAAGTCCTTGTTACAAGAAACTCTCAACCTTTAGTTTGTAAATGACTACCAAATTCACAAGAAAATAGGATAGGTAGTTTGAAGAGCCTCTGTTTGCCTAAAAGCTAAAACTCTTTCACAGAACCCTTATTACCAAGACTGTCAAACTTAAGTTTTTAGATGATTGTCTCAATATTTCAGTGAGCCTTCAGAGCAGAAGTTGCAGGCTTGACCCCAAATCCTACCAGCTTCAAGGATAGCCCAAGTGCACTCAGTTTATGCATAAACTGCTTCTCAGTAACAGAAACCCAAATAAAAGCTTACAATCAAATGTTCTCAAAGTGAATTCATGGATTTTGTCAATTTGGTTGTGATTCATCATGTTTGATAACAAAGCAATCTTGTACTGTGAATATAGGAATCAAATAGAAGAAAGACATGAGACAATAATATATAAAGCAGCAATGACTAACAAGGGAAGAGAAATCATGAATAATACCTTCCTGATTGATGAGATAACCTCTTCTTTTACTGAGCCCCAACCAAGCAAACCTCTCCAATCAGAACTCCATCCGAACACGCCCCTCCATTCATTATACAAGCACTAGGACAACCAGACCACAAAATGCAACTTGTTGGAGGGTGCATTTTAGTTTTCAACCCCAAATCATGAGCAATCTAGTATAAATAACAAAGAAACTTCAAAAAAAAAAATTAAGTAACAACACTTGCAAGGCTAAAGCTAATGTTCAATTTGCATAAGCCCTCGTCAAATCTCAGTCCTTATGTTGAACAATAAGCACCAAGTCAGTGAGCCATGCTTCAAAGAAAACTGCAGAACATTCTTGCACATCAATTACACAGTTTATTTAATTTGAACCTGACCTATCACACAAGTCACACAAAGGCCCACTCAAAATTCTCCTTTTCAGATTGGCTGAAAAAAAAATAATGTCCTTAAGTGCATCATCCCTTTATTGGAGGTGCTGGTGCACGTGTGAGGCCTTGAAGGTAGCAATGGACTGACAGAAGGATACCTTGGATCAGGAGGAAGCAATGGACTGACAGACAAAATAACAACGTGCAGGAACAGCACTGGAGCAAAGCCACTTGTGACAGGCAAGGGTGAGACTCTAGCTCGAGCTGATCATTGATCTAGTGAGAGTGAGGGATTCTGACATCTGTCCTTGTTACTCCATCCAACAACTACAAATAGAAGGGAGATGCATCTTCTAATGACTTGGAAAATTCATAGTGGGTTTTTAAGTAGAGTCTAGACTAGGCCTATCAATTAACTTAATGGCCTCAAATCTTTTAGAGCTCCCTTGGACAGTACTTTATTGAAGCTTTAGCCAATTCATGCCATAGCCTCTTGCAGTTCCTGCAGTACTCATTCCTTTTGCCATCTCTCCTTATGGAACTCCACATGGGCCTGTGTCTTCACCCTTTTTACCTCCTCAGTGAGCTCCTCCTCCAAGGTTCTTTAGTTGTGAAAATTGCTCTTCCATGTCCTTTTGCCCCTATATGAGGCTTGAGAAGTCCATTTCTAGCCCCGTTTCTTCCTCTACCTTCTCCAATCGGAGTTCCTTTGCACTCTCTTCTTCCTTCTTCACCTCCATTTTCTTCCTTGCTTCTAGTTCCTTCTTTAGGTCATTCACTTGCCTCTGATAGATGGTTATCTACTTCATTTTCTCTAGCTGGTAGGCAGCAAATGCATCCTTCTCAATCTCTAATTCCACCATAGTGGTCTTCTTGTCTTCCTTCATACTTTGTGTAGGCCTGGCAATGTCCTTGGCCTACTTGATCATTCATCTATGTTTTACATCAGATGACTAGACAAAGACCAGTCACTGTTAATTTTTCGAGCTTATGGATACGGATGAGACAACCATACAGCACTCCAAGTGGGTTATTTAATTTCACTCTTGTTGATGGTATGCTACACATGGTGCAGCCTGTCTAAGGCAGCACATACAACTTTAAGAATATCTGCATGTAGGGCTGACTAGTAGTGTAGCATCATGATCAACTTTTACTTAAAAGAGCATGAAGGAACTTCCTTAATTGATCCGAGATAGAAAAGATTACGAATGAGCTGCAATGTGGCAGCACTTCCCTTGTCAAGGCTAGAAAGAAGACAATTTCAAGAGACAAAATGAGCCAAAACCTTGTCAAAAAGGTGTCAGCAATATGTGCTTATGTCATCTCCTCGTGTGTTTTGTGAGACCCATCACTAAGTCAATGGGGCACATTATGAAGCTCTAGCACTTTTGGTCCATTTGTGTGTTTACCCAAAAAGTGTGATCAAAATGGAGCTTCCTCTCAACAAGTTACAATATTTGGGGAAGCGAAATTAGAACTCAAATATGCTAAGGGGCAAGAGGAAAAATGGAATTGCAAAAAACTAATGAGAGAAAACTAAAAGACCCCCTCTCCAGATATGAAAAATGGGAAAAAGAACATGAGTCCCCAAATGGCTCTCAAAATGTATGGTGGGTGTGTCCAATGTCAACCTCGTACTGAAGAAACTCTATCTTGATCTTGGAATCTTCACTTGAACTTTCAATCTAGCAAAAACTCAAACTAGAACTGGAATCCTCCATCATATTAAACTTGGATATCTTTGAGAAAGATATAGTAAGAATCTCAAACATGGAAAAAGAAAATGAAGAGGTTATTGAGAAATGTGATAGCCCCATGTGGAACTAGGAAGGCTCACTTAAGGGCTTAAAAGTAGGTAGCTCTTTTAGAGATAGATGTCAATGGCCCCTCTAAGACTCCCTATGAGACTAAAGTATCTTCCACTAAAACTATCATCAAGTTTTCTACTCTCCAATAAGATCATGTGAAGACCATGTGAAGATGAAATGTTCTATGAATAGGCATCCCCTCGAACTAGAAGACGAGCTGAAAAAACTCATCAACAAAGTATCCTATAATCCATGCATCGAGTAATACATCCTTCAAATCATCTAGGACATCAGCTAAACATATACAAGCACAATCTAATCAAAAATTCTCTAAAATGTGAGCATTATGGGAAGTTATAGCCTCTGATCAAACAAGACCAAGGGACATTGAAAGCAGTCTCTAGAAATGATCTAAAGGGCAATGATCATAAAACAGCTTGCATACACATGAAATAAATTAGCAAATAAATAAATTACTCACTAAAAAGAAGAGCTAGAATGCTCTTGCACGATAGACAACACACCATAGGCCCCAAAGGTTGGTTCCCTTTCGATAATCTCTATCATCATTCGAAGCTTTCACAAATCACAAGTCACTTATTGATCATAAATCGGCACTCTCTTGATGCCTGTGATTCCCATGTGCCTTGCTCTTGAATCAACCCAAACTTGTCTCTAGCGCAATCTCCTTATTGTTCTCACCAACCTTAACCAAATCCATGACAAATCTATCCATTTGCACTAACAAATGGAATGTGTAAGTGTCACGAGGACATAAAATTTTTGAGATGCTTTGCTCTTGCTAGTAACATTTGATTAATTAAATGATCAAATGTGAAATGTTATAAGACACATGCGATGCACATGACAGTTATTTTATGTTAACAGGTCAAGGAACCCGAGGAAGCAATGGGTATCAAAGGCAAAAGTTGTGACAAGTTATGCCAACTGGATTTTGGATGTCAATTGGTGTCAATTTGGCCCTAGGACACTTAATTGGCCAATAAGTGTCAGTGGTGACACTAGGGAGGACTACGCACTAATTAATTGATTTGTGTCTGTCCAAGGGTCGATTAAGGCTAGGAACCACTTAGGGTTGCAAATGGCCTAGCCAATTAAATTGTGGATGGGCGCATCTAATTTTAGCAAGGTCAGAAGGGCTGAAATTAATTTTCAAAATAAATTAATTCTAAAAATTAATCAATTGGCTAGAGATTGCTAAAAAATGGGATTAGAAGGCTGCCACTTGGCTAAAATTCTCATGCGATGGGAGAGGAGGCTGTTTGGGGGCTAAGAGAGACTCATTCAGTGTGTATGGTGATATTGAGAGGGGGAGGTGCTGTTGATCAGTTTTTAGAGCTTTTGGAGACCATTTGCTACAAGCGACAACTGCCAAGAGCCCTCAAGAATCAGGCAACAGCTTTTATGGCATCAATGACAACAGGCGGCAACCATTAGTGCATGCAACATCAGGTTTTGTGGCTCTAGATTGTAGACGACAACATTTATACTGATCAGTCAAGGTAGTAGGCAGTTTTGAGGGATTCCCCACATGGAAACTCTGATTTTTTTCTCTTCTCAGTATTCTCTCATCTTCTCTAACCTACCCTCTGAGTATCTCAGCATTTCTAAGCCATTTGAAGGTGTTTTCAGCTAGATTTGGAGGACAACAATGAGATTTCTGCTCTAAACCCTAATTTAGGGCAGAAATTAGGGTTAAGCGACCACCTTGGGACTTGTGCCAACAAATTGGAGGCATAGTACACTAAAATCAGCAACTAGAATTCAAGGAGTTGCCAAGGATTCTAAATGCCAGCCCTGCCATTTGATTTGGGGCAGCATTTGGCCAATTTGTGGTCCAATTTGTACAAGTCTTGGGTGAAGATCAAGGGGGAATTTGCCTAATTGGCTTGTTGATCATTTATGACAACAAGGGGCTTTTGATCAGCGGAGGAGATAAAGATATCTCAGTTTGTACTCCATCCAATTGCAACACAAGTTAAAGAAATGTTGCAAGGGGTACTAGTTTTACAGCCAACAAGGTGTCCAATATCCAAGATTATTATGGTAAAGTGTGCATTTCAACTTTGTTGATTTATTAATTGTTATAATCAAGTGCTTGATCATGATTTCACCACTCTCTTCGAGAAGGAAGGCTGGTTTCAATAAGAATACATGTTGTTCTTAGCTCAACTGACCTACAAAAGTTACATTAAACGTGCAAATCTGGTCCCACATTGCTATCGGCTACTACAAACAATGTATAATACATGTAGATCTCGGTTCAAAACTGATCCAATCTACTTTGCTAAGCCTCAACCCAGTTCATGCATCAATCCTAGTGCTTTGCCCTAACCTTTGCAAGCCTAATCTATTGTCTAACTAAGTAAATTCTGACCTGCACTTCAAATTTGCATTGTTGCCACAAGCTGAATAGTGAATGGTGGGAGCATGTAGAGAAGCACTGCCCTAGGGTGCAAGCATATGTCGATGGAATCTTGATAGACAAGGTGAGCCATTATGAGTATGGATTTATTGGAGAGGCTAGGTCTCCCAATCCAAAAGGATGTCACAACAGTTTTAAAAATGACTGATGATAGCCTAAGATAATTGGAAGGAATGGTAACACAAATACATGTGACAATTGCTAACATTGAGTGCGTCCTTGACTTCCGTATTTTCCAATTTTCTACTTGGGGGCCAAGCTATCAACTGTTGCTTGGACGTCCGTGGATATTACATTCCGATTGTTTAGTGGATATCCCAACTGGTCGACTAATTTTTGGGCGTGGATTAAAGAGAATAATTCTAGATGCATACCTTGAGCGCCCGTTAGATGAAAGGGCATTATCTCCCACTATAGAATGGGAGGCACTCAAGGGAACTTTAGTTGTTGAAACCTCAAGTTCTAGTGATTCTGAAGAGGGTTCTACTACTGAGGAGGTTTACAAAGTGTGTTTAAATGAGGCAATAAAGGCAAAGGACAGGGTTCGTGATGTTGAGCTAAAACATACATTACTTGCTGATTAACCTCTTAAACAGCCCCAAAACACACTAAAAAATGCTCTTTTAGAGTAAAACCCTAAAACAGGGAGCGGTTTGGGAGAGTTCAATGGAAACCCTAAAACGGGGAGCAATTCGAGAGAGTTTAGTGGAAACCCTAATTTTTGGGATGCCCTCCCACATCTATAAATAGACAGGCTGCCCGCATTCAGCCTCATTCCGTCTATGCAAGTTTCTCACTCCACATGCAGATTTCAGCCATCAGCCTCCTCCCACATCGCTATCCAACCCTCAAGACTGCTGCCACTCCATCCATGTTTGCTCCTGCTGCTAGCGCCTTCATCCATGCTAACGTCAATTGCTAGCAACATCATCATTTGCTGCGATCTGATCATCCAGTCATCGCCAACTACATCAAACATTGTTTCAGCCTGCTGTTTACAGCAAACTGTGCACAGTTTCCAGCCTCTGATCGGTGGTACACTGCTGCATTTACCAATTTCCAGCCTCCAAACAGCTGAGTTTTGGTGACCAGCCTGCTGCCATTCACTACTCAGCACTCCTACACTCTGATTGGTAGTCACAAACTTGGAATCCGTCCCTGATGGACGTCACACTCCAACATTGCTCTGCCCTTGAGCACACTATACACTCTTACATTCATTTACAGCATTCATTCACTTCAGAGTTGTGTTCTCTCTCTCCCTTCTTATGTTTGTGTTTGAGTTTCTGTGTTTGAGTTTTGAGTTTTGTGTTTAGGGTTTGAGTTTCGAGTTTTGCATTTAGGGTTTGAGTTTTGCCCTCTATGTCTGTGTCTGTCTCTTTGTGTTTCTATCGTGGTCGTACACTTTGTGTGTCCTCAGTGCAAACCCTAGCAGTTTTCTTCACGTGGTATCAAAGCCGGTGCCTTGCAAAGAGTATCCTGCACATATTGTGGAGAGCTAGTCTTTGTGCAAGGCACACAATACGACTCGTAACCGAATCACAATGTTCCAAACACCTTCTTCTCCAATTCCTATGATGTCTTATCAGGCTTCTCTATCATTGGAGGCCCTGAGACGGCATTATGGACTTGGTGAGAAGGACGACACTCCACCTTCACCAAATTTCACTAACATGACAGAGGAGGACTTTGAGGAGTACTATCACAACAAGTACGGTGACGTTTACACCCCTCCTACCAGTTTTGCTACCACATTCGGACCGGTTGGTGAGACTGGCCACCTCTCCGATCATGGAGGACATAAGGCATTCGGAACGTCTGGCGATCCATCTTCATCATCTCAACCAAGTCCAATGTCAAGTTTGTACAATTCTTTTGCATTGCATGAATCAAAACCCTGGCTTGTTTCTTCTTTTGAGGTATAGAATCCGAATGGCTTTGCGTATATGAACTTCAATAGAGGGGGCTCATGAAGCAGACGGAATTCAAGTACATCTACAGCTTCTGTTTCATTTGAGCATATCACACACACTTCTCACTTCCCTCCCATCCCACCCCCTTCTATATCACACCTTGATCACCTCTCATCATCTTTCCAAAACCTTGGATTATACTCCACATCTGCATCACCCTACCTATGGATCCACCTTGCATACTATCCGCATACCTGGTGGGCACTCTAAGGCCCATTCCCAAGTGTACTCCACTCCCCCATCCTACCCACACTACACTTTTTCACCCTTTCTATCCTCAGCTTATGATGCATCTTCATACTCTCCTTGGGTTACACCTATGCAGGGATTCCCATCTGCTCCTCCCCGTATTCCCATCCCATCTCCTTGGGTTCCTCATGTGGCTACCATGCCCATGCCTAGCAGCCCATCCCTACCTATGGATCCACCTTGCACACTATCCGCATGCATGATGGGCACTCTGGGGTCCATTCCCAAGTGTACACTCCCCCATCCTACCCACACTCCACTTTTTCACCCTATCTATCTCCGAGCACTATCACTCCTGTTGCAATGGTCAAGAATGCCTTCACAGACGAGACACATTTTAACGGGTCAAATTTCACCACTTGGTCTAATTTCATGCAACAAGTGCTTGAGTCTCAGGGTCTTTGGAACCTCGTCATTGGTCAAGAGTCTATGCCGAGCCCTCAACTAGCTCACCCTGATTACATCCGTCAATGGAGAGCCTGCAATGCCACAGCCAATGTTGAGTTGATGCAAGGATTGCTTTCTGAGTTTCACTCTCAATTGCAGCACTTCCTGCTCGCATCAGAGCGCTGGAGTCACCTTCTCGACCGCTATGCGGCTCGTAATCGTACTCCGCACATCAATCTCAACTTTGAGCTTCAAGAGTTCTCTATTAAGGAAGGGGATGATCTGAAAGTCAAGCTGGCTGAATATAGGCGGTTACTTGCCGAGTTTGCCCATACTAGCTCTCTAAAGTCAGATGACGATCATTCTTCTTGAATAAGTTGCCCGAAAAATACTTCAATTTCATTCCACACATCATCTCCCAACCTCGATTGCTAACCTTCTACGAGTTTGAGTGTCAATTCTTGCGTTAAGCGAGGCTGCATAATCAAGTCCACAAGAAATCCTCATCACAACCTTATTCAGAGCAGAGCGGGTTGGTTGCCTCTTCTTCGGAAGGGAAAACCACCAGTGGTAAGAACTCGCAAGATGCGAAGGCAAGCCAATCAAAGGGTGACTCCTCTTCCTCAGATGGAACCAAAAAATCTAGACCTATCTAGCAGCAACTCCCTAAGAAATACTGCTTTTGCACACACTGCCAGCGAGCAGGCCATGTGGACGAGGAGTGTCGCTCCAAGGCCCAAGGTCTTTCACCTAAAAAGCCTCTGCAAACCACTGCGACTGCACAGTCCAGTGGGGCTACGCCTTCTGCTGCTCCTTCACCTGCTCCTTCAACACCCGCCATTGCTACTGGACATGTGGCTCGAGTACAGCCTCAACAACCCATCTCTTTCACTACCCCTAATGGACTAGCTAATTGGTCTGCAAATTCTAATCCCGTTGCACTTCATGCATCTATCTCACCTTCCTCCCCACCTCGTCAAGCGTTCCCCTGGTAGCACCCTGCTATTGGATGTACACGATGGTGGCCACCTTCTTAGACTAGCATGTCTCTAGGTCCTTTTGGATACCCTAGATCAGTCTAGCATTCATTTTTCGCACTCTTAGAGTCAGGCCCATAGGATTCATTGTCCTTAGCTTTTCCATTCTTTTGTCTTCTGCTGCATTTACTCACACACATGCACATTCATTGCATTTCTTTTAAGTTAGATTTTCTTTCTGTTATGCTTTGCTTTGGAGCATCTCACCACTAACATCTGTGTTTGCAGATTCTCATCTCTTTTGCAGGGCTTTGTCTTTCAGTGTAGGGCTCACTTACAGATTGCTTTGGTCCTACTTGGGCTAGAGACGTGGAGATGCGCACCGTTCATTTCATGGTTTCATCGTCCTAGGAGTGCTTGCTCTTCTTCTAGCATGGCGGTTTTCCCTCCCGAGGCGGATCGTGCAACATCTCTATAGATGCTATCATGGCGGTGACTTCTACCTTGCTCTTCTAGCAGGGTGCTTCATCCACTTCCTCTTCTTTCATTCCTTATGGTTCTCGGCACCATACGAAGACCGACATCAAGCTCCTCTTCCTTTTTCGACATCTACATCCAGGTTGAGAGGGGGATTCCTACCCTTCTTGGTATTCTATAGGCTTCAGCACTTTACCTTCAACATCGGCTTCTCCTCCCTCTTGTACCTTACCCTTTGCATTGCATGATTTCATCATCTTTGTACTAAGGCGCTTGGGCAAGTGAACAATTTTCCCATGAGGAACACTCCAAGTGGCACCTGTTGCATGAGCATTCTCCAACATGTAGCATACTTTGCATCTCATTGTGCAGAGCACCACTTGAGCGGATCCTAAGCTATTTCCACCAACGACTGTTGTTACCACACTGCCATCCTCCATTACATGGATACTTCATCACCTATTTTTGCTAGTCATCAACACCCTGAGTGGATGGGTTAGCTTGTACTATTTTGTGATGTGTTGGGTGTCACAACTCTATAGAAACAGAATTTGTATCCTTTTTCATTAATTTGTCTATATAATGATTTATTAAATTTGTTTCCTTTGCACTAATTATATATAAAGAAAAGTGCATTGGAGCTGGCCACTGATGAGTGGTCACAGGTTATGGTAGACCCACGCGGTGAGTTAGAGAAAAGATAGTTCACACTTCCACCTATATGGCCGATTGGGCACCTGTGATCAGAACTCACGCATATCAGGGTTAGACTCGCACACAGAAAGGATTGATGCCTTGAAGTGTGGGCTAGATCCACCAGAACAGACACTTACAATCAACAAGATGGCATGATCATGAAATGCTTGTACAATGTGCATGTGTGGGCTGAAAGCTTGAAATGCACATTTCTTTGCATAGGAAAGTCACATGAAGATTGCGATACCGTTTTTGCGATGTACACGGAAAAAGCTTTCATATAACACCCATATTGGGGGATCCCTAAATTTTAGGAGGTCCCTAAATTTTAGGAGCCTCGAATTAGCCTAAAAATACTAGTCCTAAAAAATAGGGATGTCATTCTAAAAATAGTAAATTTTGTACCCTGACTGTGCTTACTAAATTTGGTTGTTTCTATTTTTGACAGTATTCAGCCCAAAAAGGAAGGCCATAGAGAAGAGATAAGTGTCAAGACACTTGTCACACAAGTTTCCAAGTGTCCCACCACTCGTCACATCTCATGACATGTGGCTGGACACTTGTCTTGTGCTACTCCACTTTCCCCTTTTGTACTAGCTCTTCCCTCTCCTATAAATAAGAGCTCGTTTTTCTTCATTCAGCATCATCTTTCTTTGCTGTAAACTCATGTAAGCACCCACAAATAGCCAAAAACTGGCCCATCCATCCCCATCATCATCTCCCACTTCTCCATTATCAAATTCCTCCATATTCCCTCTTCTATCACTGCTGTTTTACAAGACAGCAAGCCTGTAAATTCATTACAGCACCTCCTTCTCGAGCTCTTTCTTTCATTTTAGCAACAAGAAGCAAGCCCTATCTATGTACTGCTGATCAACGATGGAGAAAAGCTGATTTCCCCTCTTTCTTCTCTCATACTATAAAGAAATCAGTTATTATCATTGCATAATAGATAATGCATGTGTGTTTATACATCTTTGCATGATCTTGTGAGAGTGAGAATTACTTCTCCTCACTCTCAAGTTGATTGTAACTGAGCTCTTTCCTAAGGGACTTGGGTTGAGCAGAAATACATTCCTTCGGGGGGGGAGGGGGGAGGGGGGAGGGGTTGCCCATCTTCAACCCTCAATCTTGTCTCCAATACTCTTACATTTTCATGGCTGTAATTTTGTGAGTGATTTTCATTTTCAGCTTTAAGTGTTCATTCTCTTTTATATTAAATCTCAAAAACAAGCAAATATCATAATTGTTAAGCATACTACATTGTTCGGGGCGTTTACATTGGGTGTACCCTCCCTACTCCCATCTTCTAGGTCACTATTACTTAATTGGCCGCATCCCATAAAATTTATCTCCCCTTTTTTTTTTTTTGAAGTTCCATGTAGTTCCATCCGCCTTTGTAAGGCTTGGTAGGGCACTGGGAAGCCAACGTGCACCCTTTGTCCGATGCCTTATCCTCTCTAGGGTAACTACTATCAGAGTGCAGCAATGCAGAAGCGTAGGATAAAGACTGAGAGAGAGTAAACACAAGGAGAAAAGAGAGAGAGAGAAAAGGAGACAGTGTAACGCAGAAAAACTGCAGTGTAGTATGCTGTACAAAAATATACACGGGGGCAGAGGAAATATCTATGTGTGTGTCCGTCTTGAAGACCTCAATCTCCATCAACCCAAGCACAATCAATCTCAACAGGCAGATCTCAAGATCAGAATGAATCAAAGAGTGTGCCACCACCTGGCTAAATATAGCCAAGAAACACAAAAACGCCCAGCACCAAGTCGGCTGCAGTAAATGCAGCCGGCTGAATAAAATAATGGAAAATTTGTCCAACTACAGCTATTGACGTGGCACCTGCTGACGTGGCACTATACTCTGCTGTACCCAGGACTGAAGACATGGCACGTGACAAATCTGTCCAACAGATCTGTAAACAGATAAACCCTAACATAGCCTGTCCACGGGATGACTCTACCTCTAACAACCCCTCTCAAATTCTGGACGAGGCATCAGGCTAAGGGATCTCAAATGTTGGCGAAGGAAAGCCTGGGGAAGCGCCTTCGTAAACAAATCTGCAAGATTATCTTCCATCTTGCAGTACTCCACATCAAGGGTCCCATCCAGAAGCTTCTCCTGAATGAAGTGATATTGGATCTCAATGTGCTTCGTCCAGGCATGACATACAAGATTCCGTACCAAGGCAATGCAACTCTCATTGTCACACCGCAGAAGAGTAGGACGAGTCTAGGGGTAGCCAAGCTCCTCCAACAATCTCCGAAGCCACACAACCTCACATGTGGTGGAAGACGCAGCCCGATACTCCGCCTCAGTAGAAGAAAGAACTACCATGGGTTGCTTCTTGCCACTCCAAGAGAACACCTGAACCCAAGGTAAAACAGTAGCCTATAGTAGACTGCCGGTGATCCACATCGCCAATCCAATCCGAGTCACTCCAACCTGCAAGAACAAGATCAAAAGCACTTGTGCCTGCTGGATAAGAAATCCCTAAGTCAGAGGTCCCCCTCAAATACCGAAGAATCCTTAGGGCAGCCTGCCAATGCACCTGTTTGGGTTAACTCATGAACCCTACCAAAAGACTCACAGCAAAACAAAGATCAACACGAGCATTGAGAAGCCAAATCAAGGATCCAATCAACTGACCTTAGCGGGAAGCATCCGTCAAGGGAGAATCGGATCCATAGGAGTACAAATGAGCCGATAAGTTTCCATCTCAAAAGTCACCAAGAGCTCCTAAATGTATCTCTGCTGAGAGATGAAAATCCCCCTCTGAGACTGATAAATCTCATGACCCAAGAAGAAATGAAAAAGCCCCAAATCCGTCATCTCGAATGTCTGATGTAAAGCTGTCTTGGTCTCTCGAACCTTCTGTGCATGATCCCCTGTCAGAATCAAATCATCAACATACAATACAAACAACACACGACCAACCTTGGAAGTGTGCACATAAAGCTGTGGATCGGCCGTGGAGTGCCCATATCCCAACTTCGACTAAAGAAATGAGTTAATCTTCTCGTTCCATGCACACGGAGCCTGCTTGAGGCCATACAAGGCCTTCTTCCACTTGTAGACTTTCCCATCCGAGGACCCAAAAGTCAAGAGGCTGCTCAACATAGATCTCCTCTTGCAAATCACCATTGAGAAAGGCCGACTTCACATCCAACTGATAGACAGGCCATCTCCTATGGCCAGCTAAGGCAAGAACAGCCTGAATAGTCGCCATACGAGCAGTGGGAGCAAAAGTATCATGGAAGTCAATGCCTGGGCGCTAAGCAAAACCTTTAGCAACAAGGAAAGCCTTGTGCTTATCCAAAGAACCATCGCTAAGGTACCTGGGTCTTGAAGACCCACTTGACACCAATTACCTTTTTGTGAGAGAGACGAGGCACAAGAGACCAAGTGCCATTCCTCTCAATAGCCTCCAACTCGGCTTCCATAGCCTTCCGTCAGTGATCAGACCGCAAAGCCTCCTTCACTGAAGTGGGCTCTCGATCCCACATAACACGGGTCATCAAACAATAGTTAAAGCAAACAAGCTCCGTAGAATGTGCCTAGTTCCTCCGTGACCAACCGGTCCATCTTGCGGTTTCCACTTCTCAGGGACCCCCTCGATCCCTGAATCTCGAAGGGTGTTACGAGCCCAACGAGGAGAAGGCCGGACCTCTCCCCGTCACTCTCCATCTTCTGAAGACTCCGGTGCAGCTACTGGCGGAAGCTCCTCCGGGGTGGCCGATGGAAGGGAAGACTTTGAATCAAAAGAAGAATCTCCATCAAGAGGCTCTGGCTCCAAAGGAACTGTCTCAAGAGCCCAACTCTCCCCTGGATCTCCAAGTACCGGGTGCTCCTCACCCCCCTCAGTGGCCGGAACTTCCACAAACTGCACATCTCGGCTCGTGTAGAAATCCCACTTAACAAGATCAAATAGGCGATAACCTTGGGACTGGAAGCTGTAGCCAACAAAGACCTATCATCAAGAAGCCGCCTCAAACTTGTCACACTGCGGCTTCGGGATGTGGACATAAGCGTCACACCCAAAGATCTTGAAATAAGAGACATCAAGCTTCATCCCAAAGTAAGCCTCAAAAGGTGTCATCCTGGCAACGGCCAAAGTGGGAGATCCATTGAGGATGTGAACTGTGGTAGCCACTGCCTCGATCGATAGAAACTGAGATGTATGTCGGTCTCTATCATGGTGCCCCATCTCGATCACACTTCGGTTCTTCTACTCCAAAATGTCATTCTCTTCTTGAGAAGTGTTGGTGTTAGCAAACTCCTGGTGAATGCCCCTATCTCCACAAAAACAAGCAAACTCATTAGACACAAATTCACCACTCTTGTCTGAACGCAAGGTCTGCAGTCGCCAGCCAAATCACTTCTCCTCAAAGAGAAGCCAATCCTTGAAGTGAGAGAAAGCCTCCAACTTCAAAGTCAATAAATAGGCCCATGTCATCCTGTTGTAGTCATCTACAATCAACACAAAATACAAGCTCCCCTTCAACAACTCAGTCCTCATCGAGCCACACAAATTTGTAGATACAAGCTCCAAAGGTGAAGTAGACCGCCGCGAAGCTTTGGTGGGAATCACATCCCGATGCAATTTCCCACAAATGCACGAGACATAGGGCTGATGACTCACCACTATGTTCGGCAACCCTCGTGACGCCTTCCGAAGGTACTCATAGTTCAGGTGGCCAAACCGAGCATGCCATAGCTCGGACGGTGTCTGAGAGGTAAGAAGAAGAGAGGTAAGAGCTGTAGAAGACTTCAATTTGTAGATGCCATTCTCCTCATACCCTGCAGAGAACCTTCCTCGATCCACGATCGAGGACTCGAACAGTGTCATTGTCAAACTCCACCAAGAGACCAAGGGCACAAATCTTATGGACTGAAAGCAAATGATACCCCAAGTCTAGCACATGCACACCTCGGAAGTGTGGGTACCACCATGTACATCTCGAATAAGCTACATCATCTCACCCCGCGCAACAATAGACACAGAAGAGCTATCTCCAATGCGAATCTACCCACACGAAGGTCGCAAATGGATAACACCAATGGGAGGAGTCATGTGCCAGGAGACACCACTATCCATGATCCACTCACAAGCTCGAGGAGCTGCCATCGTAGCATCAAAAGTCATCGGTGTGTAGTCTTCAATGATTGCTAAGTGCAGAAAAGCAGATGATGAGGGTGCAACCACGGCTCTAGAATCCTTCGTGTTCTTCTTCTTGGTGTCCTTCTTGTCTTTGTCGGGGCAATCCTTCTTCCAATGACCGGTCTTACCACAAATATGGCAGGTCGATTCCTTCTCCTTGTCCTTCTTGGATTTGTTGTCCTCCTTCTTCTTCTTCTCGTCCTTCCCCTTCTTCGGGAGGCTTGACCAACCAAGACCTCCAATTTGGAAGCATTCTGCCCCTTCAACTGTTCCTCTTGGCCCAAGACCGTAGGAACCAATTCTTCCCACCGAAGAGCTGACTCCTGCCTTGATGCAATAAGAGCGGAATAAAAAGTATCGAATCGTGACGGTAATTGGGACAACAAAGTGATCACCATGTCTCCGGAGAAAATAGGCTTCCCCGCATTTTGAACCTGCATCTGAAGCTGCCGAACCTTGTTGATGTGTTCCCGAAGCAAAGAAGACTTATTCACGGACAAGGTCCACATCTGCACCTCCAAAGAAACCCTCTTCATCAGGGTCATCCAATTGTACATCTAGTCGAGCTCCAACCATATCTCTCGAGCCACCGTCAAGTGCTCCATGTGAGATATCATGGTTGTAGTGCAAGACAAAAACAGAAAAGAACGAATCCTGGCATTCAGCTTCTCCCAATGAGACTGGGCCTTGGTCAACTCCACATGAGCATTGGAAGAGAGTTTAGACTTGTCTCTCATCGAGGGCCTGTTAATCTCCTCCATCACCAGTTCCGCCAAATCATAAGACTCCAAAATGGCCAACATCATCACCCGCCAGATGCGATAATTGTCACCATTAAGCTTTTAATCCGATGGAAGAGCCGGTAGGACACGCACCTTCCTATCCATGATCGCCTGAAACTCCAAATCAGTCTCTGTAGACATGTTCACCTACAATGCCTGCACAAACGCAAAATCAGCCTCCTCTGATTATGTAAACGTAGCCTTCTAGGGCTGGTTCCTCCATGCCCAAACCTTCTTTACCCGTCGAAGGCGATGAAAAGGTAAAATCTGCAATGGAAGGTCTAAAACGCAACCTTCCTCCCCTTTGAACAGCAATAACCTGCTGCAAATTCACCAGTTGGACTCCTTTCCCGCACGCCACGCTCGATTCAGCCTTGATCCAATGCGCAGCCCTCCCACTCGCCTTCAAATCTTGGAAACGCAACCTTGTGTCGCGCTGAAATCTCCTTTTCAAATAGGTTCAGCACTCAATTAGTCCAACTTCTTGCTCTGATACCATATCAACGGGCAGCAATGCAGAAGCATAGGGCAAAGACTGAGAGAGAGCGAACACAGAGAGGAGAGAGAGAGAAAAGGAGACAGTATAACGCAAAAAATCTGCAGTGTAGCATGCTGTGTAAGAGTGCAGAAATATACACGGGGGCAGAGGAAATATCTGCATGTGTGTCCATCTTGAAAACCTCGATCTCCGTCAGCCCGAGCACAATCAATCTCAACAAACAAATCTCAAGATCAGAATGAATCAGAGTGTGCCACCAACTGGCTAAATATAGCCAAGAAACACAAAAACACCTAGCACCAAGTCGGCTACAGTAAATGCAGGCGGTTGAATAAAATAATGAAAATTTTGTCCGAGTGCAGCCTACACTATTCGACTGCAGCTGCTGCTGACGTGGCACCTCCTGATATGGCACTGTACTCTGCTGTACCCCGGACTGAAGACATGGCATGTGACAGATCTATCCGACAGATCCGTAAACAAATAAACCCTAACACAGCCTGTCCAGGGGATGACTCTACCTCTAACAACTACTTGGATTCCCTTGGTAAAATAACCATCGCCTCTGTAGTCTTGGTAGGCCACTGGGCAACTAACGTGCACCCTTTGTCCGATGCCCTGGCTGCTTTGGGGTGGGACGCCTTGGGATAGATAAACATCATAGTGGTTGGCCTAACCTTTCGGCTCAATTTTAGGCCTGAGAGGGGGTGTTGAGCTAAAACATGCATTACTTACTGATTAGCCTCTTAAACAGTCCCAAAACACACTAAAAAATGCTCTTTTAGAGTAAAACCCTAAAACGGGGAGCAGTTCGAGAGAGTTCAATGGAAACCCTAAATGGGAAGCAGTTCGAGAGAGTTTAGTGGAAACCCTAATTTTTGGGGCGCCCTTCCACATCTATAAATAGACAGGCTGGCCCCATTCAGCCTCATTTCGTCTCTGCAGGTTTCTCACTCCACGTGTAGATTTCAGCCATCAACCTCCTCCCACGTGGCTATCCAACCCTCGAGGCTGCTACCACTCCATCCGTGTTTGCTTCTGCTGCTGGCACCTTCATCCATGCTTACGTCAACTTCTGGCAACATCATCATCTGCTGCGATCTGATCATCCAATCATCGCCAGCCACATCGGACATTGTTTCAGCCTGCCATTTACAGCAGGCTGTGAATAGTTTCCAGCCTCTGATCCGCGGTACACTGCTGTATTTACCAATTTCCAGCCTCCAAACTGCCGAGTTTTGGTGACCAGCCTGCTGCCATTCACTATTCAACACTCCAACTAGTGGTCACAGACTTGGGATCCGTCTCCGGTGGACGTCACACTCCGACATTGCTCTGCCCTTGAGCACACTGTACACTCTTACATTCATTTACAGCATTCATTCACTTCAGAGTTGTGTTCTCTCTCTCCCTTCTTCTATTTGTGTTTGAGTTTCTGTGTTTGAGTTTTGAGTTGTGCGTTTAGGGTTTGTGTTTTGAGTTTTGCATTTAGGGTTTGAGTTTTGCCCTTTGTGTCTATGTCTGTCTCTTTGTGTTTCTATCGTGGTCGTACACTCTATGTGTCCTCAGTGCAAACCCTAGCAGTTTTCTTCACATGTGATGCTCATGTGATAGAGCTAGATCTTGGGGCTACCAATGATCCCTGCCCCATTAAACTCGGCACTATGTTATCTGTTGATGGGCGTGCAGATTATGTGGCACTCCTACAAAAGTTGAAGGATATATTTGCATGGAGTTATGATGAACTGAAGGGGATTCCCCCTTCTATTGCCGTGCATACAATCCCATTGAAAAAAGGTAGTAAGCTAGTGAGACAAAAAGTTAGATGTATGCCTTTTGAGCAATTACCTAAGGTACAAACTTTCAATTAATGAAAGTTTCACATTGCACCTTGTTTCTTTTACCGTGTTTATCCAATGAATTCTCCTTGCTAAGAGAAGAAAATTGGGTACTGTCCTAGCTCCATACACACTATCAACTCATGTTCTATGGCTGAAAACTCCAAGTTCTACAACAAAGAACAGAAGAATGGATGTCTCCAAACTTAGATTGCTCCAAACTAAGAGAGAGAGAACCCCAACAACCAAGATCAACTTTCTAAATGAGTAACTTAATGCTCCTTAATCCAATCTTGTTTCTGATTAAGGGCTAATTGATGACTTCGCCATTAATCATAAGTGAGATCCTCACTAGACCAAATTTAAGCTAAGAACCTACTTTATAACTTAAGGGAATTTCTTACTCGGCAAAACTTTCAAATAATCATTAAACCTAAGGTGCAAACTTTCAATCAATGAAAGTTTCACATGGCACCTTATTTCTTTTTCCCTGTCCTTGTACCACATTAGCCTGTACGCTAGTCCACTACATAACCTAGTGTCAAATCCTTCACTGTTAGTGCAATAATCACCATGCCAGGAGCTAGGGATACCAAAGTTGAGTTTATTTTTAATTAAATCAGTTAGGCCATTTCTCATTCTGGTGACATACCCCCTCTTAAAACATTGCAAGTGATCCCAAGTCCATACATTTAAGATCCAATATGGCATACAAAATGACCAATACATGTTTCCCAACAACCAAGTATATTGTCGTTATTGCATATATTGTCAATGTATAATTGGTTGTACATGATTCCAAGTAACCAAGAATGTTGCTATTACTACCAGTAGTCATTGTGCTAGTAAACAACAAATCACAATTATACATATTCCTAGCTATCAAAGCAATACTCACTGAACTATTGAATAACTAAGCAAAGTTGTAGAAACACGTATTTGCCATGCTAATCATAGTAAGTCTCAAAGCTCGCCATCTACTAAGACAAAAGGGTGCAACAAATCCAATAGCTTCATACAAGCAATTCAAATTCTTTACAAATGCATCCATCTCTTGCCTTAAAGTTGGCCAACGAAAGTCTTATTTGCTTTCTCAATAGCATCGATACTCTCATGCTCTACAACTCTAGAAGAAAGTCTTAATTGTTTTCTCAATAGCATCAATATGTCAATGCTCTGTAACTGTAAGCCACAATTTCTTTTGATACCAAAGACGACCATACCTTTTCAAGAATCCATCCCATTTAGCTATCAAACTTAGTATAGCATATGCTTTACATGCTAGAGGTCCAAATACACCAAGCTACCACAATGAGAGATTTAGCTCGGATGAGCAATCTTAGACTCTAAAACATTGACAAGACTACCAATCTAGTGGTTCCTCACAGCCAAACCCTTCCTAGCCTTTATGAGATTCTTAGTTCTTAACCCAGCCTTATGCAAGGAGCTCAAGGACTAGGTGCACTCACTTCTGACTTGAGCACCTTCTAATATGGAGCGCATATGGCATTATCATCTACCCTACAACTCTCTCTACCAAATTTTGAATGACAGCTAATTGAAGGTATCCCAAAACACCTAATCCAGCAACAAGTCTGACATCAAGCTTCAAGCATCCTAAGGCTAATTCACCTCAATGTTAGTGGCCAATCAACCATCCCATCTTTGAATGATTCACTCTTTTATTTCCTCATAGTGGATGATTTGTCTCATTACCTGTGGGTTTACTTCCTAAAGCAAAAGCCAAAGGCTTTTTCTTATTTTGCTATGTGGTTTAGGCTAGTCACAAACTAGATGGGTGTCCAAATATGGACAGCCCAATCTAATAGCAGTGGTGACTCTTGAGAGTGTATACCCTCCCCTTTTAAATGGAGTGGTTAAGCATAAAAACCTGACAGTCTTAAATATGGCCTGCTCCATATTGTCCACAACCAAGTCTTTGGAGCATCTTCAATCAAAAATTAACCGCCACCCAGCTAAGATCGCCCCTCAAAAGACCCTATTCTATGCTTTCGTTTGCCAAAATTATTCTCTTTCCACCTTGTGCATCTTTGGTATCATGAGTATATGTTTTTACATATTTGGACATCTAGATGGGCTCCAACGGCATAGTCACAACCTTGAGTCATACAATGACCTAGTGCAAAGGGTACTTTTGGGTTAGGAAAATCACATCCTACTTATAGGACTCAAGGCCCATTGTGCACGTTCATTGTGTAATCACCACTCTTGAACTTTATGCCCAATGGGCAACATGTCCATTACACTTTGACAATGTGATCTAGTGATATGGGACACCAACTCTTGGAACACAATCATGGCCAAGTATGTTGTTGGCCCCGCCATGGGGGTGAGTGTTGAGCTAAAAATGCACTACAAACTAATTAGCTCTTTTAAATAGTCCCAAAATTCTAGTGTTATGAAAAGTGTACATGAGAGCCACATGTCACAAGTGGTGGGTATAAGGAGACATGGATCTTATCCGATACTCTTGTTCGGGATAGTATCAGGTTATTTGTGCATAAGTCTTTGAGTGTTGTGTTGGCAATCGAGGCTCAAAGAGCTACCACTCATGGCCATAGCAAACCATCATCAGCCACATCAAAAGGCTCGCTATGTTGGATGTAAAGTCCCTTCGTCTCCGTGTATATAGTCATACGGATGTGAACACACCCTTATTGTACCCTAACATATAAATACATTCTTCCATTCTTTGTGTACCATCACAATCTCGTACACCTATCTTTGCGTTCACTCTCTCTAACTCTAAACTCTGCTGCTCGCGCCTCTATCTCGCACTCCATTGCGCACTCTCCCCTTCAAACTGGTATTAGAGCTGAAGGTACAAGCCAAGAGTCAACTCGCGAATAGGTCGAAGCTCACAACGGGTCACAGGTAAGTGACATTGCAAAGATGACCTCGACTGAGCGTGACATCTAGCGAGCAGCACAGGAATGCGACGATCACCTGCAGGCAATTGAGTGTGACGTTCTGTGGCTAGCATAGGAACACGACGACAAACAAGTGTATGGAGTGGAAGCGACACTGCAGTAACCTGCGACCAGCGGCAGGAGGCACGTGGGCACCAGGTGTGACAAAGCGGCGACTAGGACCTACCAGTGCATGAGAAGCAACCAGCGCATGTGACGGACAGGTGACAATACGTGGCGTGACGGAGCGGCGACTAGCGCCTACCAGTGCGCGAACGGCGACCAGTGCATGACGGACAGGCGAGAAGCGACGTGATGGGTCGGTGGGTCAACAGACCTCATCACTCCGTTTTTCTCTTAAATCAAAAATCCTTTTTCTTCAAAATCTCCTTTGAATTTCCCCTTGTCTTGACAGGGGTTCGCATGCGCAAGCGCAGTGCTCAGATTTGTGCAGATTTATGCCCAAATATTTGGGGCTTTTCCAAATTTAGTGTTGTTCATGCATAATTGAGGCATCTGCGTTAGAAATCGCAGACATTGTGCGCGTTTAAATTGGGGATTTTGCCAAATTTAGTGAAACTTTGCTCATTTGAGTAAAATTTCTCAACATTGAACCCATAAAATTTGGAGCTTTTGCTGTATTGGTGAAATTTTGTTCAGCTGAGTCAGATTGGTTGACATTCATACACACTTGGACCCATAAATTTTGAGACTTTTGCAAAATTTTGTGAAATTTTGCTAAAATTGCCCGTTTTATACTCTCGGGAACATGTATTAATGCAATTGGGGCAGATTTGATAGTGAAATTTTGGAGCTTTTGCTGAAATCCGTGGATTTTGGCAAAGTTGATGCGTGAAATGTACTACTAATGTGCCCTCCATCTGAAGCGTCTGAAACACATAAAATGACAAACAAATGCAACGCTAAAGCTCCCAATGTTCTCATTTGACTCAAATTGAGGCTCACAGGCAAGACATGACCACACAAGACACACGACTGCTAACACCCTCTCTTAGATCCTAGATGTGGCAAAAGATCAAAGGAGATATGGATAGCAGGAAGAGTGCCAATGTTGATGTAGTCTATCGATGAAGAAAGCCAATCAAGGAGCAAGACCCCCAATCCAAATAAACATCAAAAGGCCACCAAAGGCCAAAGGAAATGGAGAGACCTCAAACAAATCACTCCTCAAAACTCCAGTTGAAGATGGGGGAGCCAAGCCTCTAACCCAATGATGAGATGATGGCGAGAACCTATCGAAGACGCCATAAGCTGCATAGAAACACCAGGGACTAAGGACCAAGCGGCAGCAAATGGTGGCTTGAGGACGAAGAAAAGGGGGAGCCGCATAAAAGAAAGGCAAAGTAAATTGGAAACTGGATTGAGTTAGAAATATTTTATGGGGCAGGTTAAGTCTTTTCCCTTTTAGACGGATGCCCCATGAAGTAAAACAGATTGTAGATAAATCCACCCTAAAGCAACTCCTCATGATCCCAAAAAACCCTCGCTGAAACACAAAGGGCCAAGAAATCCACAGTCGCATCACCAATATCGTCCGCCTTTGAAAGGGATGCGAGGTACAAGGGAACCACTAGAGGAGATGACACGGAATGGGATGAAACATGTGGGATAAATGGTGCACAATCGGGAGTGGGTGTGGCAATAGAAAACTACCATAGAGCAATGCACAATGTAAGAGGAATGAAGCATAAATAGCCCCCTCTCCTGCTAACCTGTCACAAAAGTGGCTCTTGTAGAAAAATCCCCAACAAAGATGATCAGCTTGGTGAAGCCAACATGGGTCCCAAGTCGAAGAAGGCCATAAACTAAGAGGAGAGGGAAGCCCAATTCACGAACATATAGGGCCTCAGAAACAAAGCTTGATGGATGGTTAGACAATAGAGGAAAAGTGCCAACACCACTAATAGGCACCAAAGAAAATGTCACAAGACAGTGACAATACCCCTGGATAATCAAAGAACTTGTAGCAAATCACCTCAAGAAGTCATAGGACATGACGCACCACTATCAAAGAGCCAAGGATGCTCAAAAGAAGAGAGTCAAAGAAGGTTGCTCCGCCTGATAAATGTGTAGAAACACTCACTCAGTGGATAAGTGGGTGACAAAGTAGAGGTAAATGAAGGCTCCGATGTAGATCCACCCTTCACTCTTAGACGAAGGTAAGGGTATATCCTCCCGCACTTCTCCTCAGGGTACAAGGTATTCCCACAATGAGGACAAGTGGGATATCCTCTATGCTTCCCCACAAAAGCTATATCAAAGTCAGAAGATGACTCCAACTTCTTCCTCTACCCTTTCTTTTGCTTGGCTTATCCAATATCTATAGATAAAATCACATAAACATAGCCATGTGCATGCACTCCACAAGAATCTTGCTCACTGTGATGCACATCCTGCTCAAGCACCAATGGGACTAGCTCCTCCCAAGTAAGAGTCCCCCAGCTAAGAGAAGTGAGAAGACTGGTGTAAAATACATCATATGTCGGTGATGAAATATGTGAGAGAAGTGTCACAGCGATGTCCTCCGAGGAAATGTTTATACCAAAGAATGAAAGCTCATTCCGAATCTCTTCCATCCAGTGGATGTGATCCCTCATCGTAGGGGAATCTACAATAAAGAGTTGTCGTGGCTTCAACTCAAGATAAGTGATGCCCAAATGTCTCAATCCGAAAGAGAGATGCCAATCTCCTCTAAATCTCTACAATGGTGTAGAGATGTCTAACATGCATAAGCACAAAATCTGTACAACTCAAAGAAGAGAATAGTAAGCTCTGGAATTCAACCAATCCCATAAACCTACCGAATCTGCGGTCACACTATCAGGAGGATCCACGATAGGTCAAGGAATAGGGACAAAAACAAAATCCCAAAGGTCACAGTCGTCAAGGAGACACTCCATGTGGCACACCCATAGAGGGTAGTTCGTCCCATCCAACTTATCAGATGCGGGGAGAGGATAGGATTGGCACCTACTCAGGAGATGCCATACCAAAAAGAGTAATAAGATGGTGGTCAGTCTGAATGATCCCGAACCACGCAATCCCCCGTGGCATACACGTTGGCCATAAGTCCTTCAATAAAGTACCTGCAAGAAAACAAAGAAGATGCCGCCATTGGAAAGTCCTCTACCTATATAGGATCCATCAATATGCTGATCAGAGAGCAAGATAGATAGGGAGTATTCGAGGTGTGAGAGATGACTCGATGCCAAGCTGAAAGAACAGATCTGCAAAGCGCAGATATGGTTGCAAAAAATGTAGTCAAAATAGGTCAAAAACATGTCGCTCAGCCACGAAGAGGTCACTTGGCAGAGAGAGAGTTCCTCCAGAAGAAAATATAGCATAAGGTTGTCTATTTGCCTGTAAAAAACAAGCCGCCCAATACAGAAAAGATGTTGCCCAGCCTTGAATCGCACTTTCCAGCCTGGATAAGGTCTCCAAAGGGTGTATAAAGCCGCCAAAGCTGGATCCTGCCCTATATGAACAAAAACACAGATATGGCAATCGTTCACCTGCCTCAAAACAGGCTGCCCAAGCTGTAGACTGCAAAGAACACAGATTGGAGGGGGCTCACCTGCACAAAACACAGGACAGAACCTGCATAAAGGGCCGTTGAGCAGTAAAAAACTGCCGCCCAGCACAAGCTGCCGCCCGGCAGAGAAAACCTGTCGCCCAGCAAGAGTAGGATATTGCATGCCTGAAACGTAGGTGTAAACCTGCTGCACGTGTGCAAGAGGGGGCTGCCTACAAAACGTAGATCTGAAAATAGGCCGCCGAGCTTGTCAGAAGGCAAAACGCAGGTCTGCTGCCCCCCAATTGGCGATAAAGATGATTAGAATCGCGAACAGAGTGCTCCTCTTCAAAACCTCCAGCTCCCACACATGGCGCTGATACCTAGTGAAAGCGCACAATGGAAAGAGGAAAGTGAACACAGAGAGGAGACAATGAGAACTCAAGAGAGAGAAGGAACAATGTGACTACAATGGCTGAAGGTACAAGGTTGCAATAGTCAGCCCCAACACGCAACTTTACACGTCAATGTGGGCACCAGACGGTAGCAAGGGGAGGAGAGAATGAGAGGGCTGGCTGATCACGAAGGATTGATGATGGATAATGAAAATGGGAGGGCAGGCTGCCTATATATAGGTGAAAAAGAGGGAAAACCCTAAAGATGGTCAAATCCCTTAAAAATAGCCAAAAGTGTACAAAAAGAAATGCACTAATGTGCCCTCCATCTTAAGTGTCTAAGACACATAAAATGACAAACAAATACAATGTCACAGCTCCTAATGTCCTCATCTGACACTCAAACCGAGGCCCATAGGCAAGAGATTACACAAGACACACATGACTGATAACAATAGCTAGAGAGGGGTTTTTTTCTGTGTGTGAACCACCATTTGGGCGTGGTTCTATAGTACCTTACAAATTGTATTTTCATTACATCATTCTCACATTAGTGAATACGACATTCTAGCACTCTTCTCTCTTGCTTTCAATGTTCACTATGAGACAATGTGTCCATGTACATATGCAACTGATCATTGACCTAACATGGCATCAAAACCACACCTCCTCTGGCACCACTCAGCTCATAAGTTGCTACTGCCAGAGTCACCATTGAGCTTCGAGCTTGGCTACTTTCTTCCTCAGCTACAACTACTCTACATGCAAAAACCATCTACTTGTTGCAACCCCACCACACCCCTAACTACCCGACCTACACATTTGACATAGTCTATCTCATGACAACTACCTACATGCTTTTTCACACCCTAAGATTGTGGGCATCTTCAAGGCCATTGACTAAGTCCAATGCTTCAACATACTAGCCAACATTAGACCCTCCGCCTCCTATAGCATTAGCTCTCGCATTCATGACGTGCTTGATGCACAAGGACAACATCATTTTCACACTCCACAAACAGTCTATTGGCCCCCATTTGTCACATCTACAATACGCATATCTTGACAATCAATAGTCTTGACCTGCACACACAAAATTTTAGAGGTTTTCACTTTTGAGCCACAATTTGACTAAATTTCATTATATACATTTGGGGCTTTTTTGGGACAAATTGATTTCAAGAGCTGCTGTTCATTTGTGATAGCCCATTGTATTAAAGTTTGAAGAGAGATCAGCCTATTTCTCAATGTACTTTGAATTGGGGCAATACAAGTTCAAGAAATACTACAAGGGGTACCAATTGTTGGGATCAATCGCATGTCAATAGTCCAAGATTAAGTAGGTAAACTTTTGTTTCCAATTTTTGAATTCATTGCTTGTTGTAATTATCGGTTGAATCAGGTCAATCACCACCCTATCCGAGAAGGAAGGCTAGTTTCACTTTATATGGGATGATATGCTATTGACTGGGCCCCATGAGAAACATATTGCAGCCTTGAAGGCTGAATTACAGCATGCCTTTTATGTTACAGATCTTGGCCATTTGTGCTACTATCTTGACATTCAATTCACTACAATTGAGGGGGCATTATTCTATGATAGCCTAAGTACATTGGGCAGCTCCTTCAGCCTATCTCTACTCAAGTTTAGACAAAGTCACAAGTTTACACTCAAGGATGCAAGAGATCCATTTGATGCTTCTCTCTTAGCAGACTATCAAATGTTTGTTGCACTTGTGTAATACATGGCTGGATATTCAATTTGGGTACTGTCAATTGGCAACTTCATGAACACCTCTAGCACATGATGGCATAATCATGAAACGTTTGTACAATGTGCATGTGTAGGCTGAAGGCTTAAGATACATATATCTTTGCATAGGAAACTTGTATGAAGATTTCAGTATTGTTTTTGTAATGTACTCATAAAGAGCTTTCACATAACACCCATATTGGGGATCCCTAAATTTTAGGAGCTTCAGATTAGTCTAAAAATGCTAGTCCTAAAAAACATGTCATGTTCACGCAAAATTTTATGCAGTAGTGCCATTTGGACAGTGCCATCACTATCCAAGGGAATTGTTCACTTTTGCCGAAGCATCCTTTTACAATGATAGTCATCCTAATGATGCGGATGATAATATAATAATACAAAGAATAATAATATTGATGAAGCAATCTGTAATCAAAATCCTGTCACCACCAAGAGAATAAGGTCATCCCCTCTCAATGTAGAAGGGAAAGTCAGAAGATAAGCACCTCCTCTCTTTCCAAGATATCGATGTCAATGGGCGGAAGGAGAAGCATGCCAAAGAAGTAGAGTGAGATGCATGTCCAGCTGAAAACCTATGAATGAATGGCCTCCAAGATCATCTCAAGAAAGGCAAGAACTCGACCTCAAGAGGGGAGGATTCCATGTCAATCCAAAGTGGGAAGCCCCATGAAGGAAGGGCAACCAAGAAGTGCCAAAGGATCCAAGTCTTTACTCCGATCAACCAATAGGTCCTCTAAGGGTTAATACCAACCTACAAAAAATAGGTTAGGAGTAAAAATACCACATAAGACCATAAAACACACATATCTTGTGAGTACAATGTGTTGGGGTTTTAGAGATCGTCCCACTACCAAAAGCTAGATGCACTAAGATGTAGGAAAATAAGAGTAGGACTATGCGGCAAAAGAGAGAAACTAGGCTACAACATGCCCATGCAAGTGGGAAGTGTGGTAAGTCTATGATCAATGTTGCTGACATCTGAACCAGTGGAAGGCTTCACGATCCACATCAAAGGATCTCTAAGGAAAGTAGGTTCAACTGCTTCTAGTTGCACACTCAATGTAGAGGGCAACTTGAAAAGAGATGGAGACTAATCAAGTCTATCCTCATGGAAGAAAAGGACTGCCTGAGAACCAAAGTCCAAAATAGTGGCATTGGTGGACCAATCAAATAACCCCTCAAGTGAAGCAGGGCACACGGTCTTGACTCTTGCCACCATGCAACTAATGGATCTACCCTATTAGATCTAGATCTACCCTACTAGGGTGGCCCGATGGAGAATGAATCCCTCTCCATTGTGGAGGCAATGCTAAAGAGCCCTCACTTAATGTGCTCAAGTTCCTAGGTGGGAAGAGAGTCTAGACCGTTGAGCTAAAAATGCATTATAAACTAATTAGCTCTTTAGAACAGCTCCAAAACATGTAAACTACCAAAAGTTTCATTAAATGGTGTGCGGTCCTAGAGAGTTTCTATGTCCCATAAGCAAAACCCTAATTGGACACCCTTACAAAGACACTCCCAACACTTCTTGTCTAAAAAGAATAGGTTTTGTACATTTTGCCAAAAATTGGCCCATATAGATAACAATTGTCGCTCAAAGGCCAAGGTCTTAGACACACACCCAATATCACCTCATCCCCAAATAAGAGTTTTCCACCCACACCAAAGCTCAATCCAATCCCCATCCCTCAACCAACCTCAACTCCTTCCAACAGTCGTAGTGCTACTCCAAAGAGGTTGAGAGGGGGGTTTCCCCAAGGAAGTAGCGCAACTTCTCCACCCCCTTGTGTCCATATTCATCAATGGCTGGCCATTGGTGCAAGGGATCTTAAATCTCCCGCTCAGTCAATGCCCCATAGCATCTCTAATTGGTTAGGTCATTACCTACCCCTAGGCTTGTTTCTTATGAGTCCTAGGTTCTTCTACCACCTTCACACCACACCTTCCATATTTCTTCACCTTTTTCCTCATCATTGACACTCTCAAGTGGTCTAGATAGCTTGTCTATTTTATGATAAGGTGGATCTACCTTTTCATTCTTCCCTCCACAGGTCACAATTAAGATTGCAAACCATCTACTCACTTCACCAAAAAAAAAAGATACAATGTGGTTCTCCCACCTCTACAGGTCTTTGTACACCACTAGTCACCCTTTGTCTAATGCCTTGGCGTCTCTTGGGTGATCACTTAGGCATCCTTGGTAAGATAACCATCGCCTCGATAGTCTTGGTGGGCCACTGGGGTTGCCGACATACACCCTTTTTCTAATGCCCTGGCTGCTATTGGGTGGGACGCCTTGGAATAAAAATGGGCTTGAGCTTTTCTTCCAGTCTCTTCTTGGTTCCAATCTTGGGCCTAAGAGGATGTGGTGAGCTAAAATTACAAACTGATTAGCTTTTCAAAACAGCCCCAAAATATGTAAACTACTAAAAGTTTCATCCTAGAGAGTTTTTGTGAGAGTGCCCAACGGAAGAGAGACACAAACACAAAGAGAAACACACACACACACACACACACACACACACACAAATGAAGGAAGAATATTGCATTGACTGAAGAAGAATGCTGATAGCCTGATACAAAGGGGATGGACTGATCAGTCCCTGCACACAGCCCACAACGTCAGTGAGGAAGAGTATTTCTCAACAATTTGAGAGTTAAATGGCTGTTGATGTCTGCAATTTCTAAAAATTTTTGAAATTTCAGGCTTCAATCCAAAAAAACTGCAACAGTAATCAGCTACTCAAGTCACACAAGAAAGAGAAAGAAAGATGGGGAGAGAGAGAGACGCAGTCTGAAATTTCAGACAGACAAAACCAGCACATGTAAACGATGAGAGAGAGGGACAGAACGATAAGAAAAAGCTTACTCTTCAACTTTGGGGCAATCAATATCAAGGCTGAGGGCTAATATCTGTTGCACAGTCCATGAGCAGGTTTTCCATGTTTCGGGGCAAGGAGAAGGCAGATGACAGCAAGCAACACCTTCTTAGGTGAAATCATCGAGTGTTTTTTTAATGTTTTTTGCAAGGTGACAGCCTTTTCGCAAAATTGTGATGTTTATTGCTTTTCCAACCATTTCTTTCCTCAAAAGTATGTCAAGTATGAAACAGGATTTCATACTCCTGTTTTCATACATTTTTCATACGTCTAATTGGGCAATCATACGCGTCTTATAAAACTATGATTGCACTAGTCAGTAAACCTATTGTGTCTTCCAAGACCAAGCATGTGGGGGTCCCATTTTGCTTCTCCAAAGAGCAAATAGAGACAAGTATCATTCGATTTGCATTTATATCCTCAAAAGACAATTATCTTGACCTACTCACAAAGGCAATCAATTGATTGATGCTCAAGCGCTTGCATGAAGGCATTGGTCTTAGCCCTCCTCCCCCTCAAGCATCAACATGAGGGTGGTGGGACCCCCTTGGCTCCTCTTACATCATCAGCGCTGATATGGTAGAAGGGGGGTTGCTTCCTCTCTTTGCACCTACAGAGTTGACTTGGCGTACCTCTTCACTAACTCCTTCCCTGTGTGCACATTGATAATTGTTGTAAAAGCGCACGTGGACAAGTGAATAATTCCCCTACAAGGGCATTACTCAAGCGGTACTTGGTGCACTCGTGTTTTTGCATTCCCCCTTGCATTACCCTTTAAATCGCCTAATCTCTGTCTCTAAAAAGAAAGAGTATGAAGACAAGACCAAAAGGAAGATCTCCATTCCCTTTGGGCTCTCCAAGTCGGGCCTCAAGTAGCACTGCATGGCACCCTTGGTTTGATACCTTGGTCTCCTTGAGGTGGGACCTCTTTTGGTCTGCGCATGAGGGGGTGGAATCTCTTTTGGTCTCAGCATGAGATCACGTTTTTGGGGGGTGGGTGTTAACCCATATAATTAGCCTTTAATTTAATGCATTTTTATTGGCTAATTTTATCAGCTCTCGGGCAGCCCCAAAGCACCATTTTGAATCAATTAATTTTTTAAAAACCAAGACATGGACACGTTGGGCCAATCTGCAGCATACAGTAGCATGGCACTAGTCACTAGTGACATAGCATTGCCTAGCCTAGAGCCACAATGGCCTCTACTCCATATGCATGTTTTGAAAGCAACCTGTTTTTGCTCAATGCCTAGAACCAACACAAGGAATCCCTATTTGTCATTATGAAATCTAACATCTTTAAGCCATGGCAAAGCAGTAGCATGCTGCCATGAGAAGAAGGTTGTTGGTCCAATACCATTAACCTTTAGCACATTTATTTCAAATTTGGAAATGCAGAAGCAAAATGCTGAATGTTAAATTGGTAGAATGGACTGCAAAGTACAATCTCTAAGAGTCATACACATTCATATGTCCAGATAACAGACCAGAACATACCACCGTACCTTTGAGGGCAATACACATAATGTATCCAGATATCAGAATAAAGCATGATGCATTGCCCTTGTGGTCTTGATAAGATACTATGCATAGTGACATGGAATGGCCATTTTCTAGCATCCCGTCCCAGTTCCAGCCTATCCTCAAAACGTCCCAATCCCATCCCCTGGCTGAGAACTAATGCTAGCTGCTGCCAGCCGCTACCATATCATAAGGCCAACTACAGCCACCTCCTCAGATCCACTGCTACAAGCTCATGCCCTGCTCACAAAAGTCAATCACAGGTCACCAACCACAGTACCTTTGAGGGCAATACACATAATGTATCCGGATATCAGAATAAAGCATGATGCATTGCCCTTGTAGTGTTGATAAGATACTGTGCATAGTTACATGGAATGGCCATTTTCTAGCATCCCGTCCCAGTTCCAACCTATCCTCAAACCATCCCAATCCCATCCCCTGGCTGAGAACTAATGCTAACTGCTGCCAGCTGCTGCCATATCATGAGGCCAACTACAGCCACCTCCTCCGGTCCACTGCTACAAGCTCATGCCCTGCTCACAAAAGTCGATCACAGGTCACCATCCATGTGCCCCCTAACACTTGGGCCATGGTTAGGTGTGATTGAGCAAGTAAGACAACTCAATGCTAGATTATGCACAGTAGAGTCATCAGAGCTAGGCCAGAGGTTGCCATGAGCCATAAGCAATCAGTTGTTACTTTCACAAAACCACTTCAAGTTAAGCATTTTTAAACTCAAAATTAGGAGGGCATTTGAAGTGTTGTCCAGCTTTGAACCTCCGTCAAAAAACAGTACTTTGTATGTTCAAGGTTCCTGGTAAGTGGCTCGTCTGGCAGTCTAGATAAGTGTGCTCACATATGGAGCATAAATTTATTTCAATCTAACTATTAACAATATTCTTAAAGTGTTATTTCCTGTTGTCCATAAATATGTGACAATGTCCTTCTGAATTGACAAACTTGGAAAGCTAGAGTTGTATAAGCACCCAGTGACTTATTTTAAATGATATTCTAGGAGCTCCCAAAAATGCTTTGGACCACAGTAATGTGGATACAAAATGTGTACCAACTTACAAACATGCAGAGTTCCAAGCTGCACAGATATAATAACACTGTACAATCCAATATAGAAGCCATGGAGGTAACATACTAACTCCCTGCCATCCTGACAGTCCATGTCTATACAAACGCTAGCATGTGATAATGCAAGCGACAGTCCAAATGCTCATTTGAGCCTGAAACCAAGGTAACTGCTGAATGTAAGAATATACTGCACCATTCATCTTACTGCAGAATTTGAGAATACCAATCCTCTAATTGCTTCAATCAACCTCAGTGACCATATAGACTACAGAGCATACATTCCATACAACTAGGGCATTTTACCTGACACCCCGACCATTATATCAGATTCCTTTAGAAATATTGACCACCGGTCCTCAATAAGTAGCAAACTCAGGAAAATACCGTTTGAGTAGTCTCCAAAATGACCCCTTTCTCCCCAGATTTAGGGGCTGTCAGCACATCGTCGTCCTTCCTTCTCCCCTGTGAATCCAGAGCCACCGTGCTGCTGACGCTTCCACGCACAATAACCAGCTTCCCTCTTCTGTCATGCACATAATGATGATTAACTGTAGCCTGGGAGTCTGAAATGCCATGGCTTTCCGTGAGAATCAAAGTCCGTAGGTCATGTATACGGAACTCGGGGGTCTCTTCGATTTTTCTGAGGTCCCGGGAATGGGACGAGAAGCGTACCCAGGTGCGGATGGCCATGAAGGCTAACCCGAATCCCAGGACTGCACCATCGCCAGCTAGAGCCATTCGTGTGAGAGCGCTGCATATTTCTTCATCATGCGATCCCATGGCGGCCTGATCAATCGGGCCGTTTGGCTGTCAGAGGCGTTCTGTTCCAACTCTTCTCATCGGTGCGCATGTGCATTGAAACCTAGTTTCAGGAAACACGAAGGCAGGGGCTGCCCCTCAGGGCAGGGCGGCGAATTCGCACCGATTCTGTGCAGCATCCGATTGTTAACAGACCAGAATGGATTCTTGCATGCGAAGTCCAAAAAGCCCGATGATGTGCTTCCCCTTCAGCTCGGGAACATGAACAGCAACCTCTCGTCGTTACCTTCTTGACGATGGCTGACCTTACTCAGATTAGAGTGGCCGTGCGGCAGCAGGGCTTTATAATCTTTGTCCAAAAGTTGCCATCGTTTCGTTTTTTCTGGCCTGCCAGGAAAAGCAACCCACCTCGGTAAATTACAAAGTATAATACTTGAGCTTTAATAGTTATCGATCATAGAAGAGAGACCTAAATATCCCTGTGCTTTGATAGTTATCGATCATAGAAAAGAGACCTAAATATACCTGTGCTTTTGATAGTTATAAATGAGATCTAAATATACTCGAGCTTTAATAACTATCATCCCTAAAAATGAAAACTCGAGAGAGGAAATGGAAGTCAGAGAAGACTAACACGAAGGCGAAGAGAAAAACTACATTTAAGCTAGTTTCACTCCAGGATATCAGCTACGGTCTTGGCAACTACAGCAAACAACTACTTTGAAGCCTAGCGCATCCCCCCCCCCCCCCCCCCCCCGCCCCTCCCCCCAAGGTTTATCTTACATCAATGATCTAAATATCTCTTTTTTTTAATAATATAAATCTATGCCTTTAAAAAGAAGAGAAATATAAAAATTAGATTGTAGGTTTCTTGTGAAATGCAAGTGAGATATTGAAGTTATAGGATCTCATATGCTTACAGCAAGTGGTTATGGGAAGGGATAGACTTTGCACGAGAAACTTGTTCTATGTGGATGACAAGTGGTTCTCCACCTTAGTTGCATGTAAGGGGAAAGGATTGGTGATGCCAAGGCCTTTGAGAGCAACAATAAACCCAAAGCACATGGAGCTTTGAGAGATGGAAAGATGGACTTGCACTCATATCCTTCTCATGCAAAGTTCAAAAGCTTAGATGTGCAAGTGGTTTTCAAGTTTCATGCACCAAAATTGTGATTTTGCAACTACTAGGTTATGTTTGTATTTTATGATTGGGTACCCTCTAAATAAGAATTTGCCAAATGGTTTGCTCTTTTTTAAATGCTCTATGTAAAGGTCTTGTATGTTATCCCTTTGCTTGCTAATCCTAAGGGGGAGAGAAAAGTGTGTTTTCCCTAGGATCAAATGATGGAACTGGTAGAGATATGGGGATTGGAGGTTATATGTGATGTTAAGTTCTCCCCTTTTCCGAAGGCTTGTTGCTCTATCCCATGAATCGGTCAAACAATGTCACAACAAGATATGAACGAACCTAGATAGTAAGAAATAAGAAGCATAGGGGTCAAAAACCTATCAAAGTTGATCATATAGCATAAGGCTTATAAGGCATCTATTATAGGTGCAAGGCAAAGCAAGAGATATATTTGGAGAACATTCCACCTAATAGAGAACTGAGTTCTAAACACATTCATGGCAACCAAAAGAAAAAGAAGTCAACAAAAGGACACTCTTTAGAAGCTTGCATGAAAGATTCGAGTGGCATTACTTTCTGAGAAGAATGGCCCAAGTTGTGTTTACTTGACACAGTAGACATCTCGATGCTACCTAGAAAGCAACAAGACTTGACCATTTATGTTTGTATAGGGGTGGATGATTAATTGCCCCAATTTGAAGTACTATACTCTTGAATTTCATTCATAGTTAGATTATGCCCTCCATTTTGATGACATTGGGCACATATGTCTGAAATGTACTTTCAAAGCTCCTCCTCCCCATTAAGTTCAATTCATGTTTCCTTTAGGATAAAGCCTATATTGGAGCAATAAAACATTGCTAGAAAGAGCATGCTATTCATGAAGTGGATCCATCATTAATTAGGAGCTTCATATGTTTAAACATAATACTCTAATAAAGAAACATGAGTGTCATAAAGCTTCTCATGACTAACAGCAACAACTAGTGCTTCACAATTCGGAAGCTTACTTGCTACTATTCTTCTCAATCCCATAGTTAATTAAAAATGAGGTTTGATGTTGATTTTGAGGCTCCTTATCAGTTTTGTTTTATTGCTCACCAAGCAAAGCTAAAAAGCAAAACTTTTGTGTCTATCGAAGATGCAAATGGAAGAATCCATATCAAGAAAGAAGCAATTGCTAAGTCTTTATAGATCACCTTGTTTTCTTTGTTGATGATAAATCTATGGTTGGTGTCAATCATCAAAACAATTTGCAAGCTTTCCTTGAGTTTCATGCAACCCAATTGAATGGTGTGTGGCTGTTGTTCTTGATTGGCCTTTTAGTCAAGACAAGGTGAAATATACTTTGAAGCTAATAAAAGAGAGTTGGGAGTTGCTTCTATGCTCACATGGGGGTGGGCAATTCGAGGTTGGAAAGGAGTGTAAGATGGATGGGGTGAGTACGACTGAGCAATTCGAGGTTGGGAAGAAGTGTAAGATTGATGATGATGATGATGATGATGATGATGAGAGAGAGAGAGAGAGAGAAGAAGAAGAAGAAGAAGAAGAAGAAGCAGCAGCTTGAGTTAAGGTGGCCTGCTTTGCCCAAGTTGATGATGAGAGTATTATAAGAGCGAAGATGCTGATTGTGAGGGAAGGGCAACATCTTGTGTGATGATGGTTGCATCTCCATGATGGTAACTCTTTATTTAGAGCAATATATGCAAAACCAACAATGTTTAACTCTAATCTAATTTGAAGAATCATGTACGGCTGCTTTGAACCTTTGAAATAGGTTGCTAATGGGGCCTCATTGTTGCTCAAGGGCTAAATCTTTGCACTCATTGCCTATTTATTGGACAATGATTTGGATACCTTTGGATTGAAATGGGGTAAAGTGGCTAAAATAGGGTGGTACATACTCAGTTCAATTACTCCTTACCATGCCATCAAGAGTTAGGACAATAGAGTGGATCCACTTGATTTTCTTTGCATGAGTGTATCTATTTTCTACCTTTTATGCAAGTCCATTTTTGCAGATCTTTATCACTTTTTAATTCATTTCAAGCTATTGTTTGCACAGCTTATCCATTTCTTCCTCCTTAACCTTGAGTACTACATCCCTTTCTCAAAGCTCAAAGTCCTTTTATTGAAGCTCTAAATCCTTTTCCTTAAGTTAAGTCTAGAGTTCTTATACTTGGTCTTTGGAATCCACAAGAAACTTCATATACTCTTCTTGGTTTCATCCAACAAATTTTGAAGTTCATGTCTTGTTACTATTGCTTTAACTTTTTCACTCTTGAGCTCTTTGCATAGTCATTCTAGAGCTCCCACTCTATTAGTTGTGTTTTGGCCTCCTATGGGAGGTTTGTGGGTGATTTAGATGATTCCTCTAAGCACGACATGGTTTCTTAATTCACAATCATGATCACTATTGCCCTTGTGAGCTTACTGATTTGTACCTTCTGTCCCTCTAATAATCGTGCATCACTCTTCTTCTCCTTCTCATTGTATTCCCCTAATGATGATGAGATCATCTATTTTTCTCCCTTAACTTCTTCCTTTGCCTATATGTCTCATTAATGGGGTCGAGATTCTCAACTTCTTCTTTTGCCTCCTCTATTTCTCTTGGGTGCTATGTTCTCCAATGTGATCCTTTGTCAATGAGTCTTAGACATGCATGGGATGGTATGCTGTCTTGTAGAGGGAAACCCACTCTAAGTGCTATGATATGGGTCAATATGTTGCCATAGTTGATAACACTATTTCATGCCACTATGTTGTTTAGCTTCTAATGTTGGGTCCTTCAAGAGGGCTTTGTGTGCCTTTACCAAAGATTCCATCATGCATTCTAGCCATAGATATGTAGGTCCTTATCAAGTATGTTTCAAGTTAATATCCTTCGGTAGCCATTTTGGAACTCTTGTTGGGATGGTGGTGGCCTTGTTGTATGTAGAAGAGGTAGTGAAATACCTATGCTATGACTCAAAGTACTTCATCAATGGTGGCCTTATTATAGATAGAAGAGATGATGGAATATCTATACTATGACTCAAAGTACTTCATCAATGGTGGCCTTATTATAGATAGAAGAGATGATGGAATATCTATACTATGACTCAAAGTTCTTTATCTGTGATGGCCTTCAACAGTACTCCCTCATTGTTTATTACCAAGTCATTCGATTTCTGTGTGACCTAGGGTGTTGTTGCATTTTGTTGTATCTATCTATTTCAGCCTTTATTCCAAGTGTTTCTTCCACCAACTTTGGGCTCAGTTCAAAGCTTACTATCCTCTAAAAAAATTGATCACCACTTTTCAAAGCATAGGAAAATTTGTTGGATCTGGTATCTGGGTGATAGTTTTTAATGAGAGATGACCATGTCATGAAGTGAACACTGATTGTCATGGGTTAGATATAGTCAACTAAGCCACATTTGGCTATAAGATCTCTAGTGATTTGGTATGTGTTCACCAAGCCGTCTAACTTAGTTAGAAGCCAAAACTGTAGATGTCCTACTCCCCACAAGCTTACCTACAAATCAAAATCCACCCTCTAATATGTGGTGAATATCAACTCATCCTCATTGGGAGGGGCTCTAGTCAGTGTTAAATAAGGGATGGATAACATTGGGGGGACTCGTTGGGTTGCCATCTCCAAAAAAGATATACATCCGTTAGAATTATCCATTGAGAAGAAATAAAATATAATTTACTTACCACTTTTTTCTATTTAATTGTTTACTATAAAAAACCTACTATGTGTAATATTTCCACACAATTAAAAATTAGTTGGTTAGTTCGAAAGTTAGTTAGTCAATTAATAAGTTAGTAAGATTACTAACTAAAGTAAAAACTAACTAATGTTAATAATTAACAATTTTTATTTGATTAAAAATATATGTTAAAAATTTTAGAGTCGTAAATCTGATATTTTTCTTGGATTGACAAGGATTGTAGCCACCCTTCACGGAAGTTACAACGTGAACGAGACTTATGAGCCATGTTAATCACTAGTGTTAATATGTATAGAATGGATGGTCCAAAGATATTAGATTTTTGGGAAAAACTAACATATTTTAGATATTAATTATTGTAAATATCCTAAAAAGATATGAATATTTCTTGAACAGGATGTTATGAAAAAAGGCAATTGATTTTTTAGCTAGTTTTGGAGATTTAATTTAAAAAAAGAGGGATTTGCAAAATCACGTTGTGTGACGCGATCGCAGTTTGCAGGTAGTAAACATCACTCCAAACAAGGAGAGAAAGAAGGAGTGACCTGAGAGATTTCCAATCAAGTGTCTTGGAGTTTTACCCTCCTTTCAGAGCCAATTGAACCATTAGATTTATGATTTGAGTGTTAGATCACTGATTTTTCCAAGATCCCCTCCACCAAGAGCTCTTTTCTCAGCCACCACAGCCCTTCTTCTCTAATTCACTATAAATATGAGGAATGGGGAGGCACAAGGGAGCACAAGGAGACCCTGAGATTCATTCCTTCCTTATCTCTCAAATCTACTCGCGGATGATGGCCCCCAAGCGAAGAATGCCACGTGCAAATAGCAATCCTACAACCAGTAATGAAGCTTCGGGTGAAGGCGTCATTGTCAATCCAATTGTGGTACTAGTCGTAAGTAATGCATTTCCAAATTGATAGATGCTTGCTTTGATTCTCGCGTGAGATACATTAGGCTCCATTCTTTGCCATGCTAGAATAGGTCATTGAAAAAGATAAATCGCATCTCAAATATTCAACAATGAAGTTGCAAAGTGCTTGTATCAAGGGAAGTTAATTGCACCTAGTTGCTATGCGACGAATCCATGCATAGCATAAGCAGCATATGGGACTCTAAAGTATTAAACACCGACGAGTCTTTGATTAATATTTATCAATGACAATATTGTTTAAGGTTCACAGATGCACATAGATGGGAGAGATTATGTGAATTTTACATCAACGACACACGACTCCTTGCATTAGGAGAAAGGAAGATAAAGTCAAGATAAAATGTTGCATAGTAGGGAAAGGCTAAAGATTTACGGGCCGAAGGTTGAGTGGTGAAAAGGCCAACCACGGAAGTTGTCTCACTCTCCTAGGTCGTTGGGGATCAGTGGAGCTCTGGACACCCCTTGTCTAGACTAGAACGGAGTTGTAGATTGCCATGAACCCAATGTCTAGGGCATTGGAAGATCCTATTCCAGATAAAGGATGGAAATTATGGTACCATGTGAATTGGACCGGGTACTTTTGTTGGACAAAAGGGATACATGTTTGGGGTAAAGGCACCTCCGCTTAGCCGTCCGTGTATTACTACACTGGTAGTACCTGCCATTGCACACTGTAGATGGCGGGCACCCGTCACAGTCACTTATTCTTTATTCTTTTAGTGACAGTTTGAACAAATGAAGGCCTGGGCACACATTGTGGTTGTTGGAGTTCCCATTTGTGTCTCTCTCTCTTCTTGCTCTTGCTCTTCGCCATAGCTCACTTCCAAGCAAGCTTCGATTCTTCTCACCTTTTAGCTAGTATTAGAGCGAGACTTCCCAACTTCCCGAGCTTGGTTCGTGGCATTCTTAGCTTCCATTCAAATACCTACAACATTGGGTCTCCTTCCCGGTAGCCATAGCTGACCTTCTCGAGCTCCGATCACTCCCCGGCTTCCCGAGCACCTTCCTGGCCTATTGAGCACCCTCAGGGCATTGCTATAGAGGTATTGAAGTGTTCTTTTAGTGTTTTTCTTTAGTTCTCAGGTTGCAGTCAAATAAGGTAGCCATAGCTCAAACCCTTGGAGCTTGGATCTTGCTCCCTCTTGCATTTGGGCACTTGAGGCTTGTTGTGGGCCTCCCTGGGCACCCCCCGGAGCCTCCAACCACTACCATCGATGTCACATGGATGCACAGGAGCAGAAGAAAGGATTAGCAAATTTGCGTCATTTTTTTGGCTGTTCTGGACAACACACTACAATAGCTCACCTACTTCTCATTGATGGCTATGGCATGCTTCTTCGGGCTTGGCAATGGTCTCTTACTTCGGTTGAAGCCTCCTTGATCATTGGCATCAGTTTTGGGTTTGATCTCTACATTCCCAAGATTGTTTATAATGGTCCCACAGTCATGTTAAACAGAAGTAACATTGGCATTTAATGATATGCTTGTTTGGGAACTTCTACTTAATCGGTTTGGTACCTATTGATGCTCGATTGTTTGGGGGATGCAAGGCACATGTTATGCCATCATTTTGGACTGATTTTCTTAATGAAAATACTCGATTTTGAATAATAAATCACTACTGTACCACAGTGGACTGAAGCCTATTATCTCATGTTTGGTTATGCCTATTGGTTTCGGGCTATGTCTTTGGGATATGCAATGAAGTATTGACCTTTAGGGTACAACATCGAGCTTGTCTTTGGTTCCGGAATGCTTTTGAGCTTGTATTAAGCTCTGTCTTGGTTGTTCTTCACTAGCATTTGGCTTCAGTTGGCATGCTTTGGAGACTGGTCTTTGCCTATTGCCACTGCTTGACATTTAGGCCTCTTGCATTTATGCTTTGGTTAGATATGGATGCCACTTGGTTTGCCCATGCTTGACAGTTACTTGGAGCTTCATCTTCAGATGTATTTGAGCATTTTGGATCTACTGGGCATTATATTTGGTTGTCAGTTACATGCTCTTTGAATGCTTTCAGGCTTATGCTTTACAGGTTTGAGATAGCTTGGGATTTATGCTTTGGATGTACCCTATTGGGATTTGGCATGCCTGATGCTATATATTTGATGTATTAGAGCATTTCTTGCTCTCTTTGCATTTGACTTCACTTCCAGTGTTAGCCTCTTGGTATATTCGGATGAACGAGTCTTATTTACAGATGAGCTTGAGCTTGTGGGACAGTTACATACATTTTCTCTCTTGAGAGCTTTATGTCTGCACTTTGTTTGTAGTGGACTGATTTGATACGCTTATTGGGGCATGCACCTCTCTCACAGGTTTGTCAGTTTTGTATGCATCTTGGATGGCTATGTATTGAGCTTCTTGCTCTATTAGTTATGCTTGTGCTTGGCCTCTTCTCTTACCCCGAGACCCATTACATGCATGACTTTTGGACCTATGAGATGTCTCTTGCATGACAGTTTATTGGTTTGACAGTTCTTGGTACCTTCTTGCCCCTGGAAACTCACTGTTGGATATATCTTGTTACCTAGTAGTTGCAATGACATATGTATTAGTGATTGCTCCATTTTTGGGATAGTTTTACATACTACTGTCATTTATTACAACAAGCTGAAATCTATAAATTTTGAGCACTTCTATGAGGGTCATGCTTACTATTTGATGTTATCTTGGTTATATTAGGTGGATAGGTGCTTCTCTTGGTGAAATCCACCCTTTCAACCAATTTTAGCAGTGGTTTTAGTGCATTTTTTGCTAATTACAGCAACATGCAATTTTACTTTTTTGCTTTGATTTGGGATAGTGTGGCTGGTCATTTGAAAGATATAGCTCTCTTTAACATTGTCAAGTTGGATGGTACCAACTATGGGTATTGAAAGTCCCAAATATGGCAGGTTTTGGTGCAAAAGTTGCAGATTAAACCCTTGCATTTCAAGGGTGTTAAAGCTAAGGATATGGATGATGATGTTTGGATGGAAGTTGATGAGCTATGCAAGTCTACCATTATTTTGTCACTCTCAGAAGATGTCCATCCTAATGTTGTTGAAGATGAGAATCAGAGTGCATGGGATTTATGGGAGAAGATTCAGGAGCTTTATGCACAGCAGAGTCCTGTGTCACAGATGTATTGGCTGAAGCAGTTAATGGACCTTTGCATGAAGGAGGGGACCTCCGTTTCATCTCATTTCAGTTAGTTTCATGCTATCATAAAGAGTTTGTTGTCACAGGGTATTGAGTTCAAAGACAACTTGCACCCGTTATTTCTGCTTGGCACCTTGCTTGAATCACGGGATGTCTTCCGTACTGCCATATGCATGAACAAGCTTGATGGGCTGAAAATCAAAGATGTTGAGAGTGCTTTATTGATTGAGAAAATCAATAGGAGAAATAATGATGCTTCCTGCTCTTCACATGCTTTGACTATTAGAGGTGGTAGAAATGGCAGGCATGATAATGATCATAAGGGCAGGGACTCTCAAAAGTCCAAGTCCAAGTCACGTGGTCGCAATAAGTCCTGTGGACGGAAGTTAGATCTTACCCACCATTATTGTGGAAAAGTAGGACATATTAGGCCGCAGTGCCATAAAATGCACGATGATAAGCGCAAGAAAAGGGAAAAGAAAAAGTGCAAGAAAAGTCTTCTGAGTGCAGTATTGCACCTGCAAAGTCCATTGTGAAGATAGAAGAGGTTAATGTCATGCGGGCTACTGATTTAGATGATGATTACATACTTGCAGCTTCTTCATGCGATGCCTTATGTGCTTTTGAGATACATTCTATGTATGTGCAGTGCTAGCTCTTGGATTCGGGTGCGTCCTTTCATGTGACACTGATAGGTCTCTTGACATTGTGGGCATTGGAGATGTTAGGCTGTAGTTTCCTTCTAGCAATTCTTTTGTTTTACATGATGTACGCCATGTACCTCTGTTGACTTGCAGCCTTATGTCAACTGGACAGCTTGATGATGCAGGTTATTTTGTGTCTTTTGGAGACTCTGCATGGAAGATTACTCGTGGCAGGATTTACTTGCAAGAGATGCCAAGTCTGGAAGCCTCTATCCCTTACTTGTATCAGAAGCTACATTAGATCATGTTTTGTTTGTGGGTTCTATTCCCCGTGTATCCCTTTGGCATGCTCATTTGGGACATATGTCTCTTAAAGGAATGAAAATGCTCTGTGCTTTGTACTATCTTCTGTCTTTTGACTCTTTGCATTTTGATTCTCGTGATCATTATTTGTATGGCAGGCAGACTAGAAATACACATAAAAAGTCTGGTAAGAAACGCATGGGTGAGCCCTTAGCTCTTGTGCACTCAGATGTATGTGGGTCCATGCCTTGTCAGTTACTTGGTGGGGCAAAGTACTTTGTGACTTTCATAGATGATTACTCCCGTAAGGTTTGGGCTTATCCCATAAAAAGAAATTATGATGTCTTAGACCCATTTCAGCATTGGGTTGCATTGACAGAGAACTGGTTTGGAAAAAAGCTCAAATGCCTAAGGTTAGATAATGGGGGTGAGTATGTATCACGTGCTTTTGAGCAATTTTGTGATGAGCGGGGTATTAAGCATCAGATGACCGCCCTTTACACCCCACCCCAGAATGGTATGGCTGAACGCATGAATAGGACCATTCAGAAAAGGGTATGTAGCATGCTTAGCCAGGCTGGCTTACCGCAACACTTTTGGGATAAGGCAGTTACTACTGCAGTGCATCTCATTAACATGTCGCCTAGCAGTGGCATAGACTTTCAGGTTGTAGAGGAGGTATGGGCAGGGAAGCCCCCCTCTTATGATCATTTGTGTGTCTTTGGATGTGAGGCATTCTACCATGTGCCTAAGGACAAACGCAATAAGTTGGATCCTAAAAGTGTCAAATGCATTTTCATTGCCTATGAAGATACAGGAGAGATGGGTTACCATCTATGGGATCCACAAGCCCGGAAAGTGATCCGCAGTCATGAAGTCATCTTTTATGAGGACAAAATGCATATGCAGCTTGAAAAAGTGGTTGAGATACGCATAGTTATCTTTCAGGAGGAGCCACCTACTCCCATTCAGCCCGCTCCCCAGCCAGCTAGACAGCGTGCAGCATCACCTGATGCTCATGGCCTAGATGTTAGACATGCTGATGTTAGACATGATGTTGGTCAAGTAGCAAAGCCTGGATTGAGGCGTTCTACTAGAGATAGACGACCTCCTGACCGTTTTGCACCCTGTATGGATTATGTACTGGTTACAAATGCAAGTGAGCCTCTCACTTATGATGAGGCTATACGCATGGGTGATTGTCACTCTTGGGGGAGGGCTATGCAGTCTAAGCTTGACTCATTTCATAAGAATCAAACTTGGGATTTGGTTTCCTTGCCTCAGGGTAAGAAGGCTTTGCCATGCAAGTGGGTGTACAAGCTGAAAAGTACCCCTGGACACCCCAAGCCGGCATACAAGGCTTGATTAGTTACTAAGGGTTTTAAGCAGAAGCATGGTATTGACTTTGATGAAGTCTTTTCTCCTGTGGTCAAGATGACCACCCTAGGCTTAGTCTTGGCCTTGGCTGCTCAGCTTGACCTGGACTTGTACCAGATGGATGTCAAGATGGCTATTTTACACGGGGACTTGCATGATGAGATTTACATGGAGGAGTCTAAGGGCTTTGCAAACCCTGGCAGGGAACACCTAGTGTGCAAACTAAAAAAGAGTCTATATGGCTTAAAGTAGGCACCTAGGGAATGGCACCATAAGTTTGATGCATTCATGCAGTCACTGGGCTACAACCGCAGTGCTATGGATCCGTGCTTGTACACGAAGAAAGCCCGTGACGGTTCTTTACTGATTTTGGTACTCTATGTGGATGACATGCTTTTAGCAAGGACAACTCATGAGGAGCTAGATGCTCTTAAGGCTCAGCTCAAGAAGAGCTTTGAGATGAAAGATCTAGGACATGCCTCTCATATACTTGGTATGCGCATTACGGGCAATAGATCTCAGGGACTACTCTATCTGTCACAGAGGGAGTACATTCATAAAGTCTTTGAGCGCTTTCGCATGCAGGATGTTAAGCCTATTGGTTGTCCATTACCTTCTCATGTGAAGGTTTCACAAGCCGATTGTCCACAGACAGATGAGCAGAGGGTCGAGATGACCAAGATTCCCTATGCATTAGCCCTGGGCAGTCTTATATATGCCATGATAGCCACCCGTCCAAATATTGCTTTTGTAGGAGTTGTGGGGTACATTGACTTTGATTATGTAGGACACGCAGATAGTAGGAAGTCCACGTTTGGCTATGTCTTCACTTATGCTAGAGGGGCTATCTCTTGGATGTCCAGGGCATAGAAGTGTATGGCTATTTCCACTACAAAGGCCGAGTATATTGCAGCCACAGAGGCTTGCAAGGAGGCTATCTCGTTAGGCCGTTTGATTGCAGACCTTGGTATGACAGATGCTATGCCTACACTGCATTCGGATTCTATAAGTGCCATTCAGTTGGCCAAGAATCCTGTCTTCCATGCGAATACAAAACATATGGAGGTGAGGTATCACTTCATTCGCGAGGTCATTGAGGATAGGTCGGTTGACCTTGTCAAGATTTTGACTAAGAAGAATCTTGCAGACTTGCTCACGAAAAGCCTCACTACCGAGCGCTTTGTCTTCCTTATTAGGAGATTGATGGGTATTGGATGAGATGACGCCTTTTTCCTCATCCTGTCGTACATGTTGTACTATCTTTTCTTCTTTCTCTCACACTGGGGTAGATTCGCCTTTAAGTGGGAGGTTGTTAGGGATAAAGGCGCCTCCGCCTAGCCGCCCGTGTATTACTACACTAACAGTACCTACCACTGCACACTGCAGGTGGCGGGCGCCCGTCAAAGTCACTTATTCTTTATTCTTTTAGTGACAATTTGAATAAAGGAAGGCCCGGCCACACATTGTGGTTGTTGGAGTTCCCATTTGTGTCTCTCTCTCTTTTTGCTCTTACTCTTCACCATAGCTCACTTCCAAGCAAGCTTCGATCCTTCTCACCTTTCAATACATAATTTCTTTTGTATGGGCAAGAGACAAAGGTTAACGTGAAGATAAGCTAAGGAATTCGCTTGAACTTATTTGTCAAAGGATTTCTTGCTTTGTATTCGTGTCTGTGCCATAAATTACGCAAACAAACCCCTATCTCGAAAAGGCCTAATTAAAGAAGCTAATTTTGATTGTCACACATAAATGTAATAGGACCTAATTAGAAAACTAAAGCTATCAAGGGAAGTGGGTGGGCGGAACCCCCGATGGGTTTGTCCTATAGTAGGGTGGTCCTAGAGAACTAGGAGGCTTCTCACAAGGTTTTACCATCGTTCAACCTTAGGCATTGCTAGGTTAGAACCTGATTCATGTCATTTTAGGGGATCGGAATGGGACTAAACCCTAAGTGCAGAGCGGCGCATCCCTCTCATTTTCCATTCTTTGTGAACCAAGTGCAGTATGGATCTGCTTTTCAGATTGGGTATCTCTACGTAAAGTATGATGTCCAACACCCGACGCTAGAATGCTATTAGGAGACCTTGACCACCATGAACCTAGATTTCAGGCCGATCCTAGTGGGTTCAGTTGCAAATGTTCTGTTGCGAGACCGACTCAGGAAACCCTAGGTGACAAACCTCGAAACGTTCCATGGGAATGCCAGGTGGCGACGCTTAGATTCATTTCTTGATGGACCGCTAAAACATGCTTGGATAGCCGATAGGTGGGCATGTTACACTATGTATGGATCAAAATCTTACTTGATGGTCAGTTTCCCTTGAAAGGAGGAGCTTGTAGATGGAAGTTTCAGAGAATATCTTGAAGCTCTAGCCCTACAAAAAAGAATGCAAGCTTCGAAGCTTGTAAACTTGGGTGTAGTGTGTGTAGACTTTTTGATTTTTTAATTTAAAAGTTATAGTCCTATTGATATGTACAACAATAATAATTTTATTTATTTACATTAGGTGTTTGAGGAAACAATCATAGAAATTTGGATTATACTTGAGCTCAGCAAGGGTGTCCAAGTATGTTGATTGAACCATGAGGATGCACAAGTAGGACATAATATTGTTGAGCAACCAAGGTCCATCAAAATGACTAGTGATGTGGAGCTCCTCTCAAATCAAGGTCCAAGAGTAGATGATGTACCAACTCGTTGGGTGCATCTAGTTTGTGGGACTTGATGATAGTTCTTAAGGATGTAGATTCATCACAATATGTCAGATCACTACTTAGCAAGCTGACTATATGACATTGTTCAACCAAGGTGGAAAGGAAAATGCTTTTAGTTTCCATGCCATAGCATAGATAGTACCAACTCCATGGGAAGAGAATGGAGGAGGTTCATTTTTGTTTTAGTGCTTCAATGTTGGATGGGTCTTTAAGACTTGTAGTGGGTGTGTGGATAGAAAGAATGTAACAATTTTGCAATTTTTGATAAAAAATTTGGTGGGAGAGTTGCTCTTGTATTAGAATGCTTTTGCAATATAAATACTCTTTTTCTTCCTATGTGGGGTGATAGAGGATGTAATCTTAACAATGTTGTCATCAACTAGACCTAAATCCATCATGGTGAGAAGATTCACAAAGGTGCAAAAAGTTGAGTCCACTCTATAAGAAGCATTTAGTGGTGGTGGGAGATTGCTTGGTTTGCTAGGCCAATTCTTTTTCCATTTTGTAGATTGAGCAGTAGTGCTGACTCTTCTTTAAATGGCTTGGGAGAAGTGGCTTGTGGTAACTAATCTTGACAGAAGACATACCAAGATCTTGCTCATTAGAAAGAGTAGTTGAGGCATGAGATGTATCGTGGGGTTACTCTTGAAGCAATGGCAATGTTGGCTCTTCTTTAAATAACCAAAGGGAGTTAGCTTGTGATCGCTAATCGTGAAAGAAGACATACTACGATCTTACTCATTAGAAAGAGTAGTTGAGGCATGAGATGTATCATGGGGTTACTCTTGAAGCAATGGCAATGTTGGCTCTTCTTTAAATAACCAAAGGGAGTTAGCTTGTGATCGCTAATCGTGAAAGAAGACATACTACGATCTTACTCATTAGAAAGAGTAGTTGATATGTGAGATCTATAATGGGGGTGCTCTTTAGCAATGGTTGGGAAGAGGTGGTAGGGGTGCAAATATCAATAGTCATTGTTAGGTGGTCATCTATGCACAGAGATTTTAGAGAAGAAGCACCTCAAGAGACTCAAGGGATTCACATGGGGGTGCTTAGGTTGATATACCATCATAAGCCTAGATTTCTTGTTCATTTGAGGTGGATGCCGTATGTGGTGAAAAGATTAGCTTGGCTCAATTTTCCTATGATATTTTGCTAGATACAGTAGTGAATCAAGGCTATTGCTACTATTGTTGGTGGTTTTGGACATGCATGTGGTTTAGCAATGGGTCATGATGATATGATTGCATCAGTGTGGTTTGCTTAGGGAGCTAGAGGTATTTATAGCCTTGAAAGTATCCTTGGGCATGTAGGAGAGAATTTAGTACTCATTAAGATGTCATGCATGATCTACAATGGTTAAGTGGCATTTCTAGTATGCTCACCAAGATTTGGTAATAGTTTAAGGGGATTGGATCCTGTGTGAGATTGGGATTTATGCATCCAATGGATTTTAGTAGCAGGGCATTGGTGCTCACAAGTTGTTGAATCTCAGCTTGAGTGGATAGAACATATGAGAGAAGAGTTGTATCAATCATGGGAATGTTTTTTTGGGTTAGTAAGGTGGGACTAATGATTGGCATGGGCCATAGAGTTAGACCCCCCAAGATACAATGCCAAGATAACCCTTGCACCAAGAAATTTGAAGTAGACGTGTTTATCAACATAGTTGACATTGCAATCTATGAGGAACTTGAATGGATGGCCCACTAGGATTATGGTCTCAATCCCTTCTTCATTTGGTAGAATATAGAAGAAATATGGAATGGTTCTAGTGTTAACTATCAACTTTACTTTGCACTTGCCCAACAATAATGAATATGGTTGGCCTCCATGGGGATGAAATTTAGTGTCAATTGGCTATCATAGTGGTTGACCTAATTCTTGCTAATATGATATATCAATGAGGAAGAGTGGTGAAGTTCGCATAGCTTTGTCAATGAGTGCATCAATGGTCACATCCTTGATTGTGGTCAATTGGATGTGGAGGTAAGTAGGTGGAATTATGAAGTCCTCAATAAAGTGTTGTTTTTCTTTTCATATGGCTATTAAATAGGCAAACTCTAGTAGAAGTAGAATCCATCTAGCAATATGGCCTATAGTGTAGGGTTTGTTGAGCAAATAGAGGAGAGCTTGATGGTCTACAAAAAACATGAAGGGGCTAGCCAACAAGTAGTAGTGAAACTTCTTGATAGCATACACCATTGCCAATCATTCCCTTTCAATTGTTGAATAGTTCATTTGTCCTTTATAGAGCTATCTATTAGCAAAGCTCATAGGAAAGCCCATATTATGATCATCATGTTGGCACAAGATAGCTTGACTCTGCAATTTTAAAAACATCAATATGCACATAAAATGCTATTTTCCAATCTAAGGCTCATAACATTAGTGCAGTAATTAGAGCTTTTTCAATGCTTCATATGAATCTTGGAATTCATCGTCCATTTCTAGATAACTAATAGCTTAGCCAATGGTTGCACCATGCATGTGTAATTCAATACAAAAGCGGCGGTAATATCCAATATGTCTAGGGAAACATTAAATGTCCTTATGGTGGTCGTGGGAGATCCATTATTACCTTGATCCTAGTAGTATTTGTTGCAATCCTATTTCTAGATCCTACATGGCCCAAAATAATACCATTTTTAATCCAAAACTGGCACTTCAAGGAATTCAAAGAGAGTTCACCATACCATGGACGTCTTTCAAAGACTAATCAAAACTTTTCTAGGTACTCCTCCCAATTAAAGTGGACACAAAGGTCATCAATGAATATTTCAAGCAATCATCTCAGCATATTCTTAAAGATAATGCATATGAAATGTTGAAATGTGGTCGATATGTTAGTCAACAACATGACAATGTAGGTGAGCACACCCCATTTGGTAGCAAAGTTGGTCTCAGACCAAGCATCAAGGTGAACTTGCACTTGATTATAGCCCAAAAAACCATCCAAGAAGCTATAAGCTTCCTTTCCTGCTACACATTTTAACATATGATTGTGTATTGTAGTGGATAATGGTCTCCTTTCATCCCATGTTGAGCTTTTTATAGTTAATACATACTCAAAACTTTTCATTTTTCTTGAGTACCATAAGAATGGATGATATCTAGTCTATATGCTCAATGTCATAGATGAATCCTACCTTGTGAAAATTTTCCAATTATTATGGAATGTGTTGCACGTAGCAAGGATTCGTGGGATAGGGTCATTGTTTGATGGGCTTAGCATTTGATTTCAAAAGGATTGTGTGTATCATTACTTGGGGTGATATGTCCTTGAGGTTGGAGTAGTTCCAAGTGAGCACAATACTCCTTGAGTAGATCTATAAGATGTTGGTCACCTTATGAATATAAATCATTTAAGGGATTTCCACTAGCTTAGTAAGGTTTACCTCCTTTATCTTTGTTGGGCCCTTAATGGGCTTGCTGGTTAGACTCCTTCCCTCTTTGCACCAAGCAAAACAATGACTTGATCTTCTTTATTATACCTTGTAAATCATTTAGTACCCAGTCCTTCATAAGTTGTGTATTCTAGATCCAAGGATGTCTAAGCAACATATCATACTCCACCCCTTTCATTATGAATGAAGTTAACCAAAAATTGTACCACAGTGATTTTGACTAGATAATCTTTCAGTACACCTTGTGGAAAAACCTTGAATCCATCGATGATAGTGAAATTGAAATAAACGAGTTTGATTGGTGGTTCTTCTTAGGCACATAGTAGACTTTCATTAACTATGCTCACTCTAGGTCCCATATCAATGATTTCTTGCTTAATAGAGTCCTTAAGGGCTTCCACCAAGAGGGTGGAGTAATGCTTTGCCCCTTCCCAAAAGGTGTTGGACCCCAAGGATCCTAGCAAAGGTACATATTGGAAGCTAGATTGTGGATTTCATATTGATAATGTAGGATTCTCTCCATCCATCTACTTTTTGAATGTCTATTGTATGGCAAGACTTCCTTTTATCAAAATTCCAAGAAAAATCGAGATGTTGGTGGATGGAGGGTCAAGATAATGCTAGACTCTATCTCTTGATATTAGAATCTATGTTTCTTGCACCATTTGGAGTAGTAATATCTCTCTCATGTGTATGCTTGCCAAAGTAGAGTGGTTTAGTGGTAGAGTTACCAAGATTCGAGGGTTGGGTAGGCAAAGGTATATACAAAGCATTAAAACACTAGGGAGCTTATGTTTTCCAAATCAAGCATAGTTTATAAGTCCTTCTACATTTCTTTTATGCAATCCTTGACCTTATCTATTGTCACCAATTGTTGCTTAGGATTGGTGTATTCTCCGACCTTTTGATGTAGCAGCCTCCTTTGTTTGGGTTGCTATTGTTTCACTTTCTACACTCGATATAGGAAAGTCTGAAGTCAATGCACTTTTGTCTTTTCTTAGCATTCTTCTTACCTACCATTGACCCATTTATTATGATCAATCCCTCAACAGTGACTCCATTTTTTTTGCTCAATGCTCTTGTGATGGTATTAACTAGAATAGGGATGATGTCATAATCCTTGATCATTTCAATGGTGAAGAGACTCAAGGTTACTAATGATACAATTGCCTCGCTATTGCTAGCTTTCTCTCTCATGAAATTGTGATGGATGTGGATGATTTCACATTCATGGCACCATTGATCTACTCCATTTTCCTTTGATTGTTCTTGTCTCCGTGGATAGCACAAGGACACACATCTTGATTATCTATAAATTTAGTATCTATCATTTCCCATAGCTGAATCATTCCTCACTCTCTTCCTAGTCCTAATATCATGATAGCCATGGGCTAATAATCCATTAGGATAGAATAACCCTATTCATCACAACAAACAAAGGTGTTAGTGTACTCCTCTTCTTCTATTGGTTCTTCAACATAGTGGACAAAAGCATCACTAGGAGAATGAGTAATGATTTGGCCTAGAAGTGTGGGGATGTGCAAATGCATACTCACCTTGAGCATCCAAAAGGAAGTATCTCTATTATAATGAATGCACTACATATTTTGATGATATGGTCAAGACACCATAAGGGCTTGTACCATCTTTGAGAGCTCATCATATTGCTTCTTGACATCAGCCATTAGGTCTTGTGTATCTCATGTTTTTGTCTTGTTGTATCTTAGTCGAGGATAGTTTCTTGTCTTGATTTCTTTCTTGTTGGTGAAGGTCATCAACACAAATTGCTTCATTAAGCACATAATTGATATTGGAATAGTTAAGACTTGAGTTGTCTGCTATGGTTTTGTATATCTTTTTATCTCAAATATATTTTATGAAAGCTTTGGTTACAACCTTGGCAATGGGACTCTCAACAATTGAGACATGCTTATACAAGCTCATTACTTTCAAGACATAGTCCCACATGATTTCTTCCTTTTGTTGCTCAATGTTTATCATAACCAAACAATGAGGTTATCACCATAATCAACCTCTAGAAGAAGCGTTTAATAGAAAGATCTTTGAGCAATATGAAAAAGGATTTCTCTGAAGGCAACCCTCGCACCAAACAACAATTAACAAAAAATTAGGGACAAAGCATGCAAAATCTATGCACATGGTGTTGCTATTGATCTCAAAGCATGAAAGAACCACAAAACTTGCTCTTAACCAATGAACAACTCATCATCCTCCATAGTTTCAACTTTTATGCACAAGGAAAGAGAAAAGTGGAAAAGGGAAAGAGCGAAAGAATATTTTGAATAGAAGAGAGAGAAACGGGAAGATAATTTTTTGCACCACTAGAAGAAAGAATGTGGGAATGTTGAGAGAAGGGAGAGAAAGAGGCACAAAAATCACGTGTGTACTCCACCCCACTTTTTTCAAAAGAAGCCAACACCCCTTCATATTTTTATTATTTCTTCAGATTCTTGATGGATCTTTATTTGTAAGGCTTTGGCCTTCATATTTTAATTATTTCTAGCTCTTTGCAAATGCACTTACGTAAACTTTTATGCATACAATTGGCTTTAATGTATGTGACCCCCTCATGTAGGGTGTATTTTAGTGATTTTGCAATACAATAAATATTATTCTCTTTACAAAATATGAAATTATGTGTATGTATGGATATTCTTGTGCCTTGTTTTTGTGCTTCTTTGCATGTCATCATTTTCTCCCACAGTGAAACGTGAAGGGTCCTTGGGTTGCAAACCTTATCAAAGAAAACCATTGTCCAACACAAAGCACTTCCAAAATTGTTAGCAAAAAAACTTTGATGACAATGACAAGGCCTAGCCATGGTAGGTATAGGGACTCCATAAGCATGACCACTAGAGTAAGGAAACTCCTACCTCAATCATACTTCCACATTGAAAAACCTGCATAGTCTTCAAAAGATAGGGTTCACTCTTCTGCAAGGGATCAAGAGAACAACTTCACCATCCAATGAAGAAATAATAATTTCTATTTTATCTTTTAGGGTAGTGTGCTTGATCTTTAAGGTGGCTATCATATGGGAAAAGGATTAGGGTGAAAGCTCAGGGTTACAAGTTAGCCAAGAAAAGAAGAGGGAAGTGAGAGAAAAGGAATGCATTGGAGCATACCCTTAAAGGATATGTCTTTTCTCATTTTTTATTTTGTCTAGATTTTTCTTTTATAGTTTATGTTGGTGTGTCTATCCATTACCTCTTGTAGGTGGAAATAGATTGGTGGAAACAAATGTGGAGATAGGATTAATGGAGAGAGGTTGATAATATGCAAGAAGACTTTAAAGGATATACTTTTTAATTATTATTTTAATTTAGTTTAGTTTTTTAAAGGGTTTTTCTCCTCTGCTTTTGCTTTGGGATGAAAGGGATGTCATGATGATGCTTGCAGTCATAACTGACAAGAGCCGCACTAGATCTTCTTGTTCTTGTTGTTGTTGTTCTTGTTCTTCTCCTTTCTCTTTGCAGCCTTAAATTATTCTTCTTCTCCTTTCTCTTTATGAACCTAATTTCTTCTTCTTCTTCTTCTTCTTCTTCTTCTTCTTCTTCTTGCAATCTTAATATGCCCAACACTTAGATCTTTGGCCATGTTTTGCCTCTTCCCCATTATGATTTGAGCCCTATCCTTGCTCACATACCACCTATACTAACAATCCTCTTGAAAAGAGGCAGGGAGGGAGCTAGTCATTATGAAGGGCTTAATCTATATAGTTTGTTGATGGAAAAGATAGGGGAGGAGGAGATAACCTGACTTGAGACTGCATATAATGGAGGTGCTTGGCCCCAATGGGCAGAATCTGCTAGCGAAGCCTCTAGCTTTGGCTTTGGGACTAAGGAAGGAGGCTCTCAACATTGCTAATATGATCATAATCCGGTGTTAATCCATGTAATGGGAAAGAAAGATCATTCTAGGACACATTGAGGGAGAGTCCCAAATGGCTAGACATGCATGAACCATGTTCACATCATAAGGGGTTGCAAATGAGGATGGGAAAATCTATTGGTAGATGGCTACTACTATCAAAAGAGTGGCACATAATGCTACCAATTGATGTAGGTGTCTTGCTAGGCAAATGTCTATTGTAGCATATAGGCATGTTGTTGCTCCTCTTTGACCAATCTATGACCTGCCTTGCTGCGTTTGTCCAAAGAGAGATGGTGGGGAAGGAGGAGCTAAGGAAGGATGTCATGAAATAGGCCATTGCTTGTATGTTGGAGAGGCACATGGAGGAGGAGATAAAGGTGAAAGACATTGCATGTGAGGAGGCACAATGAGATTACATTTTCTTCTCTTGCTTTTCAAATCATAAGGATGCCCATCCCATAAGACATCCTTGCTAACGTTCTTCTTTGTTGGCTCCTTCTTCCACTTATGCTATTGCTTTGGCTACTTCTTCTCTTCTTCTTCTTCTTCTTCTTCTTCCTCTTTATTGCACCCTTTGGAGCAACCTTGGGGGTTGTGGATGGATAATCTTGGTAAATCGAAAGGGTTCATCTCTCTCTCTCTCTCTCTCTCTCTCTCTCTCTCTCTCTCTCTCTCTCTCTCTCTCTCTCTCTCTCTCTTTGTTCTTCCTATGGCCACATCTTGCATATACCATGGGATTTGGCTCATAGCTTAATATGCACCACTACTAGAGGCATTGAATCTTCTTGAATAGTAGCACACCAATTTTGTTAGAATATAAGCATCCATAGACTAGATACCCTTGTGCAATACCTGCATGCATGCAATTTGCAATGGTACTCTTGGTGTGATGTTAATAGCACATAGGGATAAGGGTTCGATCTTCTTTTTCTTGGGTTTTAAGGTTAGCTGTGGGTTTTTGGGTGATGTCTCCTCCTTTCTTTTGAAAAAAGGTGTATGAAGGGGTGCTTTTTGTACCTTCTGAAATGAACACTCTGAAAATTCACCCTTTCCCTTTGCGTCTATCAACCCAAAAATATTTTGATATACTTAAAAACACCATAGCATGTATATGCTTGCAACCATATCTTCCTATTTTACACTTTCACTCTTGGTTGAAGTGCTATTATCTTTCAAAAATTTTCCTTTTAGAATTTTTACATTTCTTTCTTGGTCTACTCAAGTACATGTGCTCATAAGAGAGGCCTCGGTCATAACTGATTTGTTGTTTTTCTTATTTTCCATCTTCTCTCCTGGTTGTTACTCCTCATTGTTAATTCTAAGGAGTTATCTCCTTAATGCTAGAAAAGGTAAACTGAATTGGAAGAGACATCCATGATAATGATAGAGATGTGACAGAGTTGAGTAAGGCTAGTGTAAAAGCCCTTTTCTCTTTGCCCAAACCATAACTTTCTTTAAATTACTCTCCTCTTGTTAAATCTAGGTCCCCTTCTCTTATGTAAATTCCTTCTTCTTTCATTGCCCTTCATTTAGTGAATTGAGACTAGCTTCTTCCCCAACTATGCACCAAAACATGGAGGTCTCTAAAGAACACCAAAGAAATGGGACAAATACTACAAGAAAATCTATCTTAACACACCAACAATCTTGTTCTTTATGCTTAAGGAAACCACAAGAAGAAAAGGAACACCATGAATATGAATTCTTTATGTAGCATCATGGAACGAATCTCCCATGGATTTATCATAACAAATTTGTATACTATCCACCAATCACAAATGAAATGAACACAAATGAATGCTCAATATTGAATGGAAAATGATCACATAAGATCCATTATTCATGATTCGTAGGTTTCTTTCTTCAATCTCTCACAATCTCTCGTAGTACAATGTTTGTCATAGAAAATTATCTGTCTTTTTCTCAAGCTCTCTCTTACATATACTCTCAATCACTATCAATCTTCTTTTTATCCAATTGATCTCCTTTCTTATCAGAAGATGTCTCTATGCCTTCCTATTTATATCTCCCTTGTTAACACTAATTATGATTCCATCCCTATGCTTATTTTTCATCCTGCACTAGCTCCTCATATCCTAGTATTTACCTCTTGTTCCTTTCACACTAAACCTTTTGTTTTGCCTATTTCTCCTGATCCTCCTATTATTTATCCTGCTCCATCCACCTTTCCCATAGAATCTCTTCAAATTTACTTGTTTTCTTTCCCTCCTTTTCAAGCATCCTTAGTGCCTAATATTTCCACTTTCTATGATTTATCCTATCATCCTCTCCATTGTTCAACTATGATTCCCTTACCTCAATCTACTATGTTTATATAAACATTCCTCCACCATCAATCATGGATACCACTGGGTTTGATAGTGATATACCTTGTCATCAATATTGGACTTTACAGGATTCTTTAACATGACTAGTTTTTAATTGACATTTTATTTCAGGATCATGGGATACTTTGTTTGCATGTTCAACTTGCTACCTTCAGTTTGCTTAGATATATGCCCATGCTATATGTCCAATTAGGAGATGTTTTTGTGAGTTTGGCTACTCACTTTTATTGGTATTTGACTTTTATGCATCAACAATCACATACAAACATAATGAAGTCTATCCCTTCTCTTCTTACTTTATTCAACTTGCTACCTTCAATTTGCTTAGATATATGCCCAGGCTATATGTCCAATTAGGAGATGTTTTTGTGAGTTTGGCTACTCACTTTTATTGGTATTTGACTTTTATGCATCAACAATCACATACAAACATAATGAAGTCTATCCCTTCTCTTCTTACTATCAATCCTAATGAGAATGTATCAGCTGCTAAGATAGATGTGTTGTACTATTTTGCTTTGGCCTTCCCTACTAGGTTTGTTGTTTTGATGGAAAGGATGTGTTGTCTCCAATTCCTTTAGAGTGTTTCTCTCTATTTTGTGGATGAGAGTAGATTATTGGAGAGATTGAAGCTTAGTATGTAGTTTTAAAAGAAATATCTTCATCCTAATAAGCAAGTGGATTAGATTTTTTATGTATCTTAATTTTTAATAAAAAACCTTCTTTTCACTCTCCAAATTGTTGGGGGAATTATGCCATTTTGACTACTTATCTTGTGAATGTGGGTTCAATGTTCTGTGGATGTTTTGTCTACTATGAGAGATGTGTATGTGTGTGAGAGTTATCCTTGTTTATGAGGAGGAGGTTGGAATTAAAGCAGATCAAAGTATCGTTGATGATGAACCATCACATCCTCCTCTCTAAAGGAGGATGTCAAGCATGACTTTTATACCACAAAGTCTCCTAGACATATGTCTACAAACCATTTGAAAGGCTAAGTTCCAAAGTGTGAACATAAATGGTTTCCTGTAAAATAATATCCCCCACATAAAGATTGATATCCTCCTCATGAGGGATCTGCAAGTCTCCTATAATATACATGAATGAAAATAATTGTGCGGCCTTGTGGTAAACTAGATCATCAATAGCACGAGCAAAAATTGATTTAAGTAAATTAGTAGATCAAAGGTTATGCCACCATCTTATGGTGCTTCTAAGTCAACATTGCAAAGAGACATATACATGATAAACTTCTATTGTTGGTATTTAATCCAAAAGGTAGGCAGAAGACTACACAGGATTGGCAAAGCAAATAAAATCTACATACAAATAATCAATATGCTCTTGAAGACGGTCCATCTTAGCAGAAAGAGAATCACTTAATTTGGCTTGCTACTTTAGGCTTTCCAACTCCTCTGTGGAAGATTAAAAAGAGACTACAAGGGCAAGGGGAGGAATAGAAAGTTTAGTGACTTTACATTGTAATTGCTCAATTATCTTCTATTCTGTTTGTAACAATTTCCTTTGAATGTTGCAATTCACCCTCACGATTACCAAGCTTAGAAGTTAAAACAACCATATTAGAGGTAGCGCAGAATCATGCTCTTGTGTCAAAGGAGGCTTGAACATCCTTGGCAACAACTAAATTTTTTGTCATCAAAGCAATACCCTTTTGATGGGCATCCAATAGACTTGTAGCTTTGGTCATCTCCTTGTGAATACTTAGAGTAGCTCATTTTGATACTAAATTCTCCAAAGATTTACTCAATTGACTAGTCAAGGAATCCGCTTTTTCTTATAAAAAGGTATAGACTCTTATATACACAGCTTAGAGAGAAGAAGCCATTATTGTTTCTAACATTTCCTATACACTAGAGACCATATGTGAGAGCATGGGCCCATACAATACTATTTTTAACAATTATAGAGTTTGAGGGTCAAGTTGCATTTCCCTTTATGCTGCAAGTAGATCAGTGCAAGAAAGGAATGTAGGAAGGGAACTAGTAGAAATATCAGATGCAAGAACTAGTAGATCAATGCAAGAAAGGAGTGTAGGAAGGGAACTAGTAGAAATAGCGGATGCAAGAACCTATACAGAAGAAGGATCAAGAACATGAACAGAACAAGGAGGAGTTTATAGGCGAGAATATTTCTTGTGGATCACCTTGGTATGAGATTTACATTCTCATTATAATTATCTTGCATTGGAGGAGGGGAAGAAAATAAAGGTGGAGGTTGTATAGAAGTATCAATAGAATCAGAAATATGAATGCCACCTGGGGGAGGCTTAATGATAATCACCTTTTGAGGAAAGCCCCATAAAAGACATTGCTAAGCTAGCCTTTCTGAAATCATTGAAAATGTTGAACCATCTTTTTAAAAGAAATTGTATCTAATTAAACTTACTACCCTCAAGGATCTTGATAAAAGCAATAAAAAGCTCATTGGATAGGCATTTTCATAAAATGATCATGTAAGAATTGACATAACTACTTCCATACATGAGAAGAGATATTAGCCATTGACACCCTTAAACTAGTAGTGACTTTGTTGGACACTAATGGTAGGAGTCTCCTTTTGAAGAAGAGCAACAATCTCCTCGCCTAATAATAGATTGTCGCCACTAGGAATAGGAGAATCAACAAGGGGTAAAAATAGGGCCTCATTGATATTGTTAGAAGATAAATAGAAGCTACGACCATACCCCAAACCTGAATGCTTTTTATAAGATTCCAAAAAGAAATAACAAAGTTTGGCATCCACAAATGGGAATGTGAGGGCAACAAAATGATGAAAAACAGCTCGATGAATACAGTTAACTTCCAGCAACAAGGAATAGAGTCGTGAACCGGTAGTGGGACATGTTGAACCACCATCGGTGGGGGTACCATTTAGACTACACAGGATATATCACATACGCACAAACTAGGAAGACATAAAAGGGAATTCTTACAAAATTGATACAAAAAAAAACTAATGAGAGAAATTCAAGGAAAAACCCAAATCGACCAAACTAGAACAAAGGAACCCCCCAAACAATCCACAACCTACATAAAAATTTTGATATGACCTACACATACATGCAACAAATAACTTCATAATATGCAAACACATAAGTCCTGAAACCCCATAGCCAAATACACAAAATAAAATAAAATATCAATCATACCACAAACCTTGACACTGACTCGTGACCAAATACAAATGACAACAAACTCGCAAGAACCACTAGATTGACAAACAAAATAGATAGGGACTAACAAGACCAACATTAGCAAATAACCCCATCTCTATACGTGCATTTTGTCAACCTATGGTGCGGTGTAGTGAGTGTGTGATTGCTAACCGTATTCCTTTTATGAGTTGAAAAGTTAGGTGGTAGATAATTTTAATTTACTCATTAATATATGGTGAATCAAATTTTGTAACTCAACAGGGGTCTCTAAAAATACAATTCATTTTTATAATTAGGTGATCTTTGGTGTAAAGCACATGTATGCATGATAGAGTGGGGGTTTATTTTATTACAATTTAATGTGTTTGTAGCACTCATGCATATACACATGTGACGACTTTAGTTCATTTTAATTTTAAAAATTAGCTGAGATTAGAGTGCAATGTGCTTGTACAATGATGGGGTTCCTTTTATAAATTAATGGTCAATTTGATTTAAATTATAATTTATGGGGTGCATTGAAAGGTGGGTTTGGGTGGTTTTAAGGAAGGAGGGAGAGGAAGCGGTGGGTGGAGGATGGAGGAGGTGGGGTGGGAAGGAAAAGAAGAGGAGGAGGAGTAGGCAGCAGAAACAAAGGTGAAGAGACATAGGGCCACAAGGTTTCATTGGGCATTCTCAACAAGGTGTGAGTGGCTATTAGGCGTGTCTATGTTAAGTGTTCCACCTCTTCGAGACCATCTTACCAATATCAAGTGCCATTCATGGCATTCATGGTTAGCAATGTGCAAGTTAGGGACTAAGAACTCTTTGAGCATGATGGTATCTATAACATATGAAAGTTGGAACGGGGCTTTGTCTTGTAAGCTATATGATGGGCCCATAGTGCTGCCATGAGCTTACGATCACTTCATTGAGGAAGTATGTCCCTTGATCACCTATGATTTCAATTGGGAAATCAAGCCATGAGACAATTTGCTCCTAGAGGAACTATGTAATGGTTTGTGCATCGTTTTTATGGGTTGCCCTGGTCTCAGCCCAATTAAGAATGTAATCAGTGGTGGCAACGATGATATATCAAGCCAGTGAGTACTAGCAGCTTAGCTAATGGATCCCATGACCTTTATGCCCCATTTTTCAAAAGATTGGTGGACAATTATCAGTGTGAGTTTCATTTTATCATGTCAAATAGGTAACTTCATGCATTGTCACTCATCACAATTTTAGACAAATTTGGTAGCATCCTTAAAGAGAGTGGGCCATCATAATTGGGCTTGAAGTACTTTTTTGGGATGTGGTGTTTGTGTCAAAATATCCTCCAACTATGCCATTGTTAGCTTCTTCCAACACATCCTCAGTTTCATGCTCGCAAACACACTGCCTTACGAGATCGTCCTGTGGTCCTAAGTGATACAACTGACCTATGATCAATTGGTAGGGTTGGGTCTTAATCAGGAGAAGTATTAGTTGAGCTTTTTCAATCAGTCATTTTGGTAGGCCTTGATCAAGGATATGTACAATGTCATCAACCCAATAAGCCATGTGATTTGGCCTTAAAGAGGCGAGCTTCCTAGTTAACATGGAACATATGAGCATCAAGGAGTTGTTTGTTAATACTTGTGGCCTTCTCACCACTGGTCACTCATGATAAGTGATTGGTAATGAAGTGATGTTTCCCTTTCCATGCAACAACTAAAAAATCCAACTCTAGTAGTAGCAAGAGCCATCGAGTGATGCATCTCATCTCACGGTTTATTTACAAGGTATAGCAATGTCTAATGGTTAAAAAGAAGGGGAATGGCATAGCAAGGAGATAATGATGAAAATTTTCATGGCCTAAACCATCGTTGACCCTTCTCTTTCAGTGGTATAGTTCATTTCTACCTCTATGAACTATCAACTAGCAAAGCTCATAGGGAAACCCATATTGTGCTTATTGAGTTGACATAGCACTTCTCCAATAGCGATTTCAGAGGCATTGACATGTACATGGAATGTTATCATCCAATCGGAGGCTCTTAAGATAGGAGCAGTCATAAGAGCCTTTTTTTAATGCTTTATAAGAAGCTTGCAATCCTCCATCTAGGCCCAGGTTATCAATAGCTTGTAGAGTGGTCATGCGACGGAAGCATAGTCTAGCATAAAGCACTAAGCAAATACCCCCCACTCAATGGCAAAGGTACTTTTCAGTCTATTGTTCGAGTGGACTTTTACTTGATTATATCTTGAAAACCTATCTAAGAATTTGTAAGCTTCCTTTCCTGTTACCCATTTGATCATGTGATCAATGTATGGTAGTAGATAGTGATCTCTCTTGGTTGCAGCATTCACTTTCTTATAATTAATGCATAGGTGAATTTTTTTGTTCTTTTTGAGTACCATACAAATCGATGATACCTAGTTTGTATGCTCAATTTCATAGATAAATCCCACTTTTTCTAACTTATTGATCTCCTCCTTAGCGTGGTGGGCATATTGAGGATTCATCAAATAGGGTCATTGCTTAACGTGCTTGGCATCATCCTTTGAAGGAATCATGTGGTTGAGAATTTGCAGGAGAATACCCTTAAGGTTAGAATAGTTCCAAGCAAAAACATCATGATATTCCTTTAGCAAGTTAAGTAGTTGTTCCTATTGGGAATCAAGGGCAATGTACTTGACCATTGGGCCTACCCGCCCCACATTGTACTCTATGTACTATATACTTATCCAGAAAACCAAAAGAGGTACACTATTGCACACGCACACACACACACACACACACACACACACACACACACACACACACACACACACACACACACACACACACACACACACACACACACACACACACACACACACACACACACACACACACACACACACACACACACACACACACACACACACACACACACACACACACACACACCTACATAGCATCCACCATTGAAGCTCCTGATCCATGCACTTCAAACTGGTATCAGGGCTCGAGATTTGAGAGCAGGAGCTTGCACAGCAGGGGAGCAACAGTTAGCTTGAAAGCTCGCAGCTATGGCAGCCATGGCAGCTCTTCATTGAGGTTTGTCTTGATCTCATTTGCTTTGGCATCTATCAAGGCACCTTTGAACCTCATCATGGTAGAGTTGGGGCATTATTGAGTGTGTCTTGAGCTCCTTTGGAATAGCACTTCAAGCTGGAAACAGGACAGCCATGTCTCTTTGCTTCTTGTGATGCATAAGCATTACCATTTCCTATGAGCTTCAAGAGGGAGCTTGGGAGGAGGGTCATTTGAGACCCTCCCATATTAGCATTAAGTCATTGTATCCTTCCACCCCTCCCAACTAGCCAAGTGCCATCACGTTAGCAGCCATGAGTCTATCTCAACTCTAGACAGATTGACCATAAGTCACTATTTTGCTCATAACTTGAGTTAGAAAACTCAGATTCAAAAAAAAGAAAAAGAAAGAGAAGCTTGCTTCAAGTTCTATGACTTTGTATAAGAGCTTGTGAGTTGATTTTGAGTGTATGTATGTCTAAAATTACAAACACAGAGGCTATTTTCTGAGGACAGTGTATACAGATCTTGGTTGCAAGTAGATCAGCCCACTATCTTGATCATCACCTTCATCATTGGCAACTCCAAGACCATGATTGGATACTGAAGAGCTCACCCTTGAGCTTGGTATTTGATTCGAGCTTGGCAGTGTTTTACTCAGTTTCTTGGATTGTTCATAATAGTTTACAGGGCAACATTGATAGTTCAGGCATATGCTTGAATAGCATTGGATGTTTGATGCTTATACATGCCCAAATGGATGCCTACTTGTCATGGGATGTTATGCCTACCATTTGGTACTGATTTGGAGCTAACTTTGGTATTGCCATTGCTCATTTTGATAGTGAATTCACTGATGTAATAGCAGGGGATGAATGCAATTTGTCAGTGAATGACATGCCTATTGGTTGCAGACACTATCTCGGGTACTCAATGTGATGTCTAGATGCTTATCTTGGATGCCATATACCTGGGAATGATTTTGGGGATGTTTTGAGCTTGGGGCATTTCGTCTTGGTTGGAAAAGTACAATTTGCAAGTACCATAATAGAGAGGGTATTTTGGACAATTGAATGGTTCCCATTGAGGTCCTTGTGTACTAATTTGGTACCGATATTGTTGACATATGCTTGGGCATTGGGTGCACATGCTTTATGCCTCATTTTTAGGCTAAAACAAATCAGTCTATGTAGGCATTTTGGTGTTGATAGTGAATGTCAGATCTTGTCGGTCAATTTGCATTTCTTCTTGGTCACTTGTTTTTTGATAGATTTGACTTATCTTCTTATCATTTGAGCTACAATTATGGTTGGCAATAGTGACAATAGTCATCTTATGCACATCAAGAAGCTTGAAGGGGCACATAACTTTTCAATTTGGTAAAAGTAGTGCTACAATGTCTTGGTGCAAAAGAAATAGGTGAAGCCTATCAAGTTGAAAGGAGCATGACCAGCAGACATAGAGCAAGAGGATTGGGATGAGCTGAATGAACTGGCTCATTCAACCATTGAGCTTTTAGTGTCTGATGCTTTGTTGTTCAACATAGAAGGGCTTGATTCTACCTATGCCATTTGGAAGTAACTGGAGGAATTGTATGCTAAGAAGGATGCTGCAAGTAACTTCTATTAGTTGAAAAATTGATGGATTTATGCGTGGAGGGGACAGCCATGTTTGTACACTTTAGTGAGTATAATTCCATTTTCAACCAGTTGGTTGCCTTGAAGTTCAATATCGATGATAAGTTCAAGGCTACTCTTTTGTTATGTACTCTACCTAAAAGCTAGGATGCTTTCAGGATAACCATGAGCAACTTGAATGGTATGATGTTGTACTCTAATGTAGAGAGTTCTCTACTCATGGAAGAGATGAATTGATAGAACAATGCATATAATGTCATCCAATGCTTTGCATACTAGAGGCAAGTCTCAATAGAGGGGAAAATCTGAAAGCAAAGGATGCAATAAATCTCGTGGGAAAGATGTGGAGTGCCACCATTGTGGCAAGAAAGGGCACTTTAAGTGGGAATGCTTTAAGTGGAAGAAAGAGAAAGGAAAGATTAAGAAGACTAATGATAGCAAGGATGAGAAGGAGGACAGTTAGCTAGCTAAGAAGAGTAGTGTCAAGACTGAAGAAGTGAATGTAGTCGACGGCCATGAGAGCGACAATGGTCATGATCTACTCCTTGTCTCTTCTTGCTTTAGTGTACATGCCTTGGTAGTAGATACGGATGATGCCATGCATACTTAGATCTTGGATTCAGGTGCCTCATTTCATGTCACTCCTCATCGTGAGTGGTTCTCAGACTACACTGGGGGTAGACATGGTGTTGTCCACTTGGGGGACAACTATGCATGTGACATTGTAGGCATTGGCAGTGTGCGACTACAGTTTCAGTCATGGATCTGTCTTTACTGTTCAGAATGTACAACATGTATCCCAGCTCAAGAAGAGCTTGATCAGTACTGGGTAGCTAGATGATGATGGCTTTCATGCCACATTTGGTGATGGGAAATGGAAGATTTGTAAGGGATCTAGGATTATGGCCACCAAAGGCTCAAAGAGTGATACTTTGTATCTGCTACATGTATCTAGTGTGCACGAACATGTTATTGCCATTACCGAGCAACCAAGTGTTTCCTTGTGGCATGGCCAGTCGGGACACATGAATCAAACTGGAATGAAAGTACTTACTCGTTTGGCCTTGTCTTTGATATGCTAATTTTGAGCACTATGATCATTGTGTTTATGGTAAACATGCACAAACTTCACATAAAAAGTCTCTTTCATTGAAATATTTGCCTTTAGAGTTAGTACATTCAAATGTATGTTAGATGCTAGGGTTATCTCCAGGGGAAATAAATACTTTGTCACCTTTCTTGATGATGCTACATGGAAAGTTTGGGTGTACCCTATTGGTAGTAAGATTGAGGTTCTTGACAAATTTAAGAAATCCCTAGCATTGGTTGAGAACATGACACTTAAGTATCTTTGCTCTAACAATGGTGGGGAATACACGTCCAAAGCCTTTCAAGACTTTTGTGATAGAAAAGGGATCAAGAGGGAGCTCATTGCCCTTCATAATCCACCCCATAATGGATTTGCAGAGTGTATGAATTGGACCATTTAGGATAAGGTCCATACTATGTCGTCTCATGTTGCATTACCCCATGGTTTTTGGGCATAGGTTGTTTCTTAACTAATCGGTCACATTGAATAGGTCTTTGGGGGGGACAGTCCCTCAGGAAGAGTGGTCAGGAAAGCCACCTTCATATTCTCATTTGAGAGTGTTTGGCTACGAGGCCTTTGTGCATGTCCGTAAGGAGGAACGCAGCAAACTCCAGCCAAAGTCATGTAAATGCATTTTCCTAGGATATGGTGATGAGGGTGGAATGGGGTCCCGAGAAAAGGAAAATAGTATGCAACAATGATGCAATCTTCCGTGAAGATTGCATGCATAAGCAACCTAAAAATACAGAGGAGGTTAGAAGGGTTGTTTTCAAGGAAGATATACTTGTTGGATAGTGGATTGTGACTAGTAGACATCAACAAATACTTGCTATAAATGACCTTGAAAATGCAAGAAGGATGCTGAAAACGGTCAGTAAGGTATTGGCCGTGATGCCCCATAGTCTCAGATAAAAACATGCAGTTTGGACAGCCAAATGTGGTAGGACAGCATGCTGAAATTTTAGGATAACAAGCTGTAAATGGGGATTTGCAGGCCCCACAACCCACAAATGTAGAATCTTTGCTTTGCAAGTCAACCCAACCTTCAAGACCACCTCATTGGCTTGTTCCTGGTGATCCGTATGCTATTGATTATGCCATGTAACTGACTATGGTGAGTTGTCATGCTTCAAGGAAGCAATGACTAAACAAGATAGCAAGAAGTGGTTCAAAGCTATGCTATTAGAGATGGAATCTTGTGAAAAGAATGGTACTTGGGATTTGGTGCATCTGCCTAAAAGGTGGAAGATTGGTGCGCAGATCGGATGCCGTATGCTTGCGTAGTGAATGCCGAAAGGTCCCCAAGAACAAAAGAACTTTACTTTTTGCACAAAACTCAAGGTAAAAAGCATGCACGATATGAACAAGAGACCAATTGGGTGCAATCTCCCCCCATGCCTTGTGTGAGCGCTCCACAAAGCATGTATTTTATGTATTAATCATCTTTAAGCTCAAGTAATAGCCCAAATTACAAAATAGCACGCTTTTGGCTTTTGAGTTTGCTTTAGTACAAAATAGAAATAAAGCTAATGGGTGGCGCCCAAAGAGTCAGGCATACCCAATACAATGTCCAAATACAAATATCATAATCGTGTGCCCATGCGCATACAAAATAATAAATAAATATCCAACGCCTCAATAAATAGGCACGACAAAATATAGGCGCCATGCCTAAGGTATGCGCCCATCAAAATATAAGTGATAACTCGAATACTCGCTATCCTCCAATGCTTTCCTCCGCCATTGCTGCTATCTCTACACATCAACTGAAGCATTCACAATCGTTAGTAAAATAATACAATTAAACCGACAAAAGTGAATACCTAGTAGTCTTCAGCTACATAAATAAATCAACTGGTTAGAAATCAATCCTAACCTTAATTTATTACGAGTGCGCACTCTAAACTCATAAACGTTTATTAATTTAATATGTATTTTACGGAATCGCCTGCTATGGAATCACCTATGTACACACTAAATTAATGAAACGCCCGAAAAGGATAGGCGTCCCCATCAACTTCTCGCACAAAGAATCCACTTTGTGTATGAACCCCGGTCAACAAAGTTTACGGAATCTAGGTGCTAATTTCACAACTGGGTGTTTATCTACACTTTGTAATCTATGTTTTTCTATTCTCAACCAAACATAGTCATCAACTTTGAAATTCATTGCTTGTCTTTTCTTATTGGCTTGTTTGGTATATGATTGCTGGGCTTTGGCAATCATGTCTTTAACCTCATAAAAAATAGTAGCATGCATAGTAGCAATTTCATCAGCACTCTGAATTCTATTTGATAAAGATGTAATAGGTGTAGACAATCTATAACCATAAATCACTTCAAACGGTGCTTTCTTTGTAGATGTGTGTGGTGTATTGTTATATGCAAACTGTAGTAAATGCAAATGTGTGTCCCATGTCTGTGGTTTAGAAATAGTGTAAGCACGTAAAAGATCTAGAATAGTACTATTAGTGGCTTCTGTTTGCCCATTAGTTTCAGGATGAAATGCAGATGAAAAATCAATTTTTGTTCCTAGGTTAGCAAACAAAGTAATCCAAAAGTTGTTACAAAATCTAGAATCACGATAAAAAATAATAACTTTTGGTAATCCATGATTAGTAAAAACAGTTTTAAAAAACAATTGTGCTGCCTGAGATGCTATTAAAGTTTTCTTACATGGAATGAAATATGCTTGTTTACTAAACTTATCTACTACAGTCCAAATCATGTCATGGTTAGCTTTAGTATTAGGTAAACCAGTAATAAAATCCATAGAAATATGTTCCCATGGTCTTGATGGAATAGATAAAGGCATAAGTAATCCATACTGTTTACCATGATGTCTCTTAACTCTTTGACAAATCAAACATTCAGAAACAAAGTTAGATACATTAGTGTCCATATGTGGCCAATAAAAATCTTCAGTTAATGTACGTAAAGTAGATATGATACCTCTATGACCTTGGTATGGAGGACAATGAATCTCATTCAAAACAAAAGATCTAAATGGAACTGTAACACATAATCTCTTTTCATAAAACATGAATCCATCATTATAAGACAGTGAATCAATAGAAATCCAGTTATTTCCAACTAATTTATTCCAATCAGCATGAAAAGTAATATCCTGATGATAAGTATCTTTCATAGGGGTTAGAGAATCAAATGATATAACAGAAATATTATGAATGGTGGGTCTTCTACTCAATGCATCGGCCACTACATTTTCTTTACCTAGTTGATATTGGATAATTGGATGAAAACTCTGAATAAAGGCTGCCCATTTGATATGTCGGTCAGATATTTGGGGTTGGCTAAGTAAATGTCTAATACTTTGTTGATCAGTCTTAATCATAAACTCAGAACCCATTAAGTAATGTTTCCATTGTCTTAAAGCTTGTACCACAGCTAATAATTCTTTATCATATGTGGAATATTTAAGTTCGGAGGGTTTCAGTTTACAACTAGAATAGGCTATGGGATGACTATCTTGCATAAGTACGGCTCCTATTCCAGATCCGCTAGCATCAGTAACTACTAAAAAGAATGGTCTATTAAAATCAAGTAGTTGTAATACAGGAGCATGGGTTAATGCATGTTTCAATAAATCAAAGGATTTCTGTTGATTATCAGACCAATGATAAACAATACTTTTCTTTAAAAATTTAGTCAAAGGCAAAGCAAGCAATGAAAAATTTCGCACAAATTTCCTGTAAAAACTAGCAAGACCTAGGAAAGATCGTAACTCATGCACATTTTTAGGTATAGGCCAGTTCAATATTGCTTCTATCTTCTTAGGGTCAACCTTAATACCATCTGATGATATGATATGACCTAAATATTCAATTTCTGTTTTAAAGAACTCACTCTTTTTCGGATTAGCATACAGTTGATTATCTTTCAATAACTTGAAAACCAAGGACAGATATTCATAATGTTCTTTCTCATTTTGACTAAACACCAAGATATCATCAAAGAATACAATAACACAATGCTGATATTTCAAAAATATACGGTTCGTCATTCTACTAAATGTAGCAGGTGCATTAGTCAATCCAAAAGGCATCACTAAAAATTCATAATGACCAAATTGTGTTCTAAATGCAGTCCTGAATATGTCAGACTTATCTAATCTCACCTGATGACAACCAGATTTAAGATCTATTTTACTAAATATGGCAGAACCTTGCAGTTTATCCATAAGGTCATCGACTCTAGGAATTGGATATCTATTCTTTACAGTGATCTTATTTAAAGCACGATAGTCAATGCACATACAATAAGTATTATTCTTCTTCTTTACCAACAAAACAGGTGCACCAAATGGAGAACTACTATGTCTAATCAATCCTCTATTTAGTAATTCCTCAACTTGATTTTGAATTTCTTTCTGCTCTATCTGGTTATGCCTATATGGTGCTTTACAAGGTGGTTGTGTACCAGGAATTAAATCTATTTTGTGGTCTTCTGGACGTGAAGGAGGTAAACCAGGTGGTAGATCTTCTGCAAAACAGTCTTTAAATTATGCAAGAAATTCTTTATGCCTAGGGTGCAAATTTTTTTCTTTAACTTGCAGTTCATTCACCCAAATTAGATAAGATTTATTACTTTTGCGTAATGCATGTTTAGCTTGAGTATGAGAAAGCAGTGGAAAAGCATTAGATGCATGCATACCATACAATGTAATATGTTTTCCTTGAAAATGAATATTAATTGAATGCGTGGAATAATCTATATTAGGGTTATGCTGATGACGCCAAGGCATACCTAAGATAATATCACTGGACTGTAGTGGTACAACTAGAAAATTAATTCTTTCAATGTATTCACCAATTTGAATTTCTAAGTCATGCACCTCTTGTGTTCCATTATACCTTGTGCCTAAGAATGCTGCTTTAATGCGATAATGCGTAGGAACACTTTGTAATTTCAATTCTTTGACTAGCTTTGCAGAAATAAAATCATTACTACCATCATCATGCAAAATAATCTTTTCTTTTCCATGCACTAAACATTTCATTGTCAATAAAGAATGTGCAGTTGGCATACCTGGTAAAGTATCCGAAGGAGTGGTAATGTCATCTTCATCTTCCGTAAAGTCAAGCATTTCTTCATGTTCTTCATCTTCCATTGCTCCAAGATAGTTGATATGGATAGGTGGCTTCTTCGATTGGCAATTGGCTGCTAGATGTCCAGGTTGGTGGCATTTGTAACACACTATAGGTTTGGCTTTAGATACATTGTTTGCAATGGCAGGAAGTCTAGGAATATTAGGATTTGGCTGTGAAGTTGGCTTGAGGTTTTGATTGGTATTGGATGGTAAAGCAGGTGGTTTTGCCCGAGACTTATGGAAAGATGATGAAGGAAATCGACCTTGATTAAATCTTCTAAAATTTGAATTGAATTGCTTAGATCCATAGTTACCATTGGCTTGAAATTGCTGTGGACGCTTGTCTCTTCCTCGAAGCTTGTCTTCAGTGTCATGAGCTAAAGAAATTGCGTCTTCAAAAGTTGCAGGCTTGAACATATTGACTTCAGCGTAGTAATGCCCAAGTAATCCAGACATATACTTGTGCTTGTGAGTCGCTTCAGGTACGTCTTCAAGCATGCATAACTAGAGTAATGCATTCTAAAAGCGTTCGGTGTATTGAGGAATAGCCTCACGATCTCTTTGCTGAAGAAGGTCCCATTGCTTTATGGCTTTTTCATGGAATTGTGGAGGAAGGAAATTCTGCATAAACTTCTTCTTGAAACTCTCCCAGGTAGTGGGACAATCTATACTCTTATGAACCACGGTCCACCAAAGAGATGCTCTATCCACTAAATGACTAGTGACACACTTGATTTTATCTTTTTCTGCGTAAATGAGAATGACCTCGACCTTGACCTTAACCTTAACATAGTAGTATATCTGAATGACATCTGGCAACTTATTGCACAATATGACGAGCATACAAGGATAAACAAATCATGGAGACCTACATCCAATATCATACCTGATCTTGAGGAGGAGAGGAGGCTAGGAAGGATCACACTGTAGTGCATGGTGAGCTATAACTAGGAGCAACATGCTCAGAGATCATGTTAGGAGAGAGATTAACGAGGTTCATAGGATCCTAGCCATCTCAAGTAGAAACAAAATGGGAGGCAATGCCAATAGGGAGAAAGCCTTAGAAGCAAATCTTACAGTGAGCGAGTTGCTCGCAAGGCAATTTTGCTAGACAACACTAGCATCGAGCAAAGTGAGGTAGCCTTGGCAGCACCATTGCTAGCTGGGGTGGGAGTCACCCCCCATAAGCCAAACAAAGATACCCATAGTTGCCAAGAACCTCAATAAATATCAAGCAAGCAATGACCCCTTTAGCTTCATCGACCATTTTAAGCAGGTATGTGAGGCTAACAATCACATGGATCTTGCTCAATAGGCACAAGCATTTGGTCTTTGCTTAGGAGACAAGGGATGGACTGTTTACCAATCTAGATAATGCCGAACAAAATAATTTCAATGACCTAAAGGATCTCTTCATCAAGAGATTCTTGAAGACAAGATTCTCCTACAACCTCATTGTTAAGCTGATGAATGTCAGCAAAAAAGACAAAGAGGGCATACGAGACTACGTCACTCACATGAGGAGTCTCTACAAAAGGATACCTACAACTAAGTGACCCAATGAGAGAATGTTCTCCACTATATTAATCAACAAGATCCACAATGAAGAACTTTATAAGGCCTTAGAGAGAAACTCTAACCCTTGCAAAGGGATGTGCTGGCAAGAGTCTTTGAGGAGGCTATATGAGTAGATGACTTGCTCAGAGAGAGAAGTGCTAGGGCTACACAATGTAGGAACAACAAATTTAGAAATGCCAAGAGAACCACAATACTTAGCGAACGATGAGTCCCTAGCGAGTAAGATAAAGGAAAGAATACCGACTAGACCCAAGTGATAGTTGATCTAAAGTTAGAGCTGACCAGACTACAAGAGTCATTTTGCAAAGGCTAGTGCAACCTCACGTGCAATGTGTGCATTGTAGAGGGAACCACCTACCATCTAAGTATCCCAATCCTAGGTTCTAGCCTTGTGCAACCTATGAAAGATTTATACATGACACTATGGATTGTCGATTGCCAAGATGATTGCCATACTAGCAACCTTATGCTCAACTATACTATCCAGGAGTTAGGCAACCTAACTTTGGAAAAGGAGCCCCTTTGGCTCTGCCCGCACCTAATGATTCAAAGCCGGTCACTTCAAGGATCGACATCAACCCAACAAGAATCCCTAGACCACCAAAACCTATAGTGACCCACCCACCAAGCGTTGCTTCAATGCACTTTATAAAGGAACCACTAGAGGAAGACTCATATGTGAACCCTTATGTCTCTTATGATGAGGAGGGTAATCCCATATTGATGGACTTTAGGCCTATGCCAATCATAGCTTTAGGCAAAGGGAAAGGTAGAGGCCTAAGAGGAGGTCAAAACCGTGAGCCTATAGCATGTTGGACATGTGGCCAAGTTAGGGCATATTTCATATCACTACCTTGAAAAGGAGCAAGCAAATAGAGAGAAGGATGACTTGAGGTGTCCCAAATGTGGAGTCACACATCTATTCACCGATTGCCCTAGGTAAAGACCCTCCATTAGTTCAACAATCATGCAATCTGTGCTACTCTGACTCTTTTGTGTGACAACAATGCCATACCCACCCCCGTAAATGTCATGACATGAGCCCAAACAAAGCAGGCTGGTATTTTGTTACCTAGACCTAGCAACCTAGATGCAGCCTATGTAGGGAAGAAGAGTCGGAAAAGAAGAAGAAAGAGGACTCATGCAAAAAAAAAACACTCAAAATAGAGAGTGGGACCACTTTAACAAAAGGAAACTAGGTTACGGAAAGTAGGTTACTAATGTAGAAGTAGAAACATCTGCTCTCCTAAGACGAGGGAGAAGGGAAGTGCTAAGGTTGCCTTGACCCTAACCAACAAGTAAAGGCTATGGATGATATCAAAGAATGGAGAAAAGAAGCACAAGCTCACTTGCAAGATGTTGAGCCTATCATTGAGGACGAGATCAATGAACTCTCAACCATGAGCCCACCAGTCTCTCCCATGTACTTGAGAGTAGGAGAGGCAACATCACCACATGCAGAGTCGCATAAGAAAAACATGGATGTCATGAATAGATGACCTACCCAAGAGCATTGGTATGAAGTTCACAAAGCATAGGAGGGAAAGAGGGTTGGCAATTTTCTCACCACACTTATATCAACTCATGTAACATTGCCACTAGGAGAATTGCTTAAGTGAAACCGTGCACTATGGCAAGTGTTGAAGCAATGGGTAGAATGAATTGATAGACATGAACTGCAAGACTTGCCGACCATGACGTTGTGACACACATACCAAGCATAATAATGAACCCAATGTCTAAGTCCCCACAAGTAAATTCCTTTTGGGAAGGTGCTGGAGATACATGGAGTCTTATCTGTCATTGCCTCAGGAGATACAACATGGAAGGGGATAGTAGACACAAGAGCAGGAGTTAGTGTACTTAGCCATGTAGTCTTGCAAGCTTGGGGAAACCCATCGGTAGAAATTTCATGGTTCAATGTCACTCTAGCGAACGGGATGAAGGTTAGACCCTTCGAAGTCCTAAAGGATTGGGCTTTAAAGATAGCGGGAATTGAATTCTATGTGAACTTCATGGACTTCATATTCATGAAGGGAGTGGATTATAATATCCTACTAGTAGGTAGACGTTGGATGAGAAATGTCGAGTGATAGAGGATTGGGGTACTAGCCATATTATTTTTAGGCAATAGATCAAAAGCAGTTTGAGTAGAGATGGACATTTGAAAAACCTCACCGGTGGACCTAGATGCCATCTTTGCCACGCTAAAGGGTGGCTCAAAGGCCAAAAGTGATTATGGACCCCTAACTAAGTACATTCCTTGTCTTGAAGATGAGCGCAACAGCCTCCTCCTTCAAGCAAGCCGGTAGCTCCACAATTCGTGATGCGAGCTCAAGCATCCTCAAGCCTCCACCTCCAAGCTCTATCCTCCATATTGCGCGCAAGACAAAAGAAGAGAAACAAATAGAAGAAGAAGAGAGGAGATGATGGAGAGCTTCTTCTCCAAGATCCCTCACCCTCACACACTCACTCCCTCACACTCTCACACTTCCTCTCTCAAGCACACACAAGCAAGCAAGAAGGAGAGAAGAGGGGAAGAAGAAGAGTCCACTTTAGCCACACACCAAAGAAAGAGCTTCTCATTCACTTTTTGAGTTTATACACAAAACCCTTATCCCTTTGGGTATCCATCCCCTTTTTTACATGACAACCATTGTGGCAAGGTCCTCTTTTCCCATTCTCTTCTAGTTGCCCTTTCTCTTTCCTATGCCCATCTACCCTTTTCAATTTGGACACAGGAGGGAGCTCGGTGCTCTTTTACAAAAGTTTTAGGGGCGCCTTGCATTTAAAAATGTTCTTTTGCCTTTGATTAGCTTTTGAGGCTGCCCTTGCGCCTTTAGCCATTTCCCTTTCTGCTTCTTTCTTTGTGTATGCATTTGGAGTTTTCTTGGACTTCTTTTTCTCCATCTCGAACCGGGGTTAACATTACTCCCCTCCTAGATAAGTGTCAATCCCATGGCACGTTGGGGGTAAAGGTGCCTCTGCTTAGCCGCTCGTGTATTACTACACTGATAGTCACCGCCACTACACACTGCAGGTGGTGGGCACCCATCACCTTCACTTTATTCTTTATTCTTTTAGTGACAGTTTGAATAAAGGAAGGCCCGTCACACATTGTGATTGTTGGAGTTCCCATTTCTAGTCTCTCCCTTTCTTGCTCTTACTCTCCCGCCATAGCTCTCGAGTCCAACCTTCGATCTATCGCTCCCTTTCAACTGGTATCAGAGCTTTGCTTTTCGATTCTTGAGCTTGGTTCATGGCATTCTCAGCATCCCATCGACTCCCTACTTGCATTGGGTCTCCTTCCTGGTAGTCATATCCGACTCCTTTGAGCTCCCGTCACTCCCCATCTTCCCGAGCACCTTCCCGGCATTGTTGGGCACCTTCAGGGCATTATATCAGAGGTATTTGATCATTTTCTTCAGGGTTCACACCTCTTGGAGCTTCCTTCACCTGGATCTTGCTTCCAGCCTATTAAGGCTTGCTGAGGCTTGATGTAGGCCTTTTTTGGCCCTCATTTGTGCCCCCTTTAGGCTCAATTGTTGACACGTGGGACAGCAGAACCCCCAACTAGCTCACGTTTTTTTTTCACATGTTTCAAAATGTGGCCCAAAAATCATTCTTTTTTCAAAATGTGGCCCAAAAATCATTCTTTTTGTAATATCTCGAGCATTCGGAACCCGATTCAGGCAAGGCAAGAGTCTAAGTTGGGGTTTTGGCACGCTTCGGACACGATGGTGATGTCGAATTTGCCAAATTTGGATGAAGAATATTTTTGCAACAGATTTTAGGTCTGAGATAGCATGTATTTGTATGCCTATGATTGTTTGGGCATGACTACATAACTGATTTGATGCCTATTGCATCCCGATTGATTGAGGGATTGAAGCTACATGTAATGCTATGATTTTGGAGCTGATTTTGGTGCTGAAATTCTCAGTTTTGAACACTAAATCACTGATGTACACAATTGGGCTGAAGTCATTTTACTCATGTATACTTATGCCTATGCTTTTCGGGCTATGTTTCGGACATATATGGTGATGTATTGACACTTGGGGCTCGACATACAGCTTGGTTTTGATTCAGAATCATTGGTTGAGATTGAGCTCACTTTGCAAAGCATTTGGATGCTCTGTTGTATGTTGCTTATGTCTGACCGGTCTTGACATGCTTAGCCTATGCCATTACTACATGCTAGTTACATTGTTTGGAGCCTATTGCTACTGGAGCTTGGTCTTGACTTGACCTTTGATTCTTGGAGCTTACTTGAGCTATTTATTGGATTGCCAAAGTTGTATCTTGGGATGTACTTGATGTCTTAAATGCTTATGGATGCTACATACAGATGCTCTACCGCCTACATGTTCGGGATGTGCTATTGATGTATTGTCTTGGACTTATGTCATTGGCACTGTGTCTTGCCTTGGTTTGAGCTCTTGAGTTCATACATACGGATTTTGTGCCAGTGGGAGCATTCTTGAATGCTTATCAGACATTGAGCATGTGGTACTTTTATGCATTGAGCCGTTACATGCCATTGAGTAGTTACAGACACTTGAGACTTTGGGACTTCTTACCTTTTGGGATGATACATCATATGTCTTGGTTCACTGTATGCTTATGAGCTAAGTCTCAGTTTTGGATCCGTATCTTTGTGAACTGACACCTACTTGTGTCAAATTTTGGTAGTGGCAAGAACACTTTGCATCGTTGACTGGGGGGTGTGCCTTCTCATTGATAGATGTTTGTATGACATACTTGGGTGTTGGATTCATGCTTATCGACCATCATATGTTTATGCTATGTCCGCATGATGCCAACTTTGGTCTTGGCAATATCTGATTGCCTTGGGATTCGATTTTGGCACTGTTAGCTCTCTTTTACTAAAATCTGAAATTTATTACATCAAGCATATATGTATGGACTGACATGGATTTTTCATGCTGAAACACTCTGAAATGATGTACTTTCACTAGTACTTGGTGGCCAGCAGCTTTTGATTCCACTTTCCTTACCATTTTCCCTCGATTTTGGTGTTTTTTTGTCATTTTTTGTAGTAAATAGCAAGCAGTTTTGAACTGTCTACAATCTTCCAGCCTGCATTATGGCGAGTTCGTCCCACTGATCATGCTATTTTCAACATCACTAAGCTTGATGGTACGAATTACTCTTATTGGAAGAGCCAGATTTGGTAGGTGTTGGTGCAGAAATCGCAGATCAAACCTTTGAGGTTAAGCGGGCATCCGCCTGCAACTATGCCAAATGAGGAATGACTTGAGCTTGATAAGTTAAGCAAGTCCACCATTGTATTGTCTCTCACAAAACAGGTTCACTATAATGTCTTTGAGGAAGAACAAAGTGCATGGCAGTTGTGGGAAAATATCAAAAATCTCTATGTCAAGAAAAGTCCAGCGAGTCAGATGTATTGGTTGAAGCAACTTATGGATCTGTGCTTGCATGAAGGAGAATGTGACTATGTTTGCTCACTTGAGCCAGTTCCATGCTATACTCAAGAACTTGACTTCGCAGGACATCACTTTTGCAGAGGATGTCACTCCTCTTTTCTTGCTTGGTACTCTTAATGAGTCATGGGATGTATTTCGCACTGCATTATGTGCCTCTACTGCTACCTTAAAATTATCTGATGTTGAGAGTGCTCTTCTGCAGGAAGCGGTTAACCGTAAGAATTTGGATGCCTCTCGTGTGTCTCATGCTATGATAGTTAGAGGCAGGAATAATGGATATGGAAAGCATGGCAGTGTTAGTGGCCGTGGACGGGATTCTCAGAAATCTCGGTCCAAGTCTCGTGGGAAGTCACGTAGCAAATCCCGTGGCAAGAATGCAGATGTTACTTATCACCATTGTGGGAAAAAGGGCCATATTAGGCCACAATGCCATGCATTGCGCAATGAAAGGCGCAAAGATAAGGGGAAAGACAAAGTGCAAGATAAGTGTTCTGATTGCAGCATAGTTCCTGCAAAGTCCAGTGTTAAAATTGAAGAGATCAATGCTATGCAACCTGAGGATGTTGATGATGATGATTATATCCTTGCAGCTTCTTCTAGTGCTTCGCAGATGACAGAGAACACTATATGTATGCACATTGTTGGCTCTTGGACTCAAGTGCATCCTTTTATGTGATACCTTGTCAAGAGTGGTTTCATTCATACCGTACTATTTCGGGTAGTGTGCGCTTGGGTGATGACAGCTCTCTTGATATTGTGGGCATTGGTGATGTTAGGCTGTCGTTTCCTTCTGGCAGCAGTTTTGTTGTGCAGGATGTACGTCATGTACGTGCTTTGACACACAGTCTCATGTCACCTGGACAGCTTGATGACACAGATTATATTGTATCTTTTGGAGACTCTGCATGGAAGATCACTCATGGCAAACTTGTGATTGCGAGAGGTGCCAAGGCTGGCATGTCAAGAATTGCGTGGTGGGGGGACTTGCTCAAATTGTTGCACCGAACACACACAGAATGCACAAGGAGAAGCTCACTCAAGAGACAAGAAGAGAGATGGAGGCCAAAACGTTTTCTTCCTGGTTTCTTCTTTTTCTTCCACACTCTTTACAATGTACACAAAGTATAGATAAGATACAACATAAAGGAAAGTGGCCTACTAAATCAAACAATGCATAACCAACTACACTAGTCAACTGGCGCTATAACTATGCTAGCTGTAAATAGGTGTAACAACTTGAATATAATAAATAATGAGTCAGTGGCCATGTGAGAGTCATAATGACCACCGACGTGCTAAATGTAGACGTGTGGACCCATCTAACTAGGCGGTCCATCATCAATGTCCGCATGTGCTGAGCTTGTCATCTCAACACTCCCCCTCAAGCTAAACTACATCTCTGCAACTCCAAGTAAGCTTCGAAACTTTTGAAGCTTCATATATTGCATAACAAATAGATGTTCATTTTTGTCTTCATTCTATCGTGAAGACGATGCATAGTTTCCTTGGTGCAACTTACCACTACGAATATCATCTTTCTTAGCATAACATTGGGCTGCAATATGACCTATTTTGCCACAGTAGTGACACACAATACCAGAGTTGTTAGAACCTCTGTTCTGCCATCCACCTCTTCCTCTAAAGCTCCCCCTGCCTCTAAAGTTACCACGACCTCCTGAAACTTGTATATCACTAAATTGCTTATTCAATCTGTTTTGCTGGTTGTCACTACCACGTCCTGCACCACGGCCTCTTGAAGAGAACCTGCCACATCTCCTTCCTGAACTGGAGTAGAAAGCTTGGACCTGTTTACCACTTCTTTCAGATGTCTCACTCTGCATCTTGATCTCTTCAGTGATCATAAGGGAGACCAACTCATCGAAATCTGGAAATGGCTTTCTGACATATACAGAAGTTACAAAAGACTTCCAAGCCTTTTCATGGTTAAGTCCACCCAAGGTAGACGATACCAAATTATCATCATCAGGCATTGCATCAATTGTTGTCAATGCATCTGCAATGCTCCTTACCTTCAGTGCATACTCATTGGTAGACATCTTCCCTTTCTTCAATGTATTCAACTCTCGCTTGAGTTGAATCTTTCGTGCCTTTATATTTACGGAAAACGTACTTTCAAGTATGGTCCAAACTACATATGAATTCTCTGCATTTCTGATATGTCCCAACATATTATTGTCAATTCTGTAGACAGCCAATACATGACCTTATTGTCTTTTGCATTCCATTCCTTTCGTGCCTTTGTCTTTTCTGCAGTTGGAGGATCACTCACCTCCGGCTCCTTTGTTCACCTGAAATAAACTCGTAGAGGCCTTTTCCAATAAGGAAGTTCGTGACACGGAACTTCCATGAAGGGTAGTTGTTCTTGTTGAGCTTCTCAACGATGGGGCTTCCACTATTCTCTGCCATTATCACAAAACTAATACCAAACAGCAAGTAAATCTTCTGCAACCCTCGACCTGTAGTGCATAGCAATACACCAGACAGCCTTTTTCACTGTCTGCTCAACAATACATGCAATCTGTTTACAAATAAACCTTATGTTTGCTTCCTGCAAACACCTCAAGAATTACAAATTCGCAATCTGTAACCTGCGCACCCACTTTCGGTCAAAACAACCGAAATCACAGTGTACCCTGAAATTGCTGTCCGCAACCTTGCGGCTCTAAAATGGGGCCTGAAACGGCCTCAGATGCCCAAAATAATTGCGGGAAAGCCCTAAAGGGCCCATCTGTAGAATACACAGTGCTCTTCGCACACAGCAAATCTCACTGCAATCTGAGATTTTTGCTCTACCCTGCTTTTGGTGCCTCCATAGGCACTATCCAAGAGAAAGAGTGGAAGGATGGGAGAGCTTCTTACCCGTGGCTTGCTTGCTCGAACCTTGCTTCTTCTCCTTCACTTCAGCCTTTGAAATCAGCCTCTCTCAGTGGCACGGCTCTGATACCATGTCAAGAATTGCATGGTGGGGGGACTTGCTCAAGATGCTGCGCCGAATATACACAGAATGCACAAGGAGAAGCTCACTCAAGAGACAAGAAGAGATATGGAGGCCAAAACGTTTTCTTGCTGGTTTCTTCTTCTTCTTCCACACTCTTTACAATGTACACAAAGTATAGATAAGATACAACATAAAGGAAAGTGGCCTATTAAATCAAACAATGCATAACCAACTACACTAGTCGACTGGAGCTATAACTATGCCAGCTATAAATAGATGTAACAACCTGAATATAATAAGTAATGAGTCAGTGGCCATGTGAGAGTCATAATGACCACTGACGTGCTAAGTGTAGATGTGTGTACCCATCTAACCAAGTGGTCCATCATCAATATCCACATGTGTTGAGCTTGTCATCTCAACATGGTAGTCTCTACCCCTTGATTGTATTAGCTGCTTCCCTTGATCATGTTTTGTCTGTGGGTTCTATCCCACATGTATCTCTTTGGCATGCACGTTTGGGCCATATGTCTTTGAAGGGAATGAAAATGCTTTCTAGTTTGCAGTACTTACTGCCCCTTGATTATGCATGTTTTGATTTATGTGAGCATTGTCTTTATGGCAGGCAGACTAGGTCTATGCATAAGAATTCTGGTAGGCCACGTATGAGTGAGCCCTTGGGATTGGTACATTCGGATGTCTGTGGGCCCATGCCTTGTCAGTCTATGGGTGGTGCAAAGTATTTTGTTACTTTCATAGATGATTTCTCACAGAAAGTTTGGGCTTATCCCATTAAGCTGAAATCCGATGTCTTGGTTGTGTTTCAGAGATGGCTTACATTGGTTGAGAACTAGTCTGGGTATAGGCTAAAATGCATAAGGACAGATAATGGGGTGAGTATGTCTCACGTGCTTTTGAGCAATTATGTGATGAGAGGATATGAAGCGTCAGTTGACCGCCCCCTACACCCCCCAGAATGGTTTGGCTGAGCGGATGAATAGAACCATCCAGGAGCGTATACGCAGAATGCTTAGCCATGCAGGCCTACCAGAGAGCTTTTGGGCTGAGGCAGTTAGTACAGCTGTGCATGTCATAAACAGATCACCTTCTAGTGGTTTGGATTTCCAGGTTGCAGAGGAGGTATGGACTGGAAAAACTCCCTCTTATGCGCATCTCTGTGTCTTTGGATGTGAGGCATTTTGCCATGTGCCCAGGGACAAGAGAAGTAAGCTGGATCCCAAGAGTTTCAAATGCATTTTCCTTGGTTATGGAGATGCAGGCGAGATGGGTTACCATCTTTGGGATCCACATGCGCAGAAAGTCATCCGCAGTCATGATGTAGTCTTCCATGAAGACAAGATGCATCGGCAGCATGAGAGAGTTGTTGAGATCCGCAAGGTCATATTTCAGGAGGAGCCAAGAGCTCTTGCACAACCAATTGGACAGCCTATAGCTGTAGTAGATGCTCATGGTTAGGGTGTTGGACAGGTAGCTGGGCAGGCAGCAGAGCCTGCCATGAGACGGTCTACTAGGGACAGACATCCACCTGATAGATTTCAGCCCTTGATGCATTATGTCTTGGTTATAGATGCATGAGAGCCTTTCACCTATGATGAGGCTATGCGCAGGGGTGATAGTCACTCCTAGGAGAGTGCTATGCAGTCTGAGATAGACTCCCTACATAAGAATGACACTTGGGATTTGGTTTCCTTGCCTACGAGCAAGAAGGCTTTGCCATGCAAGTGGATGTACAAGATAAAAAGTATCCCTGGACACCCCAAGCCAACATATAAGGCTAGATTGGTAGCAAAGGGTTTTAAATAGGAGAATGGTGTGGACTTTGACGAGGTCTTTTCTCCTGTGGTTGAGATGACCACCATGTGCTTAGTCTTGGCTTTGGTTGCTCAACTTGACTTGGATTTATATCAGATGGATATCAAGACAGCTTTCTTACATGGGGACTTGCATGATGTGGACCAGCCTAAGGGCTTTGTAGAACCTGGCAGGCAGCACGTAGTGTGCAAATTAAAGAAAAGTCTTTATGGCTTGAAACAGGCACCTAGGGAGTGGTATCATAAGTTTGATGCCTTTATGCAGTCACAGGGCTACAGTGAGAGTGCTATGGATCCGTGTCTTTACACGAAGAAAGCTCGTGATGGTTCTTTATTGATTTTGGTACTCTATGTGGATGATATGCTGATAGCAGGGAAAGCTCATGATGAGCTAGATGCTCTTAAGGATCAGCTCAAGAAGAGCTTTGAGATGAAAGATCTGGGACAAGCCGCTCATATACTTGGTATGCGCATTAGATGTGACAGGCATCAGGGACTCCTCTACTTGTCACAGAGGGAGTACATTCATAAAGCCCTTGAGTGCTTCCGCATGCAGGACGTAAAGCCTATTGGCTGTCCATTGCCTTCTTATGTGAAGGTATCACAGGTTGATTGTCCGCAGACAGAAGAGCAGTGAATATATTTTTCATTAAAGCACCAAGTAAATAGTGAATTATAGGTATTAGATATCTTTTCGTTGACAAGTTTTGAATAGCAACCCATGGAGAGTCTTAATAGCACATTTTATGCAACTCACAAAGAATTTTCAAACATTATTTGCATTGATCAAATCACATTTTTGTATACTATGCACAATATGTGGTTCCGTCAAGAGAAGATGTATATGGACATATTGAGGATTTGCCATTGTCAGACCTTGCATCCTTGAATTGGGAGGCTCCTGATGAAGTAATGGTAAAGAGCTTCAAACTCAAAATAGCCAAAGGCATTCAAAAGGCCATGACACCTAGAAGGATATGTAGAAGAATACGCTCGAGATGGCCAAGATTCCCTATGCATCCACAGTAGGTAATCTTATGTATGCCATGATAGCCACTCGTCCAGATATTGCCTTTGCAGTTGGTGTTGTGGCACGCTATATGGCTACACCTGGCAAGAAGCATTGGGATGCTGTGAAGGGTATCATGAGGGACCTGAAGGGCACTGCAGATATGTGCATATGCTATGGCAGCCACGATACAGGAGTCGTGGGATACACTGACTCTGATTATGCAGGACATGTAGATAGTAGAAAGTCCACTTCTGGCTATGTATTCACCTATGCTGGAGGTGCTGTTTCTTGGATGTCCAGGGTGCAGAAATGCATGGCCCTTTCTACTACAGAGGCTGAGTATGTTGTAGCCACTGAGGCTTGCAAGGAGGCCATTTGGTTGGGTCATTTAGTTGCTGACCTTGGTATTGATGCTATCCCTACACTGCATTCGGATTCTATGAGTGCTATTCAGTTAGCCGGTCTTCCATGTAAAGACGAAACACATTGAGGTGAGGTAGGGTCATTGAGGACAAGTCTGTTGATCTTGTCAAGATCTCGACTGACCAGAATCCTGCAGATCTGCTCACGAAAAGCCTCTCTACAGAGCGCTTTGCCTTCCTCACGAGGTTGATGGGCATGGGATGAGATGACGTCTTTCCTCATCCTATTGTACATGTGTATATGTTGTACTGTCTTTTTTCTTTTTCTTTTCACTCCTCACTGGGGTAGATTCACCTTTAAGTGAGAGGTTTTTGGGGGTAAAGGCGCCTCTGCCTAGCCGCCCGTGTATTACTACACTGACAATCACTGCCACTGCACACTGCAAGTGGCGGGCGCCTGTCACCATCACTTTATTCTTTATTCTTTTAGTGACAGTTTGAATAAAATAAGGCCCGGTCACACATTGTGACTGTTGGAGTTCCCATTTCTAGTCTCTTCCTTTGTTGCTCTTGCTCTCCCGCCATAGTTCTCGAGTCCAACCTTCAATCCATCACTCCCTTTCATGGCACTTGTGGGTCTGTGTTGATGAGGACTCGGTGATTTGAAGGGTGGTTGGTGAGTTGATGATGATGGGGCTCCTAGGGATTAGTCGTTGGTTAGCAAAATGTTGAGGCAATGGAGGCTAAGAATGCTTGGAGTGGATAACAGGGCCTTTGAAGTTGGTGGTTTGTAGCCCTTGTCTGTACTTGAAAAGAAAAGAAGTGCGCTACCTAGGGGGAGTGTCTACCTTACCTATTGTGCATTGTGCTTGTGCTAGTGGAATTGGAGCTAGGTCTGGCAAGCTTGGGTGTTGTTCCACACTTGAAGACCCAATTCGTGCATAAGGAAGATGTGGTGGGTGCAGCTTAGGAAGACAGGTCTAACCAGAGGAGGCAAGTGTGACCTCCCTAGGTATGTCCTGCCCTTGATGTGCCCTAAGAATGATGTGGGTAATCAAAATGGGCTAGGGGGTTAAGGATGGAGCCGTCCAATCAAAGCCACCAGACGCACCTAACTTGAGAATCCCTAGATGCAGTGATTGTGACCTACGTGTAGTGAGATGATTTGATTGCTTTTTTGGTGATTTCCTTCTCTTTTCCTCTTTTCCTCTTCTTTCTTTTCTTTTTCCTTGTTCTTTCTTTTTCTTTTTCTTTCATTTTACTTTTTTAAAAATTACATAAATATGACGAGAAGCTAATCTTTGTCATGCGAGTCATGACAGGGTGGTTCTAGGGGCTTAAGAGATTTTTCAAGGAATTTCTAGCTCTGCATGTACCCCTTGAGGTTCAGACGTACTTGGAGAGTAGTGGTGGAAGCGGGTGAAGCGGGTGAAGCGGCTATCATTCATATCTTCTGGGAGGGCTAAGCAAAAAGAGGGGAGTAGAGCACCTTGCATCATCAATCTAGCCATAACGCAACTGTCTATGCCATTGGGATCAAAAAAGAGTGCTGGGAGGTGGTGCTCTTGTGGTGTTAGATCTTGCCTTAGTAGTATCCTAAGAAACCTAAGATAGTTACACGTGGTGATGGAAGCAGGATCGGGGCAAGAAGAGAATTTATCAATGAAGCGGACTATTGAGTCATAGCCTCTCCCTCTTATATGTCCTCTTGTTGTGCTTCCTCAGCAAACCCTAGGGCATCCACTTTCTTGTGGGGTTAAGCCTGCCCTTAGTAGATAACTCCTCTATTCTTTGAGGCTAAGGCTGACACCCACCAGTTGCGCTGGCATATGCAATCCTGCTCTCAGGGACCTATGAGCAATACCTAGCTTTTTCTTCAATGGTTCAATGGCCTCCCCTTCTTCTGTTTGAGTGATGTCCAAGATTGTGTTAAGGAAGTCATGTTGTTGGGTCTCTAGGCTCACTTGAGCAGCCTTGGCCTTGCTCTCTGCTAACACTTTATCTCCTTCCACATGGGCCACACGGTGCGCCAAGTCCTTGACTCTTCTTTCATTATGATTGGCCCAATCTTTTGCTCTCTTTTCCATTTCTTCAAGGCTCTCCCCTCACCTTTGAGCCAGACCATTAATCTTTCTCCTGATCTTCAATCTCTCTCTCCAATCTCTTTTGCTCCTCCTGTCCCAAGGTTGCCTCATTTTTCAAAATTTCTATCTCCTTTTGATACATGTGTGCCATTTCCTCTCGTACTACTTCTAACATCTCTGTGGCGTCTTAGACATTCCTCATTTCTTCTTGTAGCTCTTTATACAACTTTGTCAGCTCGTCGATACGTTGTTTCATCCTCATGAGGTTCTGTTTCTCCTTAGCTAGCCTTGCTTCCCACTTTCCTTATTCACCCTCCTTAGCTTCTAGCTTTACCTTTAGCTCATGTATTTCTTTCTAGCACCACATAGCTACTTGGTGGGTCTTTTCTAATTGGAATGTAGCCATGGACTCCTTTTCGGCTTCCAACTCAGCCACTACTACCTTCTTATCCTCGTTTGCTTTCTCTAACTATGAGGGAAGCTATTGGATGTACTCATCATACTTTGCAGGTGGCATCATCATTGTGGGGATGGAGGTCTCGACTCGATGTCTAATGCTGCCAGTCACTTAGTTCTTACTACAGGGGTACCTTAACCTATCTCTTGGGCCATTTCTTTATTAACTAAGAACTGCACCCAAGCCAACATGTAGCTAGCATCAACTTTAGGCATGGAGCCTTGGGTGGTTGTGGTTGTAGGGGTGGTGGTGGGCACTAGGAGAGTAGGGATGGGATCAATTAGGCCCTTGCCCTTGCCTTTTTTCTATGGAGGCGGCATGATGTCTAGAATTGTACTTGAGCCTAAGCCTTCATCTCGTGGCGGCATGATCTCTGGAATTTGGGTACTTGAGCCTAAGCCTTCATCTCGTGGTGGGCTCATAGCACACCCAGCTCGTCATGTCTGCATTGTTGTTCTATTGACATGCGCATTGCTAATGTGATGTCCTCTTCTTCCTTCCTTCTCAATTCTTCCTCTTTTTTAGCTACCTTCCCATTTTATGTACATGCAGGTTGAATTCCGTGCAATTTGAACATCAACACTTGGTAAAATTTGGGGGTTTTGCTGAAATTGCTCTATTTTGGCAAAACTGGCATGTCCTATGCATGACAAAGGAAATGCAGATGTGTGTTTGATACTTTGAGCACAAAATTTTGGGGCTTTTGACCATTCGTGTCAAATTTTATGCCCTTGGGTACATGTATAACAAAAATTGCAGCTGAAATTTTGGGATTTCTCATGTAATGTGATGCATATGCCCTTAGAACAGCTGTAATTAGTTGGATAATGCTGTAGCGCATGGTTTGGTGCTTCTGGAAATTTAATTACAGATCTGAAATCTGTGCTTCTACATGCTCATTTATTACTGATTGGTACTTGTTTGCACCTTGGTCACTTGGGTGACAATTTGGGCCTGCATTTGCTCTTGTTCAGTTCTCTTTGATTCTTCTTTTAACCTCAATGAATCCTCCTTTTCTTTCTTTATTCTTCCTTTCTTCTCTTTCTTAGATTCTTTCTTAGCCATTTCTAAGTCTACCTTCTCCTTTTTCCTGCTTTCCTCTTTTTGCTTCTCCTATGTAGTCTTTTTCTTTCCTTTCTTAGCCCTTCCACGGCTAGATTGTGTTTCCCTTTCCTCCTCTTCGTCACTTACTATTCTTTCACTGGATTGCTCTCGTTCATGGTGGGAAGGCAATCTTTCTGGTGTCTTGTCAAGCCCTTCTTCTTCATCATTCTTTGTCTCTTTCACTGCCTCTTGGATAAGAGCCATTAGAACTCCCCCATACCCAATGAACAAGGCTTTTGATAACGGCTTCTTTCTTTCAGATCCACCTTTTGATGCCGAGGATTCTCCACCTATCAGTCTACTTCCAAGGGCTAGTGCCTTGGCTGATTGGTCGTCTTTCTCACATACCCATTCCAATCGACTTCATCTAGTGAGTGGGCTTCCAAGCTCTCTAACATGGGCATGTTGATTCTGTGCATGAGCAAATTATACCTTTGGCTGGAGAACAAGGAGTGGATGACCTTTGCTAGGAGCCTTATCTCTGGGTCGGTAGGGATAGATGACCTTTGCTTGGAGCCTATCTCGGCGGGGATGTCTTGAATGCTGACACCATCATTGGTCAGAACCTGGTCTTTCTTCATGTTCAACATGGTATAGACATCTCTTTTCGGTGTCCTTTCCCTTTGGCTCCAACCCTAGTGCCTTCTCCACCAAGGCCTTATTGAGCTGGACTTGTACCTTCTTGGCTCCTTCTTCTCTTCCAACTATCACCGTGCCACATTCTCCATCTCAGGATCGTAGGTTCTCAAGAACTCTATGCATTTGGTGTGGTTGGTTTCTCGATGTATTTTGGTAGATTACATTGTTCTACGACTCTTTTGGTAGCCTCATCCTTGGCCATGACTTCTTCAATGTTGAGGATAGTTCTGAACTTTTAGTTGGTTGTAGGCATGGATGTGGTACCTTGCCCTTTCTTCTTCCGTGAATGGAAGCCGACGGGCTCGATTGTGTTGTGCTGTCATTTTGAGTTCCTGCCATCATACCATAGTTCAACATTAGTATCCTTAAGATAATTTCTTACTGAAAGGTAAAAAGGAATTGATTTTGTTTTTATGGAAGGAATAAAATGCTTAAGTACAAAAAGAGAATTTTAGTTATAACACTTTTCCTCAATCACAAGTTGATTTTCATCCACTCTTTTCTACTTTTGGACATTGATTGAGGCTTTTTTTCTTGCATGTAAGGACGCATGCCTCCTTGAGTGATGTAGGTGAGAACATCCATGAGGAAGTCACTGGAGTCTATTCGACTTGCAATGTGTAACTCCTCCTTAGTCAAATCTAAATACGGGTGGGTCGGAGGTGCTCTTCTAGGGGTTAGTTACGAATGGTGGTCAACACCCTATAGGAGGTTGGAGCTACATAAGTGGGGTCATACTCCAAGATTTTGATGGCACAACATTGCTCAGTGTTAGTCATGATTTGGTGGCCCTCTAGCTCCCATTGAAGTCAGAGAGCATACCATTTCCTCAAGAAGGGGGAGTCATTGTCATCAAGCTACTTCAACTCCTCAATTTCCTGATTAGTGGCAAGGACTATGCTCTTGTCATAAGACATAATGAGGCATTGTTTTCATGCATGTTCTCAAGATATCTAGGTGGCAATTAATTCCTTGGCTGCTTGGAGAGCCTTAACAAATATGGATTCAGATTCTTCCCGTGAGCAAGGTAGCGTACATACCTCCTTGTGCTAAAGGTTCATCCAAAACACCTAAGTCTAGCTTGTCGTGGCTTTTAGCAAGTGTTGTAAAGGTGGAATCTAAGTCTCTTAGACAATCTACCAAGTCATCCCCCATATTTTCAGTGAAGTTCGTGGCCAAGGTTAGAATTGATCTCTGCTCATGAGAAGTCTAAGGATTGCAGGTGGTTGGGGTTTGACGGAACTAGATAATTCAGCAGACAACTAATGGTTGCAGCTTTGGTTGTTCTTGATGGTGCAATTGAGTCATTGGTGCATTTGGCTTGGCTTGTGATGCAAATGTCATGCCACTAGACACTAGTGAGGTTTTAGGAACACTAGCAGGACTAGGTTGAGGCAATGTGCGAGTAGCAGGCTACATCTTTGGTCGATGGACTTGTTTAGTCTCTGTCAGCTTATGCGTTTGAGGTTCTATGGGCTTCACAACTTGAGTCGTTTGCGGCATTGGGGTGTATTCTGTCACATGGCTTGGTGTGGTCAAGTTTGAGGGTGGCATTTGAGTAGTGCCCTTGTCCATCTTGGCTTTAGGTACCCAAATTTAGGCATTACCCTCGTAATAGCCTTGCGTTTGCAATAAGATCTTAGGAACCCATCATTGCTTGACCATTCGTTGATGCCTATAGTTCCTTCTTTGCCTCCTAGGTTTCGAATACGAGTTTCTAGCCTTGCAAGATCGTGATTGTGCACTTTTAGGTGGTAGCCCTTTTGTTTAGGTAGCCAGTTGAATTGCGGTACATGGGCCTTAGCTTTGATTTCAGCAAGTTGCTAGCTTTGAGATTTGGCGGGTTGTGAAATGAGTTACAACCCCCCTCCTTAGGCATGGTGGTGGGTTGCTCTACTGGTGGCTTTGCAGGCTTTGATGGAGCCACATTGTCCCCCTTTCTAAAAGCCATGGACTATACGTACGTTGTCGATGGCTTGATGAATGCACTATGACTAGTAGTCGACATTACAAAGTGTCTGCTTTTTAAACGTATGTGTCCTAACAATGATTCCCGTACATCCTTCTCATTCAACAACACATAAAAGATCATTGGTATACTTTCAGACTCGATAAAGACTGCAACCTTGCACTTTTCCATAAGTACATATGATAGCCCCCCAAATGGGCTAAGTTTGGTGTTAGTGAGCTACAATTGTGGTCTACCAATTTGAATCCAATGATCGTGAGTCAAGATATTAAAGTCAATTCCCTCATGGATCAATGCATCAAATGTATGTGTTTGCTAGGCAGTGACAATCATGTGCAGGTAAGCCGGCCACGGCTTCCTCATCTTCATATTCAATTTCCATGATAGTGGCCACTCGTACATTGATAGGGGACTCTAGCATTGGAGGCACATGTAGTGGGTGCGTGGGCAGGTAGTACTTCTTTATGCAACTGCCATTGAAAAAGCCTATGCCCTCACTCTCTAGGGTTTCAAGTTCTACATTATTGGTTTGGCTAATGGTGCGAACTGTGAAAGGTTCTAGCCATCTAAACTTCATCTTTTTTTAATGACCTTTACTAAGTACAACAGTACTAAGTCACCCTGTTCGAAATCTTGTTGCTCGACATGCTTGTCAAACCAACTCTTGCATCATGCCTTCTCGCATGTTAGCACATGGTCAGCTAGAAGTCAAGTCTCCAATATGCGTTCTAGCTCCATTAGGCACTCCCTCCATGCTTCCTTTCCATCCCATCTCTCTTGAAGAGCTATTCTCAAGCTAGGAATTAAGAACTCTACGTGTAGAATCGCTTTAGTTCCGTCAGTCAACCTAAGGGAGTCTATCCTATAGCCATTTTATAGGCTGTTTGATAGGCCCATAAGGTTGCCATTAGTTTGTTATCCCAGTCATTGTGCGAAGTAGAGACTAATTTGGTCAGGATGTTTCCTAAAATCTTATTTGTGGACTCAGCCTGGCCATTTTTTTTAGGGTAGTATCGTGAGGATTTTTGATGGATGATCAAGAAGGTGAATAGGAGATGAGCGATCACTTCATTGATGAAGTGTATGCCTCGATCACTAACTAGTTCAATGGGGCAACTGAATTGTGAGATCACTTGCTCCCATAGAAACTTAACAGTAGTCCTAGTGTTGTTTTTTTCTCGTGGCTTGTGCCTCTGCCCATTTCGTGAGATAATCTATGGCAACAATTATGTACTTGGCCTGCGAATATTGTGCTATGGGACTAATAGGCCCAATGAAGTCAATCCCCCACTTCTCGAATGATTGTCTTGCAATGATTGGGGACTTAACTCCATTTTGTCCTTGCAAATAGGTACCTTGGTTCATTGGCACTCGTCATAGTGCTTGATAAATCATACTGTGTCTCAAAAAAGAGTAGGCCACCACAGTTGAGACTGCAGTACCTTGTGGGCTGTCGTGTCTTTGCTGAAATGTCCTCCCGCAATCCTGTCGTGTGTCTCTACAAGTGCATCATGCATTTCATGCTTGCACACTCATCTTCACAAGAAACCCACCTTGCTCTAGCCTGTAGAGTTGTCCTAAGAATGAGTCGCCCAAGTCGGGCCTTTTCGATGGGTCGTTCAGGTAGTCCGTGTTCAAGCACTTAGACTATGCTGTCTACCCAATATGGCATCAAGTCAGCTCTAAACAAATCTCGTTCGCTAGACAAGTTAAATAGATGTGTGCCTGTCAATTCATCCATGATGCCCTATCCCCCAGTGGCTTCTCCAATGGGTATGCGAGACATATAGTCAGCCATGTAATGCTGCTTCCCTTTGCGTACAACCACCGAGATGTCAAATTTTAAAAGCAAAAGCAACCATCAAGCAATGCATCATATAGCACAAGGGTTATTAATGAGATAAAGCAAGGCTTGATGGTCACAAAGAAGGTAAAAGGTGTAGCCAAAAGATAATGCCAAAATTTCTTTACAGCAAACACCATGGCCAAACCCTCTCTCTCTGACGTTGAGTAGTTCATTTTTGTATCTGTGAGTTGTCTACTAGCAAAGCCCACTGGATTGTCTAGATTGTGTTCACCAGGTTGGCACATCACAGCTCCCACAGCAAACTTTGAAGTGTCAATGTGAATGTGGAAGGTTATGGTCCACTGGTCAAGGGCTCATAGGATTGGTGTTGTGGTTAGAGCCTTTTTCAATTCCTTGTATGCACGCTAGCATTCATCGGTCCATTCGAATATTATCGGCAACTTGTACAAAGGTCTAGCAATCAATGCATAGTTCAATACAAATCTATGATAATACCCCATATGGCCTAGGAAGCACTGAACTCCTTTGTAATCAGATGGTGGTGGTAGATCGACAATAACCCTGACTTTCAAAAAGTCAATGGCAATGTTGTTCTTTGACACCACATGCCCTAGGATGCATCCATGTTTTACCCACAAAAATACCACTTCAAGGGGTATTTGGAGACGATACAATTGACATCATTCAAAGACCGCCTCGGAGTTTTGTCTAAGTGTTTCTTCCAATTGAGTGAACACACACATCATCAATGAATACTTCTAATGCTTTCCTAAGCATGTCTTTGAATATGGCACACATGAGCCTTTGAAATATGGTTGGTGCATTCGACAACCGAAAGGGCATAACTATGCAGGCAAAGACCCCCCACTCAATGGCGAATGCAATCTTGTGCCTATCGTCAGGATGCACTTGCACCTGATTGTACCCTAAGAAGCCGTCTAGAAAACTATAGGCCTCTTTACCAGCTACTTGCTTGAGCATATGCTCAATGTACGGTAATGGGTAATTGTCTCTCTTGGTAGCAACATTGACTCTCTTGTAGTTGATGCACACTCTGATCTTTCCGTTTTTCTTCAGTACTATCACTATGGGTGAGACCTAGTCTGTGTACTCAATCTCGTAAACGAATCTTGCTCTCAACACATTATCGGTTTAGCGTGGGCATCCTTGGGAGTCATAGGATACGATCGTTGCTTGATTGACATTGCATCAGGCGTCATGGGTATATTATGAGTCACTTCACTCGGATCTACCCCTTTTAGCCCATCGAGGGACCAAGCAAAGACGTATATGGCCCAATTGTATATCAATTTCAGATCGTGAACCTTGGTCCACCGCCGCTTGGGGTTCATCCAAGAGATCCTTGAGCAGCTTGAGATTGGCTGTTGGGTTGCTAGCTAGCTTATTCATCAAATGCTCTAAGATCTCCTGGTGCTCTCATTTATTGCTCAGGATATGGAATGTAACAAGGGTGGGTCGTCTTTGCAAGCTTCTAGCCATCATGCAGACTAGTACTGAGGGCGTGTCACTAGATTTACCAATTGTCTTAGTGACTTGCTTGTACTCCTTATTATCTGAGAATGGCAGATTGATTGTGGCTAGCATGTGCATTCAATCTCACTCATCCTCAGGACAAGGGATATACTTGGTGAGTAGCCCGTACGATTTTCTAACTTGTGCATCACCCTTCACGATGTTCTTGGGCTTCTTTCACCCACTCCTTCACTTTTTCTATGACTTCTAGTTGGCACTTCAGGCTGGGGTACTCCCCTACCTTAGCACTCCCCTTCTCAGCAGTCTTTGGAGCAGATGTCTCTGTCTTTGAGTCTGTGACCTTCTTTCCAGCAGGTAGTGTTGTGGCACTCTCGGTTTTAAGTGTGACCTTTGCATCGGTTTTCTTTTTTCTTTGGCTATAGATCTTCTTTCCGATTGAGGCTGCATCTAAGTTGCTAGGCCATGGCAGTGATGCTAGCCTGCTTTTTTTGTGCTCGAGCCATGACATGCAACGGGATGGGTGCGGCCTTACCGTCCATTGTTTCAACACCGAACAACCCCAATGGGACTCATGGCATGATTGTCAAGCTAGTGGATGGCTTCCATCTAGGGCAATCGGCAAAGAGATGTGTGATTCCACACTCAACGCATCTAAAATCAGCCTTGTCTCGATTGGCTTGTTCCCTTTCAGAGTAGCGTGGGGAGATGTGTCATGGGTGACTAAGCCTTTGCCTCTACCTCTACCTAGCGCCATCACTAATACTAGTTGATAATCCATGAAGATTGGATTGCTCTCTTCGTCATACGAGACGTAATGGTTCACATAGGGCTCGTTGTCATCCGACTTCTCCATATAGAAGACTAGAGTGTCGCTTAATGGATGAGTTACGAAAGGTCCAGGTGGATAGGGTATGCCTGTGGGATTTATCTCCATCCTAGGAATGGTTAATTTAGTGTCATTAAGTGCCAGGAGAGCCAATGGGCTCCCCTCTTGAAGAAACTTGATGGCCTATTCCCTAGGTAAGGCTGATTGTAAGGTTACGAGTATGGGAGTCTCCTCGACAGTCTACAATGCATGGCATCGTGGCCGAATCTACCACAATTGGCACATGGTTGGGACCTAGGGTCATAACACTTAGTTGGCAAGTGGTTTCCACCACAATACATGCATTGGACATGAGGGTCTCCTCATCATCTCTTGTAGTCTCGCTAGCTTCATCTTCATCTCTACTAGCTCCTAATTCTGGCTAGTACTCTTTCCCTTATCTTAGCCACTTGGAATCGATCATTCATTGGATGTGGTTGCCCTTTCTGAGGTTCTAGAGCTAGTCTCATCGTGGCTTGAGCTCCTAGAGCTCCTCTCCTTGAGCTGGTCCTCCACTCTTATGGTCTCTTCAAAGACCCTAGTCACAACACGTCTCACTACAAGCTTGAGTTGCCTACCAAGGCCTTGTAGAGCTCTTCACTGCGTATTCCATTGATAAAGTCCGTGGACATCGCTCTTTCCATGGGTTGTTTGTTTGTTGGGATTCTCTTAAAGAGACTCCTCACATGGGTCACATAATCTCTGATATCTTCCTTATCTCTCTCCTTCAAGTTCATGAGCTGTATGATCATTTTGTCTGATTATCCAGCCTCCAAGAATCTCTTAATGAAGAGGTTCTTGAGATGGTTGAAATTGTTATGTTCTGCGGCATCTAAGCTCATGTACCAGGTCCTATCTTTATCACCTAGGCACAGATCAAAGGCTTGCAAGCGCTGGGTGAGATCAGTGAGACTGTTGGCCTCACAAACCTGCTCAAATTGCTCTACAATGCTGTAGGGATCATCATTTGTCTAACTACTTAGCAACAATAGGGATTATTGACTGGATCTTGGAGCCCTAGTTGACTCCTAATCCTACGAGCAATGAGTTTTCTAGTGTTGTTATGCTCTGCTCTACTAACGTGTCATCTAATAGTCACTTCATGGAAGCTCACTCAGTGTAAGGTCTCCTTCTAGTGCTCTCTCTCTCTCTCTCTCTCTCTCTCTCTCTCTCTCTCTCTCTCTCTCTCTCTCTCTCTCTCTCTCTCTCTCTCTGTGCGTCATCAGGCCTTGTTTGATTTCTGTTTGTTAAGGCTACCACTCTCACTCGATCTCTCGTATTTCTACATTCTATCGCAAGCTTCTAGCTTACTGTTCCTGATTATATGCTAGCATGCCTTGTAAAGCTTTCTACGCTAGTTTCCTCTCCTCTTTGAGGTCCGCTACTACAATATCCTTGGATGGCCTACCATGGTGGTCCATCTCAGTTTGCAAGTCGTACTTACTTACCATCTGTTGTACTTCATCTGAGAAATCCCCGAGATTGAGCTCTTCTTGTATATGTGGTTTGAGTTGGTCTCTGCTATGTTTGCGGTCTCTTGTTCCACCAAAGTGTCGATGAGATTGATTAAGTCGGGTAGATTCACTTCCCTAATGATGTCGATCCTTGATGAGTCTGACTCATGTGTTGTGTCTGACTCTTGGTCCTACAACTTGGGGTTCTTGATTACCCATCTAAGTCTCAGGGTCCTCTCCTACTGCTAGGTTCGTTCAGTTTCTTAAGTCTGAGTGAATTCCTTGTTATTTACAGATAATCCTCAATTTACCGTCACTCAGTGTGTATATATGTGTGTGTATGTGTGTATGTGTGTGCGCTCTTTCCCGTGCACCATGCAAAATCAAGCTTTTAGCTTTCCTTTAGGTGCACTTCAAGTGTCGAAAAACAATGTGGGGTGTAATGTAGAATGATAAAAGTAGCGTTAGCACTCTCATCTACGTTCTTGGCCTAATAGGGCTTTAAGCTCGGTCTCCTTCGTTGCTCTTGTTGGTCTCTAGGATCTGCACTATGTCTTTCCGCTCATCAGTCAAGGTCTAGCTCAGGGTCTATGGTTTTATTTGGCATTCTTAGTGAGGTGGATAGCTAGTAGGTTGGTTGGTGTTGCTTCTAGGTCTATGATTCGCTAGTTCTCTTGTTTCTTGTGCCAGAAAGGTATTCTGTTCGTTTGTATTTCTCTCGCGGGTTCATACATCTATGGTCCAGGTTAGTCAGGGGGTCTATAGATGTCAAATCTAACAAATTCCAGATTTGGCCCAGCTGGTTTGAATTACAAGGTCTGAGTATTAGATTCGGCCCGTCCGAGTGGCCTAGGAATGAATAATATCAGGGTTGAATTTGAGGGTCGAGTGTGTCCAAGGATCGAAACGTAAGGCCGTCCAAATGCCATATGGCAAGGTGGGCCGAGTGCCCAGGGGGTCCACTAGGGTTTATCGTATGGTACCACGTGAGTGTAAGGGAGGGGGGTTATTTAAGGGAAGAAAGGTACATTTTATAAGGTAAGATCCTATAAATAGGGGGTAGATAAGGGGTATTTTCATATATTTCTTACAGGTAGGTGACGTCTCCTTATTACTACTAGTGAATCCCCCATGGCCGGGTGATTGATTGTCCAATTTGGATGGTGGGCCGAATATGCTAGTCCGAGTGGGCAGGGCCAAGTGGTCGAGGTCGAATCCAATGGGCCAAATTTCAAGTGGCCGATTCTAGTTGGGCCGACTGGAAGCATGCTGAAGGCTGATTTTGAGGCTCGGCCCAAAGTGGCCGTCCAAATCTGGGACTCGGACAGGCCGAGTGCGACGATGCATGTTGGGGCAGGGGCGACGATTTGGTTTGAATCAATCGATTCCAAGCATCTAGGTCACAGGCACTTCCAGAATAGATCTATGGTGGACAAAAATCAAGGTTTGCATATACCTGACATGCTCAAAAACCTCTGGAACGAATCAATTGATCCGCTACAAAGGTTTGGTCTCTCCAAGCTCTCTCTCTCTCTCTCTCTCTCTCTCTCTCAATGCTATTATTGCAAATGAGCTCTCCCTTGACCTCTTTGGCTTTAAACCCTTGCCCAACTAAGGCTGGGCCTCTCCAATCACTCCCCTTGCGACATCAACACATCTAAGTGCTCTTTTTCCTCATTTTTTCTCGTTTTGTGCCCTATTTGGACCTGTTTCATAGTAGCAACCCTAAAGATTTTTGCTTTGATTTCTCAATCCCGTTTTACTCTAAATGCAACAAAAATCAAAACCCAAATACTAAAACGAATCTTCCTACTTACCTAATCATCAAAAAATCGAAATACTTGTTGCGAAGATAAAAACCCCAAAATATCCTACTTATCTCAAGCTCTGGTTCGGGGATGAAACCCTTACTTCGTTGCTCGATTTGAGGCACGCAAGTGCTTAAGCTTGAATCTGTTGGTCCCGATAATGGAATCAAAATGTAGAGGGAGCTCACGCTCAACTACCAAGACCTACAGACCGCTTATTGCTTCAAACGTTTCAAGCCAGCAGAAATGGATATCTCTCACCTAGCTGAAGCACCTTCAATCCTATCGGGGTGTAGTGAGCTTGTTAAAAACCAGAGTTGTAGCATTAAAATGTGTGCACAAGAGGGAGAAGAGAGCTCAAAGTACAAGAATGAAATTTTGCTTACTAAGTTGCTTAGAGTACAACTTGGGTACACTCTCCCACACTTGATAGTGACCCATAGGTTGTTTATATAGCCTTTGCCAAGCTAGGGTTAGGGTTTCCCTTGCCCCTAGGGCTATTCACACTCATCTGCCCTTATACTCCCTTGCTTATAGTGGGTTCCTATGCCTTTCTTCTAACACCCCCCCTCAATGCCAGGGTGGCATTGGATTACAAAGCATGTAAGAGGTTCCCCCCCTTCTCGGGATGCCTTTATAAATCAGGCTTACAAGGTTGTTTTAGGTAGATGATTTAAGGAGTCAAAACAATCGATCTTTAGATGGATTGGAGGCATAGTTGGCCACCAATTCTTTGGGTATATCAGGAGTGTTGGGGCATTTACTAGTGATATGCCCTGTCTTCTTGCACTTATTACATTTCATCTTCTCGGGATACTTCTTCCAGCAGTTGTTTACAAGATGTCTTTTTTTCTTACAGAAAGAACATCTAGTGAGAACTGTATGAACCAATACTTGATCACGAGAATTTGAAGTTGCTTGACTGTTGCTGCTTTCTTTGTGGTTCCTCTTTTCTTCATCCAAACAGGATTGAATGGTACTTGCCAATGTAGGATCTGGAATGTTGGTGAGAGTGGTTACAAGAGTAGGAAACACCTGTTTTACAGCTTTTAGGAGAATAGCAATAGCATCTTCTTCATGTATTGGAGCTTGTACAGAGGCAAGCTGTGCCATAAGTCCAGCAAGCCGGTAGCTCCATGATCCATGATGCGAGCTCAAACATCCTCAAGCCTCCACCTCCAAGCTCCATCCGCCATAGCCGCGTACAAGACAAGAGAAGAGAAGAAGAAGAGAGGAGATGATGGCGAGCTTCTTCTCTAAGATCCCTCACCCTCATTCTCTCACACTCTCACACTTCCTCTCTCAAGCACACGTAAGCAAGCAATAAGGAGAGAAGAAGGGAAGAAGAAGAGTCCACTTTAGCCACACATAAAAGAATGAGCTTCTCATTCACTTTTTGAGTTTATATACAAAACCCTTATCCCTTTGGGCATCCATTCCCTTTTTTACATGACCAGCCATTGTGGCAAGGTCATCTTTTCACGTTCCCTTCTAGTTGCCCTTTCTCTTTACCTACGCTCGTCCCTAGATGCAGTGGCTATGACACTCATAGAGTACAAATGGAGGGATTTCATTTTTCTTTTCTTTCCTTTTTCACTTATTTTCTTTTTTTTTTCTTTCTTTTCTTTTTTTTAAAATATTTACAAGGGAACACGTCAAGTCGCATCACGTTCATGAGCAAGGGCCAAGCTACTATCGCTCATATATTCTAATAAGCTCATACAAAATGCTTGCTAGAGGGTGAGCAGGACATTTTGATAAATCTGTCTCCTTAAGATACACACAACACCTCCCTTTACACTAACTAGGTCCTCAAATTTGGAACAACACCTCAGGGTTACCTATTGTTCGACCCATCTCCCACGTTCACCATCATTTGCACAATGCATTGCGCAGTAACACCTATTTTTCTTTTTATGTCCATTGTACAGCAGTGTGGCAAGCCAACAAAACTACGAAGGTCTTCTTCAACCACCAATCTATCTTCAACATATGCAACCTTAAAAACCTACTTCACAAAGCATCTTTAACATGACCTAGTTCCCCAAAGGCTCCAAGAACCATTCCACACCAACTCTCAAAATTTTCAATCTTTACCATCAAGTTCCATGGGACTGGTACTTAGTTAGGAGGAGGTAATGTTAACCCTTGGAAGACCAAGACAGAAAATCTAGAAAATCGAAAGCGGAAGACAAATCCCAAGGCAAGAGGAAGACGAAGGACAAAGGTGCATTAAGAAATATTTGAAGATACAAAGTGTAGGAAAAAAATTCTAAATGTAAGAGGGAGATGCATAAGAATAAGGGCACCTTAAAATTTCTACAGAAAGAGCACCAACAAGTGCATTGTAATTTATTTTGTGAAAGAGTAATGGGCTCTCTCTTGTGTAAGTTATAAAGAATGAGAAGCACGGGCTAAGGCTATGCTAATAGGAAAGGAGGAGGAAAAAGAGTGAAGGAACAGAACCAAAAAAATGGATGGCCACCCAAGGAGGAGAGACAACATGTATAAAAGTCAAAAAGTGAATGAAGAAGCTCATTCTTGGGGTGTGGCTAAACTTGCTCTCTTCTTGTTTCTTGCTTCTCGCTTCATTCTTGACTGAGAGAGGAAGAGAGGGAGTTTGAGAGAGGGAGAGGGAGAGAGAGAGAGAGTGAGAGAGTGAGGGATAGTAGAGAAGCTCTTCTCCTCTCTTTATATTCTCCTTCTTCTCTTTTCTTTTCTCGTGCGAGTGGCTATGGAGCTTGGAGATGGAGCTTGCTTAAAAGTGCATCTTGGATCATGGAGCTACTAGTTGATTCATGGGAGAAGGCAACTCGATCAAATTCAAAGGTGAGCTCATTACATTTGTGTGAGGGAGAGTGCGCACGACTATGTGGGAGGTATCCATAGCTCTCGGCTTGAAACTCTTGAAGCAATAAGTGGTATGTGGGTATTGCAATATACAAACAACCTAAGCATGGGTGTTAACTTGAGCGCCTAAAAACCTTCTACATTATGCATACCCAAAAATCCTAAACTTGACAACCTAAGTATGGGTGTCAACATGCTTACATAATATAGATGTCCCGCTCCCCCCCCCCCCCTCCCCCCGCCTCTTGAATCTGAAATTGGGGTTTAGCCAACTCCCATTTCAAGGTTACACAAAGTGCTTTCATCACTTGTGCCTAAGTAGCACGGGTTGTTAATCCTACGTTAATGCAAGCCAAACCCCCTCCCTCGCCTAAACAATGTCACATGGTCATTAGATTACATTGTCTCATTATTTTCTTTGTAAATAGCCTAATGCATATTTTGTGAAACGATAAGTGAAGCATCAAGATATCATATTAGATCATCCATATACACGAACATAAAACCCAAATGATTAATTTATCATTCATATTGTAAAATTACCAAAGAACATAAATAACAAATTATGTGCTTTGGTTGAGCATATGTGTGACCGTTAGTAGTACATCCTCTGGTATGAATGATTAGCAATCCCTTTCTCCTGTCCTGTGTGTGTGTGCGCGCATGTGCATTGCATGTGCATGTGTGTGAGTAAATGTGTATAATGGCCCCTAATACGTGTTTGAAGCTCCAAATGCTACATCATAGCTTGATAAGCCTAGTTTCATCACAATATGTATGGTTTCATATACATATAAGTGGTTTTTATATTTTTTGAGGTGCATGTGGTGGTCTAGGTGAATGGGCGTGTGATTGATTTAGCATTTAAGAAATATAGTTAGGGTGTGCCAATACCTAACCCCTTAGCTACCCATGCGAGCTTGCCTAAAACCCTTGCTATCCAAACCTTGGTGCAAAGCACTGACTTGTTGCTATGTTTTGTGCAACCTAAGCATGGAATGCCTACTTATTATTATTCATATAAAGTCGCGATTAACATAAAATGAGGTCATTAGACTCCACCTATGCATTGAGAGCGCTTTTCTTATGAAAACCTTAGTAATGTGAAATTAAACTATAGAGAGATCCCTGACTTTGTAACCAATATTAATGAAAAATAGAGATCTATTGTAAAATAATGAATTGCAAAAATTTCAAAAACACTTTCAAAATTTGAAGAGAAAAGTTTAAAACCATAGACTTAAGAAAAAATTTAGTTATGGATATGACAAATATATTAAATTTGATTCAAAAATCTCATTAAATTTTTAAGTTAAAATTTTCCAAAGCGAACACTAGTTAGAAACCCTTTGAGGCTAGTTACACATCGCCATTGCCTACCCAATCTGTGCCCAGTTTGGTGGGCACAGGAAAAGTTGACTTGGGCGGTCACTTGTCCTTACACACTGGGCAGCGGTCACTTTTTGTTGTCAATAAGTGTCAGTCCATCTTTTGTCTGCAATCGTTTATACACTAGACACCATCTACGCGCACTGAACACTTCCTGAATCGCATGCGAATGAAGGGATGCTACGGATGTTGATCATCATTCTCATAATATTTATTATTAGAATACATGATTAAACACTTTAAAACAACTAATAGAACTTTAAAAAAAGTGACGAATAAAACTAGAAGCATTATAAAACTTAAAAAAAACTGACTAATAAAATTAGTAATGAAAGAGAGAGCAAGGGAGTTGAACCCCTTCACCATGTTGTTGAGGCATGGCTCTACCAAGCTCTTTGTGGAAAGGTGGAAAGAGGGAATTTTTTTTAGCACACCACTCCTCTTTCCACCTTTCCACTTGCACTGCAGATGCTACATAAGTTTACTCACTGTTGTCTTCGTTTCGTCAATCTCCTCCACAGAGTCAAAATAACCAAAGATTGTTCTCACATTTGCGTTCTCCCTCTCTCGAAACATGGCTTGAGTAACGTTGTCTCTTCGAGATGCCCCCCAAAGATGGCTTGCCTCCTGTGTTGGCTCCACTACTTGAGCTGTTTGTATTGCTTGCATGGTACCTGTGTTAGTTAGCATAGCAACCTCTACTAATCCATTCCTCAAACTATCTTGATGGTCCATGTCTTGATGAGGCACATTACTTTCTCTCTCAAGTTCTGATGTCGCTTCACGTATCCATGCATCATCAAAACTATCTCCATGCACAATGCATATATTATGTAGAACAAGGCATGCTGCCACCATGTTCGGGACATTTTGTAAAAGCATGTCACATCTCTTCAACAATGTACGAAATTGCGCTTTAAGGATGCCAAATGCCCTTTCAACTGGCATACGAGTACTTGATTGTATGTAATTCCAATAATAACATTCCGGAGATAGCCCATCCTTACTACCCTTGAAAGGAGAAAGCACCCAAAAGCGTGCAGGATAAGCACAATTGCCTGGTAGATAGTATAATCCCAGAGCTTTGTTTGTGTATCGTTTCCACGGTATGAATGTTGAAAAACATTCCAATCGTGCATAGAACCTGCCTAGCCAACATCATAGTCCCAAACAATACAATTGGCTGCCACACTTATCTGCAGAATAATTGAAAGGAATCCCTTCCTATTAAAATAATCATTGTGGTTCTCTCTTGGGTCAATGATGGGTATACGACTACCATCTATTGCACCAACAACATTTGGAATACCTCGAAGGGCCTGAAATGCAACTGCATATTTTTTCATTTGTTGTGATGTCGGTAACTTTATGTACACACCATGCAATCCAAATGCAACCAGTGCATCGCAAAAGTCCCCAAAACAGCCAATTGTGTAAATGAAGTTGAGACTCCGTACAAATCAGCTACAAGTCCCAAATTTGAGCTGCTCGCGAGGCAATGCAAAGCCACACATATCCACTTCTCCACAGGTATTGCCCTTCTATAGTTCCCGTTCTTGCGTCACATTTGTGGTGGTAACTTCACGAGATGAGATATTCAAATGTACTCCTGCTAACTTGTAACCTACTTTTAAACATTCGGTTTGAATAACTCCCAAGAAGCCCCTGCTTCATAAAAGTTTGTGGTCTTGGATAGGCCCATCATGACCGTCGATCGTGCCTTCACTGATCTATCCTAGCTTTGTGGAGAAGTAGAGTTGCAGCATTGGAATGTGTGCACAAGAGGGAGAAGAGAGTTCAAAGTACAAGAACAATATCTTGTTTACCAAGTTGCTTACAAGTACAACTTGGGTACACTCTTCCACACATGATAGTAACCCATAGGTTGTTTATATAGCCTCTGCCAAGCTAGGGTTAGGGTTTTCCCTGCCCCTAAGGCTATTCACACCCATATGCCCTCATACACCCTTACTTACAGTGGGTTCTTATGCCTATCTTCTAATAAGCTTGAAGTGCAACATAACCTCGAGCCATGCACTCCATCAAAGTATGCAATTGCATATTGTCATCGTCCCCGTCATCCAAATCACTTAACAATAGATGAAACATTGCCATGACAACAACTACAACATCGATGACACACATTATCAAAAGACTTTTGTCATCCATTCACCTGTCAAAAGATTTGACGAAACTTTATGAGATAATTGAAGAGAGATGTATAGGTAGAATTTTTTAAAAAAAATTTAAGTTCCAAATTCATCTATAGTTGAAACAATCATTCCTTTTTAAGACTTTTGATTACATCTAACAGACCAGATATAGAGGAGGCAAGTGTATCCATGATAACGAGCTTGCGCTCTTCAAATACTTTTTTTTCCTCTAGGTTTGATTTTTGGTTGGCTAACATTGATCGGGCAATGCTACCAATGTCACCGAGAGACTCCTCTATCTTTCTACCCTTCTTGTTGTGTGCTCCTTGGCTAGTCCTTTGATCTTCAAAGGCTCATTGGAGCCAATGTCTTCCTGGGTGTGGTCACCTGGATCATTGGAGACTGATGCACTGTTGTCTTCTGGAGAAGACAACCCACCAACAAACCGAGCATGTGCATCGCTGATAACATTGGCACGATTCCACATATATTCATGCACAAGATCATACCACTGACAAATGATCATACGATCATTGCCTGATCTGGGGGCATTGTGGGCCTTATTCTTTCTATATGACTCATAAGCGCGTCCCCAACGTTTTTTGCATGCCTCACCATCTTTGTCAAACTTTGGAAATAGTGATGCTAGCTGGGTAGCTTACCTTGGACCATGTATCCACTCCTTGCTTCGGTGGCTTTTAGAACTCTGCACTCATGGATCCTCGGATGTGAATGAGTTGTACTGTCCATGCATCCTTCCACTGTGCAAATGGTTTTTTTGTGACTGTTGAATGATCTTGTGTCTCAGGTCTGTCATTTGGATTCTTTTCTTTCCACGTTCTCTTTGGTTTAGGACGTTTAGGAGCATCGGACTCCAATGAAGTTCACAATGGATGCTGCTTGTTAGCATACTCAAAAGATGGGACCATTGGTTCTTGAGTCTGAACCAAGTCAACCTCTTTCACATGTGTCCTGGATTGCATCACAGGAACTTATTGCTTGTGGTTCTTGTTGTGGCGATGCTGAGGGGCCATGTTGAGGACTATGTGCAATTGGACGAGGAATTACATTATTGCGTATTGTTGTGGGTCCCTCTATACCTAATTGTCTTGGTCGTTGGAATGGTACGAATTGAGGAGCACGAGGATTCATCAAAGGAGGGCGGTTTGGAAACACATTTACATGGTTATTATTAACTGCACTATGGCTTGGAATGTGGCTTGGAACACCCACACTTTGGCTCAACAAATACATAAAGTCATTATTGCATATCGCATCTTGGCTCATTTGAGACATGAATCGATGAAACTCCTCCATGGAAGTGCTCTCTTGAGAATCCATCGAGCTCCACCTTACGCATGAAAATTGATCCATCATTTACAATACGTAAATGGATAAACAGGTTTATTGTCCTTTACATAATTGATCCATTATTATTATTTACATAACAATAATTATGACATCTCAAACAAACAAGACCCTACAAATAGGCATCACAATGGATACTAATTTCAGCATATGCCTGCCATAATTTATAACAACATTTGATGCCACATTCACATTGGTATTATGCTAATTAAGAGAGCTCAAACATGCTGAAATTTGAAGCCATGCACAAACCATTTGTGAATGTCATGATGAGAAATTTTCCCTGTAAATAGGCAGCACAATGGACAATATTTTCGAACAGTTTTAGCACAAACATGCTAAAATGGACAATGGACAATTTCAAACAATTCCATTTTATGGACAGTGGATAATTTCAAACAATGGATAATGGATAGTTTCAAAAAGATGGGCAGCACCATGGACAGTCTTTTCAAACAGTTTCAACATAACAAAATCAATATTATGTGAAATTTTGTTCTCAATCAACATAGTGTACACAAATGTAGTAGTACACAAACATGTACGTGTACTTCAAGTGTGCATAACGAAATCGATATTATGTGAAATTTTGTTCTCAATCAACATAGTGTACACAAATGTGTATAGATACTTCGAGACTACTTAACAAAATAGGTGCTATGTAAAATTTTGTTCTCAATCAACCCAGTGTTGGCATAGACAAAAAAAAATATGCTAATGAAGAGACTAACTATATACAAACTCAAAGTTTGTTCTTTACAAAAGTCGTGATGTATAGATCTTGCTTGGTTTGCAAAAACAATTATGCTTGGTCTCCAAATGGCAACTATATTTGCAAATATAATATCTTTTTAAGATTAAAAGATAGCACACATGTACACAAATGAAACATGTGTACAGACAACATTCAAAATGTATAGTTCACTAGAACATAAGATAAAAACATAGCTAATATAATCACCTGAACATATTGTGATCGGAATAACAAAAGCAGCCCCCTCCCATGCGGATACACTTGAAGCAGATGAAAAACCTACTTTCACCTTTGGTTGCGTCCCATCAACAATACACCCATGGCTACCGAAGATAGCTTGCAAAGTGTGTATACAAAAGATTTGCACGATGGCGATTTCAACCACCTAAACCAAGATACAACCTTGCTTGTTGCCTCTAATGTACTTACCAATTAGGATAATCTGTTACAGAAAGTAGCCTCCGACCCTCCAAAATCAGGTCAAGTTGCATTACCTATGGGTTCCAACATAATTAAGCCAATTAAGCCCCTTGGCTTCTCCCTAAGGACCTCGTCCATTTCAATCACCTGCTCATCCTTCTTTATCACATTTCCTCGCCTTTGGTGGTCCGAGACATTTCTGTCCTATGTGTGGGCAATTTTAATTCCAAAGCTCAACACAGAAAGAGCCTTTATCAGTAGAATGAACGGAGCAATTTTTAATAACAATAGTGCATTTCTGTTGTGTATCCTATTTCCTACGCGAGAGAGAGAGAGAGAGAGAGAGAGAGAGAGAGAGAGAGAGAGAGAGAGAGAGAGAGAGAGAGAGCATACCCCTGTGATAGATGAAGCTTGCAAATCACCTGCGATAAGACCATAACTACAAGCACTTGCAACCAATGGGCCATGCATTAACATACAATTGGTTTCACAGAAATGGATGGAAGCATAAGCTCATAGATGGCTTCCCACCTTCAAGTTGTGTATGGATTTATGTGAAGAGAGGGATGAATCCAGACGAACACATAGGCATGGCAACCCCTGGCACGACGTTTATACATGTGGAGAACTTGGCGTGAAATGCAAACTCGTAACGTGCTTCTTCACAACGGCTCCTACGCAACGGGCAACAAAGGTGCAACTGCAAGCCCCACTGATTGGTGAGCGGGATGCTTGGAGCCCACTAAAAGGGCCTGCGGACGAAACCAGATGGGGGAGTTCCCCCGCCCTGCGGAACGCTGAAACAGGGCCCGGGGGGGGTGGGGGGGATGGAGATGCCGGGCGGCCGGAGTGTGTAAGAGGGGGGCGCCCGTTTTCAGATTTGGGGCGCGGCCGCGTTCCAGTGTGTAACCGGCCTCAGGAATTTGAAAGAACCGCCGGACTGCGACTCATCCTAGCTTTCATGGCCCTCTGCAGGCTTCATGAACCAGATGATGATTGCCCTCACTGCAATTCCTATTCCCATTCCCCGTCCATCTCCTCCATCTCCCTTCCTCAATCCTTCAGCATTTTATCGTCACTCCAGCACCAAGATGCCTCGCTCGTCTCCTCGAGCAGCTTTCTTTCTGCGGACACATGTCCCTTCTCCTTGTCGTTGTCGTCGGAGGTAAGCATTCGACAAAAACTGAACCTTCTAAGCTTCCTCTGTCTCCATGTATTATGGAGGGCTGTTAATGTGCGGGTTTGGGTGTGAGCAGATCACAGCCAATGCCATGGATCGCTTCTCAGATTTCACGCTCTCTTTGGGGTCTCAGGTACCGGTGTTATTCTTCTTCTGCCGCATTAGCCCTAGTTGCATCAGCTAGGGTTGGCAGCGTTTCTTCTTCGTACTGCTTCCACTGTTTTGTGGATTTTTGTTCACAAGAAGGTTTGGACATTTTCCCATGTGGAAAAAGCAGCTCTTCTCTCTTGTTTTTGCTTCAAAGTCACTCTTGGGAGGCACCCCACTCCCAGCTATGTGCTGAGAGGGCCAGCAATTTCCATTGTTTTTGCCAATACTGCTCTTAGCATCAGGAGATCCTCCACGCACACAATGGAGGGGATAAAGTGGGGATTTGTCTAAAGCCTCTTGTGGTTTATTGTCATCACAGGATGAATCATGCTCTCAGCTGTGTGGCACAGAAAGCCCTTGCCCGCAGTGCGTTGCAGAAGCCCATTTGACCAAACCTAGCGCTGCGGTGCGCACGAATGAAGCACAGGAAAACCATCTGAGCACCACCAGTGAATCAAAAACGAGTAGATCAGACGCCCAATCAAGAAAACGAAGTGGCCCATCTGGTGTGCTACTCTGCAAAGAAGTTCAGCTGCGTCAAGCCCCGCTTTGCAAATCAAATGATGTGGTCGTACAAGGTAACTCGAGCGGAACGAGGTCTTCAGAGCGATGTGATGCGCACGATGAAGTGAGGCTTCCAAGCAGAAGCATGGGAGTTGAAGTGAAGCATTCCCTACATAATGAGACAGACATAGAAGTTTCTCTCATGCGGACCTCTCGCTATAATATTATACCTGCTGCTGGTTGCTCAAACAGAGGCCTTCTTAGTGTTGTGGGAACAGAGCAAGATAACCAGAACTTGGCAGGAAAGGAAAATATAAACAAAGAGAGATGGTTTATCAAAAAGGCCGGGTTGGTTGCTGTACAAGAGGACTTGACATCGTGCCCTAGCAACGCGTCTGCCAAGAGGAAGGTGGGCTACGCAGTAGCTGATGAGAACGGCTGGCTTTGCCCAAGAGATGGAAAGAAGAATTTCAAGCCCAAGCCAAGGCAAAGCCTTCTTGATGGGTGGCTAAGAAAACAGAGGTAGCCTGGTAGGCTGTATTCTGGATCCTCGTAAAGATGAAGATCTTGATATCGATGGAAAGGTTTGCCTGAATCATTCATGCCGAATAGAGAAAACCTTCTGCAGGGCGGTGAAAGTGAGCATTAAAACTCTGTTCCATATAAAAACGTGTGATTATCAACTTCTTGTCAAAAGCACTGTGTAGGGACTTGTTATCACATGTGTGGGGTAAGCTATATTACAGACATCGCTCTGTGACTTGCGATATTTTTGACTGAGGCTTCTTAGAGGTATCTAACTAACTCATCGCAGTGACGGATTGACAGTTTTCTGAAGAAATTCAGGGCGGAGGGCAAAGCACTTGCATGTTGTATCACTCGTGAACCTGTCCCCACCAGAGTGCATCTCAAGGTTACCAAGGTGTTAGGTTTTCATGGCCATTGGGTTCACACTGGTTTCAAACTCTTAACCACAATGGGCCATGGGGTCAGAACAGAATAGGTTTTGAACCCTAGTAAAAGAAAAAGGAAACTAGGGGGTTGCACTTATTAGACATTAAAGCGAAGTCCATCAAGACAAGGGCTAAACTTTCTTAGAAAATGTCGGTTCCAGGAAGTGCCTTTTCACCCAAATGTTCATAGAGCTGTTTTTCGAGAAGAACTATTGTCACCACACAAGTAATCAAGGCTCATGGCCTTTGTTGAAGCATGGCAAGGGATTGGAATAGAATCTTGGTAGCATCACTTGGGATTCCACTAGTGCGTCAGTAGATGGTGAAGAGAATGCCTTTTGAACTTGGGCGTTCAGCCCTCTCTTGCAATTGTGCTTAGGAGGAGAGGGAGGTTCCTTTCAAAGTGAGGAGGTTCTTCTAAGGTCATCATTGGATGATGCTCACTAGGCACGTCAACTCATTTTAGGAATTCAAGGGGGAAGAGTAGATCCCAAACTCATGTAGATTATCTTGGGATCTAGTAGCATTGTATGTTTGAAGTTTTACCCCCCAAATTCTGCATTGTCCTTATCCAAGTATCCCATAGCTTCATATTGCAAATAAGGCAATTGAGGATGGGTTTTGTTCAAAATTGATGAGAATGCTTGTTAGCAATCAAGAATCAAAAGTTGGTAGAATTTGTAAAGTGTGGCAAGTGGATATTTCTCCAAAGATATTGGCCAATGTGTTTAAGGACGTTTGGTCTCTAAAGCTTCTTCTTGACTATAGACTTTTCACTTGGAAAGTGGTAATGGGGGTGTCCTATTATAGTCAAGAAATCGACTAGGTGAGGCCTTTTCGAGGGCAAATGCTCATGTTGGAGAAAAGTCTATTTGTCATCTCTTTTGGGATGATTGTATTGCATTCATAGATTGGGAAGTTATTTTTTTGCGGTTTGGGGGTTTACAATGGCAAAACAAGAACATCATGATTTTTTGCATTTTCAATGTAGAAAATAGGGACAGTATATTGTTTTGCACTAGTTGATACGTCAAGGATGTATAGTCTTTGCATTGTTCTCATCTTAACTCTCTAGGTATTTGGAAGGCAAGAGTGAAGATGATGTTTGAAGGAATAGCATACGAGAGTGAATTGGGAGTTTGTAGTATCTAAAGGTAGATGGTTTCTCAATATATATTGTATATTAGGTAAATTGGATGGTAGAGATTTAGCCAATGTTTTGAGGATATTTGGCTAATTGGTTCATTACTTGGTTAGAGAATCAATTCATATGATTTGAGCAAAAGGATAAATAGATAAAGGCCACATAGATACTAGTACTAAAGTTTTTTGAAGCCCATCTTGAAACTAAAAGTTGTCACACATTAACAATGCCAAGTCGTGTGAATAATCTCAAGCCACAATACTAGAGTAATCATTATATCAACATTACTCATTGATATCAAATCTTATTCTGCTAAAATAAGATTGGTTGAATTTCAAATTTGTCTTTGATGGAAGTAGATTACTTTTGACATTTTAGTTATAAAATTGCTAGTATTGTTATTTTTCCAAAATTGGTTGCATTTAAACATCTTTCTTTTTTTCATTGGATGGGAAAAAGTTTCTTGTGAATATTATAATCATGATGGATGTTTTGAAATGTTACTTGTGAAGTGTGTTGTGAGAGAGAAAATACCTATATCATAAAAAATGATAGGACATTACTTAGCCTAAGTACTAAGTTAATAAGTGACTAATACTCTTGATAAAGATCCTCATTGGTTTTGCCAAAGGTAGTATATAATGACAACATTTATTTCCTATTTATAATATGATTTTCCTTATATCTAAGGGAATTTCCAAAGCTTTTTAAACCTTAGTGTAGCTCTTAGGTCTCTTAAGTCTCTCAAGTCTCTTTGACTTTAATATTTCTTTTAGGGTTAAGTTAATATGAATGATTCTCTCTTTGTTTTTATGAAAGGTTTGGAATTAGAGTGGCACACTTTGTTTATCTTTCTTTGTGCAATGGAAAAGTATATTACACACACAAACACACACACACACACACACACACTCACTCACTCACTCACTCACTCACACTCTCTCTCTATGTGTGTGTGTGTGTGTTAATCCTCAGATGAACAAGGTGGAAAATTGAAAAACTCTAAAGCAGAGGACAAAGCCAAGGCAAAAGTGAGACTGAAGATAAAGGTGCGCCAAGAAAAATATGAAAATATAAGAAGTGTTAAAAAGACTTAAATGAAGGAGAACGACGCATGGGAAAAAGTGCAAGTCAATACTTTTTAAAGAGAGTGCAAGGCATACCATGATTTATTTTAAGAGCGTTGGGCTCTCGTGCAAATTGTAAAAGTAGATGGTAGTAGAAAGGAAGCTAGGAAGATAAGAGAACAATGGGAAAAAAAACCTAGGTCACGATCGACCATATAAAAAAGTGTATAAGGGGATGACCATCCCAATGGGATTTAGGACTTTGTATATAAAGTTCAAAAGATGAATGAGAGCTCATTCATTGGTGTGTTGCAAAGTAGACTTTTCTTCTCTTCTTTTTGTTTGCTTGTGTGTGCTTGAGGGAGGAAATGCGAGTATGAGGGAGTGAGCGTATGAGGGTGAGGGATGAAGGAGGTGAAGCTCTCCATCATCTCCTCTCTTCTTTTTCTCTCCTCTTTTCTTCTCTTCTCTTCTCTTACGTTCGGCTATGGAGGATGGAGTTTGGAGGTGGATGTTTAAGAATGCTCGAGCTTGCATCAAGAATTGTGGAGCTATCGGAGTGCTTGAGAGAGGAAGCAACTCAATCAAGCATCAAGGTAAGCTCACTATACTCATAGGGAGAGATAGTGTGTTGGTTATGTGAGAGGTAGCCATTAGTGCTTGCTTGAAACGCTTGAACAATAAGAAGTTCGTGGGTCTTCGCGATACAGCTTGTGCCTTTCTCTATATTTTGGTTCTGTTGTTAAGACAACAGATTTAAGTTTGAGCGCTTGCACACTTCAAATCGAGCATCGAAGTAAGGGTTCCAGCCCTTAATCGGAGCTTGAGGTAGATAGGAGATTTAGGCATGTTAATTATAAAAAACAAGTAAGTATTTTTGAGTTTGGATGTGTAGATAAGTAGGCTAAACAAGCATGAATGCTATATGGTGATTTTTTGATTGCATTAGGTAGGATAGGATTAAAATAGTGTGAGCACACAATAGCGTTTTATTGCTATATAACATGTTGAAATAGGGAAAAGAAGGGCAAAAAACGAAAGCTTGGGTTAAATGTTGGTAAGAGAAGTAAGATTAAGGTGAATGCAGATCTGGCCAGGGCAATAAGAGGCCAAGAGTGGCAAGGAAAACCTTATTTCACATGAGAGAGAGAGACCTACTAATCACAAAGATCATGCACTTTGATTTTGGTGTTTTCGATCGATCCAAGTACGTAAGGATATGCCATTGATGTGATCTAGAAGGTATGGCATGGGGTTGTGATGAGCGCTAGGAGCAATCAATAAAAAATCATTGCATTGTGTTGTCGGGTTCGTAGTTGGACCACTGTGGCTTGGTTCGACTCCCAGAGTAGATGGATACACGGACCATCCGACTGGGAGTATTGGACCATTCGACTCCACGAGTCGGACTGCCATCCTTGGTCCGATCGGATACTCCTTGATAGTCAGACCAAGCCCTTTGGTTTGATTGGACCAACCGTCCGATCGGATATCCAACCATCCAATCGGACAATCTTCCCCAATCGGATCGCCCATTGGTCGAACCACGTAACTCGCTTGGACCAAAAACTGCAATAGGACCACATGAACATTCGGACCATGTTTTGGGGTTGGACTAGACTAGTCGGATCGTCTGACTCTGAGAGTCAAACCCACCCAGAATCGGACTGTCGTCCGATTATGGGAATTTGACTAGTTGGGTAGAAGACACAAGAACTAGGAGTAGAACCACCCCCCGGGGCAGGACCTATTGGGACACATTCTTGAATACCTCAGGAAATCCACCTTGGCTTGCCAAAGCTAGGAACTAGAGGAAACTGTGACAATGCCACTTAGAGGTAGACTTTAGTAGCTTGGTCACATTGGCCAGTTCGGTTTGTAGCCCAGAGGTTGACCTCTTGACTGTGACATAGTTTCCATACTACCCTTAAGAGCGACCAGAGACTACGCGTAGAGCCGTACTAGGTCGTAGACACAAAGGGGGGAGAGCTAGAATTGCATGATCATTTTATCAATGCACTTCACACAGTAATTTCTTCCACAAAAGTGCATTGGAAAAGAATAGAAAGTGTGATTTTGCACCGTGCACAATGGAACACCCAACATTGAGTGTACATAAGTTGAGAATTGTTTTCAATAACAGGAAATGTAGTCAGACTTAATAACTCAAGGAACACACTAATAGGAGGAGACCCCATAACATAGTCGGATGCTTTGGAGTCCCATCAATAGGACCTTCAAAAACGGTAGTGGGATCAAAAGGGTAGTAAGATTGGGGGCAAAGCGCTACTAGAGCTGCTAGTACTGATTGACAATCTCATGGAGTAGGAAGCATGAATGATATCAGGAGCAAACATAGACCAGGGAGAGGACCAATTGGACTTGGGTGAATTCCCAGTCGTAGTCCAAGACATGGTTAACGAATACGACATGCTAACTAGGACAGTACCCCACGGTAGGCCATTAGAGGAGGTGGTGGCAAGCCTGGAGGAAGAGAGAAAAGTGGTTAGGAGAGCATTGCAAGGCATAGCTGCCTACAACCACAAGCAGAGAATTAGGAAGCTGCAAAAGGACATAGAGGTGCATGCGGCTTGATGCATGCTAGCCTTAGCCAGCAAAATAAGGTAGGACCAACTGCAGAGAAAGATAAAGCACTAGAGGTAGATCTCATGCTGAGCGAGCTTGTGACCAAGTGTCTCATTGACAACACGAATGCTAAACAGAGTGCTGTAGCATTAGCAACCTCGCTACTCTCAGGTCTAAGAATTACTCAGGGGGCAAAGAGCCAATAAAAAATCCATGCGAAAGCTAAGCAGCTAGACAAGTATCAACCTAGTAGTGACTCATACAGTTTTGTTGAGCAGTTTGAGCAAGTTTGCGAGGCCAATGGTCTCACAAACCTGACACAATGCTCCCAAGCTTTTGGACTCTGTTTAGGCGACAGGGATAGGACATGGTATACCAGCTTAGACACGGCAGAGGGGGCAAACTTTGCTCGACTAAAAGATCTCTTCATTAAGAGATTCTTTGAAGTGGGATACTCTGATAACCTCATAGTTCAACTGATGAATGTTAGTCAAAGGGACAAGGAGAACATAAGGGAATATGTCACTCATGTAGGCAGCCTCTTCAAGAGAATCCCCATGAATGAGCGACCAAATGAAAGAGCAGTCTCCATTGTGTTCATGAACGGAATTCGTAGTGAGGAGTTGTACAAGGCTTTGGTAGGCAACTCTAGCCTGCAATGAGATGTGCTGGCAAGGGTCTTCGATGAAGCAATTAGGGTTGATGACTAGCTAAGAGAGGAGCTCTCAAAATTCAAACTGTGATAACCCCAGTCAAAGGACCTTAGAGGGGACCACCACCTCCAGCAAGGAATCAACTCCTAGTACGCAGGACATGGAAAAGAGTATAGACCAAGGCCTGGAGCTAGTCGAGGTGAGAATGGAGTTAGCACGACTACAGGAATTGGTGAGGAAACCGACGTGACCACACGTCCAATGCATACATTATGGCGGCAACCACCTCCCGGCTAAGTGCTAGGATCCTAGGTCTAGGCCTTGTGCAAACTGTGGTAGGTTCGGCCACGATGCCATGCATTGTAGGTTGCCTAGGAGATTCCCCTATGTCTAGCAGTACGACCCGCCATACCTGGGGAACAAGCCACTAAATTTCCTTGGAAGAGGAGCCCAACTAGCGCTTCTAGCACCAAATGATGCAAAACCCATCATCCCTAAGATAGAGATCAACTCAGTAGGCATCCCCGGTACCAGGACCCTATGTGACCCATCCACCAAAGTGATGCTCCAGTCCATTACGTGGAGGAGCCTAACGAAGGCAAAGCCTACGTAAGTCCTTACTTCTCGTACGACGAAGAGGGCAACCTAGTCTTGATGGACTATTGACTAGTACCAGTAATGGCATTAGGTAGAGGTAGGGGAAGGGGATTCATAAGACTGACCTAAGATCCAATCTCGTGTTGGACTTGCGGTCACCCGGGCCACATAGCATTGCGCTGTCCAAAGAGAGAACAACTAAATAAGGAAAAAGCCAACCTTAGATGTGTCAAGTGTAGCATGACTCACCTCTTTGCTGATTGCCCTAGATGGAAACCATCCCCTAACGCAACAAATGTGCCCTCAGTGCCCTTGGGACTATTTGGAGTCGAGACATTCGACAGTGAGAACACACCCATCCCGATGCATGTCATGACCAGAGCACAGACAAAGTAGGCGGGAATATCATTGCCAGGGATCAGCAATGTAGATGCAGTCTCAATAGGAAAAAAGAGTCACCTAGTGCATCACTTAATGGGGTGATCAGAGCACTGTGACGAGGATATATAGTACAGGCAGTACAAGTTATGAAGGGGAAAAGAAGAGTTTGCCAAGTGTAAGAGTGTACACAAAAATGAAGGAGTTACATATAAATGAAGATGTATTGAGTTCTAAGAAGAGAAAGTACATTAGCATTGTGTATATGTATTTATGTGTGCGTCCAGGGACGCCTGGGAATGTTTACTTGTGTGTAATGAGCATTGCATTCATTTGGGGTTATCCTCTCCCCTGCAAGTCAAGGTTTAAGGTCATTTCTTTCATTAAGAAAGACGAGAGAGGGAATTCTATCACTAAGAAAGTCGAGAGAGGTGATCCTTTGGAAGTGAGGAGAGAAGTGATTTTCGCTTTCTAAGGTCTAAAATGACATACGTTTTTGTGTGGAACTAAATCTTAAGGTTGAGGCCCAAGGCAATCTAATGAACTCTCCTTATCTATGACTCAAGGTGGTTGCATGGACCACAATCTAAGAGTACAGTTTAAAAATCTATTTTTTTAGAAAAGCCATTTTAAAATACATCACAATAGAAAAACGATCTCTAAAAATGGGCCATGTGGGTTATCGGAAACAGGAGATCTACAACTTTTATGTTGGACGTTTTTTCATCCAAATAACGCACAAAGAGATATCTCGAAATTAGTGCTGCAGAGTGGAACAATCACATCTTGCATGAAGATGAACTCAACTCTCTCTCCAAGAAGAGAAGCTCTTGAAATCCTATAAAAGAGAAGGCTCTCCTTGGGTGTAAGGGGGAGGTGAAGGAAGCATCACTTTGCATGTATCCAAGAGGAGAAGAGAAGGTGCTAGTGTTGCGGAAGCCCTGCTAAAATCAAGTGTTGCGGAAGCCCTGCTGAAACCAAGTACTGCGGAAGTTGTGCTGAAATCAAGTTCCAAGAGGAGAAGAGAAGGTGCAAGTGCTACGGAAGCTCTGTCGAAATCAAGTTCCAAGAGGAGAAGAGAAGGTGCAAGTGCTGCGGAAGCTCTGCTGAAATCAAGTGCCAAGAGGAGAGCCCTACACATATTGTGTAGGAGAGAAGGAGACTCAAGAAGGATCAAAAGGTGCCAACTTCCAAGTTGTGCAAGTGTTAGGCGGTTGTATACCGTGCAAGGAATCGTGATCTTGTTTCCAAGATCTACAAGTAAGAACTGGCTCATGTGTAACGGAGGAGCTTGCTCCTTGTCAATAATATACCTTCACAAGGGGGGGGGGGGGGACTGGCCCATCTTCCAGTCCCTAGCGTGTTGCCAATTTCTCTACCTCTCTCTCTACATCTTTCTTTTCTCTCATCTATTCTCCCTCTATGCCAACATAATAATTGCCATATATATTTTAAGTATATAAGAAATTCAAGCGTGTATCTCGGATTCTATAACAGCTGCTCCTCGGCTATCCTCCTACCTTGCTCAACCACAGAGTATTGTTGGTAGGCTTATGCGATCTGTTTTGATAGATCTTCAGTGGTTTGTGCACAACTTTCAAGCTCTGCCTGGTGGAGCTTCCTTTTAGTTCATGACCATGGCCATTAGTTCCTCCACCTCCTGAGCATTCTTTAGGTCGTTTTGTAGGCTTCCTGTGGCTTTGTCGATGCCCTTGTCCTTCATTTATGACACGGCTTCTATTTCTCTCTCCAGCCTTCCTTGCTCTTCCATTGCCGTCCACAGCTAGAATACTAGGGTGATTTCTATTCTTTGCATCGTTCTTTTGGTGCCTAGTCTCCTTCTTGCGAGCTTCCCCATAGTTCTGCATGCATAGCTTCCACCCATGCCATTTACTGTTGGAGCTCAGCATATTGCTGGATGAGCCACTTGTGGTCTTGCTACTCCACCACCAAGTCTTGGGCTTCATCCTTTAGTCTTTGTCTTAGGCGGTCTTCATTTTCTTGAGCCTTCTTTTCTTGGACACTCAGTTGCTCTTTCAAGCTCCGAATTTCTTTTTGATGCTTAGAGGCTTGCCGTGTCATCTCTAGTCGTAGGGCTGCGCCGATCTCTCTTTCGGCCTCTAGCTCCACAGCAGCGGCCTTCTTCTCTTCCTTGGCCCTCTCTAGCTGGGCTAGGAGTTCAGCCATAAAGACGTCATAGTCTGCAGACAGTTGGGGGCATTGTTGGCAGTGCCATGGTGGATGCTTCCAACTTTTACCACTTGGGGTCCTGCCTAGACTCGACGTTTGCCCTGCAAACAACCTTTTGGCTCCTGCCCCTAGAGCTATTTCTTGTACTTTTGTGACCATGAATTGCATCATGGACATGAGCTAAGTGGTGTCCATGGAAGATGCTGGCTCCTGTGTGGTGGAGGTGATGGTGGTGGTTTGAGGCATGAGAGTTGAAGGGAGGGGGTGCAATGGGGCCTTGCCCTTTCCCGTGACGACTGGGGCTACTTCAACACTACCGCTTGGTTTGCCTTTGTGTGTCGTGGGCTCAAGGTGGCCATTCCTCTGGAACTGTAGGCCTCGTCTACAGACCTGTGCATGACCTCTGCCATGTCTTCATCTTCCTTTTTTTTTTAGCTCTTCTGCCTCCCTCTCAGCTCTTCTCTTTCTCGCATATGCGGCCCTCTTGGACTCTTTTTGGGCGTTCCTCAACTCAGCCCACTCCTTCCTTGTCATCGTTTCTTTTGTCTTCATCTGCAACTTTGATGGGATTTCCTTCGCCTGTGCCTTCGCCTCTCCTTGGCCAGACTGCTTCTCCTGCTCTTCCTTATCACTTATAGTCCTTTCGCTTGATTGCACCTATTCATGGTGAGGCAATCAATTAGGGGTTTTCCCTACTTCCTCTCCACCTTCCTCTGTGTCCTTCAAGGCCTCCTGGATGATGGCCATTAGGATCCCCCTGAACATGATGGTGGATGCTTTGGAGGAGGACTTCTTTTGAGCTGATCTTGCTGTGGAGGTCGAGGATTCTCCTCCTACTACCATTCTACCAGTGGTCAAAGCTTTCGATGAGCTTTTAATATTTTTACGCATGAAGGTGTTCCAATCTATTTCGTCTGGGGATCCTTCTGCGATGCTCTCCAACAACGGCACCCTGATTCTATTCATAAGGGCTTTATACCTTTGACTGGAGAAGAGAGTATGGACCATCTTTGCCTGCAACTTGATCTCAAGATTTGGAATATCGGCTAAACTTATCCCATCCACTATGCATACATCAACCTTGTTCATCCCTAGCATGCTGTACACGTCCCTCTTTGGGTGTCGCTTGATCCTGCTAATTAAGCCTAGGGCCTTCTCCACCACCTCAGGGCTCAATTCCACCTCTACTTGGTGGGTTCTTCCCCTTTCTTGATTGTCACCATGTCACAATTCGTTTTGGCATTGAAGCTCCTCAGAAACTCTGCACATTTTTCGTACCAACCTTTTATACGTACTTTTGTAGGCTGCACTAGTCCACGAGTCGTTTTATGGGTGGCTCTTCCATGACGACATCCGCTAGGTTCACGATGTGCTTGAATGTGGAGTGGCTGTAGCCCCTCGTTTCTATCGTCAAGCCATACTTAGCTTGCTCTTCCTCCGTGAATGAAATCTTACTGCCTTTATCTTGCCCTGCCATTTTAGGTTCATGTCATATATCATGGTTCACCATTAGTATTCTTAAGACATTTTCTTACTGAGAAATAAATAGGAATTGATCATGCTTTTATGGCAAAAAGAACATGCTTTAAGCAACAAAAAGAATTTTCCCTTGAGTAATTCTATTCATTTCCAAGATCTTATGACACTTTTCCCCGATTTCACCTTTCTTCACCTTTACCCCCTCCCCCCTTGGGAATTAGAAGAATCCTTCCTAGGGTTGGACAGGGAAGAGGCAAGACAGTTGAGCACCATAGGGTGCTATTTACTTGGGCATCAGCCAATTATAGAAATCAAGGTTGTATTCCAGTTGGGCATGACAATCGAGATTACGAGGGCTAATGCATACTTGGGTAATGTAAGTTAGGACATCGGTTAGAAAGTCACCCGAGTTGATGCGGCTAGCCAGGTGTAGCTCTTCCTCGAGTAATGTAAGTTAGGACATCGATTAGAAAGTCACCCGAGTTGATGCGGCTAGCCACATGTAGCTCTTCCTCTATAAGGATACGATCAATATAAGAATGAGACAAGACTTGGTCGTTTAGGTGTTTGAATCGAGTGGTGGCCAAGACCCTAAACGAGGTTGGTGCTACGTAAGTCGGGTCATACTCGGTTGTTTTGATGGCACATCATTGCTCAGCATAAGTCATTATTTAGCAACCCCGTTTCTCCCATTGGAGATGTAGGTTGCCCCATTTTTGTAGGAACGAGGAATGAGAGTCAGCGATGTAAGTAAGTTCCTCAATCTCCACGGTTGATGCAGGCCTTTGGGACTTGCGGTAGAATGTTATTAATCGTCTGATGAGAACGTGTGTTCTTTTGAGATTTCACCATTATTGATAAACTCCTTTGAGACTTTGGGGGATGTTATGGTTATAAACTCGTATTCTTCACAAGTGCAAGATAAGGAACGAACCTTGGCAACAAGGGGTTCATCAAGCAAGCTGAGATCAAGTCTTTTGTAGTTCCTAGCGAATGTGGTGAAGGTGGTATCCAAGAGTTTGATGCAAGTTACCAAGTCATTTCCCATATTCTCAACAAGGTCCTTGGCCATTGATAGAAATGAACGTCACTCATAGGAAGGCCTAAGGCCTACTGGTGGTTGAGGTGGAAAGGAGCTAGACACTAATGGTGTGAGGGGGGAATGACGTGATAGTGGTGTGTTTGCAGGTAGTTCTTTAGCGTGGTTAGTGCGATTGGTGCGGCTTTGGGGTACTAAGGGTGGAGTTAGGGGCATAGATGGTGCTTTGCCCGCCTCATGTGCAACCACTGGGGTGCCAAGCTCTCCAACCTTAGATGATTTTGGGGTGTCACGCGTCTGTGTAGTTTGATAGGTTGGTTGGGGTTTTTTGACAGCAGCTATCGCAGGTTCTGTAGTCTTGGCCGCTTGGGTTTTCTGGGTGTTCAATACATTAGCATGAGTGTGGCTTCCTAGAGATGGGGGGCAAGCGATGGGCGTGGTTGGACCGTGCTTCTAGCATGTGTCTTCTTGGGCACCCATATCCAAGTGTTGTCTTCGTAGTATCCTTGAGCTTGCAACAGATCTTTGGGGATCTATTGCGGCTTGACTCTGCACCTATGTTGATAGCGTCGGGTCGGTTGTTTAGGATTTGAATGATGGTTGTGAATGGTGTGGGGCTGTGTTTGTTGGCTATGGGGAGGTCGTTTTTTGTGCTTCGGCACCCATTTAAGCGCGGGTTCTATGACTTTGGGGATGGCATTAGTTGGCGGCGGTTTTGTAGTTTGGGTGGGTTGTGGTGGCTTAGAACCCTCCTCCCTAGGCTTAGTTTTAGTTAGTTCTATCGGCAACATAAGGGCTTGGGTGGAGCCTTGCTGCCCTTATTGAAAGCTATCACGATTCAAAAGTTGCCAATGGCCAAGTGAATACATTGCAGATCATAATCTATGGTGCACTACTGCACTTGTTTCCTAAAGGTGCGTCCTAATAATGATTCTTGACCTACACCCTTTGTGTTTGGCAATACGTAGAAGATGACAGATAGACTCTCAAACTCAATAGAGACTGTGATCTTACATTTCCCTAGGAGTGCAAATGACCTACCCCCGAATGGTCTAAGTTTAGAGTTGGTGGGCTGTAACTCTGACAAACCAATGAGGGTCCAATGTGCGTGAGTCAGGACGTTACAGTCAACTCCCTCGTCAATCAAGACATCAAAAGTATGCGTGTGCCGAGCAGTGGCCGTGATATGTAGGTATGTTGGTGCTACTACCTCTTCATCCTCGTCCTCTAGTTCGGTGATGGTGGCTACACGGACATTGAAAGGGCTTCCAGCATGGGGGGCTCATGCAGTTCTAGCTTGTTGCTAGGAACATGGGGAGGGAGAGGTCTAGGTCGACTACTTGAGCTCTTGGCCATCATACAGAGTGGCACTACGAGATCCCATGGTTTTTGCAGCCTGTTTGTATGTCTCCTCCTCGTCTGAGAATGGGAGATCGATGGTTGCTAGTGCATGCATCCAATCTTGCTCTTCGTCAAAATAAGGGATGTATTTGGTTAGGAGTCTGTGAGACTTTCTTATTGGTGTGTCACCCCTGAGCATGGCAAAGATGACATCCAGGTCAATAGGGGTTGTCTTTCAAGTGTCCATCTCAACCTTTACCGCTTCCGTTCGGTTCCCTAGGAACATTAGACCATTGCCTTAGTCTTCAATGACTTGATCATTCCTCATCCAGGGTCGTCCTAGCAGAATGTCATAGTCCACTCCCTTCATGACAATGAAGTTCACATAGAACTGGACACCCCCGATCTTCACCAGCCAATTTTTTAAGACTCCAAATGGCCTTACTTTCATTCTGTTAGCTAGAGTGACACTGAACCTAGCAGTTTCGATGGGCGGGTTTCCCCAAGCTTGGAGCACATTATGGCTCAACACTCTCTCCCGCCCCGGTATCTACGATTCCTTTCCGTGTGACGTCTCCTAGGGCTAGGATAGGCAAGACTGCATGCATTTCAGTGCCTTCCCAAAATGCATTAACGTGTAGTGACCGACACTAAGTGCAGTGTCAAGCTGCATGACTGCATCATGATCCTTCAAGTCAGCGATAGCATGCTCCACCGGTTCTTCCACCCAGTGTTTCAATTTCTACCATAGCATGAGGTGTTGTCTGAGGAGGTCTCCTAAACTTAGGATCACTAGGGTGGTCACTAATGTCACGAGGAGGTTGCTGGTTGCTTACCTCCCTCCTAGGTTTGTGCTCCTTTGCCATAGGTCTTGACTAACCGGCTGGCTTGTGGCATCTAAACTTGGTTGAGGTGGCACTGCCTATGGGTCATGCATATGAGATTGGTGTGCTTACACTAGAGAGGTCCTCAATCTCATCCTCTAAGAGAGGTTCAACATCCTCAAGGTGCTCCTGGGCTTCTTTTACCCACTCCTTGACTTTGGCTATTGCCTCGAGTTGGCACCTAGGATGGGGATACTCCCCTACCTTGGCACTCCCTTTCTCTACCGTTTTTGGAGCGAAAATTTTTGCCTCTACATTCGTGACCTTCTTGTCGGTCACTAGCGTTGTCGCACCCTCAGTCTTAAGATATTGGTCTCTGAATGGTCTCATGGCCATGCTAGATCATCATCAACACTTAAAAGAAAAGCGAGTCATTAATTTATTGACATGAACTAATTAAATAGAGAATGCATACTAGCAATCAATTTAGTGATAGCAGCTAAACCACTAGGATAAAGAGAAGACCCAGATGATGAAAAACTGGAGTGAGCAGTAACATGTGGTAATGATGCTGTCTCAGGAGATGGAGAGGGGTAAGGAAAACATGGAAGAAAAGGCACATTAGTGGAAGGAACGCAACCTTGAAAGAGTGCAGGGGGACTGTTAGACTGCCTGGCAGTAATCAGAATGTGAGAGGGTGCTTGCAGAGTCCAGAGCTGAGGTCATTGAAGCATGCTTCAACATGTAGAGGCAAGCCTTTTTGAACACTATGCTTCATGTCACATATTATTGAAGGCGAGGGCTCGGTGGAGAGAATGAGGAGGAAGCTAGAATTGACAACCAGAGCTTTAAGATATGGCCTACAAGAGTGCATACTTCCAACACGTAGAGGCAAGCCTTTTTGAACACTATGCTTCATGTCACATAAGTTGAAGGCGAGGACTCAGTGGAGAGAATGAGGAGGAAGCTAGAATTGACAACTAGAGCTTTAAGATATGGCCTACAAGAGTGCATACTTCCAACCAGCATGGGCACAACCAAGGAGCAACAATGTAGTTACTTGCGACAAGTCGGCATCTCCACCAATGCTCAGGGAACTTGGATTCAAGAAATAAGAGCAGCCCCACCCACCCCCAATCCAACTCTCTATGGAATAAGACACCGAGGAAGGGATTGACCTTGAGCAAGCATTCCAAGAAGAACTACTAATTAGGTAGTCCAGTCCGCCCTTGCCTAATCTACCCCTAGAAGAGTTGGAGGGTACCCAGGTTCTCGAGCGCGTTATTGCTACAAGAAGAAGAAGATGGGAACTTGTGGAGCAAGCCCAACAGAAGTTGCATGCATGGCCACAACAACTTCCTAACGAGCCCATGCCGCCACGCGAGGATCACCACCCTGTTAACCGGCCACAGGAGATTGACTATTTGGCAACAACAAGAGCTCCAATCTCGACCCTTTGAGTTCTCGTTCCTCTACCCATGGGCCTTAAACTGAGTCTTACCCCTGGAAGTAGTGGAAGGAATCATTCATTTGGAAAATACTCTAGCGAACTAATGGGTTGAGGAGTAGAGCATCATCATCACACAATGTAGGCGGGAGCCCAAAACTAGTGATATGAAAAGGTCTATCAGGTTCCCAAAACAGTCCAAGGCTATGAGGCGCAACCAAAGTGGCGGAGGAGGATTTGGGACACCAATTTTGATGCATGGATGGCCTTCTACGACACACTACAGGAAGAACTGAATGATCCTGTCTACATGTCTTACCCTCGTAGACACGGAGTGGATTACAATAGAGGGGTGCATGGCAGGTATGACTTTACGAAGATCTACAATGTCAATGTAGCAACTCTCGAGGAATGCATGACCTATAGAGTAGGGGATTTACATCCTTCTATTAACTGCTTTCTCAAGGATTTCTCTTACTGCCTAGACCCAGCCTTCATAATCACTTGTAATTACCTTAGGATCATTAGGTTTCCGCTTAAACAAAAGTCAGTAGCTGAGGAAGCCCACCTCCCCCCACTTTTTTTTGACATTAACCTAGGAATAGATAGTTGTGCAATGGCTAGGCTCATGATGAGGGCAATCCTACTTCCCTCATTTTGCATGAGGATCCTTGAAGACATGAATGATAGCCACTTTACGAGGTGCAACCACCCTTTTTTGTCAACCACACCTCTCAATATGAGGGCTAACATCAAGGAATACCTACAGAGCCACACCTTCTTGACTAGACCACCTCGTGACTCGTATAAGGAAGATCAGGATAGAGTCTAAGAGTACCCCCTGTATCCAAAAAAAAGCACTTTGCATGCCAGAAATCACTGTATCTAGCGTTTTCATACCTAGCCCATCCCCCACGACACATGCTTAGGGCACAACAGGGGCAGAATACACCTAGGGAGGTACCACTCACCTATGATTAGACCTGTCACCCTAAGCTACATGCACCACACCCTTCATCTACACCAACTGGGTCCTCAAGTGTGGGGCACCAGCAAGGGCTTGCCCAAGGTAGACCCATCTCCCAGTTCCATAAGCCTCGACACCACGCACTCCACGGTCAGGCAGATACACCCCAAGTACTACATCTTCTTTTCTCTCCAGGTACAAGCAAAGGCCCCACAACCAGCTTCTGAAACCCCATCATCCATGCAATGCACTCTCCATCCCATGCCCCGTGCCATCTTGCAAAGCACATCCAAGCAAGGGGTAGATGTGACTGGCCCGATCAAAAAGTGAATGCAGAAGCTCATTTGGAACAGTGCAGGCAAGCTCAGCTCACGGAGAGCTAAATGTCTGATCCGTCTAATACCATCTTAAATTTCAAACAAGGATTTGTTTACACGCCATCATCTAAGCGCAGATCCATCTAACACCATTTTGAATTTCAAAGATGGACCCGCCCCTCAACATCCCTCCAACACCAAGGATCATATGCAACGTCAAGAGCCTTCCAGTTCTAGAAATCCCCCCAACATACCCTCAACATGGTATGTCCACAACCTCAAGATGCCCCTAGCCACCTACTACCGCCGTCCCCTCACCACCCACAAGTGCCATGGGACTAGCACTCGTCTAGGAGGAGGGTAATGTTAACCCTTAGATGAACAAGGTGGAAAATTAGGAAACTCTAAAGTAGAGGACAAAGCCAAGGCAAAAGTGAGATGGAAGACGAAGGCACACTAAGAAAAATATGGAAACACAAGAAATGCTAGAAAGTCCTAAATCAAGGAGAAAGACACACAAGAAAAAGGGCAAGTCAATACTTTTGTAAAAGAGTGCAAGACGCAACATGATTTTTTTAAAGAGCGTCAAGCTCTCACCCTTGCAAATTGTAAAAGTTGATGGCGGTAGGAAGGAAGCTAGGAAGATAGGAGGACAATGGAAAAAAGGGCCGGCCATATAAAAAAGGGGATAAGGGGATGACCACCCAAATGGGATTTAGGGCTTTGTATATAAAGTTCAAAAGATGAATGAGAGCTCATTCTTTGGTGTGTGGAAAAGTGGATTTTTCTTCTTCTCTCCTTCTCTTCTCTTTGTTTGCTTGTGTGTGCTTGAGGGAGGGAGTGGAAAAATGTAAGGGAGTAAGTGTGTGAGGGTGAGGGATCAAGGAGGTGAAGCTCTCCATCTCCTCTCTTCTTCTTCTCTCATCTTCCCTTCTCTTCTCTTGTTTTACGTGTGGCTATGGAGGATGGAGTTTGGAGGTGGGGGTTTAAGGATGGTTGAGTTTGCATCAAGAATCGTGGAGCTATCGGAGTGCTTCAGAGAGGAAGCAACTCAATCGGGCATCAAGGTAAGCTCACTACACCCATAGAGAGAGATATCATGTTGGCTATGTGAGAGGTAGCAATTAGTGCTCGCTTGAAACACTTGAATAATAAGTGGTCCATGGGTCTTGGCGGTAGAGCTTGTGTATGCCTCTACAGTGTGTGTGTGTCTCTCTCTCTCTCTCTCTCTCTCTCTCTCTCATTCTTCTTGAATAGTCCAAGCATTTTCACTTGATAATTTGTAATTTTAGCGCTTGTATTAGCAAGTCCTTGTTTTTCATGATAGTTTTGGCTTGACAATTTATGTTTTTAGCCTAGTTTTCTCTCTAATAAACACCCTCTTGGACAATTTGTTGTAGTATCTTTCACATTTTCAATGGGCCCTCTTTTCTCTTTCTTTTCCATTCACATGTCTCCACCTTAAAGGATCCTTCAAGTTGTTGAAGGGATATTTAGAGGGAGCTCACGCTCAACCGCCAAGATCGACGGACCACTTATTGTTCAATCATTTCAAGCGAGCTTTAATGGCTATCTCTCATCTAGCCAATGCGCCTTCGAATCTATGAGTGTAGTGAGCTTACCTCGATGCCGAAATGAGTTGCCTCCTTCCTCACACACAGCGGTAGCTCCACGATCCTAGATGCTAGCTCAAGCATCTTCAAATCTCCTCCATCGAGCTCCATCCACCATAGCCGTGCGTGTGAGAAAAGAGAGGAGAAAAGAAGAGAAGAAGAGAAGAGGAGATGGTGAAGAGCTTCACTCTCTTGATCCCTCACTCCCACACACACACTCCCTCACACTCTCACACTTACTCTCTTAAAGGACACACAAGCAAGGTGAAGAGAAGAAGAGAGGAAAAGTGGACTCTTGCTAGCCACACACCAAGGAATGATCTTCCATTCATTTTTTAAACTTTATATAAAAAACCCTAAAATCCCATAGGCATCAATCCTTTTTTAAATGATCGACCGTTGTGGCAAGGTCCTTTTTCCCATTTTCCTCTTTTTGCCTCATTCCTTAATCTTACACTCGTCTATTCTTTTATAAATGGCACAGGAGGGAGCTTGACACTCTTTTACGGTAGAGTTTTTAGAGGCACCTTCCATTTAAAATTGCACTTTTTGCCTTAGCTTAGCTCTAGGGGCCACATTTGTGCCTTTGCTCTTTTTTTTGTCATTTGTTCGCTCTTTGCTTCATATTTTTGCCATCTCAAACCGAGGTTAACATTTCCCCCCCCCCTGAGATGGGTGCAATTCCCATGGCACTTCAAGATCTTTGGTGTGGAAGGGTGGGCTCTGGGCAAGTGGCTAGTGGGGTGATGAGAGGGCTACATGTGGACTCCGTTGATTGGGAAGCTTTGGTAATGAATGGATGGGGAACCCAAGGTATGTCGAGTGGATGATGGGGGCCTTCGAAGTTGGTGGTTTTTTGCAGCATCTTATTGTACGTGAAAGGAGAAAGTGGTCTACCTAAGGGGAGTTTCTACCTCACTATGCAGTGCTCTGTGCTTGTGTTGGTGGAACGGGGAGCTGGGTCTAAAGCCTAGGTGATGTCCCATACTTGAGGACCCCGTTCATGCGAAGGGAGGTGCGGTGTGTGTAGCTTAGGGTGACAGGTCTAACCATAGGCGAGTGTTACCTCCCTAGGTATGTCCTGCCCTTGAGGTATCCTAAGCGTGAAGTGGAGAGTCGAAAAGGGCTAGGGGGTTAGAAATGAAGCCGTGACTGACCGAGGCCACCGAGCATGCCTAACTTGAGGACCCCTAGGTACAATGACTATGAGTTATGTGCCGCAACTTGTGTTTGGACATGTCGTGTGCTCCTTTCATTGTTATTCGTTTGCATTTTTTTGGAGGCTTGTTGAGTTATATGATTCGGCAGTAGCTAATTGCTAGTTATCATCATCAGAATGTGGTGGGGAAGGGGATTTAATCGAGTGGCTCAAAAATTTCCAGCTTTGCATGTAACCCTTAAGGTTCAAGCAGACATGGAGAGAGGTGGTGGATAGGAATGGGTGGTTACAATGAATAAATTGGCTCTCACTCATATCCTTGAGAATAGTGAGGCAGAAGGAAGCTAGAAGTCTTGCTCGCATCATTAGGCGGGTCATTGCGTAGCTATCTATGGCATTAGGATAAAAAAAGAGTGGGGAAAAGACTACGTTCTATCGGGGTGGGATCTTGCTTAAGTAAGATTTTTAATAGCCTAAGGTAGTTGCATGTGGTAATGAAGGCGGAATCGGGAAAAGAGTAGAAGTTGGCAATGAAGCAGTCATGGTAGCATCTAGGCTGTCCGAGGTGAAAGTGAGGGCTTGTGCTAAGATAGTAGTACGAGGAGTATATATGATGGGGAAGTTGTAGCAACCATGGATGTTTGTATCAAAATCTACGCTTACCTTGTGAGGATATGCTATGAAGGTGGGGTTGTTTCTCTGAGAGGGGAGGATATTACAAAAATCCATCCAGGAGAACACATTGTCATCGCAAATGCGTCTTCGCCATAGTGGCTGGCACTCGTATCCATGCACAGATCGAGGCACTTCAAAAATCTTATTTTGCCAATACTCCGCATCCTCAATGCCCCAAAGGGTGGGATTCTTCTCTATTTCTTCCAGCTATTGTTGGCCTAGCCGGCTTCCAATGCCGATCACCTCTTCCACTACTTTAAGGGGAAGGACTCTGAGTAGACAATTGGGGAGGAGGAAGCTAAAGTTAAAGGGATGCTTCTCTTTTTCTTGTCTCTCTTAGACTACGAGTTCTGCATGGAAATTGGCCGGCAGGTCACTTGGGCATGGTGGAAGAGGTGCAGATGGCTGTGCCATAGGCTTGTCAAGATTGTGGGAGAGAAGGAAGGAGTCTCACTTGTAGCTTTCTTGCTTGCACAATGGGGGAATACACACAGAGGTGGAGGCTGAAAACAGTTTTCCTCTTCTTAGTTGTGTAAGCCAAAAGAACTCTCATACAAAGAAATAGAAGAACCCTATATATGGGTCTCAAACCAAACTCAACTAACTAAGGTGGCATACTAACTGAGCCACGAACTAGAGTAGATAAGGATAGCTATCATGTAGCTATTATTCATGGGCGGTGTACCAACCGCGTCTGCAACTGACAAGTCGGTGACATAAATACACAACGGTCACCCTGGCGTATCACGACTGGAGCTTGATATCTCAACACTCCCCCTCGAGCTCAATCCCAATTCCTGCACACCAAGCAGGTCTCTGAACTTGCGCAGCTTCTCTGTGCCCAATGCCTTCGTGAATATGTCAGCTACCTGATCCTCTGTGCTGACATAAACTAGATCAATAAGACCTAGTAAAATCCTCTCTCGCACATAGTGATAATGCACCTCAATGTGCTTTGTTCTAGCATGATAGATTGGGTTATTTGCCAAGTGTATACTACTCATGTTGTCACAATAAATGACAACTGTCCCATCTGTAGACTGATGCATATCATAAAGTAGCTTATGCAACCAAGCTACCTCACATGCAGCCATTGCTGCACCCCTGTACTCAGCCTTTGTGCTCGACAAGGCAACTATAGGCTGTTTCTTGCTGCTCCAAGTGACTGTAGCACTCCCAAAAGAGAACACATATCCACTGGTAGATCGTCTATCAGAAATACTACCAGCCCAATCAGCATCAGTGTATCCATGCAACTGTATCTGAACCCCAGTCACATAAAGTAGTCCATACTGCAATGTGGACTTCACATACTTGAGCATGCGTCTAGCCGCATCCAAATGCGGTTTTCTTGGAGCCTGCATAAACTGACTTACCAGTGCAACAGCATAGCTCAAATCTGGCCTGGTAATAGTCATATAAATCAAGCTTTCTACTATGCGTCTGTACATAGTAGGGTCTTTCAGAAGCTCACCTGTATCTGTGCTAAGCTTCACATTCTGCTTCAAAGGAACTGAAATAGGCTTACAGCCTGTCATCCCATATTTGGACAGCATGTCCAATCCATACTGCCTCTGCAAGAGCTGTATCCCACTTGGTGATCTAATCATCTCAATGCCCAAGAAATAACGTAGCTCTCCCAAATCCTTCATCTCAAACTTCTGCTTCAATAGCATTTTCACATGAAGAATATCTTCATCACTATCACCTGTCATAATCAAATCATCAACATAAATGACAAGTAGCATAATACCTTTCTCTGTTTTTCTCACATAAAGTGAGAAATCTGCCTTGGAAATCTGAAAGCCAATAGTGACAAGATACTGTCCTATCTTGTCAGACCATGCTCTAGGTGCTTGCTTCAAGCCATACAAGGCTTTCTTCAACCTGCAAACAAACTCATGATGAACAGCATGCACATAACCTGGTGGCTGCTCCATATAGACCTCTTCTTGCAAATCACCATGCAAGAAGGCATTCTTTACATCCATCTGATGTAAAGACCATCCCTTTGATGCAGCCATAGCAATGACTGCTCTTATGGTTGCCATCCTTGCAACCGGACTGAATGTTTCTTCATAGTCAATGCCATATGTTTATGCATACCTCTTGACTACTAATCTTGCCTTGTATCTGTTCACAGAACCATCTGCACTGTGCTTCACCTTATAAACCCACTTACAGCCAATTGCATTCTTACCTTTAGGCAAAGGTACTAACTCCCATGTAGCATTTGCTTCCAAGGCATCCATTTCCTCATCCATGGCTTTCTCCCATTTTTCTTTTCCCATGGCTTGTTCAAAAGAAGTGGGTTCTGGTTCCTGTATCACTTTGACCATATATGTATAGTGAATGGTTGTAAATCCATCATATTTCAGCCTATCCACAGGATACCTAGCTCTCGTAGACCTCCGCAAAATAGGTTCACTCCCAGGTGCTCTCAAAACATCCATGGTCTTCCTTACTCCAGGTGTAACAATAGAAGGAATACCCAACTCATCATCAATGCTCTGTTTTGAGCCACTGGATTCACCATCCACATAAGAGTGACCTGCATTCATATCAAATATGGGCTGATCAACCTTCTCTTTTCCTTTTCGTGATACCTGCATACCACTATCTACATTGCTTTGAGAAGATTCTCTTGATCTCAATCTGCCTGTCCATGGCGAAGAATGTGAACCACTGCTAGAGGACGCTCCAGGTCTACTAATATTTTGTGAGTGCTGCTGTGAATTCTCTGCAGCATTACCATTTTGTGCATCTACATCATCAATCACATTTACTGGTTTATACCAGCTACTCATCTAATCAAAAACAACATCTCTGCTCACAGTAAACTTACGAGTAGAAGGGTTATAGCATCTATACCCTTTTTGCTGCAGAGAATAACCAATAAAGATGCACTTCTCAGCTTTTGGATCCAACTTGGATCTCAACTCATCTGGCACATGTACATAGGCAATGCAACCAAAAATTTTCAAATGAGAAATATCTGGTTTCCTACCAGTATACCTCTCCTCTGGAGTCATCCCATGTATTGCTGCAGTGGGAGTCCTGTTCATTATATAGACTGCTATAGCAACTGCTTCAGCCCAATAAAAATCTGGCAAGTCTTTTTAATTGAGCATGGCACGAGATACCTCTCCAATATGCCTGTTTTTCCTTTCTGCAATTCCATTTTGTTGTGGGGTATGATTGCATGAATATTGCTGCTTTATGCCATGCTCCTGCAGGAACCTTGCAAACTTATTTGAAAGGTACTCTCCCCCTCCATCTGACCTTAGGCATTTTATCTGCAGGCCTGTTTCTTTTTCAACCATAGCTTTAAGAGTTTTGAAATGTCCAAAAACTTCACTTTTCTTTTTCATAAAATACACCCAAACTTTTCTGCTATAGTCATCAATAAAAGTGACAAAATAATGATAGCCTCCAAGAGATGCAGCTTTAGTAGTCCACACATCAGAGTGGATTAATTCCAATGACTTCTCACTCTCTTGAACATGTCTAGGAAATGGTTTCCTTGCCTGTTTTCCAAAATGACAGGCTTCACATACCTTATGCATTTCTGCAACCTTGAATTTGGGCAATCCTGCAACAATATTTTGGACCTGCATTGATTTAAGTCGCTGTACATTAACATGACCAATGCGTTTATGCCAGATATCAATATCTGCAACTACACCGGTCCCATGTGCAAACATTGCTGCACTCAATTCAGACATGTCTGCATCCAATGTAAACATTCTGCCCTTCTTATTTCCTTTTGCTATCAAGCGACCTTTATTTTTCATATCCTCAACAAAGCATCCATGAGGATTAAATTTGACCTGCAAGCCCTGCTCAACCATTTGACCAACAGAAACCAGATTCTTGGTGATATTCGGGATATGAAATACAATCGAACAGGTATTTCTTTTTCCCATCCTGCATAGACAAAGGAAATTTTCCAATCTGCACAATAGGATGTGCAGTATCATCACCAGTCTCCACAAATCCTGGTTTTTTCATTTTCCTTGCATCCTCCATCCATTCTGCATGACCTGTCATGTGGTTTGATGCACCTGAGTCAACATACCATACATCATTGCTTTCTTCTGCACTTGTCACAGAATTGTTCATGTGCTGCACCATAAACAAGTGCTCATTTTTGTCATCACCCTGTCTACTAGAAGATGCATAATTCCCTTGTTGCAGTTTTCCATTCATGATGTCATTCTGCTTTTTATAGCAGTCTTTAGCCATATGACCCATTTCACCACAGTAGTAGCATTCAACATTACTGTTTGCATTTTGGCCTCTTTGCCATCCACCACGACCTCTTTGGCTCCCCCTGCCTCTAGAGTTACCACATCCTCCTCCATAGGACTGGTTTTCTTGAGTTTGCTGCATATTCTGATTTCTACCACGGCCTCCATATTGGCCTCCTCTACCTCTGCCTCTACCTCTTCCAGCATTTGAGTAGAAGACTGTTTCTTTTGAAGTTCCTCCTGAAGAAGATGCACCACCATTTCTCTGCTCCTCAGAAATTAGAAGAGCAATCAACTCCTCAAAATCAGGAAATCTTTCACGGACGGAAATGGATGTTTGAAACTGTGCATAGTCCTTTCCTAGACCATTCGAGGTCACTGAGACTAAATCATCATCTTCCACTGGCGACCCAATGGAAGCAAGTGCATCTGCAATCTTCTTCACCTTCATGTGGTAGTCATTGATGCTCATACTTTCTCTTTGCACATTGTGCAACTCTTGCTTGAGCTGCATTTTCCTGGCTTGCGTATTTGTGCTATACATTTTTGACAAAGTATCCCATGCCTGCTTTGGCGTACTTGCATCTTGAATATGCACAATCATAGAGTCTGAAATGCTGATAGACAGCCAGTACATAACTTTCCTGGCTCTCTCATGCCATGCTTTAAATGCCTGCATTTGCTGTTGATTGGGAACACCAGGAAGAACTGGTTCTTCTTCATTTCCTGCAACAAATTTCCAATATCCTTTTTCCATAAGGAAATTCGTCATTCTAAACTTCCATGCTTGGAAGTTGTTCTTGTCAAGCTTTTCAGTGACAATCTGTGAGAGAGAATCAGATGCCATTACAGAACACTACAAAAAATTCTGTCACTGGAAAGAACACAGCTTCAGCCTCACAAAGGCAAATCTGCAAAACTGACAAAAGTGGTATTTGACCACACAGTCACTTCCTAGTGACAATTTTGCATCAACAGGCAACAGGGATGATTCTGTAACTCCCAATGTCTCTGCGCACAAGCATATGATGCAATTTCTATAGTAGCTTTTCACCGACCTGTAGAACAGTGGCTGCACAGCATAAAACTGGGCCTTTTCTTGAGTGCGTGCAGAGAACTTTCACCTCCAAAGCAGGCCCCGAAATGGCCTCAAATAAAAAAAACAAGGTCTCAACCTGCAGTATATACTGCCCTCTTGCTTCACCGCGAAGGGCGTCTCAACCTGAGACAATGCACTCCTGCACTTTCCGGCTGTGCTACTTGCAGAGATCTGCTCCCAAAACAGAAAATGAAAGCAACACTGCTCCTCTTACCAGAACACCGCGAGCTTGGCTTGCTTTCTTGAGCTCCTTACCACAAACAAGGCTCTGATACCATGTCAAGATTGTGGGAGAGAAGGAAGGAGTCTCACTTGTAGCTTTCTTGCTTGCACAATGGGGGAATACACACAGAGGTGGAGGCTGAAAACAGTTTTCCTCTTCTTAGTTGTGTAAGCCAAAAGAACTCTCATACAAAGAAATAGAAGAACCCTATATATGGGTCTCAAACCAAACTCAACTAACTAAGGTGGCATACTAACTGAGCCACGAACTAGAGTAGATAAGGATAGCTATCATGTAGCTATTATTCATTGGCGGTGTACCAACCGCGTCTGCACAACTGACAAGTCGGTGACATAAATACACAACGGTCACCCTGGCGTATCACGAGTGGAGCTTGATATCTCAACAAGGCTTGGTCCTCAATCTTTGTCTGGCTTCTTCCAACATTTTCTTTCTTCTTTTCCTCAGGGCGGTTTTTTTTCCGAGGATGTGTCTGTTGACTGTTGCTCTTCTTCAGGGTGGGGCGAAGGGGGTTGTAGGATCACTTCATCTTCGAATTTTCCCATGTCAAATTTCAGTTCGACTTTACCCCTTTTGCGATCCTCTTGCTGTACCTCCTCTACAAACCCCAGTGCATCAATCTTCTGGGGGGTTAGGCTGGCCAATAACAGGTATTTGCGTTGTTCATCAAGGCTCAACCCAATTGTAATGGTTTGTGGTGGCATGTGTAGCCCTACTTGCAAAGCTTTGCGTGCTATGCTTAGCCTCTTCTTTAGCACCTCAAGGGACTCCCCTTCCTCCGTGTGAGTGGCATCCATCAGAGTATTTAGGAAAGCTTGTTGTTGAGTGTTGAAGCCTAGTTGGGCTACCTTTGTCTTGCTTTCTGCTAGGACTTTCTCTTTTTCTACGAGAGCTAGGTGACGCGCCAAGGTCTTCACTCTTTGTTCATTTTGACCTGCCCACTCTTCGACTCTCTTTTTCATCTCCTCCATACTTTCTCCTTGTCTTTGTACTAGGACCATGAGTCTCTGCTCCTGGTCTTCCAATGCCCTGCTCATTCTCTAGTGCTCTTTTCTTTCAAGGCTCAAATTTTCGGTCATGGTTTCCATCTCTCTGTGTGGTGTTGCTCCTCTTCTTGCTTCCTTTCTTCTTCCCTTGCAGCAAAACCTTCCATGCCTCATACGATTTGATCTGTTTTTGCTACCAAATCCTCATATTGCTCGATTTAAAGTTTATACTCTCTCTGCATTTTCACTAGCTCTCGATTTTCATCTTTGAGTCGTTGTTGCCGCCAGCTTTCCTCCTTGTCATCTTTGACCTTTAATTCCTATTTTAGGTCAAAGATCTCCTTTTTTTGCATAGCTATTTGCCTCATCTTTTTAAGTTGGAAGGTTGCCAACGACTTCTTTTCCACTTCCAACTCGGCCACCGCTATCTTTCTTTCCTCCTTTTCCTTCTCTAACTGAGAGAGCAATTCAGCAACACATTCATCATAGTTTGCCGGCGACGTCATAGAAGTAGGGATTGGAGTGGTCAAAGCTTCCACCTTTTGGCGTATCGGATCCTACCTAGACTCGACATCTCTGGCCGGTCTTTTCTACCCAGCAGCCGTAGTCTCCACACTCTTTCCTTGGGCCAGTTCCTTATTAATGAAGTATTGCATCTAGGCCACAAAATTGTTTACATCAGTGCTGGCAGGGATGCTTGGATTGAGAGTGGTTGTCTCACTAGTGGCCACCAAGAGAGGCAGGATGGAATGGATGGGAGCCTTGCCCTTGCCTTCGATGACCACAGACGGTATGACTTTGGGTACATGAGTGCCTGAGCTAGGTCTCTCGTCCATGAGCAGACTTAAAGCCCCTAGGTCATCAAGTGGGCTTTGTTGTTCTATGGACCAGTGAATTGCTTCGGCCATGTCTTCCTCCTTTCTCCTCAACTCTGCCTCTTTTTTTGCAGCCCTTCTCTCTCTCTCTTCCTTTGTTTTCCTTGATTCTTCTGTTAGATTTTCAGCTTCTTCCTTCTCTATTTTCTTCCTCTCTTCAGCCTCTTTTTTCGATTCCTTCTTGGCTTTTCTGGCTTCCTATTTCAACTTCTCTGCCTCTTGTTTTTTCTTCTTCTCCCTCTCTTCAGCCTCTCTTAGGGATTTCCTTTTGGCTCTCTCTAGATCTTCTTTTTCCTTCTTCTTGCCCTCATCTTATTTCTTCTTTTGAGCTTTCTTTTTAGTGGGCTTCTTTGCTTTTTTCCTTCTAGATTGAGCCTCCTAATCCTCCTTCTCTATCTTAGTTTCTATCCTATCACTCGATGGCTCTTTCTCCTGGTGGATCGGTGACCTATCTGGAGTCTCATCCACTCCTTCTCCTTGTTGAGCTTATTTTACAGTCTCCTGGGATGATGGCGTTAGCACACTTCCATATCTGATGAAAGAGGCTTTCGATGAATGTCTCTTCCTCTCAGTACTTTTAGAGGCTAGGGACTCTTGGCCTACCCCTGTCTGCTGCCCAGGGCTAGTGCTTTGGCTGCTTGGTTTATAATCTTGTGCACGTAGCCATTCTAGTCTATCTCATCCAAGGTGTGTGATGCCACATTTTCCAACACATGCACACTGATTTGGTGCATGAGGGAGTTATAGCGTTGGCTGGAGAAGAGTGAGTGCACCAATTTTGCATGCATGCAGGTCTCATCATCAGGGATACGTTGTATGCTGATGCCCTTGTTTTTCAAAACATCCTCCCTCTTTATCTTTAGCATAGCATACACATCTCTCTTATGTTTCTTCTCTGTCTTGGGTTCCAACCCCAGTGCCTTCTCTACCAAGGCCTGGTTCAACGGCACCTGCACCTGTTTAGCATTCTCCCCTCTTCCCACAGTCACCATTCCACATTCTTGATCGGGGTTGTATGTTCTCTGAAATTCCACATACTTTGTGTGATTAGGCTCATGTGCAAACTTCTCTAGGTACTTTGAGAGGTTACATTGTTCCATCACTTTCCGTACAGCCTTTCCCTTGGCTACCACCTTCTTGAGGTTGTGGATATTGCAGAATTTTAGTTGATTATAAGCACGGTTTTCTAAGCTGATGCCGTACTGTGTCCTCTCCTCCTCTGCGTACTGCGTCCTCTCCTCCTCTGTGAAAGGGATCGCATCTTTCATTCCTGTCATGAACTATCATTCCCGTTAGTGCTTCCACAATAATTATTTGCTGAAAAGAAAGACTTCATGTTTGTTGAATGAAAACATTTAAGCTTCAACACAAAACTTTCCTTTTAGATTTTTCACTCTTTATTTCAAAAATTTTGTGACATTTTTCCCCAATTACAAGTTAACATGTTTTTTTTCTTTTTGCATTTAAGTGTAGACTGAGGTTTTCACAACGATGTGTTTTCTTATGTGTTTATGCATTTGCTTGATTTTGATTGGTTGTGATATGACTCACTTACCCCCTTCCCTTCCGAATTTGAGAAGAATCCTTCCCCTAGGATTGAAGGCTAGCGGGCCGAGGGCATTCAACGTACGGGTTGAGTGTTTACTTTCGCATGTGCAAAGCATAGAAGTCTGGATTGTACTCTAGCTGAGCTTCACGGTCTAGATCAAAGGGTCGGCTGCCTACGTATGTGATGTAAGTAAGGGCATTTGTTAGAAAGTCGCCGGAATCGATACGGCTAGCAATATGTAACTCTTTCTCGGTCAGGAGGCGATCAAGGTAAGGTTGTCCTTTGATGTGCTCTTCCATGGGTCGGCCCCAAATAGTTGTTAACACCCTATACAAAGTTGAAACGACATAATTTGGGTCATACTCCAATGTCTTGATTGCAAGTCACTACTCAGTGTTGGTCATTATTTGGCATCCTTTGAGTTCCCATTGCAATCGAAGAGCATACCAGTTTCGTAAGAACGGGGATTCGCTTTCAGCAAGTTGTTTCAACTCCTCGATTTCTTGGTCAGTGATATAGCAGAAGTAGCTCGCTTATCGTATGATATAATGAGATGCTGTTTGATAGCTTGCTCTTTAGATATCTTAGTGTTGAGAAACTTTGCAGTTGAGTGGGGTGTTTGACGAATGCGAATTTGAATGTGTCCCAAGAGCAAGGCATCATACGAACTTTGGTCACTAGGGGCTCTTGCAACAAGTCCAAGTCTAAGCGGTCATAGCTCAGAGCCAGTGACATGAATGTGGCATCTAAGCATCTAAGGCAAGTAATCACATCATTCCTTGTGTCTTCGGCTAGATCTGCGGCCAGTGTCAAGAATGATTTTCGCTCATAGGAGGTCTAAGGTCTGCGAGTGGTTGGGGTTTGATAGAACTAGAGAGTTTGGCAGCAACAGATGGTTGTGGTTTCGGTTGTTCTTGAGATTGTGGTTGGGTCCCTTATATAATGGGATGGGACTGGACTGCTAATGGGGCATGCTACTTGTGGATGCAACTTCTTGAGTCTTGGTAGAGTTACGTGGTACTAGTTTGGAAGTAGCAGGTTGAGATTTGGGCCAATAAACTTGGTCAGCGGTCTCCATGGGCATAATCCGTTGTGAGTCAATGGGCTTGGTGTCTTGAGACTTATGCAGCTTTAGGCCTTGACACGTTGTATGGCTGGGTACGGTTAAGCGTGAGGGTGGCGTTTGATCGGTGCCTTTGGCTGTTTTAGCCTTAGGGATCCATATCCAGGCATTACCCTCATAATAGCCTTGCGGTTGCAATAGGGTCTTAGGAACCCATCATGGCTTGAATGTACATCGCTTTCTGTAGCTTTGTCTTGGCCTCCTAGGTTTTGAGGTTGCGTTCTTAGCCTTGCAAAGGCGTGGCCAATTGCTCCTCGGTGGCAGGGTCTAATGTTTAAGTACGCATCTAAACTAGGGTTCATGGGCATTTGCTTTGGCCTTAACAAGTTGTTGGCGTAGAGTCTTGGCGGGTTGTAACAAGTCACAACCCCCTCCTTAGACTTGGCTGGACGCGTTTCCACCGGTGGCTTTGCGGATCTCGTAGGAGTTGCGCAACCCTTGCTGAAAGTTGCTACTATGCGGACATTGCCAATGGCTAGGTGGAAATGTGCGACTCATAATCGACATTACTTTACCTTTGTCCGCTGTGCTGATAGTCATCACAGTGCTTAATGAATTGTGCCGCATCATGAAAAAGCGTGGGCCACCACAGTTGAGACTACAGCACCTTACAGGCGGTTGTATCTCCGTTAAAGTTTCCTTCAGTAATTCTACTATGTGCCTCTAAGAGCGCCTCGTGCATCCCATGCTCGCATATGCATCTACGTAACAATCTGTCTTGCCCTAGCCTATATAGCTGGCCGACTATCAACTGATAGGGTTGGATCTTGAGGATAATTTGCCTAAGCTGGGCTTTCTCTATCGGTCGTTCAAGTAGTCCATGCTCAAGCACTTGGACTATGTCGTTTGCCCAATATGGCATCAAGTCAGCTTGAAATAAATCTCTCTCGTTGGATAGGCTAAACAAGTGCGTGTCTGGCAACTCATCGGCGATGCCTTGTCCACAACGGCCTCTCTTGTGGGGATTCTTGCTTTCCTTTTCATACAACCAGAGAGAAGTCAAATTCTAAAAGCAGAAGGAGCCATTGAACTATGCGTCATGTAGCACAAGGTTTGTTTACTAAATATAATAGCAAAGCTCACTGGATAGTCGAGATTGTGTTCACCAGGTTGGCACAACACTGCCCCCATAGCAAATTTCGAAGCATCAATATGCATGTGGAAGGTAATGGTACAATTTGGGGCTCATAGAATCGGTGCTATGGTCAGAGCCTTTTTCAATTCCTCATATGCACGTTGGCATTCTTCAGTCCATTCGAATATAATCAATAGTTTGTACAAAGGTCTAGCAATCAATGCATAATTTAGCACGAACCCCCGATAATACCCCGTATGACCTAAGAAGCATTGAACTCCCTTATAGTTGGTTGGGGATGGAAGATCAACAATGACCTTGACCTTCGAAAAGTTTGTGGCAATGCCGTTCTTCGACACCATGTGCCCTAGGATGCATCCGTGCTTTATCTAGAATTGGCACTTTGAGGGATTCAGAGAGAGACACTATAGGCGACACCGTTCAAAGAGTGCTCAGAGTTTGTCTAAGTGTTCTCTCCAGGTCGAGTGAACACACAAGTCATCTACGAAGACTTCTAACTCATTCCTGAGTATGTCTTTAAATATAGTGCACATAAGGCATTGAAAGGTGGTTGGAGGATTAGTCAACCCGAAGGGCATGACTATGTAGGCAAAGACCCCCCACTTAGTGGCGAATGCAGTCTTATGTCGATCATTAGGATGCACCTGCACCTGATTGTATCCAGAGAAACCATCTAGAAAACTGTAGGCTTCTTTGCGTGCCACTCTCTCGAGCATATACTCAGTGTACGGTAATGGGTAGTTGTCTCTCTTAGTGGCAGTGTTCACCTTCTTGTAATTGACACACACTCTAATCTTTCCATTTTTCTTCATTACAATGACTATGGGTGACACCCAGTTTGCATGCTTAATTTCATAGATGAATCCTGCTCTCATCGGCTTGTCAATCTCCTCCTTGACCGTATGAGCATGTTTTGGATTCATAGGGTATGATTGTTGCTTGACTAGTGTTGCGTCTGGCGTCGTGGGTATGTTATGAGTCACTGCACTCAGATCTACATCCTTAAGCTCTTCTAAGGACCAAGTGAATACATCTATATACTCTTGCAAGAGAGAAATGAGACTTTTCTCCTCTTCCTTTGTCAAGTCATCGGCAATAAAGACAGGTTGGGATGTCTCCCCTTCTTGGGCTAGGTTCACCTCCTTGACTTTAGCAGGTCCCTTGATGGGTTCACTTGCTTGCCCTTGACGTTTGGCACCCAGCAGGATCACCACCCTATCACCCTTCTTGAACTTCGTAAATATCTTAGGGAGGTATTGTGGTTTTTGTTGTTTGTCTGCTCGTGCATTCTTAGGCTCTTTTTCCCTTTCTTCCTTTAACTGTCTCTGCCTTAGGTGGATGGGTAGGTCCCCCTTGATATGTCTAGTCTTGGGAGGCCTAGGTATTTCTGGGTCACTCTTTGAACTCACTTCTGACTCAGAATCAAACTCCCCGTCTTCATTAGAAGAGGTAGTCTCTCCTAGTGGTCGCAGCTCAGAGGGTGACTCTATTCTAAGTACTGACATGGTACCTGGTTGGGTTAGACCTGCTTGTTCAAAGTCTATGGCTCCTATATGTTCCAACCGAGCATGGTCATAGTCCACGTGCATGGTATCTGGTTGGGTTAGGCCTGCTTGTTCAAAGTCTATAGCTCCTATATGTTCTAACCGAGCATGGTCGTAGTCCATGCACATGACCCCTTGCTCTATCCTAAAGGTGTTCTTTCTCTGTGGCTTGGAGTTTGCTCTTATCTGTCCTATCTCTCATCCTTCAGTGTCATATTCTATGGTATCTATCTCACCCTCACTCTCATCACTAAAGGAGCAATAGTCTTCGTATTAATCATCGGAAGAATTTTTGTCTGATTGCTCGTCGTCTCCTAGGTCTTGGTATGTCTCGTGTCTTTGATCGGGGACTAGGGCCCAATTATACATGAGGTTTAGGTCATACACCCTAATCCATTGCCACCTTGGTTCATCTAAGAGATCTTGGAGTGGCTTGAAACTTACTGCTGGATTGCTAGCTATCTTGTCGGTCAAATACTCTAAAATCTCCTAGAGTTTCCTCTTGTTGTTTGGCACTTTGAAAGTGACAGGGTTGGGTCTTTTGCGAAGATTTCTTGCCATCATGCGGACCGGCAGCGAGGGTGTACCATTGGGCTTACCGATCATTTTAATGGCATATTTGTACTCCTCATTGTTCAAGAACAGCAGGTCGATGGTAGCAAGGACATGTATCCAATCTTGCTCGTTTTTAGGACATGGGATATACTTATTCAGGGGCCCATAGGATTTCTTGATCTGAGCATCACCCTTAATCATTGCGAAAATGGTGTCGAGGTCGACTGGTGTAGTCCTTTAGTAGTCCATTTCTATCCTTACGGCTTTTTGTTCTATTGCCTAGGAAGATGAGACCATTCCCCAATCTTCAATCACTCTGGCATTGCACATTCAGGGTCGGCCCAATAGGATATCATAGTCCACTCCCTTCATGATTATAAAGTCAACTGAGAATTGGACTCCTGCAATTTTTACTGGCCAGTTTTTTAGCACCCTGAATGGCTTCACTTTCATTCCGTTAGCTAATGTGACATTGAACCTAGTAGTCTCGATTACTGGGTTGCCCCAAGTGTGGAGCACTGCGTGGCTCAGTACAGCAACTCTTGTCCCTGTGTCTACAATCCCTTTCCTTGTTGTGTCGCCTCACATGCATCTCGATGCCTTCCCAAAAAGTATTAATGTGCAAGGACTTAGACACGGGGTGCAATGTCAAACTCGGTATCTGCATCTCTGCATCATGTTCTTGTAGGTCTGCAGCAGCTTGCTCTCGTGATCATTCAACCCAGTGCTTCAAGTCTTGCCATAGGGTCAGATGCTACCTAAGAAGATCTACTAGGCTTAGCATCACATGGGTGGTCACTAGAGTAGTGAGGAGGTCATTGGCTGCTCATCTTTCTCCTATTCCAGATTGTTTTGGTTGGCCAATGGCTGTGATTGATTTGCTGGCCCGTAGTGTTAAGGCTTTGCCTAAGCAGTACTACTTGTGGCACAGTCGCATATCTCGATTTTGGTTGAGGGGGTGAGACTGACGTGCTTATGATGGAGAGATCCTTGATCTCGTCCTCTAAGATGGGCTCAGTATCTTTCAGGTGTTCTTCGGCCTCCTTTACCCACTTTTTCACCTTCTTGATGGCCTCTAGTTGGCGCTTTGGGTTGGGGTACTCCCCAACCTTAGCACTTCCCTTTTCAACTGTCTTTGGGGCTGATGTCTCTGCCTCAGCATCAATGACTTTCTTCCAAGCAAGTAGCGTTGTGGCACTCTCAGTTTTGAGAGTGACTTTAGGTTCGGGCCTCTTCTTCCTTTGCTTATGGCTCTTCTTTCCTATCAAGACTACATCAAGATTGCTAGGACCTGGCAGTGATATGTCGACCTGCTTCATTTGTGCATGGGTCATGACATGCAATGGGATAGGTGTAGCCTCCCCATCATGATTCTCGACATCGAACATTCCCAATTGGATGAATGGCATGTTAGTTGAGGATGGTTTTCACTTTGGACAGTCAACGAAGAGATGAGTGATTCCGCACTCAGGGCACCTTAGGTCAACCTTGTCTCTATTTTGTTGCTTCCTTTCATGACAATGTGATGAGACGTGTCCGTGGTGACCACAAGTTGGTTCTTGGGTTTGCCCTCCTAGGCCTCTACCTCCCCTACCCAACGCCATCACCGGTACTAGTCGATAGTCCATAAGGACTGCGTTGCCCTCATCATCGTGTGAGATGTAAGTGATAGGACCTAAAATGGGCTGGCACTGGCTATGGCACTAGCCGAATCTCATGCATACGACAGACAACCCCACCATACGGCCTCGCGGGCCAAGAGCGTCTAAAACTTACTTTGCACTAAATGCTTATGACAATTCTGCGTTTGTATCCAATATGTAGTCTAATGTTCACCTTCCTTTCTCCTCAGAGGGAGATCCCATAACATATGGGCATAATGCCTTGTAATACACACATAGGGAAGCACCTCTCGGCTGATTGCCGCGGCTCCATTGCGACTCTCCTACACCTCGGGGATTGGCCCCAAGATGCATCGCTAATACATATAACCTTCGCACAAACTCCACTCTTTCATAATTCAGCGTTCCATGAGATTTTGATTTGCCTCACACAACTTTTCCCAACGGAAACGCTCGTCTAACCCACAGCTTAGGTTTCCTGTCCTCTCAGTGTTGGTCAAAGTTTATCAATCAATTGCAATGCATTCCAGGAGATACCACATGGCATGCTTGATGCAAGGTGTATGACAATTGTGCACACCATGTTATGATTAAAAAACCAGCCATGTGAGGTGCGAAAAATAGCACTTTCATGAATTTTAACTAAGCGTTACGTGCTGCGCTGCTTTAGAGACTAGCACCTGAACTTTCGTGCTACTAGTCACCTATATGTAATTATGAAACGATCTCTAAATGCTATGCATAAAGAGGGAAATTAGAATTTTCATCTTTTCAGCAATTAGATTGTCGCACAAACTTCATCCCTCCCTCACCGTTTAGGTGTTACTGTGGTGCATAGGTGTAAATGGTTGTTTTGTATCATTTTTGTATGTAAAAAGCAATAAACACGGACTATAACACAAAGGACAAGGTCAAAATGAGGCTTACTGTCACCTTTAACCTTGCTAGACATTCACACACATAGATCTTAAATTTTCATATTTTTGGAGTGCGAAAATCTAATTTTCTCTATTTTTTACTATTTTTCTCTATTTATTATTCATAAAAAATAGATATTTTTTGATTTATTTGTATTGGCTTATTATTTTGATTGAGACTTAACATTTTCTCTGATTTTATTCCATTTCCACCCCTTTTCTCCAACTCAAAACCGAAAAAAACTACTAATTTCCATTAAAAATGACATTTTACGGGTTTTAAAGATTAATAACGACTCTAAATCATTACGGGTTCTACATTTCTGTAATTCTAGCCCTCAAACATGATGCAAACAAGATTCAAACAAAAATTCATCGCATATGAACAACATTTGGACCGTAAAACAACAAAAACAAGCAAATTTCTTCATAAAATTGGAGCATGCCGCGTGTCTTGCATGTTGTGGGGTTTTTAATAATTATTCTAGGCAGCCCACAAACTGACTAGTCAACATTTTTCAGTGTTGAACCTCTTTCCTCAGTTTTCTCTTCATCTTGAAGCAATCCGATCACAGCCGGACAAGCATTCTTTAGCCCCTCTTCTTCTTGATTTCTTGCACATGAATGGCCTCTATGTAGGAGAGAGAGGGAGGAGAGAGAAATACTGGTTTTTTATCTCTTTGCTCAGTGCATCATTCCTTGATTTGTTTGTGGCGATGGAGGGCGAAGGATAGAAGCATCTCATACCCAAGAGGGCTCCTCTCCATTCTCTTAATCAGAAAATCATGATGAAGGGGAAAAAAATGGGGCGCAAAAAATTGACGTCCCCCTCCCCCCCCTCCCCCCCCAATTGTTTCATTTCATGGCTATTTGCTTGCTAAGCTCTTTGTTAAGAGCTTTTAAACTCTTAATCAACTTATCTAGTTCATGCAACTTGCTTTCACACTTCCGGCAAGTAGATTTTTCAGTTTTGGAGGGGCAAACGATATCGGATTCGAGATCTGTCTAGATGGGTGGTTTTGTGGTATCGAAATCTACAAAGTTGGGCCCTGTTAGCCTCTTCTCGGCTTTCAGATCTAGTAGCAACTTCACAACCCCAAATCTTGTTGCGGGGATTAAATGGGGGATTAAACGACCTCGGAATGGAGATCTGACACTTGCCTTGGATTCGTAACGTCGTTTTCCATCTAGGAAAACTCCAGGTCGGCCATCCACCACCGTTTGATTTCCATGAAAATAAGCATTAGCACTTTAGGGACTTGCCGCTTAAAATTGTACTGATTGCCATCGCTGCCTTCGACAAAGTCTATTTTTCCCTTGAAATTTGTAAATTTTGGCTATTTTTAAGCACTTCTCGGCATAAAAAATCATATGTCATTGGCGACCACGTGATAGGGTGACTCAGCCCATCGAATCCCATGAAGAGATCTACACATAAACAACAAAAGGAGCATCAAGCTGATACAAGAAATCCACAACACAACACATCACAACTCATATCCTACCCCCTGACAAAACCAAGGCATGAAATCCATGAGGAGTAGGCCCAGCATAATCTGATAGAAGGCCCGAAGCTAGTCACTAACCAACTGCTCCAACACAGCCAAACTAAAAAGAACTATCAAAGAGGTCATCCTAATTTGTGTTCTGAACTACCTACCTAACTAAGGACAACTCAACTACGAGCTCCTACTATGCGAGAACTCCTATAGCCTGAGCAAGAAATATTTTTTTTTAGCACATTACTCTTTTAACCTCTCATTTTCCATACTCGGGCGTGTAAAAAGGAGGGAGCTGAGCGTAGTGACCCAAGGAGAATAGGGCATCGGCCTCAGGTCTTGTCTCGATACCCAAGAACCTACCAAGCCCTTGCAAGGCGACACTTAATCATTTTCTAACTCTCACTTTTATTTTTGCTCCAACCTTCTTTTATTTTCTTCTTTTTATGGCAATATGTCACCTCAAGGAAGACAAGGCATCGGCCCTAGATCTTGTATCATCCCCAGGAACCTACCAGGCCTTTGCAAGGTGATAAAGAATAGCTCAAAGATTTTTCTTTCTTTCATTTTCTATTTTTATAGGGGTTAGAACCCCTTTTTACACACCTCCGTATATTCATAATTTCTTTCAGATCTTTAGGGTTTTGTCTCTTTCCATCATTATTTTTTTTCCGGCAGGCTTCTCTAACTACCTCACAACTAACAGGAACTCCTAGAACAACTGCCTAGCAGGTCAGCAGAACAAGGTCACTAGAACTGCCATCTAAAATAGGTCTTTCAATGCCTGACAATGCCTTGCAGGAGGCAAGGAGACTACTCAGACCTCCCTCAGACATACCTAACCTAAACCTGGGACTTCATGCCTCAAGTGCCGGTCCCCAACAAGAAAGAAAACCCCCTTCAAGTACACATATACATATAACGTGAAAGAACAGGCACTCGTAAAGGAGAGATATCACTTGGATAGGGCCACAAGAAGCTTCCACGTAACAAAGGCTCCCTTCATCAGCGACTTCGTCAACCTGTATGGCACAGGACTAAAACAAGAAACCATTAACTGCACCTGTACTAAACAGACAACTTGCCCTCTTGGCCTAATGAAATAAAGCATTTCACTGCAAACTAACTGGCCCTCTTGGCCTAATGAAATAAAGCATTTCACTGCAAACTAACTGGCCCTCTTGGCGTAAAATGGATAGTTAATTCTAATCCAAGCAATATATGATCTCCTTGGCATATACAACACATCCTATCGAACTAATCAGGATAGCATAAAATAGAAGAACTAGCCTCATGCTACTCATGCGAGTCAGCTAAAAGCTTGATCTACGCTCTTTGTAGATTCACTAGCCCAAGCCTTTCTACTGATATCTCAGTAATAATGGCCATCTCTTCTTGGGTACTATGAGCTAGATGAATGACATAATTAGGTTGATATGTCTCATCCCCTTGGTCGTCATTCAAACAGATCGCTTGTCCCAACTTTCCAGTAACTCCTCCTACAGGGAGAATCATGGATTTATGATCATTCAACTCTTCTCTAAGTGGAGCATTACATATGTCAGTGATATGATCCAAACTAGACAGAGCTTTAAGCCTAGACCCATCACATAGATGCATCTCAGGGCGGCGGTCCCTATTGTCAGATGTTGCATTATGGCCTTTAGTCGCATCCTCTTGGGAATCCATCAAAGCATGTCCACATGCAATTCCGGACCCTTATCTGACACACCAAAAATATTTTTAGTGGTTTGGGTCCCCAAACCCATCTCATAATCCTTTTCATATTCTTAGACTGCCTCATCTGCCCACATTGGTCCAATGGACTCACTCTGGATTTATCATCATTACCAGATGGCCTCATAGCCTTATGGCTTCTATTTAGTACAGGAGGACCTTTGGCATGACGCATCTTCTTTACACGAGATGTCTTCACTTGCCTTTGTCCACTCTACCACAACTGCTTAGCCATAGGAACCATGCTTTTACTAAAAGGAATAGCATCTACTCAAAAGCATGATTCATCTATAAATTGGAAAGGTCTCTCAAGAGCCTTACTAGGAGCATAACTAGAACCACCCATAGAATGCTCATCTAAGCTTGTAGACCTAATGGTTCTATCAATTCCACAGTCATAACTACCTCTCATGGAAGTGTTGCAAGCCTTGATAGGACTTATTGGGCTTGTAAACTTTTTATCCCTAGGGGGTATATTATCCCTACTATTGCCATTTTCTGTTTAGAGATTTTGGCTACCAAGGTTCCTCTCATAGGTTGCCTTGGTATCAACAAGTGAGCTGTCTCCTTGTAGAAATGGTTGGAAGCTAGGATGCACTTATACTCAGCAAAAAAAGCTCCAAAAGTTTTTCAATATATCTAAATATGTCCCTCATAATCAATGGCATGCATCTTTGCTTCATTTAACGACTTAGGATTTCACAGTTCCACTTGGATTTGCATGTTAATCTCTAAGCCACTCAAAAAGAGCTCACATAGCACATCACCTGGCAATGCAGTAGCTCTTCTTGGCCAAAGCCTCAGAATATCATCAAAGGCTCTAGCATATTCTTTAACAGAAGGATAGGACTGTTGCCTAATCTGCATTAGCTGCCCTAAAGCTTGGGTCATAGGCACCTTCTCATATTCATCTAAAAATCGATCACTCAACTCCTCAAAGGATTTAATAGACCCCATTGGGAGGCTCCATTACCATTTTCTAGTCTCTCCCTTTAGGGTACTTGAGAATATGAGCATCCGATGAATGTCATTGAACCCACTTGCAAGGCAAGTTAGGCTGTATTCTCGTAAATGCACCATCGGATCCTCATTAACCAGCCCATGAAACATTGGGAGATCCCTATAAGGAGGAGGGCATTTAGTTCTTTCCTTCGGGATTAGCAGTGGACCATTAAAATCCTCATATTCATGACCTAACTCTAGTGTCTTGGGGTCTTCAACCTCTTCCATTTCCACCTTTATTGGTGTAGGAAGGTTAATATCATCCTTGCTATCCCTTTCTGCCAACTCACAGAGTGGTCTAGGGAGTCATATGCTACGCAATAAGGAGTATACTCCATCGCTTGATGTTGGTGTTTTAGTAATTCTATCCTCATTTGCTATTATTTTCCTAGAATCGGAGGTAGGTCCTAATAGAACCTTCCTTTTTGATAAGGGTTTTCCACATATGTAGATATCATCGAATGCTTTATGGATATGCAAAATTGCACTTTGGAACCCAATTGCATTAAGCCCTAACATCAGAGGTATCTCCTGCTCATAAGCATATATTACTTTGACTAATGGCATCACGGTCTTTTCCTTCAAAAACTTATCACTTTTGAGGATCACAAACGACTGTGCCATCCCAACATCACTTTTACTCCCTAATCTTTCCTTTAGCTCCCATGGACTATCTCTCATGATTACTCCATGGGTATTTCCCCATAGCAACCCAAACTTCAGCATGGTGTCAATTTTAGGGCAAAGGGTAAAGTAATCGGCCACATTTCTAGCCAAAGATCCTACTAAACCACTTAGAATGGACAAGGTATCTTTAGGGTTATGGGGATTCCTTGGTTTCATCATCATGCTCATGGCTGAAAATTTAATCCGCTTATTTTAGCATCCACCGCTTCAAGGCGGCTATCAATTATATAATAAAGCTAACAGCTCCCTTATAGACCAAGATTCGAAAACCACCACTTATAGGCAGCTCCCGGAAAACGCACCACTGATGTGACCTAAAATGGGCCGGCACTGGCTATGGCACTAGCTGGACCTCATGCATACAACATACAACCCCACCACACGGCCTCGCGGGCCAGGAGCATCTAAAACTCACTTTGCACTAAATGCTTATGACGATTTTGTATTTGTATCCAATATGTAGTCCAATGTTCACCTTCCCTTCTCCTCAAAGGGAGATCCCATAAGATATGGGCATAATACCTCATAATACACACATAGGGAAGCACCTCATGACTAATTGCCGTGGCTCCAGTGCGACTCTCCTACACCTCGGGGATTGGTCCCAAGATGCGTCGCTAACACATATAACCTTCGCACAAAATCCACTCTTTCATAATTCAGCATTCTAGGAGATTTTGATTTGCCTCACACAACTTTCCCAACAAAAATGCTCGTCTAACCTACAGCTTAGGTTTCCTGTCCTCTCAGTGTTGGTCAAAGTTTATCAATCAATTGCAATGCATTCCAGGAGATACCACATGGCATGCTTGATGCAAGGTGTATGACAATTGTGCATAACCATTTTATGATTAAAAAACTAGCCATGTGAGGTGTAGAAAACAACCCTTTCATGAATTTTAACTAAGCGTTACGTGCTGCGCTACTTTAGGGACTAGTACTGGAACTTTCGTGCTACTAGTCACCTATATTTAATTATGAAGTGATCTCTAAATGCTATGCACAAAGAGAAAAATCTGAATTTGCATCTTTTCAGCAGTTAGATTGTCGCACAAACTCTCCCTCCCCCTTACCGTTTAGGTGTTGCTGCGATGCATAGGTGTAAATGGTTGTTTTGTATCATTTTTGTATGTAAAAAAGCAATAAACACGGACTATAACACAAAGGACAAGTCCAAACTGAGGCTTACTGTCATGCTTTAACCTTGCCAAACATTCACGCACATAAATCTTATTTTTAAATATTTTTTGAGTGCAAAAAATCCAAATTTCTTTATTTTTTTGGCTATTTTTTCCTATTTATTATTCATGAAAATAGGTATTTTCTGATTTATTTGTATTGTCTTATTACTTTTACTGAGACTTAACATTTTCTCTAAAATTATTCAATTTCCACCCATTTTCTCCAACTCAAAATCGAAAAAAACCACTAATTTCCATTAAAAATGACATTTTGTGAGTTTTAAAGAATTAATAACGACTCTAAATCATTACGGGTTCTACATTTCTGTAATTCCAGCCCTTAAACATGATTCAAACAAGGTTTAAACAAAAAATTCATCGCATATGAACAACATTTGGACCATAAAACAACAAAAACAAGCAAATTTCTTTATAAAATCGGAGCATACCGAGTGTCTTGCATGTTGGGGTTTTTTAATAATTATTATGGGCAGCCCACAGACTGACCAACCACCATTCTTTAGTGCTGAACCTCTTTCCTCAGCCTCCTCTTCATCTTGAAGCAATCCGATCATGGACAAACATTCTTTAGCCCCTCTTCTTCTTAATTTCTTGCACATGAATAGCCTCTATGCAGGAGAGAGAGGGAGGAGAGAGAAAGAGTGGTTTTTTATCTCTTTGCTCAGTGCATTATTTCTTGATCCGTTTGTGGCAATGGAGGGCGAAGGATAGAAGCATCTCAGACCCAAGAGAGCTCCTCTCCATTCTCCTTATCAGAAAATCATGATGAAGGGGGGAAAAGTGAAATGCAAAAAACTAATCCCCCCTCCCCCCCCCCCCCCCCCCCCCCCCCCCCCCCGTCCCCCCCATCGTTTCATTTTGTGGCTATTTGCTTGCTAAGCTCTTTGTTAAGAGCTTTTAAACTCTTAATCAACTTATTTAGTTCATGCATCTTGCTTTCACACTTTTTCGACAAGTGGATTTTTCAATTTTGGAGGGGCAAACGACATCGGATTCAAGATCCGTCTGGATGGGTGGTTTTGTGGCATCGAAATCTACAAAGCTGGTCCCCGTCACCCTCTTCTCAACTGCTTCACAACCCCAAACCTTGCGGGGATTAAATGGGGGATCAAACCACCTCGGAATGGAGATCTAGCACATGTGTTGGATTCTTGACGTCGTTTTGCATCTAGAAAAACTCTAGCTCGGCCATCCGCCACCGTTTAATTTCCATGAAAATAAGCACTAGCACTTTAGGGATTTGCCGCTTAAAACCGTACTGATTGCCATCGCCGCCTTCGACGAAGTCTATTTTTTCCTTGAAATTTGTGGCTATTTTTAAGTACTTCTCGACATAAAAAATCATTTGTCAATAAGGGTATACGTAAGTCTCTTTCTCAGTTGGCTCTTCCACGTAGTGGATTGGAGTGTCACTCGGTGGATGGGTCACATAGGGACTAGGCGGTCTAGATATTCCAGTAAGATTTATGTTTATTCTAGGAATAGCTGGCTTAACGTCATTTGGCGCGGGAAGGGCCAATGGAGCTCCCCTTTTGAAGAATTATTGCGGCCTATTCGCTAGGTAAGGTTGACCGTATGGTTGTGAGTACGGAAGTCTTCTAGGCAACCTACAATGCACAATGTCGTGACCAAACCTATTGCAATTAGCGTAAGGTCATGACCTAGGGTCTTGACACTCGGCTAGTAAGTGATTTCTACCATAGTACACACATTGAATGTGTGGGCACGTTGGTCGTCTCAGCATCTCCTGCATCTTTGCTATTTCCATTTTCATGTTAATCAATTTTTGGTTGATGTCCATGGCCTTTTCCTTATCTTGGGTACTCGTGCTTGATTGCTTTCTGGATGCTGAAGCTCTCTCTGAGCTTCTAGTGTTGGTCTCTTTTTGATTCGAGTTCATGGAGCTCCTCTCCTTTAGCTGGTCATCTACTCGAATGGCTTCTTTGAACACCCTGGCTAGCATGTCTTGCTGCAAGCTTGAGTTGCTTGCGAAGGCTTTATAAAGCTCCTCATTTGGTATTCCACTGATGAACACTGTCGACACTGCTCTTTCGCTCGGCCAGGTCATTCGGCCATCAGGATTCTCTTGAAGAGACTCCTCATGTGGGTCACATAGTTGTGGATGTCCTCTTTTTTTTTCTGCTTGACATTCATAAGTCGCACTAGTAGGTTGTCAAAGTATCCAAGCTCGAAAAATCTCTTAATAAAGAGGTTTTTGAGGCCATTGCATTTTGCTTGCTATGTGGCATCTAAACTTGTGTACCAAGTCCGCTGACCCTTGTCGCCTAAGCAAAGCCCAAATGCTTGAGAGCACTGAGTCAAGTCGATGAGATCGTTGGCCTTGCACCACCTACTCGAACTGCCCTTTGAAGCTGTATGGATTATCGTGGGGCTGGTACTTATCGAGCTGCTTAGCGACAACTGGTATCTTAGGCTAGTTCTTGGAGCCTTGTTTACCCCTAACCCTGCTAGTAGTGATGTTGCTAATGCTATAGCACTCTGCTCTGCTGCTGTGTTGTCTAGCAATCGCTTCATGAGAAGCTCACTCAGTGTCAAGTCTCCTTCTAGCGCTCTCTGATGGTGAGTTTGATTCCTGCCTGCTAGGTTCAACACTCGCTGTATCTCTCACATCTCTGCATTCTGCCTCAAGCTCCTAGTTTGCTAGTCTTGATTGTATTCCACTATACCTTGCAGTGCTTTTTGGGCTAGCTTCCTTTCCTCCTCTAGATCAACTATGGTGGCTTTTGCCGCTCTACCATGGTGCTCATACTGAGCGTGAGAATCATAGCTATTTACCAATTGCTGGATTGCTATTGGGAAAACTCCTAAGTCGAGTTCCTTGTTCTGCTTGCGGTCTGAGCTCTCTTCTGACATGGTTACGTTCTCATGCTCCACCAAGATGTCGATATGGTTAAGCAGGTCGGGTAGATCCACGTCTCTGTCGCTGTTTGCTTGATGGGCTTTGATTGCCCGTCTATGTCTTGGGATCTTCTTCTATTGGTGGGTTCCTTCAAGTTCTTTTATCTGAGTGACTTCCTTAATTATTGCATATGATCCTCAAATTACCTCCACTCAACATGTGCGCATATGTGTGTTCTTTCTCATATACTTGTGCTCAAGTAGGCTTTCGGCTGTTCTTGGGTGTACTTTAGGTGCTGGAAATCAAGGTGAGTGCGGAGAACAAATGTCTAAGCAGCTCATGCACTCTCGTTTCATCTTAGGCCTGATAGGCTTGTTCAATCAATTTTTGGCCGTCTTGATAGGTTTTAGGGTTTTTTACTGCATCGTCTTACTCGTTTTAGGTTCGTTACGGGGTCTATGACTTCACTGGCCGTTAAGGCGCCGAATCTCTCAATAACCTACTCAAGCTGCTAAGCGGATATGTCTTGTGAATTTGCCTATTCCTTGTACCAGAATCGAGTTTTGGGCGTCAAAATGGCTCACAAAGGTTTACGCGGTTGAGATCTAGTTGGGTTTGGTGCAATTTTCCAAAAAATTTTCAAGAATTTGACTCAACCAAACTCGTCTGAATTGTAGAGGCCGAGTAGTGGACTTGGATGGGCCGAGGGTCGAATGGGAACAGTGACCAAATTTGCGGCTTGGATGACTGAATGGATGTGACCAAGGGCCGAGTTGATTGTTCGGACCGGGCCGAGTGGAAATGGCCGAGTGCTTTGGGCTATATTAAGTTGGCTGAGGGTAGAATCCAAACATGGCTAAATGGACAAGGCGCGAGGGCCGAGGGTTGAATTTAAAGGTGTTGACCGAGTTGTTCATTTGGATGGGCCGAATTAGCCAAATGCAAGAGGCCAAGGGTCGATTCTGATACTCGGTCTAGAACCAAGCCACTCGAGCGGGCCGAGTCGCACGCGATGAGGGCAATGCCGAGGATGATTTCGTTAAATCTAGCAATCCAAGCAATCACAAGGCACACAAACTTCCAGATCACAACAAGGATATAGGAGGAAGGGTTTGATATACCTGATATGTGTGAAGAACTCCCCGATGGCAAGATCGAATCGAATCACCAATGGAAGCTCTCTCTCTCTCTCTCTCTCAATGCTCGGGTGAAAAACAAACTCTTCTATGGTCTCGCGGCCCTTAAACCCCTTCCTGGGCAAGGTCTTGCTATCCCCAATCACTCACTTGTCGACATTAATAATTTCAAACACTCTTTTTTTCCCATTTACCACAAGTTTTTAATTTGATTTATTAATCCTATCCTACGCTAAATGCAACAAGAATTGAAAGCAAATAACTAAAATGATTTTTCCTTCTTTTCCAATCATCAAACAACAAAAATAACCAAAATACTTACTTGTACCGAAGATAAAAAAACCCAAATTTCCTACCTATCTCAAGCTCCGTTTGAAATTAATCCTACGCTTTTTCAATCACTCACTTGCCGACATTAATCATTTCAATCACTCACTTGCCGACATTAATCCTACACTTTTTCAATTTGATTTATTAATCCTATCCTATGCTAAATGCAACAAGAATTGAAAGCAAATAACTGAAATGATTTTTTCTTCTTTTCCAATCATCAAACAACAAAAATAACCAAAATACTTAAATGTATCGAAGATAAAAAAAACCCAAATTTCCTACCTATCTCAAGCTCCATTTCGGGGATGAATCCCTTACTTCGATGCTCGATATGAGGCACACAAGTGCTCAAGCTTGAATTCGTTGGTCCTAGCAACAAAACCAAAATCTAAAGGGAGCTCACGCTCAACCAGCAAGATCCATGGATTGCTTATTGTTCAAGTGTTTCAAGCAAGCTCTAATGCCTATCTCTCACCTAGCCAACACACCTTCAAACCTATGAGTGTAGTGAGCTTACGTCGATGCCGAAATGAGTTGCCTCCTCCCTTGCACACACCGGTAGCTCCATGATCCTAGATGCTAGCTCAAGCATCCTGAGGGACAGTGAAGAGCTTCACCCTCTTGATCCCTCACTTCTACACACTCTCACACTCCCTCTCTCAAGAGAACACACAAGCAAGGTGAAGAGAAGAAGAGAGGACTCTTGTTAACCACACACCAAGGAATGAGCTTCCATTCATTTTTTGAACTTTAAATACAAAACCCTAAAATCCCATGGGCACCCATCCCTTTTTACATGATTGGATGTTTTGGCAAGGTCCTTTTTCCCATTTTCCTCTTCTTGCCTCATTTATTAAGCCTACACTTGTCTATTCTTTTACAAATGGCATAGAGAATCTTGGTGCTCTTTTACAAGAGTTTTTAGAGGCACTGTCCACTTAAAATTGCACTTTTTGCCTCAACTTAGCTTTACGGGCCACCTCTGCACCTTTGCTATTTTTTTGTCCGTTTTTTGCTCTTTAATTCATATTTCTGCCATTTTGAACTGAGGTTAACAGGATAAGTGTGTTCTAATCTTGCTCATCACCCTACCCTAGGGTGCAAAGGCAACACGTAGGGGTGAGGGTTAAGCCTAAGCTCTAGCTTAATAATAAGATAAACCCAAATACTTTCTCAAGTATTATTGGCATCATCATCCAAGCCAAATGGAGAGCCAAACTCATGATAGTACTCACATCTATAAGTTCACAAATTGGAAGTAAAGTGTGGTTTAGAATGACTTACATGCCAAAGTGCTTATGCACTTGGTGGAGCTAAGGGGAAAGTTGGCAACATAATTGGCTACAACCAATAAAAGGATGAAAAATGAAGTTAGAAAATAATGACCAAAGTAAAAGAGGAAGTGCAAGAGGAAATCAGAATAAGATAGAAGGTAGATCAATGAGTATAAAATGAAATTGAAACAAGGATATAGATATGCAATAAGGTATGACAAACACCATCTTTTCAATAGTTAATGAATTTGTATTGTAGAAGAGATTTCATTCCGTGCACATTTAGGAGGCCTCCTTGAGGGATGGCATGAAGAAACATAAGAGGAACTAGTTGACAAAGAATACTATGGATGTTTAAAGACATACATGTAAGCTAGAGACCAAACTAAAGAAAATACTAGAAGAAAAATATTTCAAGTGGATGGTACCATGGAAAATTCATCAAGCAAGAAAAGAATTAAGCATCGTTGGACTCTTGGAAACACAGAAGATAAAGCGTAAGTACTAACTATGTATCTTAATTGAACTTACATTGATATAACTCAATGTGACTAGGCGGAATTACCAAGATGGTGTTAATGTTAGTAGAGTATTTGTCAACTCATCTGAGTATGTGCATGTTAGATGGGTTGGGCAATTTAGTTTGTATTTTAGGCATTTTTTTGTTGGCATTTTTCATGCAAATTGACATCTATTGTTGCTAGTTGGCCAACCAACATTTATAGCTTCCATATTTTGTCCTATTTAGTTTGTGGCTCCTCCTCATTTAGTCATCATCATTCTTCAAGTGGTCTTCTTGTCGGAGAGAGGAGCAAGTGTTGGTGCCCATGTTACTATTGACTCATTGTTGTATGTGTCATTCTTGTGTTTGATATATGGATTCCATTTTTAGAGTACATCTTTGAGTTCTCTTATTTTTGAGTGTTATTTTATTTTCTTTATTCTTTATCTTGTGTTCAAGAGTTTATTTCAGCACTAGTCTATGCTTTCATTGTTGCACCACCTCTAACATGGTATTAGATTGCAACATTTTCAAAGTACATCTTTGAGTTCTCTTCTTTTTGCAGTATTATTTTGTTTACTTTATTTGTCTTGTGCTCAAGAGTTTATTTCAACACTAGTGTATGCTTTCATTATTGCACCACCTCTAACATGGTATTAGATTGTAGGATTTAAGTTCTTGTTGTGATTTTTTTGCTAACTACAAGTCTTCCTTTCCCCTATTGATTAGGCGTGCATTTTTATGACTAACAACATGCATTTTTAGCTTGAAGCCTAGATTCTAGCATGCAATTGTTAGTTAGTTGCATTAAATGCTCATGAATTAGCTTGTGTTTGTCATTTTCTTACCCCTAATCATGGTTGGGTGATTGCCTATACATGCCATTTTTGTTATTTCTGGTAGTTATTGACTAGGTTTTCTTCATTTTAATGTAGTTGCCCTTTATTTCTGATTAGGTTTTTGGTTTCACTGCATGTGAACTCTCATTTTGTGAAGTCTTTAGCTATATTCTCTCTCCTTATACCCTCTATTCTCTCTCCTCTTCTTCTCCTCTCCTGATGGCTCCTCTGTGTACTTCTATAGATGATAAGTTACATGGACGTGACTATCTTACATGGAGTGTTGTTATGAACACTTGGTTTGTGCAAAAGTGCATTGGGTACATTATACTTGGAGCTATTCCTTGACCTTAGTGTCATTTTTCTCTTCTTGAAGATTTTGATGAGGATAACCATAAAGCTATGCTTACATGGGATTTGGATGATGCACATGCGCATTTTGCATTGCTTTGGTGTATTTCTAAAGAAGTTCTACAGGGAGTTACCTCATGCAGGACATCACCAAAAATCTCATTGAAGCTTCATATGTTATACAAGGCACCTTTCCCCATGCATTATATGACCCTTTATGGACAACTTCAATAGATGAAGTTTGAGCTGAAAGATACCATTCAGTAATCTTTGCTCTGTGTTACACAAGTATAGGACCAACTTCGACACATGTAGTTTGTCCTTCCAAAGGCACATCTCATGGGAATGGTACTCTATAAGCTTCCCCTAGAGTTTGATGGAGTGGCCAATGCCTTGTGGCAGGCATGGACTGTTGAGATATTGAGCTCCACTCATGATATGCCAGGGTGACCATTGTGCATTTATGTCACCGACTTGTTAACTGCAGATGCGGTTGGTACACGCCCATGAATAATAACTAGATGTCAGCTATCCTTATCTACTCTAGTTCGTGGCTCAGTTAGTATGCCACCTTAGTTAGTTGAGTTTGGTTTGAGACCCATATATAGGGTTCTTCTATTTCTCTGTACTAGAGTTCTTTTGGCTTACACAACTAAGAAGAGGAAAATTGTTTTCAACCTCCACCTTTGTGTGTATTCCCCCATTGTGTAAGTGAGAAAGCTACAAGTGAGACTCCTTCCTTCTCTCCCACAATCGTGACATGGTATCAGAGCCTGGTTCGTGATAAGGAGCTCAAGAAAGCAAACCAAGTTCGCGGCGTTCTGGTAAAAGAACAAGTGTTGCTTTCATTTTTTGAGTTTGGGAGCAAGCCTCTACAGGTAGCACAGCCGAAAAGTGCAAGAGTGCATTGTCTCAGATTGAGACGCCCTTTGCAGTGTAGCAAGAGGGCAGTAAGCCCTTGGTTGCCCTGTTTTTTTGATTCGAGGCCATTTCGGGGCCTGTTTTGGAGGTGGAAGTTTTCCGCATGCACTCAGGAAAAGGCCCTATTTTTTTCTGTGCGACCACTATTTTACAGGTCAGTGAAAAGTTACCATAGAAATTGCATCGTATGCCTATGCGCAGAGACATTGGGAGTTACAGAATCATACTTGTTGCCTGTTGATGCAAAATCGTCACTAGGAAGTGACTGTGTGGTCAAATACCACTTTCGTCAGTTTTGCAGATTTGCCCTTGTGAGGCTGAAGTTGTGTTTTTTGCAATGACAGAATTTTTTGCAGTGTTCTGTAATGGCGTCTGATTCTCTTTCACAGATTGTCATTGAAAAGCTTGACAAGAACAACTTCCAAGCATGGAAGTTTAGAATGACGAATTTCCTTATGGGAAAAGGATATTGGGAATTCGTTGCAGGAAACAAAGAAGAACCAGTTCTTCCTGATGTTCCCAATCAACAACAAATGCATGCATTTAAAGGATGGCATGAGAGAGCCAGAAAAGTTATGTACTGGCTGTCTATTAGTATTTTAGACTCTATGATTGTGCATATTCAAGATGCAAGTACGCCAAAGGAGGCATGGGATACTTTGTCAAAAATGTATAGCACAAATACGCAAGCTAGGAAAATGCACTCAAGCAAGAGTTGCACAATGTACAAAGAGAAAGTATGAGCATCAATGACTACCACATGAAGGTGAAGAAGATTGTACATGCACTTGCTTCCATTGGGTCACCAGTGGAAGATGATGATTTAGTTTATGTGACCTTGAATGGTCTAGGAAAGGATTATGCACAGTTTCAAACATTGATTTTCATCCGTGAAAGATTTCTCGATTTTGAGGAGTTGATTGCTCTTCTAATTTTTGAGGAGCAGAGAAATGGTGGTGCATCTTCTTTAGGAGGAACTTCAAAAGAAGCTGTCTTCTACTCAAATGCTAGAAGAGGTAGAGGCAGAGGTAGAGGAGGTTGATCTGGAGGCCGTGGTAGAAATCAGAATGTGCAGTAAACTCAAGAAAACCCTATGGAGGAGGACGTGGTAACTCTAGAGGCAAGGGGAGCCAAAGAGGTCGTGGTGGATGGCAAAGAGGCCAAAATGCAAACAACAATGTTGAATGCTACTACTGTGGTAAAATGGGTCATATGGCTAAAGACTGCTATAAAAAGCAGAATGACATCATGAATGGAAAATTGCAACAAGGGAATTATGCATCTTCTAGTAGACAGGGTGATGACAGAAATGAGCATTTGTTTATGGTGCAGCACATGACCAATTCTGTGACAAGTGTAGAAGAAAGCAACGATGTGTGGTATGTTGACTCAGGTGCATCAAACCACATGACAGGTCATGCAGAATGGATGCAGGATGCAAGGAAAATGAAAAAACCAGGATTTGTGGAGACTGGTGATGATATTGCACATCCTATTGTGCAGATTGGAAAAATTCATTTGTCAATGCAGGATGGGAAAAAGAAATACCTGTCGAATGTATTTCATGTCCCAAATATCACCAAGAACTTGGTTTTTGTTGGTCAAATGGTTGAGCAGGGCTTGCAGGTCAGATTTAATTCTCATGGATGCTTTGTTGAGGATATGAAAAATAAAGGTCGATTGATAGCAAAAGGAAAGAAGAAGGGTAGAATGTTTACATTGGATGCAGACATGCCTGAATTGAGTGCAGCAATGTTTGCACATGGGACCGGTGTAGTTGCAGATATTGATATCTGGCATAAATACATTGGTCATGTTAATGTACAACGACTTAAATCAATGCAAGCCCAAAATATTATTGCAAGATTGCCTAAATTCAAGGTTGCAAAAATGCATAAGGTATGTGAAGCCTGTCAATTTGAAAAACAGGCAAGGAAACCATTTCCTAGACATGTTCAAGAGAGTAAGAAGCCATTGGAATTAATCCACTCTAATGTGTGGACTACTAAAGCTGCATCTATTGGAGGCTATCATTATTTTGTCACTTTTATTGATGACTATAGCAGAAAAGTTTGGGTGTATTTTATGAAAAAGAAAAGTGAAGTGTTTGGGCATTTCAAAACTCTTAAAGCTATGGTTGAAAAAGAAACAGGCCTGTAAATAAAATGCCTAAGGTCAGATGGAGGGGGAGAGTACCTCTTAAATGAGTTTGCAAGGTTCCTGCAAGAGCATGGCATAAAGCAACAATATTCATGAAGTCATATCTCACAAAAAAATGGAATTGCAGAAAGGAAAAACAGGCATATTGGAGAGGTATCTCGTGCCATGCTCAACAAAAAAGACTTGCTAGATTTTTACTAGGCTGAAGCAGTTGCTACAACAGTCTACATAATGAATAGGACTCCCACTGCAGCAATACATGGGATGACTCTAGAGGAGAGGTATACTGGTAGGAAACCAGATATTTCTCATTTGAAGATTTTTGGTTGCATTGCCTATGTTCATGTGCCAGATGAGGTGAGATCCAAGTTGGATCCAAAAGCTGAGAAGTGCATCTTTATTGGTTACTCTCTACAGGCAGAAAGGGTATAGATGCTATAACCCTTCTACTCGTAAGTTTACAGTGAGCAGAGATGTTGTTTTTGATGAGATGAGTAGCTGGTATAAACTAGTAAATGTGATTGATGATGTAGATGCACAAAATGGTAATGCTGCACAGAATTCACAGCAACAGTCACAAAATATTAGTGGACATGGAGTGTCCTCTAGCAGTGGTTTACATTCTTTGCCATGGACAGGCAGATTGAGATCAGGAGAATCTCCTCAAAACAATGCAGATAGTGGTATGTATATTTCACGAAAAGGAAAAGAGAAGGTAGATCAGCCCATGTTTGATGTGAATGCAGGTCACTCTTATGTGGATGGTGAATCCAGTGGCTCAGAACAGAGCATTGATGATGAGTTGGGTATTCCTTCTATTGTTACACCTGGAGTAAGGAAAACCAGGGATGTTTTGAGAGCACCTGGGAGTGAACCTATTTTGCAGAGGTCTACAAGAGCTAGGTATCCTGTGGATAGGCTGAAATATGATAGATTTATAGCCATTCACTATGCCTATATGGTCAAAGTGATACAAGAACCAGAACCCACTTCTTTTGAGCAAGCCATGGGAAAAGAAAAATGGGAGAAAGCCATGGATGAAGAAATGGATGCCTTGGAAGCAAATGCTACACGGGAATTGGTATCTTTGCCTAAAGATAAGAATGCAATTGGTTGTAAGTGGGTTTATAAGGTGAAGTACAATGCAGATGGTTCTATGAACAGATATAAGGCAAGATTAGTAGTCAAGGGGTATGCATAAACATATGGCATTGATTATGAATAAAAATTCGGTCCCGTTGCAAGGATAGCAACCGTAAGAGCAGTCATTGCTATGGCTGCATCAAAGGGATGGTCTTTACATTAGATGGATGTAAAGAATGCCTTCTTGCATGGTGATTTGCAAGAAGAGGTCTATATGGAGCAGCCACCAGGTTATGTGCATGTTGTTCATCCTGAGTTTGTTTGTAGGTTGAAGAAAGCCTTGTATGGCTTGAAGCAAGGACCTAGAGCATGGTCTGACAAGATAGGACAGTATCTTGTCACTATTGGCTTTCAGATTTCCAAGGCAGATTTCTCACTTTATGTGAGAAAAACAGAGAAAGGTATTATGCTACTTGTCATTTATGTTGATGATTTGATTATGATAGGTGATAGTGATGAAGATATTCTTCATGTGAAAATGCTATTGAAGCAGAAGTTTGAGATAAAGGATTTGGGAGAGATGCGTTATTTCTTGGGCATTGAGGTGATTAGATCACCAAAAGTGGGATACGGCTCTTGCAGAGGCAGTATGGATTGGACATGCTGTCCAAATATGGGATGACAGGTTGTAAGTCTATTTCAGTTCCTTTGGAGCAGAATGTGAAGCTGAGCACAGATGCAGGTGAGCTTCTCGAAGACCCTACTATGTACAGACGCATAGTAGGAAGTTTGATTTATATGACTATTACCAGGCCAGATTTGAGCTATGTTGTTGGATTGGTAAGTCAGTTTATGCAGGCTCCAAGGAAATCGCATTTGGATGCGGCTAGACGCATACTCAGGTATGTAAAGTCCACATTGCAGTATGGACTATTTTATAAGACTGGGGTTCAGATACAGTTGCATGGATACACTGATGCTGATTGGGCTGGTAGTATTTCTGATACACGATCTACCAGTGGATATGTGTTCTCTTTTGGGAGTGATGCAGTCACTTGGAGCAGCAAGAAACAACCTACAGTTGCCTTGTCGAGCATAGAGGTTGAGTATAGGGGTGCAACAATGGCTGCATGTGAGGTAGCTTGGTTGCATAAGCTACTTTATGATATGCATTAGCCTACAGATGGGCGAGTTGCCATTTATTGTGACAACATGAGTAGTATATACTTGGCAAATAACCCAGTTTATCATGCTAGAACAAAGCACATTGAGGTGCATTATCACTATATACGAGAGAGGGTTTTATATGTCTTATTGATCTAGTTTATGTCAGCACAGAGGATTAGGTAGCTGACATATTCACGAAGGCATTGGGCGCAGAGAAGCTGCGCAAGTCCAGAGACCTGCTTGGTGTGTAGGAATTGGGATTGAGCTTGAGGGGGAGTGTTGAGATATCGAGCTCCACTCGTGATATGCTAGGGTTACTGTTGTGCATTTATGTCACCGACTTGTTAGCTGCAGATGCAATTGGTACACCGCCCATGAATAATAACTAGATGTCAGCTATCCTTATCTACTCTAGTTCGTGGCTCAGTTAGTATGCCACCTTAGTTAGTTGAGTTTGGTTTGAGACCCATATATAGGGTTCTTCTATTTCTCTGTACTAGAGTTCTTTTGGCTTACACAACTAAGAAGAGGAAAACAGTTTTCAGCCTCCACCTTTGTGTGTATTCCCCCATTGTGTAAGTGAGAAACCTACAGGTGAGACTCCTTCCTTCTCTCCCACAATTGTGACATGGACATTATCTACAATTATGAGATTTACATATATGTCCTTGATGCTACTTGAGCATGAGGCATGTTTGCATTTAGAAGGGAGGCTTTCATCTCATTATAAAGGTGCTAGTGAGGCCTTTACAGCATTAGAGAGAGGTGATAGGAAGAAGAAGTCAAAGGCTCAGTGTTATGAGTGTGCTAAGAAGGGACACTTGGAGAAGGACTACAAGGAGTTAGCAGCCTCACAAAAGAAGCAGTTGAAGAAGAAAAGGGATGTGGACTCCTCTGGTGAGTCATCCTCTTTCTCAAACTTTGACTTCTATCCTCTGGTCTCAAGGAGAAGTCCAAGGCATAGAAGGGGTCTACTTCTTCAGACTGAGGGAAGGGCTTGATTGCCCCTTTCTTTGTTGCTTTCTTATCCAAGTGATGCAATCATTCCTCATTACTCTCTAGTGCTAGAGAGCCAGTGTGAGAGGGTAGTATGATGGGGTAGCTAAGCCTCATCTATACTTGTATACAAGTGGATAGGTGCTCGAGAAGGACGTCCCTAACGCATTATTGATTGAAGTTTGGCAAGGTTGAAATCTTGGAGTTGAGATTGACATCTAGGTTCACGATGAGCTAGTTATTTGATAGCGAGTGGTATTGACTCCTAGCCTAAGCTCACATGTGGGGACACTTTGGTGGTCTTGGCCAAAGGCGGGGAATCCATGGTCACATATATTCAAAGTCATTTTTGACTAGTTGGTCTTATATGCTACTACAAGATATTGTTGATTAGCACAAATATCTATTATGACTCTTCCCTATTTTTAGGAGCTAGCACAATCAATATTGACATTAGGTTCTCTTCGAGGCACCTTAGTGGTGGCTTGATCATCCATTGCTTGGGTATCCATGGTTTTTCTCTAGTGGTTCTTTATTGTATGGTAGCCTTTATCATTATATAATTGTGTTGTGAGTTGCAAGCACAAGAATCTACAAGGAAACCCTATTGTGGAGTGCACATGTGAAGATCTCTCTCATACAATCTCTGATTGATGAGCCATCTTTGTGAGCTCGAAGTGCACAAGGAAGTGTTTCAAACCTTTGTTATGTAGCTGTTGGTTGAATTTGCATTTTGGCATGTTTTGGCCTCCATTCAAGAGTTTGAGGCTATTCTTATGCAAATATGATATTACATGTGTTACTTAGGGTATGTTTATGACTAAGTTCAGTACAAGTGATAATATACATGAATTAGTGGATTAATGATAAATGCATATTTGTGGGCTTCGCTACAAAATGTATGAGGGGTTTAATCAGATTGTCAAGGACAAGCTTGACAAGCACAACATTCATGCTAGGAAGTTCAGATTGACCAATTCTCTTATGAGTAAAGGTTATTGGGACTACATTGAAGTAGATAATACTGAAGCTCTAGAGTTGCACAAGAAAAATGCTATGCTTGAACATGTCAAGGCATTTAAGAACTAGAACCAGGGTGCTCAAAAAGTTATAGTACTGGATTTCGATCATCAGTGTTTTAGACAATATGATTGGGCATATACATGATGTATATAGTCCTATAGAAGCATGAAATAACTTGGTCAAACTCTTTAGTACAAATACTAAAGCTAGAATGTTGCAATTGAAATTTGAGTTAAATAATGTTAAGTGTGGCAATTTGTTTATTAATGACAATGCATTGAAGATTAAGAGCATTGTTGAAGCTCTTGGATCTATTAAACTGTAGTTTGATGATGATGATATAGTGATTGCATGTTTGGATGGCTTAGGCAAGGAGCACAAGTAGTCTTGAGCCTCCATCAACACAAGAGATACCATCCTTGATTTTGTAGATCTAATATCTTTGTTGACATTAGAAGAGATAAATTTGGGCCTTGTTGCACCTTCATCACAAAGCAAAAATAGTTCAAAATAGGTGCTCTACTCTAAGACAAGTAGAGATAGAGGTCATGGTGGTAGAGACCATGATAGTGGTGGTCATGGGTAAAATCAAGGGCTATCTCATGCCTGATAGGAGTAGTCACATATAGGTGGACTTACCTTTACTTACTTGTATCATTGAACTACCATTGAATCATCACCATTAGCCGTCAAGCCACCATTGAGCTCTTGTGCATTGCCATGTAATGGCCACTAAGTAACCATACAATCACAATTACCATTGTTCATACTCACACCCAAATCACTACGTGTAGTTGCCAACTCTTGACATTGCAAAAACCATACATGTGGCCTAGCCTTGAAAACCACAGAGAGATGGACTTCATTTTGAGAGAGAGAGAGAGAGAGAGAGAGAGAGAGAGAGAGAGAGAGAGAGAGAGAGAGAGAGAGAGAGAGAGAGAGAGAGAGAGAGAGAGAGAGAGAGAGAGAGAGAGAGAGAGAGAGAGAGAGAGAGAGAGAGAGAGAGAGAGAGAGAGAGAGAGAGAGAGAGAGAGAAGGGAAGAGAGATAGATCAAAGGAGATGGAGAGAGATATATTTTATAAGGGATAGAGGGAGCAATTGAGAAGCTAGAGGGGAGAGATAGAGAAAGGTAGATAGTGTGAGGAAAAGGATTTCTTGACTCTCCAATAAATATTCTAGCCATCCCCAATACACCCATTCTTTTGTGGGTATTCTTGTGAAGCCACACTCTTGGGTATTATCAATCATCTCTTTGAATTAAGCTCAAGTCAATTATTGAAGATCTATTAGGTTAAGTTCAAAAAGGGGGTTTTGTATGTGGAGTTTGACCTTCAAACAATAGGTAATATGGCACACAAGAAAAGTGCTTTAGATTGAAAGCACACAACTGTGACTACAATGATTATTCCAACCATGTTGTAGACTATCTAGGTGCCGCTTATAAAGCTGACTTCCTTTTTCCTAAGAAAATGTTAAAAATGATAAGTGACCTAGTAGTTGAAGATAAGCTACAATTTGGAAAAAAAATAAATTAAATCAATATAATTAGTGGCACGATTTTCTTGAATAGCACGATTTACTTGAAGAGGAATCTTATGTTATTGCATTCTAAGGAAGGATAAGCTGTGGATTGTATTTTCTTTGTAGAGTATTCAAGGACATTGTTTTGGTTTGTTGAATTGGTCTTTTTGAGATAAGGTTTATTGATTTGGGAAATAGATGGTTTTCCTAGTCAAATAGAAATTCGTTGACTCTTATGGAATATTCAAAATGATGGTTTGATTAATGGTATGGAAAATGAATGCTTTTCTAGTTATTGATGATAGGCTGATTGCCTTGATTGTGTATTCTTAAATGATTAAAAGGAAGAATTGCACTAGACCTCTCCCAAGGCTAGTTGCAAAACCTTAAGGGTTTTATAGCTTCAAAGAGCTCAAATTGGCCTCAATGGCAAGAGACCACTCCATAGGAAGGAGGTAAGGTAGGAGTAGTAAGGGTACCAATGGGGCTTTGTCTAGCAAATCTCCTATGCACCTAGGAACTACTTAACCCCAATGTGACTGGGGATGGTATTACTAGGAAGCCCTCATACTAGTTAAGGGTGGAATCTTTGTGGGATTGAACCTTTAGGTTATTTCTTTCATATGGACAGAAGGAGAAATTGGAATACTCCTATATGGAGGATAGGAGAAGAAATTGTAATAAGAAGATGAAGAAAGAAACTATTTGGAATTGTTTGATAAAGGTTTGTTTTATCTTGTTTGAGTGTTGTGATATAGATTATGTGAATGAACCTAGCGACCTAATGGGTTAATTAAGGAAGTTGCATTTATGTGTTAAAACATAAGCATGGTAGGGAATTAGATAATTATAGATGATCCAAAGAGGGAAGTGGGAGGGTGAGATCCCCAATGGCTCCATTTTCCTAAGGTAGGGTATTGTTCTTTAGCCCCAAGGGTTGCTTCAAAATACAATAGATATAAGAAGTTACATGTTGATCCAATTAGGAGGTTAAATAGAACCCTCACTTGTGTCATTTTAGGAGACCAGTATGAGACTATGTTCTATGAACAAAAGGGTTGGCATGCTACATTCCCCTTTGTTTCTCATTCTCTTTGAACCAGTACGACATGAGTCGGCTTTAGTTTTGGTGATCTAGTGAAAAGAGAATGCTTGAAAATAGATACTAGGTAAATTGATGATGACCTTAGTCTACTCTAAGAATGCAAATTCAAGTTGCTCCTTGTGGGTTATGGCCAAAAGCTTCTATTGTGAAGTGGACTCAAGTGAACCTAGGTGACAAACCCCATCTTATTCTAAGGAGTACTTGGCAACATCACTTAGAAATATCTCTTGATTAGATACTAAATTGTGTTAGTTGAGAGTAGCACATTCCACGTGGTATTAGAGCATAACATTATGAGTAAACAACATTGTATATGTATGCCTAATGATTTATTTTACGAATTTGTGAAAAAGGGAGCTAATGATATCCTAAAGAGATATTCTAAATACTACGACTTGCATGCAAGTAGGTGTCTTCTATAACCATGAAAATAGACATCCAAGAAAATGAGATCCTCCTAAAGAAAATCAAGACACCTGAATTCATAAGAAAAGGATCCAATGTTGAGATTGATGCTGAAGTTTGGATCGAAACCCTTGAAGATTATTTTGATGAGGTAGGAATAAGCACAACTCACAAGGCTATGTTTGCTAGGATGAAGTTGATAGTTGAGACACACTTACGATGGAAGTAGTGGTGCCAAGACAACACTCTCATTGAAACCCTTACAAGCTAGGAAAATATTAAGAAGGCTGTAAGATAGAGATACTTTCTACCTTTCTATTGTAGGATCACGATAAACGAGTTTTTTTCCTTGCACTAGCTAGGATTAAGCCTAGAAGCCTATTATTTTTGTTTCATGACACTTTAAAAATATATACATCCTATGGATATTATCTAACAAGTGGCAAAAATTTTCCATGGATTGAATCAACCATTGGACACATGTCTAGAGTCCCTAAGGATGTTTGACTTTCAAGACTATCTCATACGAGCCAAAGGTTTGGTTGAGCCTAAGGGAGATCAACTTCTTGAAGATAACTACTTCCTAGCAAATATCGAAGAAAATCATGATAAATCAAAGGATCAAAGAAAGACATATCATGAGTATGGTGAGATAGGGTACATCTGAAAGAGATACCCCAATCGTGGATGTTTCCTTTGCACAATGAGTTAAGATATATCCAAGTTAATTGCCCCAAATCAAATTGAGAAGAGGAGGAACCAGTAACAAAGCAAAGCTGCATAAGTTCAACGTTCAAATTTCCTCAAGAATTGAATAATGATGAAGACCTAAAGCCCATTAAAATATTTGATGATGATTATAAATTCTAGAAAGATCTTCATGAGATGTAGTAAGCCCTATACTTGTAATAATTCCCTAATATTGCAATAATAGTTGAGTTATAATGCATTGCAATAAATTTGTCTTTAATTTCATAGAGTTATCTCGGAGTTAAGTACTTGTGTATAATCAAAGTACCACTGTGGAAGCATGGTAGATCCTAAACCACAAGTCCTATGATACAACTTATTCTAGTACCCAACAATAACCCCTATATTATCTCAAGATGAGGACATCTCCATTCCTTTAAGGGGGAGAGGATGTAATGTCCATGCCCTTGCCATATGAATGAAGGCTTGGAGGGGGGACTAAAAAAAGAGAAAATTTAATTATTAAACTTAGTTTTAGTGAAACTTACATTTATCTACTTGTAGTTCAAATACCTTTACCTATATGTATCATTAAACTACTATTAAACCATTGTTATCAATCATCAAGGTGTATTTAGAGATCCTACACATGGCCATGCAACGGCCACGGAATGGCCACACAACCACCATCACCATCACTTATACTGACACCCAGATCATTGTGTGTAGTTGCCACCTCTCAGTCCTACAAAAACCATACATGTAGCCTAAACAAAACCATGGAGAGAGGGAGTTCTTTTTTAACAAGGCATAGAGGGAGGGGTACCCCTCCCCCCTCTAAGCCTTAATACCTTAACTATTGGCATTGGTCTTTTGCCAATTATTGAAATGTTGTTAGTGTGATTGTTGAGTCAAAACACTGTGGAGAGAGAGAGAGAGAGAGAGAGAGAGAGAGAGAGAGAGAGAGAGAGAGAGAGAGAGAGAGAGAGAGAGAGAGAGAGAGAGAGAGAGAGAGAGAGAGAGAGAGAGAGAGAGAGAGAGAGAGAGAGAGAGAGAGAGAGAGAGAGAGAGAGAGAGAGAGAGAGAGAGAGAGAGAGAGAGAGAGAGAGAGAGAGAGATGTATAGAAGGTGAAAGAGAGAGAGATGTATAGAAGGAGAAAGAGAGAGAGATAGACTATGAGTGAGAGAGAGGGAGAAATTGAGAAAATAGAGGGGGGGAGATAGAGAAAGGTAGAGTGCAAGGGAAAGTATTTCTTTGATTCTTTGATAATTATTATGGATGTCCCTAATACACCTATTCTTGTGTGGCTATTCTTGTGAAGCCACACTATTAGCCACTATCAATCACCTCTTTGAAGCAAGCTCAAGTCAAATATTGAAGATCTATTAGGTGATGATCAAGAAATGATTCTATACATGGAGTTCAACCTTCAAACAAGAGGTAACATGCCACCCAAGAAAATTACTTCAGACTCAAAGCACATGATTATGACTACAACAACTATTCCAACCACGTCACAAAATATCTAGGCGCCTTTTATAAAGTTGACTTTCTTTTTCCTAAGCAAATGTTGAAAATGATAAGTGATCTAGTACTTGAAGATAAGCTACAATTTGAAAAAAGCAAACATTAAACTAGTATAATTAGTAGCAAGAATTGCTTGAATAGCATGATTTACTTGAAGAGAAACATTATGTGATTGCACTCTAAGGAAGGATAAGTTGTGGATTGTATTTTCTTTGCAAAGTATTCAAGGACGTTATTTTGGTTTGTTGAATTGGTCATTATAAGATAATTTTATTGATTTGGAAAAGATGTAGGTTTCTTAGCCAAAAGAGAAATTGGTTGACTCTTATGGAATATTCAAAATGATTGTTGGGTTGATATCATGGAAAAGGAATGCTTTCCTAACTATTGATGATACATTGATAATCTTAGTTGCATATTCTTACAGGGTTAAAAGGAAGGATTACACTCGACTTCCCTCAAGGCTAGTTGCAGAACCCGACATAGAGGGGGTGAATTTTATCACTTTAGAGAGCTTAAACCATGCCTAATAATGGGAGATCACTTTGTATAGGGAGGATCTTAGATAGGAGGTGGTAAGGTGTTTGGGGGGGGGGGGGCGGGGGTCTCGCCAATAAATTCCTTATGCACCTAGGAAATACTTAATCCCTACATAACCCAAGATGGTATTCCTAGGAAGATTTGATACTAATTAAGGCTGGAATCTTGGTGGGATTAAACCTTTTCGTTGTTGCTTATGTATGGGTGGAAGAAGAAATTATAATACTTATGTATGGGTGGGAGAAGAAATTGTAATAAGAAGATAAATAAAGAAACTATTTAGGACTATTTGACAAAGGATTGCTTTATCCTATTCGAGTGTTGTGATATAAATAACGTGATGAACCCAATGACTTAAAGGGTTAATTAAGGAAGTTGCCTTTATGCATTGAAACATAAGCATGGTAGATAATTAGATAATTAAAGCTGATCCAAGAGAAAAGTGGGAAGGTGCAATCCCCAATGGGTAGGGTGGTCTTGGCTAGCTAGAAGATTCTTCAAAATGCGATAGATAGAAGTTACACATTGATCCAATTGGGAGGTTAGATAGAACCTTGACTTGCATCGTTTTAGGGGACTGGAATGAGACTATGTTCCATGGAAGTAAGGATTGATGTGTTGCATTTCCCTTCATTTCTCATTCTCTTTGAGCCAAGTGTGGCACAAGTCGCTTGAGTTTGGGTGATCTAGTGAAAAGTGGTACTTGAAGGCTCATCCTAGATGAACTAATAAGTAATCTTAGTCTACTCTTAGAACTTAGATTTAGTTGATTCTTGTGGGTTACAGTTGGAACCTTCCATTATGAAGTGCACTCAAGCAAACCTAAGTGACAAATTGGGTGTTATTATAGCCTAGAGATATCTCTTGATGGGCCACTAAATTGTGCCACTGATGGCTTCTTAGTTGAACACATTACAATGGAAAACTTATACCTTGCCATTCCAAGTCTCTTTTCCCAGCTCTTCAACATAATCACCGTCCTTCTCTTCTAAGACTCATTGGTAATCTTGTTGAGAAACATGGATCTTGAGCATGGTTTAGCTATGGAGGATAGAATACATAGACACGAACCATAATGACATAGATAAGAGAAAATGCCTATTACTCAAGTGAATTAGGTTCCACGATTAAGTGTTTGGACTCATAAACACAATCTTGAGCAGGACATGACAAGGACATAGATTGGAAGTACAAAGTACAATAGCATTGTATGGAAATAAGAACCAAGTACATACGTATATAGCCTTGGGTTGTTCCACTCTCCTTATTGTGCTTATGGGATATAGAGTATCTCTTCCTAGAGCATACATCATTTGTCATATATTTCAAAACCCCCCTCAAATAATGAGTTCCTACACTTGTTGGCTTTTCCCCCCCTACATGATGGCATGGCCTGGGAGACTAGCTCATAGGTAGCCTACTCAAGTTAAAGCTTGAAACTTTACATCTTTGGCAAGGGTTTTTTTTACAAAGAAAATACACTAAGGGAAAACACAAAATCAACTATGGGAAAGATACAATGAAAATTTCTTTAAAACAATCTCTCAAAGTTTTTGTCTCGATAGCGGAAGCATATTATTCATATTCTTCATTCATGAAATGATTTTGATGGTTACTATTTTGCACCTATTATGCTCTTTTCTTGTGGAAACATTCACTGGCCACGTGCCCAGTCTTACCACAATAATGACATGTGACCCAATCCTTGTTGTTGGTGTTGAATCCTTGTCCACGTCCTTTTGCTCCATAAGCTCCCTTGGTGTACAAGAGATTGTCCTTTGAGATAGTTTCTTTTGCATCCTTGTTTTTAAGTTTACTTTATCCATCAAGTAGAGAATACTCAATGTCTTTGAGTGAGAGATTAGGAACATTACTTAGGTAGACACAAGGTTCTCACACGGTTCTTGATTTACACTTGCTAGTGGCACCATTATGGCTTCATCCTCATCTATGTTCTTCTTTAAAGTTGCAATTTGAGTTTTTAGACTCTTAAACTTGTTAATGTGCATGGTCATAGAAGAATTATCCTTTACATCTAGCTTATAGAACTGCGTGAGTAATTTTACTTTTGAGTTCTTAGCTTGAGTTCTAAAGATCCTGTCAAGCTCATCCCATGCAATTTTTGCATGGGATCCTGTCAAGCTCATCCCATACAATTTTTGCATGGGATCCTGTCAAGCTCATTCCATGCATTTTTTGCATCTTTGATGCCAAAGATATGGTGCTATACATCATTAGATAATAATTCCCAGGCAATGATGCCTTGAGATTTATTGTTCATCTTTTTCCACTCTTTTGTCTTAAACTAGACTTCTTCAACGAACATGTCTTCATCATCTTCCTTCTTGCCATCTGCATCTCTTGTAACATCCTCAAATAGATCCTAGAGGTATTTCCTCATATGAGAGGGTACATTGTATTTTCTTTCTAGGCATGAAAACCTTCACAATTGAATTTGGCTATTTGCTCAAGTTCAAACATTTTGAAGGAGGCCTTACCACCACAAGTATACTTAGGCAATGCTTATCCTTTTTACAATGAGCTTGAGGACACACGTGCCAATAAGCACTAGATAAGTATAAATAGAGACTATCTTGATGTCAGGCTTGATGATGCCTAATCTTCAGGTAGGTTGCTTGATCTTTAGGCGGGTTGCTTCAAATCTTGAAGTTTTCACTTCATGGAACGGATCAGATTTGAATGATAGGCACTCCAGTTGATTGAGAAGGATGAGAAATTGAAGTGATTTTTGAGCTTGAAGCTCAAGACTAGGGCTTTAGAAACAGGGGCGATTGGTTTTTTGTTTGCTATAGCTCATATGATAGATCATTTAACAAAATATTGGGTGACAATGAGCCTATAGGGTGGGCTTTAAAAGCCCTATGGTTGTAGGTCGAATCACACCTTGTGTTAGGAGAGCTGGGAGCGTACGACCACATAGGTGCAGATTTGGAGAGCGATAATGAATTTATGCAATGCTGGAGTTATAAATCACCAATGTTAGATTGCGATGTGAGGAGTGCTCTGAGGTGCGGAACAAATACCTAAAAGAAGGAGGGTTGAAGAGATTTGGCTTATATGAAGAGACATGAGAGCTCCAAGCAGGGTAGGTGTAGGCTGGCTATGGCTACCATGAAGGAAAGAGTGGAGTTGGAGTGATAAATGAGCTTATGAGTTGTCAATGAGATAACCGTAGATGAAGAGGAGCTAAAGGAAGAGTTTGATGAGCTTGGCCATGCTCACCATGGCTCTAATACCATGTTGAGAAACACGGATGTTGAGCATGGTTTAGCTATGGAGGATATAATACATAGACATGAACCATGATGACATAGACAAGAGACAATGACTATTACTCAAGTGAATTAGGTTCCAAGATTAATTTAAACATTAGATTGCATAAAATTCAATTTGATTGAGAGCTGAGATCCCTCCCATATAAATTATATCTAATCAAGTAGCGCCATGTGGTTACAACTTGCATTACTTAATTTTTAGACCAAGACTAAGGTCTAGATACATGAGATAAGATGTAAGTTTAGTCATGAGGCCATAAAAAATGATTGGATACCTAAGGGGAATAGAGAAATCCTAATCCTAGAATTTAGATATATAACAGAGAGAAAAAATAATAGAACAATCTATTCACGTGTATGTAAACTTTACCTTCTTTCCCTATTGCTACTCTAGTGTCTTTAGTGAGAGAAGGAGAGGGAGTATGAGAGAGTGTGTATGGATTGGGTGACATAGCAATGAGAAACTCCTTGCATCCTTTTCCCTTCTTCTCCATTCCATCTATTTAGTCAATTGCAACATGTGTAATAATGAGTGATGTAATTCATGAATATTTCTCTCTTTTCCTCTTTGAGATTTTTATTAGCATCTCCTCTCATTCATGGATAATAAAAAAGCAAGATCGAGAGAAAATTAGTGCACACATGGATCAAGAATGTGGCTCATCGATGCAAATGACTACAACATAGCGAGTATTCCTATGTAGCTGTAGAATTTTGTGGCATTGAGTAGGCTAGGTGAGAGATAGCCATTCACTTTGTAGATCAAAATCCTTGAAGGAATAAGCATATGTCAAACAATTGTCTAATGTCCACCTAAGAAGGGTCACTTTGTAACCAATCAAATGTGAGAGTGGGATAACATTGCACTCAGTTTAAATAGAGTGAGAGACAAGGGAGAGTGTAACTTGATCTCCCTATCCACCATAAGGTAAAGTCTTAGCTCCAATCCCCTAAGATAGTGTCCACCATATAACCTTCCAGTGACCCAATAGTTTCCTCCAAACTCTTAAATAATACACCAAAACATATTTTCTCCATTGTAGTATTCCTCTCTTTTTCTTAAAAATCTTGAATAGTTCAAGAAAGTACATGCCCTTCCTTCATTTTTGCACAATATTTGCTATTCTCTCTTTTCACTTGATGTTCTCTTTTTCTCTTCATCTTTTTACTTGATGTTCTATTCTACTTCATCTTCTATTTCAATGGAAGGTTCACATCCTCAATATCATTTTTCTTTTATCATAGCAATCACAATATATAACAAATTTGACCTTGATAATAGTAGGTGGATTCCTGCTATGATCTTTGTTAGTTCTTGGGTTATGTTGTAAACAAAGAAAAGGAGAAGACATGTAAATGGATTCATTGATACTTACAAGGGTAGAGTTAAGGATTTCAAGCTAAAAAAACTAGGAAAAAAATCAAGGAGGAGCTTATACAACATACATATATAGACTCAAAAATGTGCTCATAGAATTGGTCCATTGACATGCCATGCCATAGACCAAATTGTAAGTTTACTAAAATATTTCAATAGGCTTCAAACTAGGTTTTATGTTTCAAGAAATTGCTAAAGTTGCCTATGTTTACAAATGTATATCCATCAAATCTCAAAGATTAGTAACCTATCAAAGGAATAGTTGGAATATTTTATGCATTTCATGGCTTGAGCATTTATACAAAGTGACCCCAAACACACCATTGGTTGAGGAAGGTGTTTTCTTTTATGATAAATTTTACAATGCACCATCAAGCATGACTGGACATGGATCTCTCAAGCATCTCTCACTCCCAGCTCTAAATAGCACAGAGTGACCACTTTTGGAATTGAAAACATGTAAATCTTTTAGGTTAAATATTTATGTAGATACTCAAAGATATTTGCGATCTAATGTAGTGATTCGATAGATGTGAAGATCATAGTCTTCATACTATTACATGCTTTCATGGACTTCTTTTATGATGAGGATGTTTGAAGAATATAATTAATGTTCTTATGCAAGTTGGAGAAATGCATGGACTTCTTAGATCAAAGTTTGGATACAAAAGAAGTGTGGGGGATTATGCCTAAAGTGCAATGGAAATAGATTGGCTATTGTAAATATACGATTGCATCACAAAATTTTATTTTGACTTTCTATTATATGAGATGGCATTATGTGGATGAAAAGATTGTAGCAATTGATCAAGACTTATAGAATGCCATTGATAATCCTATGATGATGTTAGAGGCTTAGTTAGAGGATGAGCTCTTAATGATGCTCAATGTAAGGGCAAATGCCTCTTTACATTGAGTGCAAATGGAACTAGCAAATGAGGATATAAGTATCCTTGCTACTTATTCGTTTAAATACAATGGTTACAAGGTAAATAGAATATGTAATCTAAAACTATGTTACATTGCCTAAGTTGTACATTTTTCATTTAGGATATGTAATCTAAAACTATGTTACATTGCCTAAGTTGTACATTTTTCATTTACTAATAATGCCAATCATGGTAAATCTCATGTGCTGGTGCCCTAAAGAAAACAAAGAAATACTTTATGTGAGGATATTATCTCAAAACAAGTTTTCCTTTTGCCACAACCTATTTGATAGGAATACACATACAATAGTTGTAACAAGGACGGAATTTCATACAAAAATAATTTGAATTCTAGTACTAATAATTGCATTTGATCACAAGGCTGTGCTTTATATACAAGAGATAAAATTTTAAGTTGTATACAAAATTGTAGTATATTTACAGTCTTTGCATTCTCTCTATATTTGAATTCTCAAAACCATTGGTGTTGTCCTCTACCTCGTCATTCAACTCCACATCATCCAAATTTATGGTTTTCAAATGGGATTCTACCCTTTTGACTTCTACATATGGGAGGTGGAAGAGGTGCATAGGCAAATGGTATCGATATATTTCTATGTGTTATGTAGTTGATCATATTTTCAACCATCTTTGCTCTAAACAAAAGAATATCGTCATTTGCATAGTTTAACCACCTTGCATTAAATTATATAAAATGAGGCTAACTATAAATTCACTAACACTATGCTAAGTTAATTTAAGAAAAATTAGTTTGGTATTGTAAGGAGTAGCAAACCCTCCATTTACAATAGTGATTATCACCTTGCTCTAGCACTTTGCAATTAATTATGCAAAGATTCTTCTACATTTTGTTGTCTTGGGTAATGGCATAAAAGCCTTTGATAGTTTTTTAACGGATATAGAAAAACAATATTAGTACCTCTTTCTCTTTCTCCCCTCTCCCTCTCATGGGCTTAAAGAACTTACTTCTTCATATTATCATGGTACCCATATATTGAATTGGTTGGAAAGCATCTCTTTGTGGAAATATCAAACACAACTAGACTCCAATGAGATCTACAAGGCAAGGAGGAGAAAAAAGTACAAAAAAAAAAGTTTTGAGATATTTTAGAAAAACCATATCAAATAGTCACTTACTTTTCATGGTATACCATCACAAGGTATGAGCTCTAACTTGCAATCTCTATACCATGGGCACATGTCCATAAGGGATGTCCTATCCTAGATCAAAATTGCAGATAGTAGGAAGTCTAAGATGAAAACATTGTCTTGTTAATCAAAAGAATTAAGTTACAAAATTAAATAAGCAATAAGTTTCAAGCCATCTAATACCAAGAAAAGTTTCAAACTATTATGACTTAACAAATACACCTTAGGACAAGGTTCATTACACAATCCTTGACTTCCTTGTGAAGGTCTTTAAACATTAGAAAATTTCCTCCTCACTGAATTGAATGGCACTCAATTCTTACTATTGGTGCAGTCTTCATAAAGGCAGTACAACATTGGAGCCCCAAAAGGAATACCAAGGAAATAGTGTTTCTACTACAAGAAAATCTATCTTGTAACGTCAACAACCATCTCTTTCATCTTTTATATGATCACAACAAAGAAAACAACACGAGGAACAAGAAATCTTCATGCAACATCATAGAAACAATCTCCCATGGATTTAATTTCAAAAAAATTCATAATTCTCTTCATATTCTTCATAGAATTCATCAGTCAACAAGAGAACACAAGATAAAAACCACTTTAAATGGAAATAAAATCACATAGTATTCATCTTCATTGCCTTCATAGTTTTCTCTCACAATCTCTCATATGTAAATACATTGTTTTGCATAAAATTCGCTATCTCTGACTCTCTCTTTCTGTCTCAATCAATAGTATATCATCTTCTCACTACAATAATCAATAATCACTCATAATAATCCTTATTTGGTCGTGGATGATCCTTCTAAAAGGTGTGCTTGATATGAAAGGTCACCAGAGCCACTACAATGACTCCTCACAACTCATCATTGTCACTTCACTCTAGTCTTCTCTTGAGTCTTCAACATCTTCTTCTTCCACTTCCTTAAGCTCTTTTGAACTTGCATTCACCTCTTTCCTGTTGAGATTCAGCAATCACACTCACTAAAAAGCCTCTTTGTATGGAGCTTCAAGGTCAAGGATATGCAGGCTAACCTATCCCATATGCACAATGGTGCCTACTGCAGTTTCCTACTTTCCTATAAAGCATTGTACTTGCTTCCTTTTCTTAATGCAATGATAGTACTCTTTTCTTTTCAGTGAAGTGTCAATGTCATTGTCCACATACACAAGATTGTGTTTATGAGTCCAAGTCTCAATCTTGGAACCTAATTCACTTGTGTAACAAACAGTGTCTTTCTCTTCTCCATCATGAGTCCACACTTCTCCTTCCATCCACCATAACTCACTGCCATGCTCTAGATCCCACATGTTTCTCAACATGGTATCAGAGCATGGCTAGAAAAATTTCCCAAAGTCTCACATACATTCCATAGAACACTTACAGAGGCATACAGAACAGAACAAAAATAGAGATAGAGGCTCTACAGAAGCTCAACAAAGGGTTACAGAATGTCAACAAAAAACATTAAAACCTCATAACTCATACTAAAACCATTCCAAACTATCAAAAACCATTCAATGAGCTTTCAAACATTCTCAACCTTCATCAATTATTACTCCATGCTTCATACAAAAGAAAAACAAAATAAAATAAAAGCTATCAGAAGGCATAAGAGCCTATGAGATCATCACCGAGCCTCATATCTCCATTGAAAAATACCATGAGCTTCCAAAAAATAATCAAACTCATCCAAAAAACTCTTAAACACTTTCAAAAAAATAAATCATAATTCAAAATTCATCAAAAATCAACCAAAAAATCAAGTTATTTAAGCATTCAATATATCCCCACACTTAAGGCAGTGTCCTCGCAACCTAGCAAAAAAGGGAATACAAGTTTAGTAGAGAGAGCAACTCGATCTTCCTTAGTATCTTCAAGAAACTACCCAACCACGACCCCAACTTATAACCTATATCTAATAAAGCATACAACGAAAGGAAAACCCTTTATCCAGTAACATATTTTATAAACAATAGCAAATCATAACAAATTCGTAAAGGATATAAAAGGTTGTGTTCGTCCATTAATCAAATAGAATCATGATTCACCATCCATCAGCTTCTAAATCAGGTTCATCTTCATCTTCAACTCCACATCAGAGGATAATACACCACACCACATACATCATAGAACATACACAAAACTCACATAGACACAATACCAGGTAGTTTGAATGGCACATGCCCCAAAAAAATGGAGAGCAAATAAAAAGTTTTTCTATTAAGAAAAGAGGATACAACAAGAAAAGGCTTCACTCTTTGAAGTAGAATAAATATATTTCTTTTTAAAATGCATGCTAAGCTTGAGACACTCGAGAGCTTTACTCTCATCTACAAAATATCGAGGTACATTCTGTAGGAACTCTAAACAACACATCCTTTCCAGCAAGATAAGGAACCTGGTAGGGAAAGCATGTGCAAAGTAATATGAGACATCCATTTGAGCAACAATCATGTCTACATTTGGATTTATAATTAGCTCTGTGGGATACTCTTTCGAGTATTCAGATGAGCCTGTTGATGCTTAATGAAAGCAAGATACCAACAGAAGTGAGCAGCAAGGCATACAGAAGTATCCTCAGATTGAACATGCACTTGAAGAGAATGAAGATAAGAAGTTGAGACATCCCTAAGACCCTAGAATAAGAGGCCAGTCCTGTCAAAGAATCATGCAACGTCCATTGCGTTCGACGAAGGATATCACTATCATATCTAGGTGTATCCATCACTAATTGGGGATGAAGGTTAATAGAATCAGATGGAGATGGTAATGGAATAAGAGGGAAACGTTGCAAAGGTAGATAAGACAAACCATAAAATGAATGTAAGTGAAAGGATAAGAAAGATGGAAAAGACTGGATATTCATAAAAAACATTTGAAGGGATTCCACTGATAAAACAGGAGTAGGAGGAACTATAGGAGGAAGTTCAAAAGGGGTAGGAGACGATGTAGGATCAGCAATAAAAGGACAGATAATAAAAAATAGAATATGAGGGGATCAAGAAGGAGTAAATGATAAAAGAGGAATAGTATCAGGGCTAGAAGAAAGAAGGGAAACATATAAAGGAAAGTGATAGGACATGAGAGAATAGAAAAGAAAATCAATAGGATCCTATGAATAAATAGAACAACAAAAATTAAGGGCCTAGAAAAAGGAATTAGTAAACAATGGATGATTAGCAATATAGCTTAATATTTGACTTTGCAATGGTTGGATATTAGACTTATAAAAGACACTTCATAAATGATGAGGTTCTAAAGCATCATCCTCCAAAGGTGGATGCCAAGCATGCCCTCGACACCAAGATGTCTGCTGATGATAAGTCTTCAAGCTTTCCACTAATAAGAGCTCCACTGAATGAACATACATGACTACTTGCAAAATCACATCCCCCACATAAACATTCAAATCCTCCTTATCAAGAATTTGTAGATATCTTGTGAGATACATAAAAGATAATAATTCGGTTTCATGTGAAACTAGCTCATCCACAAATGTGTCAAAGACAGCTCTCAGCAAATCTACAGACCAGAGATTGGACCACCCATCCTCTAGAGGTTTCAAATCCACATTGCTTAAAGAAATATACAAGGCAAACCTCTACTAATTATACTTGATCTAGAAGGAGGGGGGAGGTGACACCAATTCAGCATAGCGAGTAAAGTCATCATGCACATAGTTCATTTGTTGTGTTGAAGGTGTTCTACCTTAGCAGAAAACCCATCACACACCTTAGCCTTTTGCTGCAATTGATAAAGCTCCTCTATAGAAGATAAAACAGAAGAAACTATCAGAGCTGGAGGAGGAATAGTTATGCAAGGAGGCATATTCACTGTGGATTCCGTGAGATTTTACAGTGGATTCCGTGATTATATTTATTTGTCGGGACTCATACACAAGGTGGATTCCTTGTGCAAGAAGCTGACGGGAACACCTGTTCTTTTCGAGCATCAGATTAATTTAATGTACACGTGGGTGATTCCATAGCGGGTGATTTTGCAAAATACATATAAAATAAATGGACGTTTATGAGTTTAGAGTGCGCACTCGAATTAAATTAAGGTTAGCATAGAGTTTCAACCTATTTAATTATTTTGTAGTTGAAGACTGCTAGGTATTCACTATTGTTTGTTTATTTTATTTATAAACAACTGTGAATGCTTCAGTTGATGTGTAGAGTAGGTAGTGGTAGTTTTGGGTAACACTAGGCATTAACGTAAGTCCAATTGTAAATTTCATAATTATGATTAGTTATTTTAAGTATAATATATACTATTATGTATTTATATGATATTATATTATTAAAATTATTACTCTATTTGTAAGTTATAAGTTTAAACTTCTTTAGTAATAATTAGATAATTATCCTTAGTACTATTAATTTATTTATTTTTAATATAGATTATTTTAGAATATGAGATTTAAGATATGTTTTTATTAAAATAAGCTTTCTTTATGGTATACCTTGCTATTTTCTTAATGTGGTTAAGTTTTAGGAGGCTTTTCTAGCTTTCTTTATAAAGGCATCAGGATCACGCGCAAAATAGGAGAACAGGGTGAAAATTGAGTTTTTTCGTTTGTTCCTCATCCAGAATCAGAATTCAGAGCTTCAAGAGTCGTTTTGGGAGTTTTGACATGTTGCAGATGCAATGGTGATGTCAATTCGTCAAGATTCAGAGCACAAAATTTTCTGTAGCAACCGCAACATGTTATGGAATATCTTTTAACTCTTAAAACTCTGTATTTCAATTGATATTTATATTTTCTTTAAAATTATATGTAAGATATGAATGTAAATATCCAGGTAAAACTATAATATATAATTAAAGATGGAAAACCATGGCTTTTGCCATGGGAAAAGTTAGACCTAATCATGTGTTTTTCTCTTGTGTTTCTCAATCTATTGAGTTATTTAAATCCTCTTATATATTATAATGTTGTTTGTAATTAATAGTTGAGATGTTTGATTTGTTAGATTTTTCCACTAAGTTCTATTATGTGTGTCATAAAGTTGTTTATGATTGAGATTTGATTTGCTAGATTTGCCACATGTTTCACTTTATAACATTGGTATCAGAGCTTGGCTATGCTCTGAGTTTGCAATTGTATGATATCAGTGTATAAATGCGAATACCGTGGAACAATCGCAATCTACAAGACAAATCACTATATATGAATATTGCAGCTGCATTTCTTGTGTTTTGGTTAGCCTTATATCTACAGTTGATTGACTTGAATTGATTCAATTTGTTCTTCTCTCAATTTGGATTATAGCATGGACTTGGCTATCAAACAGGATGTTATAGCCAAAAAGCTTTTGGAGTTTATTTCATAGTAAATCATAGCTTTGTTTTATTTTATAAAAGTTTCAAGTTTAAGGATATTAAGTCTTTATTTATGTAATAGGCTATATAGAAGAGGTACTTGAAAGTAGTCTAGCTATTGCACATGCTTCGCTATAAAAATCTTCTCGAACAACTATTTTTTAGGTAATGTAACTTTTTACTGGTTCATATTTTGAGGATGGTGTAAAAATAAAAGTCTTAGCCCTTAAAAATATCTACAACTGTTATTATAAGATACATATTTTATAAATATTGAATATTTAGTGAGTTATTTGAGTCCTAAATTCACCCTGAATGCAAATTTCACAACAGTATGCAAAAAACTGTGTAGTAGTCAACTTTGAGTCCTATTTTTTATGAACTTATCTTCAGATTTGGTAATCCATCATAGAGACATGAATTGTAGACCTTTTTGTTGATTCACAAGAAGATATAAGTTATTTTTTATTCAAAGTAAGCCTTCAATATGATTTTCACTCTAAGTTTTGATGATTATAGTATGCCTTTAATGTTGTTATCTTTTGATTTGATAAACATTGAGACTAACAATTTTTTCTTAAAAGTACTTTGGAAAAAATTTCAACTTCTTAATTCTGTTGCGAATTCACGCTTTCTAGTAAAGATAGAGATCTCCAATTAAGGTAAGATAGGTAAGTCTTTTACTATTTTTTCTAGAATTCTTAGTTAAATTTATACTTACTACTAAACTAGAATAATAATTTTATTTGTTATTGTCAATGCTTTGAGAATGAGACCTAGCATTCATAATATTTTTGTCTTATCTTTTGACTCTCTTACTCCTATGAAAGACATCTATGGCACTATCACTAGTTTTTAATCATATTAGAATAAATTGTTTGCTAATAATTAGACTTCGATCGATTCATTATCCTATACTAGATACTTTGTTTAAAAAAAAAAAACTAATTCAGTTAAAGATATGCAACGGATTACCGCATGCTTCCTTCTTAATGTTTACCCTACACTGCTAGCTCCACATTGAGCAGCTAATAGTAATTGTGGAAAATTGCTATCCCACCTGGGGGTATGATGCCAAGAGGCATAGTCACGGTGGATTCCGTGAGATTTTACAATGGATATTGTGATTATATTTATGTTGAGTGTTGAAATGACCTATTTTTTGGCTGATTTTTGTTGTTTTTGAGAGCTGAATGGTTGATTTTATGAGATGATTGTTTGGTTTGGAAGTGGATTGAGAGTGTTTTGGATAGGTTGGAATGGTTTTATTAAGCTCATGATGTTTATTAGTAGAGATGTGAAGTTCTGTTGTTGATGATCTGATATGTTCTGTTTGGTCCTGATAGCTTCTGTTGAGCTTCTATTTTGTTATGTTTTCTCTCTGTATGGAAGGATGGAGCATTGATTGATAGGGTTTGAGATTGTTTGAAAGCTTATTGAGTGATTTTTGATGGTTTGGAATGGTTTTGGTATGAGTTATTTGGTTATGATGCTTTCTATTGACCTTCTGTAACTCTCTGTTGAGCTTCTGTGAGCCTCTATAGACCTTCTGTATGCTTCTATATGTGTTCTGTTGGATGAGAGTGTAGCTTGGGAAAGTTTTCTAGCCTTGTAAAGAGGTGAATATAAGTGCAAAAGAGCTAAAAGAAGTCAAAGAAGTAGCTGCTAAAGACTGGAGTAAAGTGACAGTGGTGAGCTATGAAGAGTCACTGTAGTGGCTCTGGTGCCTCTTCATATCAGACATACCTCTTGGGAGGTGCATCCACGACCTAAGAAGGATTATTGAGGGTTATTATGAGAGAATTGTAGTGAGGATATGATGTACTATTGATGGAGAGAGAGAGAAAGAGAGCCAGAGATAGAAAAATCTATCAAAACAATGTGACTGTATGTGAGAGATTGAGAGAGAGAACTATGAAGACATTGAAGATGAATAATATGTGATTGATTTCCATTCAAAGATGGTGTATTCCTTTGTATTCTTTGTTCTACTGATGGATTTTGTGAAGGTGTTGGAGAATATGGTTGATTCTATCAAATCTGTGGGAGAAATCTAATATGATGCTGCGTGAAGAATTGTTGTTTTCTTTGTTTTGATGATCAAAAGAATGAAATAAAAGCTTGTTGATGTTACAAGATAGATTTTCTTGCAAGAGAATTCCCTTTTTCCTTGGTGTTCCTCTTGGGGCTCCATGTTTTTGGTGCGCAGCCGTGGAAAACTTGCTATCAACAAGCACCAGAAGAGGCTGAAAATGAAGGAAATGGCATTGCCAAGAAGAGAAGAATTCAATGGATGTTTGTAAGTTCCTTCTTCCACTGAAGAGTTGAAATTTCTCATAATCAAAGCCACTTTCCACAAGAAGTTCATCCCACAATGGCGGAAACACATCACCATCATGATGCATGCTCTATGTAGTGGACAATTTCCTCTTCCTGTTGAAGAAGCAGAAACTTGCATCTTGGTGGCAAACTGTTTGGGAACAAACTGAAGAGCAGAAACTGAGAGAATGAACATCCATGGAAGATTTGACATTCATTGAGAAGTTTCCAGATATCATCAAGTGGGAGATTGTGAAGAAGCTTCAGGAGTCATGGTCTGTGGAGGTTCATAAAAATAAGAAGGAACAAAGCTGGGACTTGTTCGTAGATGCTCAACAGCAAGATACATGGGATGCTTGGTGCACTGATAATCTTCTATTTGTTCAATTAGCAACCCACTGGAAGTTGGTAGACAGAGTGTTCTTTATAACATACACTGTTGAAACCATCAAGAGCTGGCATTACTATGATGATGGCACTACCACAATGCTTAGACGTATGCATTTTGACACCTTCAGAACCGAATACCTTCCTCTGTGCAGTGGCATGAAAGCAGAATTCAAAGATGTTGAAAAGGAAGAAGTAGAGGAGATGTTGGCAAGAGAGTCCTCCAGAGACTGAAGCCTTCTGTTATCCCTTTGCGGAGTACTAATAACATAGTGGAGCCAACCCCCTGATGAATGACACAATAAAGAGGCAAGCGTTAGAACGAGTCCAGAGGTACGTGAGAAGAGAGAAGGCAAGAATCAAAGCTGAGAACAAGCTCACAGGAGAAGCCGCCTTTGACGCCCTTGCGGAACTCTTTACAGAAGTCCCAATGGCACATCAAGCCCTTTCTCCTCCTCTGTTGGAGGTCCACTTCCAAGCCAGATCCGTCCTGGAAATATTGATGATAGGCCAACGAATGTAGTCCTGTTGCCAATTTTTAAGGGAGAGTACAATGAAGACCCCAATCTTCATGTAGTAGAGTTTATGGTAGCATGTGTGGCTAACAATGCCAGAACCTCTGAGCATTGGTTGGCAATATTCCCCGCCACTTTCAAGGGCGCGGCATTTCAGTGTACATGGGACAACCTGAAGTTGGCATTCCTCACTAAATTCAGGCGTGAAGGTTTTGAAGAGTGGATGCGAGAGGAATTTATGAATTTAAGTCAGTCCTCTGGAGAAAGAGTAGAAGCTTATGTCTCACGAATGGAATCCATCCTGAAGAGATGGACTTACCATAATCTAGATGATGGCATTTAGAAGGGAGTGTTTCTCAGAGGATTACAACCAGAAGTCCATAAGTTTGTGGAGCTACAAAGACCAGCCACACTGCAAGCTACAACAGAAGGTGCAAGACTGTACGATGAAGTGGAAGCTAGATTGGCGATGAATCCAGGAAGAGGAGTCCTACCTCCTCTGATGCCAGGAATGATGTACCCACCAAATGCAGTCCCAGGGACAGTCCCCTACCCCTACCAACAGATGCCCCCAGTATCACAGTACAGTGCACCAAATCCACAGTGGCCACAATCAATGCCTCAAATGATGGTTCAACCACAACAACAATGGTCCCAAACAATTTTCCCAATGCCAAATCAACAGCAACAGTGGAACCCTACCAACTGGAGTCAACAACCAACAGTTCAAATAGGAGCTCTGAATCAGAATCAGAACAGAGACCCCTCTGCACCAGCCCAACCTGTTTATCCAGTGATTACACAGACTCCTCAAAACCCTACTGCCAGTACCTTAGGAGGAGAAAGCTTGAAGGATTATTTATCCAACTCAGTTGCAAATATAAAAAAGGAGTTGATGGATGTGATTATAGAGAAGCTACAGACACTGAAAGTGAATACTGCTAGCATATCCAACGTTGTAGGAGCAGGAAGAGGTGTGATGCGATCAAATACTTGGTGTGGTAAGTGTCATTAAGCAGGCCATTTAGCCACTGAATGTACACGAAAGCCAACAGTCCCTGGAGCCTTCTGTTCCTAATGTTTGTGGAAGAACCATATAGAGGATATTTGCTCTTTGAAGGAGATGCATGATAGGAGAAGGAAGGAAGAAGACGCAAGATTCAACTTGTTGGAATCCAAAATGACAACACAAGATATTGGACCAAAGCCTAGGAAGTTTGGTCCTAATTTTGGATCCAGAAGATTTCCATCCCAAAGTTACAGAGGAAGACAGTCTGGCGGTGGTCAAAGATCAGAAGTGGAGTGTTACAAATGCGGAGAAAAGGGACACATTTCACCAAATTGTCCAAATCCCAGAAGGTCAGTGGATTACAAGCCCTTATGCAGTTGATGCAAAGAAGAAGGCCACATTGCAAAAGACTGTCCAAGCCCAGTCCCAGTGAAAAACAATGCTATTGATAATCCGGCCAAGGACCAAGAGCCTACCTCCAATTTAGTGGAATTGGAAGTTGCTGCCATCACGCGTGCAAAGAAGAAGGAACCACCTATCCAGAAAGAAAATAATCCTCCTGCCAGAACAGTGAAGTTGAATCTTCCACGAGAAGAACAGAACAGAACAGAGCCTGACAGTGCCGTACAGAGCACTACAGTGGCACACAGAGTCACAGAGACAATTCCAGAGATAGGACCAAAGGTCCAGGATATAGAAGAGGAGGAGGTGCCACAAGTGGCAGAAGAAGTCCCCATGATGCCCCAGTTGGAACAAAAAAGGAAAATGAAAATGGGTGTTGCCCCATTCCCTAACCGGTTAGAGAAGCCAATGGATCCTATTAAGTAATATGATTTGGTTAGAGATCTAGATACCTTTAAACCAAACCTCACATTCTGACAATTGTTGGTGTTGTCTCCTAGTTTCCGAAAAAGGTTCAAACGTATACTGACAAGAAGACGTGGATTAAGGATTGCTCCCTCAAAAGCAACAAAGTCCAACAAAGCTTTAGAGCCTGTAAAAGAAGTGGATGTGGCTAACGCCTTCCTAGATCCGGGTACTCAGAGACTAGCATGTGGATAGAAGGTTGCTTTATTGCAAATGCACTAATTGATGGTGGTTCATCAGTGAACATTATGACGGATGTAACAATGAAGGATCTAGACCTACAAGGTGTGCAACCAACCCAATGGCTCATCAGACTGGCAGATCAGAGCAGAATCAAGCCTTTGTGCATTCTCCCATATGTGAAGACTACAATGGCTGGAAAAGATTATTGGCTAACCTATCTGGTGGTGAAGCCAAACTCTTATGGTACATCCTATCCCCTATTACTAGGCTGACCATGGCTTTTTGAAGCTAGAGCAAGGACGGATTGGTTCAAAGAAACCTTGACCTTGGGTAGAGGACCTAATAAAGTGGTGCTGAAGCTATATGGTGCTAAAAAATGACATGGATCCACCTCCTTGGAATTATCTTCTGACTCCCCTAATGAGGCTACAGATGGAACATCAACAGAAGAAGATGCTGTCAAACAGATCCTTCCTAAGAAAATAGAGGCCCGTGACTTAACAGTGGATACGGTAAGCCAACTCCCAAAAGATGCAAAGCCATTATCAATGGGTGAATACTTCCAGCCTGAACCAGGAACGATTTTCGAAATCACTTTTGACAGTGAGATAGAGGCTTGGATGTATTGCTCTCCCTGCTACATGGCCACATTAGAGCTAGAGACAGAGGGAGAAGATGAAACACAGAACCTGTTCTTCTCTTACAGAGCTCTTATAGAGACAGAGATAGAGACAGAGATAGAGACAGAGATAGAGTCCGAAGAGGATGGAGATGATATTGAAGAAGAAGGTTATGAAAGCGAGACGGAAGAGTCTATCCCATCTGAAGAGGATACATATGAAGAAGAAGTTCCAGAAGCATCGGAAGCAGAGGAGCTCATGCTGTGGGACAGAATGGCGATGGTACCATTTGGTATGGTAAATGGATCTTCTCATATGCAAAATCTTTATAAGAAATGGATAAAGAAGACCAAGCCATCTTTCAGCAATGGCTCATGCCGCCCTAACCCACCTTTGCCAAGAAAAGATGATGATGATGCACCGTGTCAATAAGCACCAGTCTCACGATTCCAACAGGCATCAGAGGGTCCCTGTTATGTGATGTTCCTGGACTCGTCATCAGAAGATGAGTCTTCAAGCCAAGAGGTAACTAATCTCGAAACCAAACCCAAAACGGCTCTAATTCCATTTCAACATCTCAAGGGGCAACCTAAGTCTCCACCAAAAGAAGAAGGGTCTAATGGGACATCAGAAGAGGACACCACCCCCTTTAAGGAGTCAGATCTGTATCCAGAAGCAGTCCGTGGGACCTTCATCCGTGAAGTAGAAGGTGAAAGGCAGTTAACTTTTATGGATGCAGATGGCACTGAACGCCATTTGAAGGTGGGTAGTAGCCTACAAGAAGAGGAGCTGTCAACTTTGTACAACTTGTTGAAAGAGAATTTGGACATGTTTGCGTGGTCCTACAAAGACCTAAAGGGGATTGATCCCACAATATGTCAGCATTATATTGACTTGGAGCCTGATGCCAAGCCAGTACGGCAACAACAGAGGTGAATGAACCTGGATTATTCCACATTGGTGAAAGCAGAGCTGCTGAAGCTTCTGGAAGCCGAGTTCATCTATCCAGTGGTAAATAGTGAATGGGTCTCACCCATCGTGGTTGTACCCAAGAAGAATGGCAAGCTTCGTATATGTGTGGATTTCCACAAGTTGAATTCCAAGACGAAGAATGATCACTTTCCTATCCCTTTCATAGACCAACTGTTGGACACAGTGGCAGGACATGAGCTTTATTCTCTTCTGGATGGATTCAGTGGATATAACCAAGTGCAAATAGCAGAAGAAGACCAATCCAAAACAACCTTTACCTCAGAATGGGGGACCTACGCTTATTGAGTGATGCCGTTTGGGCTCTGCAATGCCCCTGCTACCTTCTAACGAGTCATAATGGCCGCATTCCAAAATCATCTGCACGACTTTATTGAGGTATATTTGGATGACTTCTGTGTCTATAGTTTGATCCGTGAACACTGGGGCCATTTGGAACAATGCTTTGACTGATGTCGAGAGTATGGGATTTCCCTCAACCCTGACAAATGCATCTTTGGGGTCTCCTCAGGAGTTCTATTGGGCCACATTGTCTCTACACAAGGGATATCAATAGACCCTGCAAAGATCAAGAAGATCGCAGCTTTGGCAGTACCCACCAACCTCAAACAGTTGAGGGGATTCCTAGGTCACGTGGGTTACTACAGAAGGTTCATAGCCCATTTTGCAACAAAGGCAACCTCCTTGCACAAGCTTCTGAGGAAAGATGTAGAGTTTATTTGGATAGAAGATTGTGACAAGGCCTTCAACACTCTGAAGCAGTGTCTGATTGAGGCACCCATTTTGCAACCTCCTGATTGGACGAAGGAGTTTCATGTACACACTGATGCATCAGTTGAAGGGCTAGGTGCTGTCCTATGCTAGAAGGCCCCCTCCAAATTAGATCAACCAATCTATTATGCAAGCCGAAAAGTCACTGATAGGAAGCGGAACTATACAATGACAGAGTTGGAGTGCTTGGGAATGGTGTTTTCCCTAGAGAAGTTTCGCCACTACCTACTGTCTACCCACTTTAAATTTTATGTGGATCATGAGGCCCTGTCCTTCCTGATGAACAAAGCGACGTGAAAGGACGAATGATGAGATGGCTTCTTCTATTCTAGGAGTTCAACTTTGAGGTGATTACCAAACCTGGTCGTTTCCATGTTCTGGATGATCATCTGTCGCGTATCCCATAGACTGCAGACGACGAGCAAGATGATCCAGACCTCCCTGATGCTTCCCTATTCCTGGTAGAAACTGTAACCCCCTGGTATGCAGACATTGCCAATTTGCTGGCAATCCAATAGTACCCTCCTGGCATCTCTAGTCGAGAAAGGAAGAAGCTTCTGTTAGAATCAGCCCCCTACACCATGTTAGGCGGTACACTATACAAGAAAGGCAAAGATGAAGTGCTCAAAAGATGTGTTGCAGGAGATGAGATTGGGATTGTTCTGAAGACTTGCCATGACGAGCCATGTGGAGGCCACTTTGCAGGAGAAGCTACAGCCAGGAAAGCTCTGTTTAGCAGGTTACTGGTGGCTGACCCTCCACAAGGATGCTTATGATTACTACAAGTGATGTGATGCTTGTCAGCGAATGGGAAAACCCACCAAAACAAGTGCCATCCCATTGCAACCTATCCTTCCTTTGAAGCCGTTCGAGAAGTGGGGGATTGACTTCGTAGGCCCGATCGATCCTCCTACCAGAAGGAAGCAAAACAGATACATCCTCATATGTACGGATTATGTCACAAAGTGGTGTGAAGCTAAAGCCCTAAAGCGGGACGATGGTAACAGCATGGCCCTGTTTATGTACGAGAATATCATCACCCGTTTTGGCCGTCCCCTAGAGCTGGTAAGTGACAGAGGCACTCATTTCATTATTAAAGTCATGGAAGAGTTGACAGAGCTGTATAAGATCCACCATCGCAAGTCCACTCCTTATTACCCCAGAGCCAACGGCCAAGTCGAAGTCACAAATCGCATCCTCTGCTCAATTCAGACAAGAACAATTGTCGCACATCGTCGTGATTGGGATGATCGACTTACAGAGGCCCTCTGGGTGTACAGAACCTCCCATAAAGTGGCAACATGACACACACCCTTCCAGCTGGTGTATGGTACAGAAGCTATTTTCCCTGTTGAACTAGAATTTCCCTCTTTACGAGTGGCTATCAAAGAGCATTTGGGGGATGATGATTCACTGCAACGCCGTCTCCTGCACTTGGAATGTTTGGATGAAACTCGCAGGATGGCTCTACAGTGCATGGAAGCCACCCAAGCTCGACGTAAGGCTTACCATGACAGCTTCATCAAGCACAAGGAGTTCAAAGAAGGTGATTTGGTCCTAGCCTATGATTCACGATTTGGCAAGTTTCTTGGCAAGCTTCAATAGCGGTGGATGGGCCCATATAAGGTACTTGCTGTCAACCCTAATGGCTCTGTCCAAGTGCAGATCGTTGATGCCTCTGATGATCCCTTCTTGATCAATGGATATCACCTGAAGAAGTACTTCCCTCCTTGGGGATCTTGACAATTATGGTCACCTGATCCTTTTCCCCGTTGGTGTGGCACTGTAATTCTTATGATGCTACTTCTGATAGCCGTTCTTTAGCCACTCCTGATAAGGTGGACGCAACCCTCTGTCCCCTCGGCCCCACCTTCCACCCCTGATCTCTTATCCTTTATTTTCCACTAGCGGCAGTGGCGAGGATGGTTTTGACACATGGTATTTCTACCATTTTCCTTGTTACTTGAAAGAAAAAAAAGAGATATATATATCGGTCATGGGAGAAAAGGACTTAGGTCCCTATCATGCCGATCTATTCTTCGAGAAAAGGTGGAGACACCCTCGGGAATAGGAGAGAAAAAAAAAACAACAAAACAAGAAAAGAAAGAAAAAAAAACAAAGAAAACAAGAAAAAAAAACTGTTATGGAAGAAAAGGAAGCAATTCCCTGTCATAGCAGGCCTCGCTCCAAGAAAAGGTGGCAAACACCCTTGGGTGGGAAGCTGGCTGTGGAAAAGGTGGCAACACCCAACGGTCCAAAAAGTGGATTCATCAATTGACATCCCCAGGATCCAGTTCTGAAGTTGCCTCCCTTGGTACGCTGTGTCCTGTGCCTTTCTGCAACACGTTTGACAGTCCTCTAGCAGACGCTATGTCCTATGTAACACAACGTTGGATTTGATGGCTACCTCCCTGGGTATGCCTCTTCAACAATTGACGACGTGATCTTCATCGACAAACAATTGAGTGACGCGAGCTTTCATCCTAACCAGATGGGGATGTGAGTATGGGTTGCCCTCTGTATTTATTAAATGAGTGCGAGAAAGAGGGTGGAATGAGTGACCAGTCCCTGCCCTTTATATTCAACAGAGAGGTATGATGTGTGAATCGAGTGTTGCATGCATGGGTTGGGCCTCTCAATGCACAAAGCACGATTTGTTTCTATGCAATGCACCATAAGGCTCCCTGGCCTTCCTTCTCGCACAGTATGCCAGCACAGGGCGGGATGCACAATTGCACCATCAAATGTGCACAAGGCATACAACCTGTGCACAAGTGACCGTAAGGATTACATCAATGGGTTTCAGTGGCCCTCTGTATCTTTCAGTAGAGCGTGAGACAAAGGGTGGGTTGAGTGTGACTGGAGTTTCTTCAATCAATTATCGAGAGGTGAGATTGAGGGATGTTACGACCTTTGGCGCAAGGTATGTTCTCTTTTCCCTATGCACCCATGGGGTGGGTCTCTACTGTCATCACAGGACACGTCACCCTGTTCTGTACAATGCACTGTAAGGCTCCCTTGCCTTCCTCCTTGCACTTATGCCATACGGGTTGGACGCACTAATGCACCATCAACTGTGCACCCTGGCATACTCCCTTTGCAGCATCCCCCTTGTCAATTCCTAAACCGGGTGTGAGATATGGGTTTCAATCATTATTCCTCGAGTGATATTAGTCATGGGGTGAGTGATTGTTTTTTTATTCCATATGAGTGATTGTGCGTTGAGTGCAATATTCCTCATCATCGGCGAATTTCTTGCGATTTCTTCAACCAGCTACCTCCCTGGGTGCTGCCACGTGGTCCCTGCCACGAAGGATGTGTGCTGTAAAGATACCTTAGCACTTCTTGCAGTCGACAACAATAGTGGACGTGCCATCGATAGTTAACCTTGATTCTCGACAATATGGGCCAAGTTTTTCTAACCCTACACCTTCTGTTGTCAGTGACAATCATGTTTTAAGTGTGGGGATGTTAGCGGTTGGTCTGTTGAGTGGTATTAGGTCCCTGTTGCTCGGTTAATCCTATCCATTAAGATTTTAAGTGTGGGGACGCGTCCCTGCGCGCCTACATTGCATACCCCTTTGCATATGCCTCACCTTGCTCATGCATGTACGCCATGAATTTCTTTTACACTCCTTGGGTCCCTTCCCCACCCACCCGTCTCGTGTCACCCCTCCCTTGGGACTATTCCTCCTCCATTTCTCTTTTTCCTTTATTTTGTTGTGTTTCTATGTGAACGCACCCTACGTTCAGCAGAATCCCCATCTACCTTTATAGCCCTGTTTGTCCCTTTGAACTATCCAATTTTCCTTTTTACCCACCAATGCACGGTTTTTGAGTTATTAATTTTTGACGGATTTTGCACACATTAGTCGGTTTTCCATGTGAACGTGCTTTTCTTGTTTCGGAATCGTGATCTGACATTATAGCCCTACCAATCACTTTCTCCCTGACATTTTTCCTTTTTACTCCGTGTCATTCCGATGCATACTTTGTCTATTAATTTTTGCGGTTTCTTGAGACTTTTTTATGCGTCTTTTTGACATTTTTCCATGTGAACCTAACCTGTTTGCATCGGAATTCCCATTTGATTCAACAGTCGTGTGCACCGCACCTTCCCCCACATTTTTTCTTTTTCCTCCACCTCTTTCGACTTTTGGATTTTTAATTATTAAAATTTAAATGTGTTTTCGGGTGTATTTTTGGTATTTTTCGCATGTGAACCCCTCCTACTTCCGCCGGAACTGCGTTCTAACATGACAATCTGTGCCACCCTTTCCTATGGACATTTTTCCTTTTTACTGGATGTCATTTCGGCAAGCGGTTCATCCAATATTAATTTCTGATTCCATTTTCGGGTTTTTTTGGGTTTTTCCTATGTGAATGCATCTTATCTTAGTCGGAACCATGTTTTGACGTGATAGGATTGTCGGGCACATCTTTCTGCACATTTTCCTTCTTCCTGCACCTCGTTCCGATGCACGGATCTTCCGATATTAATTTTCGTTTGCATTTTTGGACCTGTTTTTTGCGTTTTTTGCATGTGAACGCCCTTTACCCCCCCTGAACCCCTGTTGCACGTTTCCTCTGTCTTGCCCCTGCTGTCCTGCACAATTTTTGTTTTTAGGATATTTCATTTCGATGCCCGGATTGTGAGATATTAAATTTTCCTTGTTTATACGTGTTTCGCGCGACTTGTCTCGCACGTGAACGTGCCCGTTTTCGATTTCACACGTCTCCACATGCCCCGGTCGCGTCCACGTGCCTCGTACTGACATCCCGGCGCCATTCTGATCCTGTCACGGTAAATTTTTTTTACCCCGCCCTGCGCACGCGCGCGAAACGGGGGCACGCCTTTCTTTTATTTACTTTCTTTATTATTTTCACCCAAAAAAATATTTATTTTTTAAAAAAATGTAATTATCTCCATCCTTTCTCCCCCCGGTCACCCTCCCCTCTCCCAACCACCCCCCTTTCTCTCTCCCCGACACCCTCCTCCCCAACCATCTTTCCCCCCATTCCTCCCTCCATCCTCCTGCTTCTCCCTCCCCTCTATCCTTCCTTCTTCTCCCTCCTCCTTCCCCCACCTCCTTCCTTTAGCCTCCTCCCTCCCTCCTCTCCCCTGCCTGACGCCCCCGTCGCTCCTGTGGACGGCCCCGCCTCCCTGGTCGCCAGCCTGCCTGGGGCCTCGCCACACCTCCTCCGCCATGCTAGTCCGCCTGTGGAGCCGCCTCTCGCCGCAAGCTCCGCCGCCGGCTTCGCTCGTCGCCCTAGTGCGTGCCACCTGCCACCAGTCTTTCGCCCGCTCGGCCTTGGAATCGCATCCCCCTCCTGGCCGCCGCCCTATAGCGTCCACCCTTCGTCGCCTGGTGTGCCGCCCGAGCGCCTTCTCCCCCATTGCCTAGCGCCGCCCTCCCACTGGGGCGCCTCTGCTGCTCTCTTACCGGCCTTCCTCTGCCTGCCCTCCCACTTCTTCCGCCCCTACCTCCCACCTCTTCCCCTCCAATCTCCCCCATTCACACCTTCCTCCATCCCATCCATTCCCACCTCCCCCCAAACCCCCATTCACACCATTCACACAACCCCCCATTACACACCATTCACACACCCTCCAAACACACTAGTCATTCACCCACCCCCCCTTTAGCACACCCTTCACACACACTCACACACCACCACCACCCTATACACCCCCCTTCACACACCACTAATCCCCCACCCTAACTACCCCTAATTCCCCCCATTACCCTAACCCTAACCCTACACCCCCATACCCACCACAAGCACACCCCCATCACCCCCATTCCCATAAACCTCCCTAAAACCCCATTCCCACCCAACCCCCCTTAACTAGACCCCACCCCCTCACCCCCATTGCCTTCACCCCACCCTCCCCCGACTGTCGTTTGCATGCGTGGATTCGTATGTGCGGGTTCGTGCGTGCTTAGCGGCCGTTCACGCACGGGGACGCGCGTTAGCTTGTCCGTGCGGTGGTGTGCACCAGCCAGCTGTTCACACGCAACTGACACGCAATCCATTCCCGGGTATATATTCCCAAATGTTTAATTTCCAAACCCGAAAAACCCTAAAAACACATTTAAAAATTCATTAAAAATCAATTAAAATCCAAAAAAATTTACAAAAAATTCCTTAAAAAATTCCCAATATTCCTACAATCAATTGAAATATTTTTCCAAACTGAAAATCTTAGAAAAAAATTTCAAAAAATTTTAAAAGTAAAAATTCTTTCACAAATACATACAAAATGAGCAAAAATTCATTAAAATTGGTAAAAATATCAATTTAATTGCAAAAAAATTCTTGAAAATCCATCAACTTCTTTGCTTATTTTTGGAATATTTCCTAAGCTGAAAATGCTATGCCAATTTATTCCATTATTATTTTATGGCAAAAATGCTTCATTAAATGCCTAAATTCATGGAAAATCCTCTTTAATTCCAAACACAAGCTGAAAAATCTGGAAAAATCCAGATATCTTGGTCACACGTGGTGGATTGATGCTGAAAGTCTTCAACATTTTTATATGTGTTTCATTGTCAAAATTTTGTCACAAAAATCAATAAAAACACGAAAAAAAAAACATTACAATAAATAAAAACACATAAAAACCAAAATACACAATCAACAATACACAACATTTAAAAAAAAAAACAACAACATATAAGCCATCAGTCATCCAAACAAATTCATATACACTAATCTTGCTATGTCGTGTGTCCAATTATTTTCAGTTCGTGGTTTTTCTTTTTGGATTGCTGACCTAGATTTTGGGGATTGAGACATGCGCATTCATTACATACACATACACCCACTTTCAGGTATTTTTCTTTTTATATATTTTATTTTTTTCTACCCCAAAATTCACGTTTAATTTTTAACATGAATCCTAAATACCACTATGGCACGCGCGCTCGCGCCAAACACACCTTTTTCTAATTAAAATCAACCCGCCGTTTACTTAGCACGTGCTACATGCACTTCAAAGGCACCTTAATATTTTTAATAACAATGAACCAGCCGCACAAGAGCACGCGCTGGCAAAAAAGTGCTCCACATCACCTTAATTTTTAATAAATGAATTTGCATTTAGAGACCTCAATCTGGTATCGAAGTCCGGGATTCGGATTAATGCACCGCTCCAACCTAATAATTTGTAATTAAAATTTTAAGAAGGAACCACTGTTTTCTTATTAAGGTTCTTCACTTAATAAAATGTCACCCATTGTCAATAATTTATTCCAATGAACCTTTAACTAAATTAATTCCCCCTCATTGCACTTATTTCCCCTTTTTAATGAACTCGTTTCATGGGATGGGTGTGTACAAATCTATTAGTTGCCACTAATGTCAAGTTATGGTCCAGTCTTGATGTCCGTTTTTTTTGGTAGTCTGATTTGTCCATTTGATACGGTTAAGGGTACGGTGTGTAGTTTTTTTCTTTATTGCCTGATACGGGGATTTGGGTGTTTGCATGTTGCATTGCATGAAGCTTTCGGTCGCATATGTGTAGAGGTCATGTCGAATTTTTTCTAGGCTGTGGTTTGCTTGGGGATAGTTGGTCGAGTTACGTTTTACCACCTTGGTTGATATCTTATCCTTGGTTTTCGTATGTTGCTTTGCAGGCATTCTCTTTGTTTGTCTGTGTTTGTGGTGTGTGTGTGTAACCATCTGAATGGCGCCCTCTCATACTCCTCCCCCGATCCAATATGTTCATTTGGCTTTACATGATTATTCTTTGTTACTAGATTCGGACGTTGTCGCTAAAGCGGGCTTGTCCAAGTTCGTGAGCCTTTCTTTCCCATTGGTTCCAGATGATCCTACCATTTGTGACGAGTTTTTAACCTCTTACAGTAAGAGGTCTGGTCCAGTCCGTGGCACTACTGTTCTTCTGACACCGAAGAGTCTAGGCAAGGCTCTTGGTCTGCCATATTGTGGGGAGTCCGTCCCTGCTGCCAGACAGTTGTTCGCCAATGATGATATTTTGAAGCTGTTGCAGAAGAAGACTCAAGATGTTCTTGATCCGAAGAAGGTCATTACCACGTCAGGAGTCGGTGTCTCCATGATTTCCAATCCCCTATGGAAACATCTATGCCAATTCCTTCAGGACAGGTTCATGCCTGCAAAATCCCCATCTCATTATCTTTCCAAGGATTTGTTTACAGCTTCACGAATGATTTTGAAAGGCATAACTATTGATTGGAGTACCTACCTCCTCTCCAAGATGGATCACCACTTTATTCGAGCTACTCGAGGAAATGTGACTAGTGTTACATTTGGGTCCTTCCTCTATGTCTTCTTGCTACATGCTACCCCTGCAAAGGAAGTTCCTTTACCTCCAATTGATCCTCCAGAAGTTCCTCCTCTGCCTCATCATGAAGATGATGATGTGATAATTGAGGATGATGATTCCCATCCTCCCCTTGTCATTCAGAGAAAACGTCTCAAGAGAGTGGCTGAGTTAGTGCCTATTCCTTCTCCTCCAGTTCCAGTGACAGTTCTCCTGCCCAGTCTTATAGCACCTTGCATGCATTCCTTCAGACGCCAAATCTTTTCAGAGCCCATAGAGATGGGATGCTAGAACTTACTATTCCTTCTGTTCACCGCCTGGTAACAAGAGATGCTATTCCGTTCCTGTGCAAGGATATCCAGAGTTCTATTGAACTTTCGATAATTGCGTGTATCTAGCAATTATATTCTTCATTTTATGATGAAGTTCAGTAGTCTAAGGAGGAACTGAATAAGACCAATATTGAGTTAGCCTCTGCTCAGGAGAAATTCTCTGACCTTTGTACGCAAATGGAGCAGCAGAGTAAGCTCATGGATACTCAAAAAGCTGAAATCTCTAAGTTGAAAGCTGAGTTGGCAGAAGTTAGGTCTCAAGTGGTTGCTGTAACAGAGGAGAGGGATAAGTTACAGAAGGAGAGTCAAGAGATGAAGGAGGTGATAGCTGCCCAAGCAGAGAAATTTAAATCCACCACAGCTATCTTAGACTAGAGCAATGCTCAAATCCAGCAACTCAAAGATCAATTGACTCAGTCTCGGTCTAATACAGAGAGTCATGTGCAACCAGTTTCTCTTTTATCCCCTGCAGACTTGGCAGCTCTTCAGAGACAGGCTACATTATGTCCCTTATTTTAGGCCAAGGTGGAAAGATTGCAATCTCGCATGGATTTATTATGGTCTTCTTTTGAGCAGTATCAAGAATATGTTCCACCAGATCATTCCTTTTTTGTCCATTATCAACAATAGAAGTTGGCCTTCTATATAAAACCTTCCACGATGGATTTATCTATTCCAGAGGATGGATGGAGTGGAGTCTGGTCATCTGATTTGCTGATAGAAGTAGTGAGGATGGTTTTTGAAGACTCTGTCACTCCGGATACGATGCTTCTGTCCTATATGTATTTGAGGGGTGATTTACTGATTCCAGATGATGAAGATCTGGCTTTGTATGTCGGAGATGTGGTATTGCAAGCTTCTTTGTATGTTCGACATTTGGAGTTGAGGATTGATGAGATGTTCTAGGGATATTCTTCAAAGGTGGCTGAGTGTCCTGAGTTTTCATGGCACACTATGGTTGATTCTGTCATTTTGAATCACCGTCAGGTCAAAGCTTCAGCTCATGCCCAGAACATTAACCAACTCAGGGTGGATCTTTTAGCCTATCTCTCCAACCAACCTCCATTTGATACTTCTTTCTTTGAAGCCTATCATCGTAGATCACCGTCCTTACCATGCCTAACTCATTATCAACAAATGGCTCATAGGTATGATGCTTATATTTCCCTTTTTCAATCTAACCCAAAGGTCATTTCACCCCTTCTTTTCCAACCTCAAGGATCTCCTTAAATTTCTATATTTACCCATTGTTCTTTTATTGAAGATCGAGTTTTTCTACCTCCTGATCCTTGTCCTTCCCCATCCCCTGACATTCTATCAACTTTTCCTACTTATCTTTTAACACCTTTCTTAACCGAATCTCCTCAATTTTTAGCAAATCCATATTTAATCCATTCTTCATTTTATGATTTTGCCTATCCATCACTTCATCCTCTTTCATTAGTCCCTCTTCTATCTCCTAACACTTCTATTCCTAATTCTCCTCAGTTGGATAGTGGGTATCAAGGTTTTGATCAGAAGATTCTTCGAAGAAGAGGCTGGAGTTCAAATGATTCCCTTACTGGACCTCAAATCAATTGGCCATTGATCCCAAGAGAACGGATAAGTGCTAGTCAAGCTTATCAGATTTATCTACATTTTGCTCAGCAATATTCTTAGTCTGCAGATCCTTCTGTGCGCTTAATTGCTCATTTTACTTGGTACCTGGTGTATATGCATAAGCATTCCCATAATGATTCAAAATCTATTCCAAAGTTGTGCATGAATGTCAATGTGAGCATTGATTCCCAGCAACTGGATGTCTTGTACTTTCATGCCCTCTGTTTGCATAGTAGATACCTTATCTTGTTGGAAAGGATGTGCTGCCTTCATTTCTTTCAGAATCCTCCTAAGACATTTGTAGATGAATCCTTGTCCATGGATCGTTTTCGATGAAATGACCTATTTTTGGCTTATTTTTGTTATTTTTGAGAGCTGAATGGTTGATTTTATGAGATGATTGATTGGTTTGGAAGTGGATTGAGAGTGTTTTGGATAGGTTGGAATGGTTTTATTAAGCTCATGATGTTTATTAGTAGAGATGTGAAGTTCTGTTGATGATCTGATATGTTCTGTTTGGTCCTGATAGCTTCTGTTGAGCTTCTGTTTTGTTCTGTTTTCTCTCTGTATGGAAGGATGGAGTATTGATTGATAGGGTTTGAGATTGTTTGAAAGATTATTGAGTGATTTTTGATGGTTTGGAATGGTTTTGGTATGAGTTATTTGGTTCTGATGCTTTTTGTTGACCTTCTATAACTCTCTGTTGAGCTTCTGTGAGCCTCTGTAGACCTTCTGTATGCTTCTGTATGTGTTTTGTTGGATGAGAGTGTAGCTTGGGAAAGTTTTCTAGCATTTGAAAGAGGTGAATATAAGTGCAAAAGAGCTAAAAGAAGTCAAAGAAGTAGCTGCTGAAGACTCAAGTAAAGACTGGAGTAAAGTGACAGTGGTGAGCTATTAAGAGTCACTGTAGTGGCTATGGTGCCTCTTCATATCAGACATACCTCTTGGGAGGTGCATCCATGACCTAAGAAGAATTATTGAGGGTTATTATGAGAGAATTGTAGTGAGGATATGATGTACTATTGATGGAGAGAGAGAGAGCCAGAGATAGAAAAATTTATCAAAACAATGTGACTGTACGTGAGAGATTGAGAGAGAGAACTATGAAGACATTGAAGATGAATAATATGTGATTGATTTCCATTCAAAGATGGTGTATTCCTTTGTATTCTTTATTCTATTGATGGATTTTGTGAAGATATTGGAGAATATGGTTGATTCTATCAAATCCGTGGGAGAAATCTAATATGATGCTGCGTGAAGAATTGTTGTTTTCTTTGTTTTGATGATCAAAAGAATGAAATAAAAGCTTGTTGATGTTACAAGATAGATTTTCTTGCAAGAGAATTCCCTTTTTCCTTGGTGTTCCTCTTGGGGCTTCAATTTATTTACCGGGGCTCGTACACAAGGTGGATTCCTTGTGTGAGAAGTTGACAGGGATGCCTGTTCTTTTCGGGCGTCAGATTAATTTAATGTGCACGTGGTAATTTCGCAACATGCGATTCTGTAAAATACATATAAAATAAATAGACGTTTATCAGTTTAGAGTGCACAATCAAATTAAATTAAGATTAGGAGAGATTTTCAATCTTTTTAATTATTTTGTAGCTGAAGACTGCTAGGTATTCATTATTGTTTGTTTATTTTATTTAGAAACAATTGTGAATGCTTCAGTTGATGTGTAGAGCAGGTAGCGGTGGCTTTGGGTAGCACTAGGCGTTAGCATAAGTCCAAGCGTAAATTTCATAATTATGATTAGTTATCTTAAGTATATTATATAATATTATGAATTTATATGATATTATATTATTAAAATTATTACTCTATTTGTAATTTATAAGTTTAAACTTCTTTAGTAGTTATTAGATAATTATCCTTAGCGCTATTAATTAATTTATTTTTAATATATATTATTTTAGAATATGAGATTTAAGATGTTCTTTTATTGAAATAAGATTTCTTTACCTTGCTATTTTCTTAATGTAGTTAAGTTTTAGAAGGATTTTCTAGCTTTCTTTATAAAAGCAATAGGATTGCGTGCAAAATAAGAGAATAGGGTGAAAACTAAGTTTTTTTATTTCCCTCATTCAGAATCAAAATTCAGAGCTTTAAGAGTTATTTGGGGGATTTTGGCACGCTCTAGACGCGATGGTGATGTCAAAACATCAAGATTCAGAGCGCAAAATTTTCTACAGCAACTATAGCATGTTCTTAAAACTATGTATTTCAATTGATGTTTGTACTTTATTTGAAATTATATGTAAGATATGAATGTAAATATCCATGTAAAACTATAATATATAATTAAGGATAGCAAACCATGGCTTTTGCCATGGGGGAGATTGGGCCAAATCGTGCGTTTTTCTCTTGTCTTTCTCAATCTATTGGGTTATTCAGATCCTCTTATGTATTATAATATTATTTGTATTTAATAGTTAAGATGTTTGATTTGTTAGACTTTTCCACTAAGTTCTATTATGTGTGTTAAAAAGTTGTTTATGATGGAGATTTGATTTGCTAAATTTGCCACTCGCTTCGTAACAAATAGAGAGAACAACAATTTGCTGGTTAAGCTCTTCAATAAGCTTATTCTGGGATTCAACAATGTCTTAGGGGAATGGTGCAATTCACCCTTACAAGTATCCAACTTACGAGCTGACTCTATCATGTGCTCAAGAGCTGCATTCTTTTCTTGAGTTAAAGCCACATTCTTAACTTCCAAAGTGGCTACTTTATTTTCTAACTCTTTGATTTGGGCTTGTTGGGAATCCATCAAAGTAGTAGCATCAGTCATTTGTTTATGAATGTCACTAAGGGTAGATTTTTCAGATGCCAAGTCCTCCAAGGCTTTGCTCAACTGACTAGTCAGGGAGTCAGCTTTGTCTTACAATGAGTGATAAACCCCATGTCGATAGACTGAAGACAAGAAGTAAGGGAAGTATCCAATGTTGACTGGACACTAGAAATCAACTGGGAAAGCAGAGATCGAGCCAGCAACATTTGTGAAGAAGAGGGAATCTGCTAATCTAACTATCCATACCTTTGGGCAGTAAATAAGTTAGGACAAGACATGAATGAAGGGAGGGAACTCCTAGAAATAAGAGGGGTAGTGTCTTGCACATGAGGATTTGCAACTGAAGCTGAAGAGGGACTAGATATCCATGTGGTATGTCTACATTTAGTTCAAAAGAACCTAGGAGAGGGACTCATCCTTCATGTTCGAATTCGATTGTAATGGAGGAGGAGATGGAACAGAAGGTGGAGGCTGCTTGGGAAGAGGAGCAGAATCAGCCAATGGCACACCACCAAGAGGAGGGGCAAAAGTAATAATCTTTTGAAGAAAAACACCATAAGAAACATTACTACCTTGAACTTTTTTGACTCTCTGAAAATGTTGATCCATCTTGGCCAACATAAATGTAGCTCAATTAAACTTGGCTTCCTCAAGGATCTGAATAGACGCGGTAAAAAGCTCCTTGGATAGACATTTGGAAGTAGGCTTTCTGTACGTGAATCTGTCTTGTAGGAACTGGCATAGTTGCTTCCATACCAAATAGGAAATATGAGCAAAAGAAACCCTAGAACTAGTAATAATTTTGCTAGACACCAAAGGGGTTGATGTCTCCTTCTGAAGAAGTGAAAGGATTTCCTTGACTGTTAATAATTGATTGCCACTAGGTACAAAGGAGGCAGACATAACGCTTCACTGATATTGGCAGTGGAGAGGCAAAAGCGTCGGTCATAGACCAAACCAAACTGTTTTTTGTATGACACCAAGAAAGAGTAGTAGAGCTTGTTATCCACTGGCAGAAACTTAAGCGCTACAAATGAATGGAGACCAGCATGGCGAATACAATCCACCTCCAAAAGAAGGGAACAGTCATGCACCGGCAATGGCACATGCTAGATCACAATCGGCGGAGTAGAGGAAGATGCCATTCAGACTACATAGGATATCCACACACACAACCAAAAAATAGAAAAATTCATGAAAAACCCAAACAAACCCCCACTAAGAAAAATATCAGGACAAAGAAATAGGAGAACAAATAGGATCGAGACCAAACCTCCCCAAGCAATCCACATCCTACGTAAAAAATTCGACATGACCTACGCACTCATGTGACCGAAAGCTTCATGAGATGCAAACAATTAGGCACCCGAAAACCTTGTAACCAAGCACTCCAAAAGAATAAAAAATCAAGCACACCATATCCCAAACACTGACTAGACTCAAAACAAAATCACAAATTCGGATCATCAAAATAAACTCAGACCAATATGACCGACACCTTTGATTAAGAAATCCCAATCCCAGTAAACGTTGGTGTATACCTAAGGTGCAATGAAGTGAGTGGGCGATCTTTATCGAATCCATTATTTTAGATGATCAACTAAGCTCAGTTTATTATTAAAATAATCCGTTAATGTAGGGTGAGTCATTTGCGTAGCCCATTCCCACTCATTTTGACTTGATTGGATTGGGGGTCTCTTCTAATGCAATTCATTTTAAAAAAATTACATGATCTTAAGCGCAAAGCACATGCATGTGTGACTTTGGGGGGGTTCATTTTTAATTACAAAAATTAATTGTGTCTGAATAACGTCTTGTGTGTACGTGCACTGTGGATGAATTTTAGAAATTAGGTGGGTTATTGTGCCAAAGTGCACGTGTAACATGCGGGGATTCCTTTTACAATTAACGGTTGGGCTCATTTGAATTACAAATTTAGGAAAGTGCATTGTGTTAATTTTGCGGATGCAACATTTGGGTGATTTTTATTTACAATTACTTGTGTGTTAATGTGCATGTGAAGGAGGGAAAGAGGAGAAGAAAGAACCTGGTGGTGTGTGGACACCTGCAAGGTCTGTCGTGCAAAATCCCACTTGTAAAGTATCCAAAAGACAAGAAAAAGCCTTGTACATAACCAACAAGGTGACCAAAGAACAGTCGGCCTCCCGACATTTACAAAACACCGCATCCAAATATAAAATCGAACAGGGACGCAAGAAGGTTTGGCATTTAGGCAAATTTGTATTAGGTTTGTGGGTTTTGTTGTTTTTTTGTTTTTGTTTTTATTTTTAAAAATATATTGTTTTGTTTTTAAATAAATATATTGTGTGTTTTTGTTTTCTTAAGTTAATTAGATTTAAAAAGATTTGTGTGTATGTATGCGAAGTTGGGTTTAGGTTGAAATCGGTTATAGAATGACTGTGTGATTAATATATTGTTTGTTTGTTTTTGTTATTATTTTTTAGCTGTATTTTTTGTAATTTTATTCATTCATCCAAATATAGATTGAAAGCTAAGCATAGAGGTCCAATCGGTTTTTCGAAAATTTCCAAAATTATCTAATTAAAGTGGAAAAAGAAAATTTTCATAGAAGATAAGAGTTTTTGTAAAAATTAATTGTTTCAAATTAATGGTAATCATTTAAGCACATGCAAATGATCTAGAAATCTAAGGAAAGGTGAATATGATTTTCAGAAATTTTTTGGGTATTATTATTATTATTAAAAAATCCTTTTTTAAACCACTGTGTAGATAAATTTTCGTGAAATTAAAGTTTTTTTAAAATTATTTTCCACTTTTTTGTTTATATTATCTATTAAGAAAAATTAAAATTTTTTAAAAAGTGGGTAAATGATTTCATCAAAATTTTAGATTTTTTTCATAAATGTGGGTATTTTTTATGAAAATTTAGGATTTTTATGAGGTTTATTGTATTTTAAATATTTTTTAACTTTTATTATTATTTCATAAAGTCTTGAAATTTAATATTAAAATTTCCAAGAATCGGCTAGAAATTTTTCAAAATTTAATGTCACTTTCAATATTTTAATGATTTTTTAATTGATATTTTACACATCTTTCTGATTTTTGAATGAATTTACGGGTTTTTCTAATTTATGAGAATAAAAGAATCAAAGTTTGGACAACAGGGTACTGGACAACAGGTGCGCACGAACGAGCTCCGCGTCATAGATGAAACAAAACGTGTGTCGTTGAGTGTGAACAGGGGGCCTTGAACGTGACACGTACAGGACCACATATGCACAACGCGTGAAGAGCTCTTACCAACGCATAGAAAATTCCAGCAACCAATATGTGATCCCGCATGCGAATAGGCATACACCGAGGCATGATCAGAGGTCAGCAATGAGGCCCAGGGCGGGTGTTGGGACCATAGGGAAAAAAGAGGGACCTGTGGGGGGAAAAAAGGGGGTTTTGTTTTGTTTTTTTTTCTTTTTTGGCTTTTTGCTCTTGGTGTGGTGCTTCTCGGGGCAGGGGGTGGGTGTGGAATTATGGGGGGTGGTGGGAAGGGGGGACTTGCGGGGGGGAAGGGTGTGTTTCTACGGGGGTGTGGGGGAAGGGGGGACTAATGGGGGTTAATGGGGTGGGGGAATAAGGGGGGTGGGGGTAATGTGGGTGGCGGTGAAGGAGAAAGGGTGGTGGGTGGGATGAAGGGGGGTTAGCAAGTAGCCGGACGGCGAGCGCGGATGACGGGCGACGAACTGTGGAGCAGCACCGGGGTGACTCTAGGGCGACGGTGGCGAACTGTGGGGCGACGAAGACTAGAGGAAGAGGAGGAGATGAAGAAGGAGAAGGAGGAGGAGAAGGAGGAGAAGGAGGAAAGGAGGAGGAGAAGGAGGAGAAGGAGGAGAAGGAGGAGGAGAAGGAGGGGGAGGAGGAGAAGGAGGAGATGAAGAAGGAGAAGGAGGAGGAGGAGAAGGAGGAGGAGAAGGAGGAGGAGGAGGAGGAGGAGAAGAAAGAGGAGGAGAAAGTGGAGAAGGAGGAGATGGGGAATGAGGAGAAGGAGAGGAAGAAGAAGGTGTAAGAAGTTGAGAATAAGGAATTAGTGTAAATAATATTGATATTATGCCATGTCACACTGACATTGGTATAAAAGGAGAGGACATGTAATTTTACATATCTTTTTGACACATCAATACAATTACAGACTTTCTCTCCCTTCTTGCTCACAGCCTCTATGGCTTCCCCTTCTTTCTTGTCTTTCTCTCTCTAAATCTAGCATTTCTCTCTCCTCGTCACTCTTATTCTCTCTCTTCCTGCAGTCTTTCTCTCTCATGTGCAGTCTTCTCTCTCCTCTTTCTCTCTCCCTAGTTCTCTCTTTGACAAGTGGTATCAGAGCTTTGGTTCTTGGTCCTAGTTAGTCCCTCATTTTTACCTAGTTACAACTTTCTAGTTACATGGAATTTTGAGTCACAGGTACACAAGTACGGGGAGCAGTAGGGGAGTTTCCAAAGCATCTATGGACCACAAGGACTGCATGCAGGAGCATTAATGGCAGCTTTCATGAAGACCACATAGACCATGGCAGCCTTTCTTGGAGTCTTAAATGGAACTTGAACCAAAAATGGAGGCAGACAGACAAAGATGGCAGCTTGTTTTGCAAGCTCAAGCCAATTTTGAAGGTATTTTGGTAAAGGAGTGGTAACAGCAGTGAGGGAAGGCTTAAGTTAGGGTTACTCTTGAAGAGAGGCCTTTTCCTTTCCTCTTCCCAAGCTCTCTTTCAAGCTTCCATAGCTCCTTAGCCCTCCCAAGCTCCTTGTCAAGAAGCTTCAAACTGCTACGCCTTCCAAGCCTTATGTCTCATTTTTTCATATTGAGCACGCTTCCGATGGCATTGTTATGGATGGATCTTTGAAATCAGAGGCTTCCATCTGTGGTGATTTCAAAGTCAATGTCTGCATACCGTTGTGCCTGGAGTTCCTCTTGTATGTGATCCTTTTCTTTCTGTGGTGTGCCAACAAGTGGGGCGGCAAGATGCTCAAAAAAAAAAAGGGAGCCATCTCTTTATCCAAGAAGTAGGGTGGAGGGTTCACTCTATCAGAGCCTTGTTCTTGTTGCTGCAGAAGCACCTTGAATGCATCCCTGACATGCTCCAAGAACATGAATGATTTGGTCTTGCTAAGAGCCTCATCAACAATTGCACAATAGATGAAGAGGCCTTCAATCAAACAGATAAACATGCGGTTACAGGTCGTATAGCTGAACCTACTATGCAGGGGAGGCAAATGTTGCAAGCATTTTAAAGCCATGGATGAAGATTCGGGGTCTCCATTTGCATACTCTGCCATGATTGCGTTGCCACTAGCAACAAAAGCATAAGAAACCAAACTCTGCTGCAAATTTGCAGCCATGAACAGCCAACAATACTATGCTTTTGTGGTCATCTATCGCTGCTGTGGTGAAGACCATGAATATGATTTGGAGATGAGCCAGAGTCTGAATCCTTCAAGAACTCAGCTCTTCTGCGGATCTCCTCCATCCCCAACTCCTGCAGCAGATTCATCACAATATCATGTAGACTTGATTGAAGGTCCACCTGATCGCTTGACCCCAAGCGGGGGTTTGGAAGCCTGATTACCGGAACCACTTGAACCAGTTCAAAGAACAGCACCACTGCCATCCAGTAGCCTATCCTGCTAGCCCTTATGTAGCAGCACAGGAGAATTGGTGCCTGAACGAACAAGCCGTGGCAATGTATCTTCCACCTCTAAACCACCTTGTGACCTGGAAAATGTACCATCTGACCGGGAACGTACAATTGTCCATGTACTGTTTGTGCCCGGAATATCATAAACCGAATCCAAGGCTGCCTCAAGTCTGACTTCTGTGTAAGAAGAACTCAGCTCTTCTGCGGATCTCCTCCATCCCCAACTCCTACAGTAGATTCATCTGAATTAGGTACTACAAAATGTGCTAACTCTAAAGGCCGCAACAGTTGTATAAGCACAACAATAGCTGAGTGGAACCATCTGCTGTTGTGCAACTTGCTGCGGAGTAAAAGCCGTTGTACTCTCCTCATGATTACCAACCCTTGAAGTTGGAACCTGTGAACCAATTGTTGAACCATTGGCCCAAGCTATGAGATCTTGAATCTCCACTGAAGGATCAGCAAACATAGACCTCTGTTGAACAATTGACAGCCCAGGCTTATGTTTCTCTCTAGTACTTGAAAGTCTCCATGACAAGTTCGAATTCTAGAGCTCCCTGAGCCTGCTCTAGGTATTAACTTTGCAAGAGATAGCTTGGAGGATCAGGATTGGCTCTCTCTCGTGGCTGTTCACAGCGATTCATGGCTATACGCAGTAGCCTTTTACTATTGTACTCGTTTCAACCAACAAGAGAGAAAGCGGTTGTTTAAGGAAGCATAAGGCGGTAAGGCGGAATTGTACTGCTGGCATCATCTTCATTCAACGGAGGCTCTGACCCATCAGATTCAGCAGTCTCTCTATTGTCTTTTGAAGACTCATCTTCAAGAAGACACAGACTCTTTTGTAGCCCTGTTTCATCCTTTGACCACAAGCTGCCTCAGCAGTGAAGTCTTTTCAGAAGGCCCCAACATTTTAAAGTTGGAGGTGATTTCATTATAGCATCTGTACATTGGTCGTATAACAGAAATATTGAACAATGTAGTAGATCATATCCACATGAAACAGCATGCCCTTGAGGGAGTTTAGAAATTTAGTACTATTTGATTGGAAGGCATAGTATTTAAAAGGAATGACCATGCTGACAATGTTGCAGCTCTCACTTTAATAGAAGGCTTGTTTACCCGAAAGTCTGATCTGAGTGGTGGTTTCTCCTATGTTTACATACACTCCAAAGCACATTCATGACTTGCTCTGTTGCTATGAAGTTGACCGAGCTTACAAAGCATGTAACAACAAGAGCTCCCAAGGCTTCAAATTGAGCTAGATCATGTGTTTCAAGGGACCTTGAGATTTCAGAGAGTGAGCTTGATTTCTCAGTCACAAGTGTCATGTGCTGTTGTTGAGCAACTTTCAGCTCAACCTCCCATACCACATGCTTTTCTTCTGCACTTGGAGAATTTCTTTGCTTTAGCTTATTGGCATTTGAGTTGCTCTATTTCAGCCAAGGTGTTGTAATAAGAGGACACATTTGGTAATTTTGCTACTGAAATTTGTCAACTCATTCTAACGAGAAAAGAACACTTGGAGTGGATACTAGGCATCACAAGCTTCGAGCGGAGCTATCAAATGCTTCATTTGGACACATATTTCTCAAATTAGAGTCAATTTTGTAATGGCAGTTCACTAGCAGTTCACTGTGGATAGTTCTAGAAATTCTTAAACAGAGAGGGGTATTGCTACTCCCAAATTCAAACCAGGATTTCTACTTGATACTAGACATCCTAACCTTCGAGTCAAGCTATCATACACCTTATTTGGACTTATATTTTTCAAGGAACAACATATTTCTTCAACTTGACTGCAATGGCAGCTGAGATCAATAGCTCCAGTTCTATTGAACAAGGTTGGCTTCAAACATAGGCTAATATTGACAAACTTGGACAAGGTTGGCTTCAAACACAAGCTAGAATTGACAAACTTGGAGTTTTGGCTGATCAGTGTATTGCTCTTATAAAGGCGGTTATGGAAAAAACAGCAAGACCTGAATCAAATGCTTATGCCTATGGCTAGCATCTATATGCTGATGGTACACTTGAATCAAATGTTTATGCTCATGGACAACATGTATATGCTGATGAGTATAATTCCATTGAACCTTGGCAGCAGAATGGCTATTATGGTCAACATGCTTATGCTTATGAGCATCCACCTCTTCAACAACAAGATTTGGATAATGAACAACATGATCAACAAGAGGATGAGCAAGAAGACCAAGAAGATGTACGAGTCCAAGAAGATGTACAAGAAGGGAACAATGAAGAGCAAGATGTACAAGCTGATGGTATCTTCGTTGATGAATTACATGAGGCACTTGTAGATGAGCAAGATGTACAAGCTGATGGCATCTTCGTTGATGAATCAGATGAAACACTTGCAGATGTAGATGGTCATGTTGAAGGTTTAAGACTCTTAGAGAAACCTCATGATGATATTTTTGGGCATCAGTTTACACTTAATCAAGGTCTACAACAGCCATTGAACACATTTGATAATGAGTACCTTGATCATGGTTATGATGACTGGCACATGTCTGATGATGATATAATACATGATTTGGGTATACATGAATATGAAGATGGCATTGTGCTTCCCTATGATCCAGGGGATTATGGATGTGATCATGGATTTGATTATGGGGATACTTCATCGTATCCATTTGATCCGGGTGGATTGGAGTATGTGGTTGAGAGGCATTCTATTCTCTTGGACAATCATTATGACAGAATACCTTTTGATCCACGAGGTTTTGAGTAGGGTTTTGCACCTTCATTAGGCCAACATCCATATTGGGGTTCAGAATTTTCATCTTTGAGAGGCTTATTTGGCTGAAAATTAGTCCATTTATCTTTGGTTCTACTGTAGACAGTTTCTGGACAGCTTACTGTTTTGGTTCAGCTTCAATTCTGGTTTGATTACAAAAGAAGGATATCTATATGGGTTGCAAGTATGTCTAATGAGTTTTCTTTTGACTCATAGCGCACTTGATTTGGATATGCCCATCATAAGATATCTCCATTTTACTACAGTAGGTTTTGTAGTAGACAACAAGTTGTCTATTTCTTGCAGGTGGCCTATTCACTTTTCCCACTTACGATCCTCTCCATTACTTAGTACAAACTAGTGCCTTTCCTATTTTTGTAGCCCTTGTGTCAGAGTAGTACTCTGTTTCATCTATCCTTTTCTAGTCTTTTAGGTTTGTTTTTGAGGACAAAAACTTTTGGGAAGAAGAAGGTGTATGAAGCTGAGAATAAGGAATTAGTGTAAATAATATTGATATTATACCATGTCACACTGACATTGGTATAAAAGGAGAGGACATGTAAATTTACATATCTTTTTGACACATTAATACAATTACAGACTTTCTCTCCCTTCTTGCTCACAGCTTCTATGGCTTCCCCTTCTTTCTTGTCTTTCTCTCTCTAAATCTAGCCTTTCTCTCTCCTTGTCACTCTTATTCTCTCTCTTCCTGCAGTCTTTCTCTCTCCTTTGCAATCTTCTCTCTCCTCTTTCTCTCTCCCTGGTTCTCTCTCTAACAGAAGGAGGGTGGAAGGAGGAGAGGGAGAAAGAGGAGGGGAGAGAGAGGGAGAGAGAAGAAGAAGAAGGAGAAGAATGGAGCAAGAGATGGGGAAGGAGGAGGAGCAGGGAGAGAGGGAGGGGTCGGGGAGTGAAAAAGAAAGAGAGAGAGGAGAGAAGAGGAAAGAAGGAGAGGGGGCGAGGGGATGCGGGAGGACGGTTAGGGGGAAAAAATAAGCATTTTAAAAATTAATAAATAAATAAATCAAAAGAAGTAGAGAGGAGGAACAGCCCCTATCGCGGGAGTGGGAGTGGGCAAGGGGTGAAAAAAATTTTGTGGTGCTAGGAACAGGGAGTGAATGTAGGGCGAAAACGTGACACGCACATCGAAAGATGGAAACAAGGGCATTCGCACACAAACCCGTGTGATCTCGAGACTCAAGAATAGATAAAAAATAATGGCGAAAAATTCGTCTACTAGAACGAAGAGCGAAAAAAAGGAAAAATATATAGGACGATGTGCCGGACAGCATGCCTATCACCTTAGAATGCCATTCTGATAGAGATAGAACTCGAGCATGTGGAAAAAACAAAAAAAACATATCCGAAATGAGGAAGAAAAATTAATACGAAATGATTTGGCGGTTGATATGCAACGAAGTGAACATGGAAAATGTCCGCAAGAATAGGACAGACTAGGTGGGAAAGGTCAAACATGGTTCTGGGGATGGGAAGGCACGTTTGCATGGAAAAAACGACAAAAACACAAATAAAAACGGAGTCAAAAATTAATACAAAAAAATGTGTTCATCAAAATAGAGGGCAACAAAAAGGAAAAATGGTAGGGGATGGGAGAGGAACATGTTCGTCTAGTCAAAACACAGGTTTGAGGGTGTTAGGAGACGTTCATATGGAAAAAAGAAAAAAAAAGATCATAACAACGCACGAGAAAAATTAATAAAATAAAATTTGTAGATCGGAATAGGATGGGGGAAAGGAAAAGCAGGTAGGGGCCAATCTATATAGGGCTATGTCATCAAAATTCAATTTGGAGGTAATTAAGGCAGATTCACATAAAAACATGATAAAAAATGCACACAAAAATACTTTAATTTACAGAAAAATTAATAATGGACATAACGTCCATTGAAATGATAGGCAATAAAAAGAAAAAATATCCATGGGAAGGTGTACAACAGAGCTGGTGCATCAGATGGCTGTTATGACGCGAAAAAGGCACACTCGCATGGAAATGCGTGAAATAGGCAGTAAATTCTTCAAAAAGTAATAACTCAAGATCCGTGGCTTGGAATAAGGGGCTGTAAAAAGGAAAAGTAGCCAGGTCAAAGGGAAAAATAGGGCTATTAAGTTGGATGGGGGTTTCGGGATCCCATCAAAGTACAATGACGTCATGGCATACATGTATGATTAGATCATAGTATATGCATGCAGGTATACAACATAGACGCATAGTGACACGTCCCCACACTTAAGACCTTATTGGGATGGGTGAATGGAATGTAAAGGATCTATGATCACACATCAAACCAACCATAGACGTCCCCACACTTAAAACGGGACCATCATGAGAAGCAGAAAGTGTAGGGTTAGAAAAACTTGGCCCATGTTGCCGAGGATTGAGGTTGATTGTCAATGTCACATAGTGTCACCATCAGCTCTATTGCAGGAGGTACCAAAGTGTCTTCACAACACATGTCTAGTGTGGTAGGGACCTCATAGTAGCACTCAGGGAGGCAGAGTTGTTGAGGGAATCGTGGAAAATTGTCGATGGTGGCAAAGGATATTGCACTCAACTCACCTTCACTCAAATGGGATGAAAAGAACAGTCACTCTCCTCACCACGGACATCACTCGATTTGAAAAATGATGGAAACCCAGTCTCACACCCGGTTTAGAAGTCAACAAGGGAGATGGTTCAGAGAGGGAGTGTATGCTAGGGTGCACAATTGATGGTGCATCAGTGCGTCCAATCCTGTCTAGCATAGGCGCAAATAAGAAGGCTAGGGAGCCTTGTAGTGTAGTGCATCAAATAGGGCGATGCGTCATGTGGTGATGGCAGAAACCCATCTCGCGTGTGCATGGAAAAATGAGAATGTACTTGATGCCAAGTGTCGTAACGTCCCTTAATCCACACCTCTCAATAATTGTTTGAGGAAATATCCCCTCTATCTCACACTTTGTTGATAGATACAGGAGAATAGCCCATTCCTGGAACCCATTGATGTAATCTTGATTGTTACTTGTATAGAGAGGGTGTATGCCTTGTGCGCAATTGATGGTGCAACTGTGCATCGCGCCATGTGCTGACAAATGGTGCAAGAAGGAAGGTGAAGGAGCCTTATAGCACCATGCACAGGAACAATTTTGTGCTTTGTGCATTGAGAAACCCATCCTGTGCATGCAAATCTCCATTCACACATCTCGCCTCTTTGTTGGATATAAAGGGCAAGGATTGGTCACTCACCCCACCCTCTGTCTCATGCTCTGCTAACAAATACAGAGGGAAACCCATATTCACATCGTGATCCGGTTAGGATGAAAGCTTGCATCACTCAAGGGGTTGTTGATCGCTTCGTTTGTTTTACTGTCATCAGGGTGTTGAATATGAGGCATAACCAAGGAGACAGCCAACAAGTCAACTACTCTGATCGGATTGTAGAAAAGATCATCTATTAAAGGGGACATACATACTGATGAATTGACAGAGATAGCACACCAAGGGAGGTGGAGTCATATTGCTTCTGGAAAAGTTCTGCCGATGAGTCAGGTATCCTGAACTGCAGGGTGTTGCCACCTTTTTCACAGCCAGCTTCCTGCCCAAGGGCGTTTGCCACCTTTTCTTGGAGCGAGGCCTGCGATGACAGGGAATTGCTTCCTTTTCTTCCATAGCAGTTTTTTTTTTGTTTCTTTTCTTTTATTTTACCCTACTCCCGAGGGCGTTTCCACATTTTCTCAAAGAATAGGTCGGACCAAAGTCATTTTCTCCCATGATTGGTATATTTTTATTTTTATTATTTTTCTTGTTTTTTTTCTTTCTTATTGTATTTGAAGCGTAGAATGACAAGAACGCCATGTATCAAAACCATCTTCACCACCTCTACTCTGCATCGGACGGAAGGAAAGCCAAGGAGGAGAAGAAGGTGGATGCGAGAGGGGCTAGTAGAACAAAACCATATCATCAGGATCAGAAAGAGGATTATTAGATAAAGCCATGTCGACCATTGGGCAAGGAATGAGGAAGCTATCGACGATGATTGTTAGGATCCCTAGGGAGGGTAATACTTCTTGAGGCGATAGCCATTAATTAGGAAGGGATCATCCGATTGATTGTTTGGACTTGGATAGAGCCATTTGGATTGATGGAAAGTATCTTATAAGGACCCATCCAACATTGTTGAAGCTTGCCTGGAAACTTTCCAAATCGGGAATCATAAGCTAGGACTAAGTCGCCTTTCTTGAACTCCTTCGGCTTAATAAAGCTATCATAATAGGCCTTTCTATGAGCTTGCATGGCTTCCATGCACTGTAGGGCCATCCTACAAATCTCATTGAGACACTCCAAGTGCAAGAGATGGCGTTGCAAGGACTCGTTATCTCCCAAATATTCTTTGATAGCCATGCACAGAGAGGGTAGCTTAGTTCAATAGGAAAGACGACTTCTGTTCCATATATAAGCTTAAAATGGGTTTGCCCTATAGCTGCCTCATGGGAGGTTCTGTACACCCACAGGGCCTCCATAAGTCAATCATCCCAATCACGATGATGTGCGGCTATTGTTCTTGTCAGAATCGAGCACAAGATGCAATTGGTAACTTTGACTTGGCCATTGGATTTGGGGTAATAAGATATGGACTTACGATGATGGATCTTGTACAGTTGTGTCAACTCTTTCATGATCTTGTGAAGGAAGTGGGTACCTCGGTCATCACTGACGAGCTCTAGGGGACTGCCAAAATGAGTGATGGTATTCTTGTACATGAACAATGCCATGCTATTACCATCATCACTTTAGAGCTTTAGCTTCACACCACTTGGTTACGTAGTTGGTACATACCAAGATGTATCTATTCTCTTTTCTTTCAATGGGGCCCACAAAATCAATCCCCCACTTCTCGAATTGCTTTAGGGAAAGAATAGATTTTAGGGGCATGGCATTGGATTTGGTAGGCTTTTCCATTCACCGACAGGCATCACACAATTTGCAGTAATCATAGGCATACTTATGGAGGGTTGGCCACCAATATCCTGCAAGTAAGGCCTTTCTGGCTATCACTTCTCCTGCAAACTATCCACCACAGGGTTCAATATGGCATGCTTTAAGAATAATTCCAATCTCTTCTCCTGCAACACATCTTCGCAAGACTTTATCCTTGCCTTTCTTATACAAAGCACCTCCTAATAGGTGTAGGAGGCTGATTCTAATAGAAGCTTCTTCTTCTCATGGCCTGAGATACCCGCAGGGTACTATTGGATTGCCAGGAGGTTGGCTATGTCTGTGTACCATGGGAAAACGGTTTAGAATAGAAACAAGGAAGCATTAGAAAGGTCTGGATTATCTTACTTTTCGTCATCATCACTTTGAGGGATTCGCAAAAGATGATCAGCCAGGACATGAAAGTGACTAGGCTTGGTAACCACTTCAAAGTCAAACTCTTGAAACAGAAGGAGCCATCTCATCATTCTTCCCTTCACATCAGCCCTGTTCATCAGGAAGGACAGGGCTTCATGGTCCATGTAGAATTTGAAATGCATTGATAGTAGATAATTTCAAAACTTTTCCAAAGCAAACACCATTGCTAGACATTCAAGCTTTGTCACTGTGTAGTTCCGCGGTTACTTTTTGGCTCGCATAATAGATAGGTTGATCTAACTTAGAGGGGCCCTTTTGGCATAAGATTGCATCTAGGCCTTTAATTGATGAATCAATGTGCACATGAACTCCTTTGTCCAATCAGAAGGCTGTAGGATGGATGCTTTAATCAAACACTGCTTCAGGGTATTGAATGCCTCATCACAATCGTTGGTCCATGTAATCTCGACATCTTTTCTTAGGAGTTTATGCAAAGGGGTTGGATTTGTCGCAAAGTGCATAATGAATCTTCTATAATAGCCCACATGGCCAAGAAATACCCTTAATTGCTTTAGGTTGGTTGGGGCTCTTAAGGTAGCAATCTTCTCAATCTCAGTAGGATCTGTCGCAATCCCTTTTTGTGCAGAGACAATATGGCCTAGAAGAACTCCTGATGAGATGCCAAAGACACATTTGTCGCGGTTGAGAGAGATCCCATATTCTCGACATCTATCAAAACACTGCTCTAAGTATCCCTAATGCTCACAGATTAGACTATAGACACAGAAGTCATCAAGCTACACCTCAACGAAATCATGTAGATGGTTTTGGAAGGTAGCCATCATCGCTCATTGGAAAGTAGTAGGAGCGTTATAGATCCCAAATAGCATCACTCTGTAAGCATATGTTTCCCATTCTATTGTGAAGGTTGTTTTGGATTGATATTCTTCTGCAATTACGACTTGATTGTATCCGCTGAATCCATCCAAGAGAAAATAGAGCTCATGGTCTACCATTGTCTCCAACAATTGATTTGTAAAAGGGATAGAGAAATGATCCTTCTTCATCTTGGAATTTAGCTTTTGAAAATCCACATATATTCGCAGTTTTCCATTCTTCTTGGGTACTACCATAATGGGCCAAACCCATTTACTATTAGCCACTGGATAAATGAACTCAGCTTCAAGGAGCGTCATGTCTTTGCCTCACAAGTTTGGCATCAAGCTCTAGGCCGATGTGGTGTTGGCATATTGTGGGTAGAGATCTGACTCCTTCAAGGGAGTGGTCTCCTCTGTTGATAATTCACTAGAACGTATGTCCTCTTTTAATAGAGTCTTAGCTTTCTCTTTGGGATGATGAAAGGGTATCATTGAGGTTTCGGGTTTGGGTTGGAGATGAGTTACTTCTTGGCTCGAGGATTCGTCTTCTGAGGATGCATCCAATAACATCACATAAGAGAAACCTTCTGTGTTTTGTTTGAATTATCGAACTGGGGTTGTTGGCAAGGCGCATCATCATCATCTTCTTTGAGGAAGGGTAACTTTGGGTGACAAGATCCACTAAAGCCTATTTTTCTTAATCCATTTCTTATAGAGGCTTTTCTTATGACGTGACTCATTAATCAATCCAAAGGGTACCATGATCATTCTGTCAAACAGAAAGGGATTTTCTACTTCTAAGGCTTCAGGAACTTCAGGAAATTCTTCATCTTTTCCTTCTGCGAGTAGGATTGACTCTTCTAGCTCGCTTCCATAATCTTTGTCTGCATTATCACCTTCATTCTCTTCAAGTTTTGTTTTTGCCTCAGTGGGGGCTCTGTAAGAGAAGAACAAGCTCTTTGTTATGTCCTCTGCTTCTATTTTTACTTTTGTCTCTGTGTCTGTCTTTGTCTCTGTTCCTGTCTCTATCTCTAGCTTTGTCTCCGTGACTGCCATGTAACAGGGAGAACAATACATCCATGCTTCTAACTCGCTATCAAAGGTGATTTCAGAAGACAATTTGGGTTTAGGCAGGAGGTATTCTCCCATGGACAAATAATTTTCTTCCTTTGATAGTTGGCTTACAGTGCCCACTGTTAGCCAATAGTCTCTTCTTGCGAGGTTGTCTTCACGTACAGAAGAATGCCCAATGGTTTGATTTTGCTTTGGTTTGCCAATTTGATAAGCCACTGTGTAGGTTGCATTCCTTGCAAGTCTAGGTCCTTCATTGTCACATTCATCATTATATTTACTTATGATCCTCCATGAATCAATGCATTTGCTATAAAGCAGCCTTCGATCCATACGCCAATCTTTGGGGTCCCCGAATCTAGGAAGGCATTAGCCACATCTACTTCCTTCACAGTATCTGAGGCTCTATTGGACTTGGTTGCCATGGAGGGAGCATTTATTAGGCCTCTTACTTTTGTCAATATGCTTTTGAATTTATTTCGACAAGCTAGGAGATAACATCAATAACTGTCGAAATGTTAAATTTGGTTTAAAAGTGTCTAGGTCTTTGACCAAATCATATTCTTTGATAGGATCCATAGGCTTTTCCAATCAACTAGGGAATGGGGCCACACCCACTTTTATCTTCCCTTTTTCTTCTAGGAGCAGCAACATCTACGCTTCTTCTCCTTGAGGAGATGCTTAAGCATCATCTATTTCCTAGACCTCTGGTCCTACCTTTGCTACTATCTCTGTGGCTCTCTATGGCTTTGTAGTGCTCTGTACTACACTATTTTGTTTCTCCCTAGGAAGGTTGAACTTCACAGTCTTGGTAGAGGGAACGTTTTCTTTTGGAACTACGGGTTCTCCTTTCTTTGCATGCATTATTGTAGCCAGTTCCAATTTCACCAAATTGAAAGCAAGTTCTTGGATCTTCTGTTAGGTATCAGGAGTAGATTTCACAGGAGCTGGACTTGGACAATCTTTTGCAGTGTGATCTTCTTTGCATCAACTACATAAGGGCTTGTAATCCATAGAACTTCTAGGGTTTGGATAGTTCGGTGAGATATGACTCTTTTCACCACATCTGTAACACTCCACCTCTGATCTCTAGCCACCGCCGACTCTCATCCTCTGTAACTCTGAGAGGGAAACCTCATTCGACCAAAATTAGGACCGAACTCCCTAGGCTTTGGTCCAATATCCTATGTTGTCATTTCAGATTCCAGCAAGTTGAATCTTGTATCTTCATCTTTCTTTATTCTTTTGTGCATCTATTTCAGAGAGTAGGTATCCTCTGTGTGGTTCTTCCTCAAATAGTATGAATAGAAGGCTCCATGAATGGTTGGTTTTTGGGTACATTCAGTGGCTAAATGTCCCACTTGATGGAGCTTTCCACACCATGTATTAGAACACATCACATCTCTCCCATCCCCTACAGGAGTGGATATATTGGCAATATTTACCTTCAGCATATGTAGCTCTCTTGTAATCACATCCATAAGCTCTTTCTTAATATTTGTGACTGAGTTGGATAGGTAATCCTTTAGTTTTTCACCTCCTGGAGTTTTGGGAAGATTCTGTTATCAATGTATATACTAGTTGGGTTGATCCAGAGGGTCCTCTATCCTGGTTTTGATTCGGAGATCCTCTTGAGCCTTGAGGTTGTTGATTCTAGTGGGTAGGTTTCCACTGTTGTTGAGTCGCCATTGAAGGAACTGGTTGGGGCCACTATTATTGTGGCTGGACCATCATTTGGGGCACTGTCATTTGTGGTTAGGTGCACTGTATTGCATCTGGGGGTAGGGGTAGGGAATTGTCCCTAGGATTGCATTTGGTGGGTATACCATTTATGGCATGGGAGGAGGTAAGACTCCTCTTCCCGAGGTCATTGCCAACCTTGCTTCAACTTCATCATACAGTCTTGCACCTTCTAATGTAGCTTGTAGATTGACTGGTCTTCTCAATTCCATGAACTTGCAAAATTTTGGTTATAGGTCTTTGAGGAAAACTCCCTTCTGGATGCCTTCATCCAAATGATGGTTGGTCCATCTCTTTAGTATGGATTCCATTCGCGAGAAATAGGCTTCTACTCTTTCACTAGAGAATTCACTTAGGTTCATGAAATCCTCTCACATATGCTCTTCAAAGCCTTCACGCTTGAATTTAGCGAGGAAGGCCAACTTCAGTCCCATGTGCCAAAAGTTCCTGCTGCTTGTCTCTCATACCACTGAAATTCCGTGACTTTGAAAGTGGCGGGGAATATTGCTAACCAATGCTCAGGGATTCTGGCATTATTAGCCATGCATGCTACCATAAACTCTGCTACATGAAGATCAAGATCTTCATTGTACTCTCCCTTAAAAATGGGTAATGGGATTACATTTGTTGGCCTATCATCAATATTTCTAGGATGGATTTGACTAGGAAGGGGACCTTGAGTCGCCATGGGGACTTCTCTAAAGAGTGCTTTTAAGGCATCAAAGGAGGCTTCTACTGCAAGCTCGTTCTCGGCCTTGATTTTTGCCTTCTCTCTTCTCACGTACCTTTGGACTCGTTCTAGTGCTTGCCTCTTGATTGCATCATTCATTAGGGGGTTGGCTCCAACTAGTTGGTCTGTACTCAACAAAACTAATCAAAGGGGGCTTTGGTCTCTGGAGGACTCTTTGACCAACATTTCTTCTACTTCCTTCTTTTCCATGTCTCTGAATTCAGCTTTCAAACCACTACAAAGAGGAAGGTATTCCATTCTGAAGGTATCAAAACTCATTCTTCTGAGGATCATTATTGTGCCATCATCATAATAATGCCAGCTTTTGGTGGTTTCAATGGTGTATGTTGTGAAGAATACTCTATCCACCAACTTCCTGTGGGTTGTTAATTGGACAAACAGGAGATTGTAAGTGCACTATGCGTCCCGTGTCGTGCTGTTGAGCATCCATGAACAAATGCTAACTATTTTCTTTTTTATTTTCGTGAAATTCCATTGATCACAACTCCTAAAGCTTCTTCAAAATCTTCCACTTGATGATGTCTGGAAAATTCTCAATGAATGTTAGATCTTCCATGGATGGTCATTCTCTATTTTGTTTCTACACTTTAGTTTGTTCACAAATAATTTGCCACCAAGATGCATGTCTTTGTTGCTTCAGCAGAAAGAGGAAATAGTCCACCACATAGAGCCTGCATCATGATGATAATATGTTTCCGCCATTGTGGGATGAACTTATTGTAAAAAGTGGATTTAGCAATAAGAATATCCAATTCTTCAATGGTAGAAGGAACTTTGCAAATTTCCATTGAATTCTTCTTTTCTTGGCAATGCCATTTCCTTCATTTTCACCCTCTTCTGATGCTTGTTGATGGCACTTTTCCTTGGCTGCGCACCAAAATCATGGAGCCCCAAAAGAAACACCAAGGAAATAGGGTTTTGACTACAAGAAAATCTATCTTGTAACATCAACAACCATCTCTTTCATCTTTTATTATATGATCACAACAAAGAAAACAACACCAGGAATAAGAAATCTTCACGCAACATCATAGAAACAATCTCCCATAGCTTTAATTTCAACAAAATCTATCATTCTTTTCATATTCTTCATATAATTCATCAGCAAAAAAAAGAGAAAACAAGAGAAACACCACTTTCAATGGAAATAAAATCACATAGTATTCATCTTCATTGCCTTCATAGTTTTCTCTCACAATCTCTCATATGTAGATACATTGTTTTGCATAGAATTGGCTATCTCTGACTCTCTCTTTCTGTCTCAATAAATACTATATCATCTCCTCACTACAATAATCAATAATCACTCATAATAATCCTTCTTTGGTCATGGATGCTCCTTCAAAAAGGTGTGCCTGATATGAAAGGTCACCAGAGTCATTACAATGACTCCTCACAGCTCATCATTGTCACTCCACTCCAGTCTTCTCTTGAGTCTTCAACATCTTCTTCTTCCACTTCCTTAAGCTCTTTTGAACTTGCATTCACCTCTTTCCAAGGCTATAAAACTTTCCCAAAGTCTCACATACATTCCATATAACACTTATAGAGGCATACAGAACAGAATAGAAATAGAGATAGAGGCTCTACAGAAGCTCAACAAAGGGTTATAGAAGGTCAACAGAAAACATCATAACCTCATAACTCATACTAAAACCATTCCAAACTATCAAAAACCATTCAATGAGCTTTAAAGCATTCTCAACCTTGATCAATCATTATTCCATGCTTCATACATAAGAAAAACAGAGCAAAACAGAAGCTCTATCAGAACCTATCAGATCATTCACAGAGCCTCATATCTCCACTGAAAAACATTGTGAGCTTCGAAAACACAATCAAACTCATCCAGAACACTCTTAAGCACTTCCAAAACAATAAATTCATAAAAAACAATCATTTAGACCTCAAAAATAACAAAAATCAACCAAAAAATCAAGTCATTTAAGCATTCAACAAACTTCAAAGGATGGACCAAGCATATCTAGTGCCTGATGGTTGTCCTCATGCATACTAATGTGGCTTTCATTGATCTCATTGATCTCATTTATATCATTAGTCTTCTCTATCTCTACCTCACACATCTCTCTTTCTTCTTGAGTTGTTATCCTCTACGCATTTAGCATTGTTTGGTAGGAATGCGAGGGTTCTCTTATGACATTAGTTACCTTCACCTTCTTGCTCCTTTTGATGAAATACCTAGTGAGTCACATGAATTTAAGCAACAAAAAATATGAAAAATTTACATGTAAGTTGATTTTCCAAAGACAAGATGGAATCTCTACTCAACCCTATATTGATTATTGAAAGAACACTAGATTACACAATCACAATCATCAAAACCCATTGAAAACGAAAGATAAAGAAAAAAGACAAGCCTAGTTAATTAAAAAATTCATAATTTTGGCATCAAAAAAGAGAAAAAATTACATATAAATTGAGCTACAAAATAGAAGATGGAATCTGTAATATTTCCACTATGAAATATTGAAGACCCAAAAATCACATGCAAAAGCGGTTCAAAATAATCTCCCGCAACGATAAAATTTTGGGCTAAGTACTCACTCCACATACACTAGCAAACTCCACCCCGCATCGTGTGTAGAAAGCCATGGCTTAAAACCGCAAGCCCACACGGGAACACCCTTCACAGGAAAAGCAAAAGGGATAATGGATAATTTAGTGCAATTGTTTTTAAAATCCCCTCCCCTTCAGCCGTTGCATGGCGGGGGAGAGGAAGTGTGAGAGGAGCTTGAGTAGGTGTTGGAGAAGCATGAGGGAGGGGAGCATGCAAACTAGCCACGTGTGTGGCTATCCCCCCCTTCATAACCTATATGACCCCCCCTCTCTCAAGCTTGAGGGGAGGAGAGAGAGGAGAGAGTCGTGTTCCTGTCGTGGATGACGCTGCCACGTCGCCTGAAGCTGCCGCCATCGCCATCTCCATCATCATTACCATCATCATCATCTTCTTCAGCATCGTCGTCTTCATCCTCCCAATTATCATATTCTCTCTCCACATGTCATCTGGAACAGAAGCTTGGAAGCTTCTTTTGGAAGCTTCCTTTGAAGGCCTCCATAAGCCTTGTTTACGTGTGCCTTCCCCTGTTTTTTAAACCGTGTCTCGTAAGGCTTGTGTCTTGTGCGGAGGAGGAGATATCGGACAAAAGTAGCTTCGTAATGCGTAAGAGAGCCAAGAGGAAGATTTGCTGAGTTGTGATCTACGTCATCGATGGCTCCTAAGCAAAAGTCACGAGGTGCATACGCGGGAGCTTCCACCCCGAGTACACGTGTGGACAACACTCCGATCCTTACTGCCCAGGTTCTTAAAAATTAATTATGCATGAAGGGATGCATTAATCATGTTGGTTTTTAGAAAAAATTCAATGCATTTACTCATTCGATTTATAAATCTTAGTGGCATGTCGAGCACTTGTATTTTTCTTGCACCTCCATAGTCAAGAGTAGCTGCAAATTTCAACGCATGATGCATCTCGCAAGGGATAGGACATGCATTTATGTAATTAAATTCTTGGTTGTGTCTTGCGATTAAGATAATCATGGACGGACCTTAAATGATGTCCGAATAGTTGCAATGCATGGAAAGGATTTATGTACCTTGCAAATTGCATGCGATGGTAGTTCATTTTGAGTCGGGTTAAAAAGGAAGGATTAATTTAATGATGGATTCATGGCATTCGCTCATGCATGGAGATCTCTTGTCAAAGTTTGATTTCATCTTCAAAAAAGTATTAAAACTTTGATTTCGTTGCATCAATGTAGGGTTGATACGAGTTAGCTTTGAATGTCAATCATTATAGTTTAGGGCAAGGAAAAGAATGATCTCTAAGTCACAGAAGGTCTATGGTTTGAAGTTGCATACTCGCATGGAATGATGCATCTCACCTATCTTCCAGTTATTTACATCTTTTAGGGGAAGTACTTGCAAATTTAGAAGAATGTATTTGCATCTTAATAGAAAGATGATCTTAAATCGTGGGTTGGTTAGAGCAATTAAGTAATCCTCATGAAAATCATAAAGGTATGATTAGATTGCAAATAACGATCACCTCTAAGTGCTAGGCACGGTTAAGTTACGTTAAAATTCTGCCTAGTATTGCACTTAGGATGCCGACGTAATATTTCCGATCCCAAAGATCCTACCCACATTCACGGAATGTTAGGGTTAGCTAAACGCTCGTGCAAGATTGATCTAGGGTTCTTACCCTAATGATCGGATGACCAAATGCTAGATTTCCGCAAGGAAATTAGGAACCCTAGGGCCAAAGCGTTATCGGCCTAGTAGGGTTAAGGGTTGGATTGGGACAATAGGACTCCCAAACCCTATATCTTGGTCAAAGGTATTCTTGGCCAAGGAATACCGTGTGATGGGAGAAATAATCCCACAAGTTAGATGCGACACCTATCTCGTGCAACAAGTTGCAACGTCGCATGGTTTTGTGCCTAAATCACAAAAATAGTATTGCCACTCCGTAGAACAAGTTTGGCAAGTTCTAAATACAAGTTTAATTTTCTAGAGGATGAATAGTCATCCTGCTACATCACCCCTCCTTAGGGCTGATTTGCAAAGTTAAGGTATTTATAAATTGCTTAGCAAGCAATTGACCAATCAAGCGGGGGCAACGGGGTTGTCTAGGATGTATTGACCTTAATATAAGGAAACCTAAGGTATTGACAATTCGGGTTAATAGGGTATAAACCCTAACCCAAGAATAAAGGGTAAACAAGCAATGAAACCCTTGGGGATCTAGCCAAGTCGCGATTGATCCTGGATCGAATGTTGGATGTATTCGGAGAGAGAAGGATTCACACCTTAGCAGTTGGCCGTATAAATGACCATTAGAGTGCTTGTGTTTGTACACTTAGGAGCATTGTTTGTTCTTCTTTGCTCAAGGAACTAATCCTTTTGGTTGAAAGCCTAGAGAGAGAGGTAGCATCAATTTCCCCTGACTATTTGCCTGACCCTATCCAAGGAGTTGTTAGCTGCGCCAGGTACGTAGACCGAACCCACCACGAGAGGTCTCTCTATGGGTGCTACTTGGAGCGGGAGGACGCTTGGGTGCCATGGGGGCTCTGGCCATAACTCCCTTGCCTTCGGGTCCTACACAAGAGGCCGACGTGACTCGAGATGGGATCTCGAGGCCTGCATACTAGTCTACAGGCAGAAACTTGGAATAGCAATCCCTGAGAATTTCTGGAATAGCCTTCGGGCGGATTATGGAATAGCCTTCGGGCTGGATTATATGGTGTATTCCAAAGACTGATAAATAAAGATCAAATGTTGAAAAGGAACTTGTTTGACATTGTTTTTCTATGTGAGTGCCTAAGTTACGTGAAGGAACCGGTGATTAATTGGCTAATTAAGAAAGCTATTTTTGCTTGTTAAATTAAATGTGGTAGGTAATTAGATAACTAAAGAAACCCAAGGAAAGCGTGCTGGATGTGACCCTGGGTCTGTCCTACAAAAGGGTGGTCCCAGTTGGCCGGGAACTTTTCTCAAAGGATTTGACGGCAAGGTAAACGATGACCTAGAATCTAGAGCGGTAGAGTCTCGATTTGTACTGCTTTAGGGGAACGGAATGGGACTATGCCTTAGGGAAAAGAGGTCAAGCTTTGCATCCCTCTCATTTCCCATTCTCCTTGAACCAAGTGCAGTATAAATCCTCGACCCTGATGTTTCTGCATAAAGTAGTTGACGCTAGCTACCATTCTAGGAACTTGACCATTAGGAAAACCTTGATTTAGGTCGGTCCTAAGTGGGAATGGTCGGAATGCTTTTGCTTCGTGGCAGACTCAGGAAGACCTAGATTGCAAAGCCCGTGACATTCCTCGGGAGTCCAGGCGGTGCTTTCTAGATTCTCTTCCCGATGGGCTGCTAAGACGTGTCCTGCAAGTGGATAAGGGGACACATTACAGTTGGTATCAGAGAGAACCAACGAGAATTAATATTTACAAGGAAACTTAATGAGGAGAAGTAGAGAAAATGTTGTTGTTAAGAACATTTTCTTACTTACTTATGGATGCTGGCCTGTAGAGTCGTAAAGCATGGAACAAATTCTTGGTATTCCAAGTTATGTTTATGACTGTGATGTGTGCTTCGGATTACCGATGAAGGCTAGGTATGATGAATATCCTAGATCGCATCTACAACCCTTCACCCCTGTACGTGGAATGGAGATGGATGGGTGATTTAGGGATTTACTACATAGCTGCCCACCGACTTGCATACCTTCGGACCAACTTGAAGAGAATCAAGTGGATGGAGGACTTAAAGATCGTGAAGCTGTTTAACTTTGTCGAGGCTCACGCAAACACAACCCTACATGTCGGCGGTCGAAAGGTCAAGCAGAACAAGTATGTGTACGAGGAAGTGACTCGAATAATCCCTGCGGATGACAGAATCAAGGTGTTGGGACATTATGAGAAGAACGGGTATCAAAGGGAGGGATACCCCAAGCTTCCTATGACCTATCGATTCTTGAAAATCCATGACCCCAATCCATATTATTACTCAGTTCCCGTAGCTGAATGTAACACAACATTATTCTCCCCAAATTAATGTAACAGATAGTGATAAAAATCTTATCCATATCACTATCTGTCTTGGCTGTGAGTGTTGGTAAAGGAGTTAAGTGATTAGGTCACTTGGCTAAAAGTTGAACTGGGCATGTAATGTAATGTGAGAAACGCTTAGCATGTTTTTTAACGTAAAGAATCTTATTGTCCTGGCACAATCTTAAGTGCAGATTCCTAGTCTGACCCCTACACCAAGTACGGTCGTAATTCAAGAGAAGAAGTTTCTTCTCAAGCAAATAAAACCACTAGAATTTGATGGTAAGGGAAGGATTGTCCAAACTGATGCCGAGATCTGGATTGAATCCATGGAAGATTACTTTGAAGCAGCAGGCACTGCACCCACTAACCAAGCGATGCTCACCAAACTGAAGCTTACCGGTGAAGCAAGACTTTGGTGGAAGCAATGGTGCAGAGACCAAGGGATCTCGGAAGGGTCTGTTACTTAGGAGAAGCTTAAAAGAGCTGTGCGAGGGAGATATTTACCACTTGCCTACCGCACGCAGAAGATGAATGAATTCTATGAATTAAAGCAGCTTGGTCTATCCCTTGATGCATACTATTCAAAATTCGTCTCTCTCTTAAAGTACGTGCCACAAATGGATATGACACAATAGGTGTCGAAGTTTTGTGTCAGATTAAACCCACCCATAAACACCCACCTAGAATCAATGCACCCAACAGACCTTCAAGACGCGCTCATTCAAGCTACACTGATAATACAGGAGGTGTAGACCAAGCCAAGAAATAACAAGACTTGGTCTTACAAGGATCAAAACAAGGGAGTGTATAGGTCTCAGGCTAAGAGAGCGCAGGACCAAAATCAGGCACAAAGGAAGAAAGCCAGGACCAACACTGTCAATAACTTTGTTCCTACCCAAGGTAATGGCCGCAATCTCCGTTGCTTCCATTGCAACGAGCCCGGTCACTTTAAAAGGCAGTGCCCCAAACTTAGCAGAGGACAATGTCAAGGGCCATTCCAAGGAGCCGCCCATGGACAAGGAGCCACCGTCAGGGCCAGAGGGAGAACCTCCAGTGTTGCCAACAAGGAGTTGTGTGATGAGGAAGATCCAACCATGGAAGCTCACATTGAGAGGGCAACAGTTCACACTGCTCTTCACAAGAAAGGCTCGCATTGCCAATTCTCGGTGATTCAGACTCCATCGGATTATCAAGGTAAAAGCTTCAAAACCTTGATTGATTGTGGCAGTACTCATTCCTTCATTTCACCAGTCTGTGCAAAAATATTAGGAATTGCCACAATAGATGCACCTACCTTACTTGTGGAACTAGCAAATGGTTGTGAGGTCACTTGTACCAGGCAAACTGCTAAGGTGAAATTTCTACTGGGTGAACATTGGACTTCAGATTCAGGGTAATGAACCTAGGAGTCCACGAGTGTTTGCTTGGTATGGATTGGCTAATACCCAATGATGCCCACATTCATTGTGGAAAGGGCCAAGTTTCCTTTTGAAATTCGGAAGGGGAGCTAGTTACAACTCAAGGAGAGGCTGGTAAGCCAAAAATTCAATTGGCCAAAGCAACACGGATAATAAAAGGAGTTAGAAAGGGGCTCCCTGTCTATTTGATCAAGCTAAATAAGCTAGATCAGAATCAAGAGTGTAGGGAAGAACCTTCATGTTTAAAGGAGCACGCAGACGTATTTCCTGAAGAGCTGACTGAACTTCCTCCTCAAAGGGAAGTCGATCATGAAATCAAGCTAGTGCCAGGAGCTGTACCAATCGCAAAGAGACCATATAGGATGTCCATCCCTAAAGCGATAGAGCTGAAGGAGCAACTCAATCAACTATTAGACCAAGGCTACATCTATCTTAGCAGTTCACCATGGGGAGCTCCAGTGTTGTTCCAGAAGAAGAAAGATGGAACGCTTTTTGACTACAGAGGATTGAATCAATTAACCATTAAAAGCAAATATCCCATTCTAACTTCTTGACCATCTTCAAGGTGCAAAGATCTTCTCTAAGATTGATCTCAGGTCTGGATATTATCAGATAAGAATTAGGGAAGAAGATATCCCAAAGACAACATTCAGCACAAGGTATGGACACTTTGAATTCCTGGTCATGTCATTCGGGCTGACAAATGCTCCTGCTACCTTCAACAGGCTAATGCAGGATATATTCAGACCCTATCTTGATGACTTCGTACTCGTCTTCTTTGACGATACCCTATTTTACTCCAAACAGGAAGAAGATCATGAACCCCAGCTTCGCATTGTTCTTGAAACAATGAGAGCACACAAGCTTTATGCCAAGAAGAAGAAGTGTGCATTTTTCAAGCGATAGATTGAATATCTGGGATTCATTGTATCAGCGGAAGGAATTTCAGTAGATCCGGCTAAGGTCAGAGATGTTCTGGAGTGTCCAACACCAACTTCTGTCAAAGAAATACGTGGTTTTCTTGGATTGACAAGATGGTATAGAGTCTTTATCAAAAACTATGCTTTGATTGTAGCACCTCTGACCGATCTACTGAAGAAGCAAGTATCAATTATATAGTCACCTACTGAACAGACAAGCTTTGACAAGCTAAAGCAAAGCTTGGTATTAGCACCAATTCTGAAACTTTCGGATCTTAGTAAGAAGTTTGAAGCGATAATTGATGCTAGCACTCTTGCCTTAGGATGTATGCTTACGCAAGAGTGTCATCCTGTAGCATACTCTTCAAGGAAACTGAAGAGCCATGAAAGGAATTATGCTACCCACGATCTGGAACTGTTGGTTGTCATCCATGCTCTCAAGCTTTGGAGACACTACTTGCTGGGTAAAAAATTTACCTTAGTGACAGACCACAAGAGTCTTAAATGGATTTTTATCTAGAATGAGCTCAATATGAGGCAACGTTGATGGATTGAAGTGCTGGAGGAATATGAATTTGAAATCAAATACCAGCCTGGAAAGGAGAATGTAGTTGCCAATGCACTCAGTCGCAATGCATTTTTAAATTCTCTGATTTTGCAAGATCCATCAACAACAAGATCTTTAGTCACAAAGGTATCCATGCCAAACAATCCAATTCTTGAGCTAGCTAGAGAAGAGGCATGCCATGACCCAACCTATTAGAAATTGCTAAGGGAGATCCCCATCAAGGATCAAGACCCGAAGCTACATGCAAAGTATCAAGAATTCTCTATCAATAGTGGACTTGTCTACTATAGAATGAGATTATATATACCAACAAGCCAATCAATCAAGCACAAGATACTTTGGGAAGCCCATGACTCCCCTTTCTTAGGACATCCTGGCTATGCCAAGACCCTTAATGCAGTCTCAGGAAGAGCTATTATTGGGAGAGGCTCAAAGGTGACGTTCTCAAATACGTCACTGAATGTTTGTTTTGACAACATATTAAGGCCGAACATGTCAAAATGCCAGGGAAATTGCAACCACTTGACATTCCCCAAATGAAATGGGAATTCATTGGTATGGACTTTGTTGTTGGCCTGTCCCAAGTACAAGGAGGATACAACTCCATTATGGTTGTGGTGGATATGCTTACCAAGGTTGCACATCTTATCCCTGTTAAGACAAACTATAAAGCCTTGGACATCGCGAGGTTATTCATCAACGAGATTTTCAAATTACATGGGTTACCCAGAATAATCATTAGTGATCGTGACTCTCTTCACATCACACTTCTGGAGGGCTATCTTTGAGGCCATTCGAACTCAACTCTGTTTCAGTACAGCTTACCATCCCCGAACCGATGGTCAAACGGAACGAGTCAACCAAGTCATTGAAGATATGCTTAGGGCACACTGCTATTGCCAACCCAAAAAGTGGATTCAATATTTGCCACTGGTTGAGTTTTCTTACAATGCTTCTTACCAACAAAGCATTTAGATGACCCCTTTTCAAGCATTGTATGGGCATGATTGTCGTAGTTCTTTGAGCTTTTCAGATCCAACCTTGAGAGTTGAAGCTTCAAAGCAGATGCTCGAAGACATGGATGACCGAATCAAGTCAATAAGACAGGACATCCAAGCTGCCAAGGACAGACAATAGGCTTACGCGGACCTGAAACGGCGAGATAGATCCTTTCTTGAAGGTGATATGGTCTTCATTCACGTACACCCAAAGAAGAGTTCCCTATCCTTGGGTGAATGCAAAAAGCTAAGTCCAAGGTATTGTGGACCCTACAAGATTCTCAAGTGCCTAGGGCCTAATGCTTACAGATTACAACTCCCTGAAAACCTAAAAGTTCATAATATATTCCATATCAGTCTATTGAAAAAGTATGTGCCTAACCCTAGTCACGTGCTTGATGATCAACAAGTTGTAATGCCTAGCCAAGGAGTCCTTGAGCTATGGCCTAACAGGATCTTAGATGTTAGGGAGAGGCATTTGAGATCGAGGACCTTAAGAGAATACCTCGTCCAGTGGAAAGATTATCCCAAAGAGGATGCCACTTGGACGGATGAAAGTACTCTCAACCAACAATACCCCCAGATCTTCTTGAGATGAGGACATCTCAATTCCTCTAAGGGGGAGAGAATGTAATATTTCCACTACAAAATATTGAAGACCCAAAAATCACGCACAAAAGCAGTTCAAGATAATCTCCCGCAACGATAAAATTTTGGGCTAAGAACTCCCTCCGCGTACACTAGAAAACTCCACCCCGCATCGTGTGTAGAAAGCAGTGGCTTAAAACTGCAAGCCCACGCGGGAACACCCTTCACAAGAAAAGAAAAAGGGATAATTGATAATTTAGTGTAAATTTTTTTAAAACCCCCTCCCCTTCAACTGTTGCATGGCGGGGGAGAGGGAGTGTGAGAGGATCTTGAGTAGGTGTTGGAGAAGCATGAGGGAGGGGAGCATGCAAACTAGCCACGTGTGTGGCTATCCCCCCCTTCACAACCTATATGACCCCCCCTCTCTCAAGCTTGAGGGGAGGAGAGAGTCCTGTTGTTGCTGCCGTGGAGGACGCTACCGCACCGCCTGGAGTTGCCGCAATCATTGCCTGCTGCCACCATCGCCATCTCCATCATCTTCATCATCATTACCATCATCATCATCTTCTTCAGTATCTTCGTCTTCATCCTCCCAATTATCATCTTCTCTCTCCACGTCATCTGGAATAGAAGCTTGGAAGCTTCTTTTGGAAGCTTCCATTGAAGATATCCCTAAGCCTTATTTACGTGTGCCTTCCCCGGTTTTTAAAATCGTGTCCCGTAAGGCTTGTGTCTTGCACGGAGGAGGTGATAGCGGATAGAAGTAGCTTTGTAACACGTAAGAGAGCCAATAGGAAGATTTGCTGAGTTGTGATCTATGTCATCGATGGCTCCTAAGCAAAAATCGCGAGGCGCACACGTGGGAGCTTCCACCCCGAGTACACGTGTGGACAACGCTCTGATCCTTAACTGATCCTTAACTGCCTAGGTTCTTAAAAATTAATTCCGCATGAAGGGATGCATTAAGCATGTTGGTTTTTAGGAAAATTTAAATGCATTTACTCATTCGATTTATAAAGCTTAGTGGCATGTCGAGCACTTGTATTTTGCTTGCACCTCTGTGTCAAGAGTAGCTGCAAATTTCAATGCATGATGCATCTCGCAAGGGATAGGACATATAACTCGTAATGCATTTATGTAATTAAATTCTTGGTTGTGTCTTGCGATTAAGGTAATCATAGATGGACCTTAAATGATGTCCGAATAGTTGCAATGTATGGAAAGGATTTATGTACCTTGCAAATTGCATGCGATGGTAGTTCATTTTGAGTCGGGTTAAGTGCTAAAGGAAGGATTAATTTAATGATGGATTCATGGCATTTGCTCATGCATGGAGATCTCTTGTCAAAGTTTGATTGCATCTTCATTAAAAGTATTAAGACTTTGATTTCGTTGCATCAACGTAGGGTTGATACGAGTTAGCTCTGAATGTTAATCATTATAGTTTAGGTCAAGGAAAATAATGATCTCTAAGTCATAGAAGGTCTATGGTTTGAAGTTGCATACTCGCATGGAATGATGCATCTCACCTATCTTCCAATTATTTACATCTTTTAGGGGAAGTACTTGCAAATTTAGAAGAATGTATTTGCATCTTAATAGAAAGATCATCTTAAATCGTGGGTTGGTTAGAGCAATTAAGCAATCCGCATGAAATTCATAAAGGTATGATTAGATTGCAAATAATGATCACCTCTAAGTGCTAGGTAGGGTTAAGTTACGTACTAGGCACTTAGGATGCCGACGTAATATTTTCAATCCCAAAGATCCTACCCACATTCACGGAATGTTAGGGTTAGCTAAATGCTCATGCAAGATTGAACTAGGGTTCTTACCCTAATGATCGGATGACCAAATGCTAGATTTCCGCAAGGAAATTAGGAACCCTAGGGCGGCCTAGTAGAGTTAGGGTTGGATTGGGTTAATAGGACTCCCAAACCCTATATCTTGGTCAAAGGTATTCTTGGCCAAGGAATACCGTGTGATGGGAGAAATAATCCCACAAGTTAGATGCGACACCTATCTCATGCAACAAGTTGCAACGTCGCATGGTTTTGTGCCTAAATCACAAAAATAGTATTGCCACTCCGTAGAACAAGTTTGGCAAGTTCTAAATACAAGTTTAATTTTCTAGAGGATGAGTAGTCATCTTGCTACATCACCCTTCCTTAGGGCTGATTTGCCAGGTTAAGGTATTTATAAATTGCTTAGTAAGCAATTGACCAATCAAGTGGGGGCAACGGGGTTGTCCAAGATGTATTGACCTTAATATAAGGAAACCTAAGGTATTGACAATTCGGGTTAACAGGGCATAAACCCTAACCCAAGAATAAAGTGTAAACAAGCAATGAAACCCTTGGGGATTTGGACAAGTCGCGATTGATCTTGGATCGAATGCTGGATGTATTCGAGAGAAAGATTTACACCTTAGCAGTTGGCCATATAAACGCCCACTGGAGTGCTTGTGTTTGTACACTTAGGAGCACTGTTTGTTCTTCTTTGCTCAAGGAACTAATGCTTCAGGTTGAAAGCCTGGAGGGAGAGGCAGCATTAGTTACCCTCGACTGTCTGCCTAACCCTATCCAAGGGGGTTGTTAACCCGCCGGGTATGTGGACCGAACCTGCCGCGAGAGGTCTCTCCGTGGGTGCTATTTGGAGTAAGAGAATGCTTGGGTGCTAGGGGGGGCTATGGCCATAAATCCCTTGCCTCCGGGTCCCTGCTATTACTTGGCATAGAGCAGGATTGACTCCTGGTTTGAGCTCACATGAGAGGACACTTTAGAAGTCTAACCAAAGGTGAGGACTCCATGGTCACATATGCTCAAAGGTGTTTTTGTCAAGATAGTCATGTATGCTACTATGAGGCATTGTTTGACAAACACAAAGAGCTAAATAATCACAAATGTTGAGTATTTTGTTGTATATTAGTAAGTTTAAGAGTAATAATATTTGGGGGTGTTGAAGGCCTTAGCTTTATAATTTTTCTGAGATATTAGTAGGGATTTCTAATGGAAAATCATGAAGATTGAATTTTGACATTTTTAAATGTTTCTCAAAAGCATAGAGTAAGATAGTAGAAGTGTAGAGCTCATTAGTACAATTGCAAGGGTTCAAATAGACACAAAATTTGAGTAATGGATCAAAAGTTATGGTTGTTTTACGTTTTGTCCAGTGTACATGAATTTTTATGTGCGAGCTGCAAGTGTGAAAAGGTCACGTTCTTGCTTTTTTTAGGACTCATAGATTCATTAAAATGTGGATAATCCTAATTTGACATAAACTAGTCAAACACATGCAAAATGGCTTGTTTTAGGCTCAAGGCAAGCCCCCCTTTCTATATATATAAATATCTCATGGGTAGCCTGAGATAGACACAACTCTCTTAGAGAAGACACTACTTTGTGGACGTGGGTGAGATTAGATAGAAACTCTCTTTCTTAGCTTCCCCCCCTCCTTCTCTACACTTACATGGAAGCTTTGTCGAAATCTTCTAAGCTTTTCCTCCCTTCATCTCAATCGCTTAGAAGCTCTAGCAAACTCCATCGAGATTTTTCTTTATTCTTCTCAATTGTGCAGAAGCTACAACTAAAATCAACCAAGCTTGTCTTCTCTTCTTGTAATGAATGAAGCTAAGAGGAAAGAGGAGAATGAGCAAAAGAGAGAGAAAGAGAAGAAGAAGAAGAGAGAGAAAGACAAGAAAGAGGGGAGAAGGAGGAAGAAAGCCATGGAAGCTGAAGGAGAAGGTGGAGAGTTAATTCTTGATTATGTATGGATTTCCTAAACTGGTTCACTTGCACCTTATATACCCTGGTCAGTTTGAATGGGTATCTAACCCCTAGTTCTTGCAAATCTTGCTTGTTATATTCCATCTTGACCTTGAAAGTTTTTGGCCTAAAAAATAGAAGAAAACTGGAGAGACTTGATAGAGTGGCAAAGGAACGAGGGTGTAGAGTGCTACTTTGATCCACAATATAATGAAAATATTGGATGCAGGCTATGGACAACATGCTATCCAACTATAGGCTTGCTAAGGTAAATCTACCATACCTTTTGATGGGACACTCCAAATGGGGTGTGCCACATGTCAAAATGGAGCTTATGACAAGCGCTTTTAGGTAATGTAGGAAGAATATGGATGTAATTAATGTAATTACAAAAGTATTCTAAAATAATGTGTAGTTTGTAGGCAGTGTGGGGTCAAAACACTACAAGACATAGATCTTATAGTGACGTTTAAAGCGACAAAAATACAAACAAAAAAATTTACCCCCGTCGTTAGAAAAAGCATCGTTATTGACGACGCCATAGAATCGTCGCTATATGCGTCGCATTTGCGACACAGATAGCGACGGTTACAGAGAATTTGCGATGCTCATAGCGACGCCAATAGTGACGCAAGCAGTAAATTTGTGACGCAAATAGCGACGATAACAGAGAAATAATTTTTTTGTGGCAGGGCAGCAAGATGCCCTGCCACATATAGCACTGTGTGCTGTATGAGAGCCATACAAAATAGTTTCTGCATTGCTGCATACAAAGCGCTTGCAAACAAAAAGAATGTATACTGAAATCATAAAACTGATACATAAAATAAATACATGATCGCATAAAATGCGATTGGTACAATCATGAAATGATATCATTAATACATAGAAAATGTCTACATAGATCAGGCGACTAAAAACTAAAGGTGTGTGAGCTCTAAGGATCCAAGGGCGAGCTACAAATCCTCGTTCCCCGAAAGCTCGTCCCGCCACAAAGGAGCATCAAACAGATTCTGCAAAAAAAGAAACAACATATCAATCCACCATACAATAATGCATTCAAATATCTCATGGTAACTACGGACAAGAAAGATGAGTGACTTACAGGGCCGCTGCGTCTATACAATCGGTCGATCAATGCCCTGAGACCGTGCCTCTCTGCATATCAAGTCTCAAGGCCTTGCGGATCGTGATTTGTAATGGAGTGCTGCGAAGAAAACAAAATGCTAACTGCTAGAAACATGATTGTCAGTACAAAGAATATCTCAAAAAAACAAATAAGCAAAACAAAAGAGAAACTTACAAAGTCCTCTAAATATGTCCTGTGGCCGCCACTCCCAAGATGATGCACTGATCCGGCCTCGATTCCTGCCCTCGCCGCCTCCTGCTGCTGACTCCAACGTCCTGGCGAATCTGTAGCCTCCTCCCTCAGTCGGCGCCAGTCCTCTGCATCTAACCACTCGGGCTTTGGAGCCTCACTCTTGATTGCCTTGCGTGTGTCGGATCGTCTATGTGACATGTATGCACGCATGCAATCCATCATCTAGCCCGTAGAGAATCTATCTACTGCGGCTGGCACCGGAAACTCCTTGTGCAAGGATGCTACTATGTAGTCCTTGCTCCCCTCCGGTATGTTTCTCCAATGATCCAGGACGTTGTGCCAAAAAACTTGTTGGCACAACTCCCTCATGCGAGCCATCACCCTCCTCCCCTCATCATTCATGATGATGGCTCCTGACCTACTATCCACTAGGTATCCATAACCCCTAGGAGTTTGCCTAAGATGGCCTAGGCCCTCTCCCATCTCCGTCCACGCTCCTAGGCATATCCAGGAGATCCCTGTACATTCAGTGTACCGACGGGGGTATCCTCTCCCGGAGTGCCACTCAAAGGGGTGCCACCAAAGGGGGTGCCACTAAAAGGAGTGCCACCAAAAGGCGTGCCATTTGCCGACGGCTACACAAAAGCCGGAGTAATTGGAGTGGACGTCCCCACAGGTGTGACAAATCTTGGAGGTGACGTAGCTCCAGCTGAACGACGAGATGGAGACACCACGTCCATGTCTCCACAGCAGCACCTCCTTGATCCTCCTGCAGTCGCAGTCCCTCCCTCTGGCCCAAGTCGTGAGCGTCGAGATCGTCTGCTCGAAGCTGAAGCATCTGATCACGCTGAAGCAGATCTAGCAGAGTGCCCTGACGAAGAACGAGACAGCTCCTGGTCTGCCATCTCTCTGAATCTCGCGAGCTGATCTGGAGACATGCGTGCCATCATGTCCTGAAACTCCTCATCGCTTATCCCTCGACTCATCTTGAAAATGTCGATACCTGCACAGATAAAAAATGATGTTAGAATAATCAATTTAAACTATACAAAGCACATTAATATAAATCATTTTTAAAAATCCCTCTTAAAATGCATATATTATCTACCTTTATGGAAGATCTAAACAACGAATTGAGTAATACAATTCTCCAAGAATGAAGTATTCTATGGTCCCATGTTAATCTCCTGACACAACTCTGCATACACTGGAAGGTCGATAGACATGTCACCACAAAAGAACGAGTCTGCCTCGTTCTCAAAAAATTCTATGACTTCTGTATTTCCATCATTGTTAGCCGATACGGGCTCCAAGCTTGTGGTGGCCTCCACCCCTTGTAATATCGACCCCTCTATTTGCATATTTTCTTCATCTATGCCTGGAACATCGCTTTGATCATATACTCTCGCACCTCGAGGAGTTGAAGGTATAACATACCACCATCGAGGTTGTCGGGGGTTTGGATAGAAGATTACCTATTCACAAACCGTGGCAAAGCGAGTTCAAACCATTGTGACATAAACCATGTCGTATTACAATTAGCAAGCAAATGACTATTTGCACCTGTTCACAATGGGCCGGCAACACAAAGGTGTCACGCAAATCCGTCCATTTTTTTTCGGAATCTATTTCGAGAAATCTAGATGGACCTCGTCGAACTGTTGCTCCAGCTCCTCCAAGTACCACTTTGAACCACTGCACATCGAATAGTATCATGGAGAAGCTACGGTAATCCACCGTAATAATACTTTGCAAGTTCCCAAAATACTCCATTTCATCCATAACCGTGTTCGGATCCGTTGCTCGTCGCTGGCTCTCTTGCTCAAACCTTGCCATGACACCACAGTCCATTGTGGAGCGCATTTTGTCAATACGCTCCACCCAAAAATGTCGTCCGTGCAACCACGCTGCACTATGTATTTTGTACTGTACATTGAAACACTCAAATTAGATGTAGCAAGCAAATTTAGATACGACACATTCTAAACCCCTCATTACCTTTGGACTACATCCCCTCAAGAACTCCCACTCCTCCATTGAGACCTCTGTCCCTTCACTGGATGCTACGGTCAAGGCTCCATGCAACCATTGTGTTGACATAAACCGTGGCATCTCCTCCATGCCTTTGGGATATCGAATCGGTCGGTGACGTGTACTGCATCGGAATTCAGCTCGTGCTTCCTCTCGATCTTGCCTTGCAATTTGGTACTTGGCGAGCCACGTCTCCATGGAGGCATGGTGCAACATACAAAAGCGATTCACATTCTCTTCCATTGAGGCATCCATTCTTTTTTCTACCCCATTTCTAACCACCACATCTCCAGTCAGCCTATCATCGTCCTTCAGCGTCCATAGCATTTCATTATCTGGTTCCACTATTGGTAGCCATTGTGAGATATGCACTAATGCCTCTGACACCAACCAACCTTCCGCCATGCTATCTTCTAGACGAGCTCGTTGTCGCACAAAGCCTTTCAGGGTTTTCACGAAGCGCTCTAGGAAGAACATCCATTGCGTATGGACAGGTCCAGCAATCTCCACTTCGTCCACAAGATGCACAAGAAGGTGAACTTGTATCGTGAGTATGCTAGTGGGCAGGTATTTCTCAAAGAGACAGACCGTCTCAACTGCTCCCCGCCTTGCGGATTCAATAGAGGACGTCTTAATCTCTTTCTGTGAGATCCATTGCACCAAAGTTGACAACTTGTAAATGGCCCCGCGAATTTCTAGAGTAAGGCATCCCGCGATCGTGATCGGTAGGACAAACTGCCACAAATGAGAAAGCATTATGAATAATGGTCACTTTTCAAATTTCAAAATGTCCACGCTAATTAAAATCCATTCTGTTCACAAACTTGACATATCTTATGCCAATCATGGGATTTTAGCCCAGACAATTGGTCATCTTTAGAAAATACGGACCTGAGAGAACGCATCATACCCATCGGAGTGCGGATAGACTTGATTACTTGCTTCACAATGCGCTCTTCTTTGGTAGACAAAACCCAGGGAGCACGAGGAAGCTGCACTCCCCCTTCAGCACTCGACTGCGGCCAAAGCGCCTCCATCTTACCTACCTCCTTTAAATCCATTCCTGACCCTATAGTGTTGCTCTTTCCTGTGATGTGGTCCCATAGCAAGCTGCCCACATTCTTGAAAATATGCATGGGATGACCTGTAAGTGGGTTCAGTATGGCAACTCGTAGAAAACTGAGAACCGTCGCATTCCATTTGGATGTGATTCCGGGTTTACCATTTTCAGCTCATACCAGCTTGCAACGTTCATACGTGCTGGAGGTCGTTCAAGAAAACCTTACCTGAGTTCATGATCCTTCGGCAAGAAAGCGGCGTGTCCTTGATATACCATCTTCTTCATGGTTCGTGACCTTCGGGAGTCTAACTGTGGCCCACACAATGGACATGCATGATAACCTGAGGTAACTAGACCTACAAGGCGAGCCACGACCTAGTGAATACTTGATTGAATGAAATAAAATATAGATATTACCAGTGAGAACAAAGGTCTGCTCACCTGAGCACTCTCCCAATCCCAGAAAGTCATGCATCGTCGACATGAGAATGGCTCGAATGTTGGCTGACCGCCGACCATCGCACCTGCTCATATCTTGCACCATGACCCCCTCCTCCCACAAAATCTTAAGCTCATCGACTAATGGACGAAGATACACATCCATATTTTTTACTTTGTAGTAGCCCGGGACGAGTAAGCTAAGGATGAGATGTCCTTTCTTCGTAGAAAGCCATGGAGGGATGTTGTAGTTGAAAGCACTATAGGCCACACACTGTAAGAAGTCAAGCGCAGACCGAATGGGTTCACACCATCCATGGCGAGACCGAGCCGAAGATTCCTTGGCTCTCGTGCAAAGCCTGGGAAGGTAGAGTCAATGTGGCTCCATGCGCGCGAATCCGCTGATATTCGTTGAACTCCATCCGCGGACCTATTCTGCACATGCCACGTTGTCAAGCTTGCCATGGCAGACGTGCGAAACATGTGGTTTATGCGGGGGATGAGCGGAAAGTGTCTGAGAACTTTTTGAGGGATGGTTTGCCCTTGCAAGTCCTGTTGATACCTGTGAGCACCACACTTTGGACATGTCTCCATAGTCTTGTATTCATCTCGAAACAATATGCAGTCATTGATACATGCATGGATGTTATTGTAGTCCATACCAAGCTTCCGTAAAACATGTCATGCATCATCACGAGACTCAGGCATGGTATTTGCAGGTGGCAATATATGATATTTCAATAACTTGAAAAAAATCATAAAACACCTTGAAAAAACACAAATGTTTGCAATAATACTGTTAAAAAAAAATCAATGAAGCCTATGTGCAAGGTACCTGAATAACTCAGTCACACTCGTATCGCTCCAACTGTATTTTGCTTACACACTTAAGAGTGCAAGCAATGTCTTCAATCGAGATACTCGGCACCCATCATATAATGGTATGGATGCTTCCTCTCTAAGCGGGTCAGATGTCTCAACATCCATGGGAATCAATGCATCGATCATTGCCTCCATCTCAGGCTCCAAGATTGTAGGCAGGTCAGGAAGGTTGTCTGTCTCCTCTGGCATTGACGGTATAGATGGGCCTTGCGAGTGGTTGATTGGCTCCTGCAATCCATCCATTGCACGTCCACGAACTCTTCTAATTGGCTGCAAAGGGTGCACTCCCCCTTGGGTCGAGACATCACCTCCCTGGATAGAAAATTTACCAACAAGACCCAATCTTATTGTGTATGGTTTTCAATTAGCTTGAGAGTACAATTCATAATTAATATTAACTTAAAGTTACCGTTTGCTGAAAATCCACAATTGCCTGATCAATGATCTCAGATTGAAACTCGCCAAATCGTCGTACGTGTTCTATAGACAATCGACGTTTTCATCTAATTGCCAACTTGCATTGAGAGCAAGGACATGGGACACGCTGATTAAGATATGTATCGCGATCTTGAACAATAAGACCTTCTTCGTTTTCCATCTTATCTACATTACAACAAACGAGGCTTAAATGGATAGCTTTATGGAGATGTACATCAAGTTGCAAGTTGACCATAAATCTTGCATTCTATATAGTAGTTGAGAGATTTTCCGACGTTATATCTCGGCCTTGTATCATGCTCAAGGATTTGTTTGTCCCGGTAGATAATTATTTGTTATATCTCGGCTTTGAGTATAAGTAATCCATTTTAAAATTAATGCGCGCCATCTATGAAATTTAATAACTATAGTAATAAAATTTATTTCAATCAATTCTACTCATAGTCATAAGACCTGAGAGAAATTATCCTATACTCAATTTAAGAGTTTCTTCTTCTATAACAATACTTTTGGGTTCATTTTGATGAAGTACCGTAATGACCATTAGCTAGGGTATCATTTTCTTTTAGTCCTTCCGTTGACTAGTTGGCATGATTTCTAATTTGGCATGCCTATAAAGTTAATACAAAAACAATGAATTATGCATATCACAATTAGATCCCCTACTTGGACATTATGAAAGAATTGACCATTTTTAAGCAATCTTAAAGAGTCACCAATGTACGTGGCCCATGGCAAAGCACATTGCATACCATTATCAATAAGTCTATTATCTTAAATTTCCTTCCCCTCCCTCTCCCTCTCTTTCTCTCCCTCTCTCTCCCTCTCCCTCTCTTTCTCTCTTTCTCTCTTTCTCTCTTTCTCTCTCCTAAACAAGCAAAAAAGAAAGTGATTCAAACAACAAACAACCAAACCCGTCGTGAGAGAGAGAATGCACTCTCTCTCTCTCACCCTCACCCTCTCCCTCTCCCTCTCGTTCTCTTTCTCTCCCTCTCTCATTTCCTTCCCCTTCCTCTCCCTCTCCCTCTCTTTCTCTTTTTCTCCCTCTCCCTCTCTATCTCTCTTTCTCTCTCATTTCCTAAACAAGCAAAAAATAAAGTGATTTAAACATCCTCCAAGCAAAAGGGAGAGGGAGAGAGACAATGCACTCTCCCTCTCTTTCTCTTTCTATCCCTCTCTCATTTCGTTCCCCTCCCTCTCCCTCTCGCTCTCTTTCTCTCTCGTTTCCTCTCCTAAACAAGCAAAAAATAAAGTGATCTAAACATTAAACAAGCAAAAGGGAGAGGGAGAGAGAGAATGCACTCTCCCTCCTTCTCCCTCTCTTTCTCTTTCTCTCCCTCTCTCATTTCCTCCCCCTCCCTCTCCCTCTCCCTCTCCCTCTTTTTCTCTTTCTCTTTCTCTTTCTCTCCCTCTCCCTCTCCCTCTCCCTCTCCCTCTCTTTCTCTCTTACTCTCTCATTTCCTCTCCTAAACAAGCAAAAAAGAAAGCGATTTAAACATTAAACAAGCAAAAGGGAGAGGGAGAGAGAGAATGCACTCTACCTCTCTTTCTCTTTCTCTCCCTCTCCCTCTCCCTCTCCCTCTCCCTCTCCCTCTCTTTCTCTCCCTCTCTCTTCATCTCCCTCTCCTTCTCTTTCATTTCCTCTCCTAAACAAGCAAAAGAGAACGATTTAAACCTTGAACAAGCAAAAGAAAGAGAGAGGAAGACTCACCAATGTGATATGGCGAGTGTGGGGCGGCTTCTCTTTGCAATGAGGGCTCCTCCTCTCCTTCGTGAACAACGGCGGTGGGGCAGCAAGTCTTCTTCCTCTTCTTCTCTCACAAAACCTTTGCTCTCTCCCTCACTCTCGCTCTCAAAAGTCGAGGCAAAAGAAATGAAAACCGTGCTCGGGTTTCGGCCGCGTTTGTTTCCATGCGGCGTCGCTATTGGTGTCGCTATTTGTGTCGCTATTTGCGTTGCAAATGCGACGCAAATAGCGATGCCAATAGTGACGCAAATAGTGACGCCGATATCCGCCATCGCTAATCGGCGTCGCTAATTGCCCAATTCCTTGTAGTGAAACGTGACATATCCAGCTAGTCTTTAGCCCTTCCATAATGGTGGCTAGGCACTAGGAGGCTTCTTCTAGGAGAAGGCCTTGCCATTTGATGAGGTATTCCTTGATGAATTGAGATCCCAAGTATATGTATCGCTACCCAATACTGTCTCAAGGATATATTGAATGATACCTTCTTTGTCTATGGGGGGTAGCTCTTTCACATAGTCTACCAAGGTGCCAATGAAAGGCTTCAAATATCTGACATGAAACACCTTGTGAACCTTGGTGGTGGTGGCAGGGAGCTCTAATCGATAAGCCAAGTCACCAACTCTCTTAAGGATCTAGTAAGCACCATAGAAACAGTGAGCCAGCTTGTTACTATTACCCTCCTTGAGAGTGAAGTAATTTGACTTACGCACTTTCAAGAGTACCAACTCTCCCTCTTGGAATTCCAAATGCCTTATTTTCTCATCAGCATAAAGCTTCATGTGATCTTGTGCCTTCTAAAGATTCACTTTGCATTGTTGAAGTAGGGCCTACATGTGCTCTAACTCCTCTTTTCTTTGGGGGTAGATCTTAACATTGAACAAGATTGTAGGGAGGGGAATCTTATACCTGTATAATGCCTCAAAAGGGAAAACCCCAATGCTAGAGTGGATGGAGTTGTTATATTCGAATTCATCTAAGTGGAGCCACATATTCCAACTATGTTGTACATAATGGAAAAAGTGATATAGGTAGGTCTCAAGCCATTTATTTACCCTTTTGGTCTGCCCATTAGTCTATGGGTGGTATGTAATGGATGGAGCAATCTTGGTGCCCCTTAGAAGTGAAAACCACTTGCCAAAAGTTGCTCATAAACTTGGCATCCTGATCATGCATTATGACTTGTGGTAACCCATGCAACTTAAATACATGCTCTATAAAGTGAGTGCCACCTGAGAGGGAGTGTATTGGGTATCAGTTGGGATAAAGTAGGCAGCCTTAGTGAGGTGGTCAAGTACCACATTGTTGAGAAACATGGATCCTTGAGCAAGGGTTAGCTATGGAGGATATAAGTCAATGACAAGATGCATGATGAATGAGACTAGACACACTAATTGTTACTTAAGTGAATTAGATTCCAAGATAGATTAGCTTGGACTCATAAACACAATCTTGAGTAGAGAGGGACAAGATTGAAAGTACAAAGTGCAATAGCATTCTCTTCAAATGATTGTCAAGTACATTTCTTTATAGTTGTAGGATGGTACCACTTTTCTCATTGTTCCTATGGGATAAAGGCAACTTCTCCTAAGATATTGCATGTCCCTTGCCCTACTGCTCCACACAAAGAGACTATCTTTGGAGTGTGATTGCATAAATATCAACATTGTAATGTTCCCATATCTTCCGCATAGGAACTGTTTCCCCCTTTTTTTTAATTTTTGACAAAAAAAATTCTCTCCCTCTCCCCCCTTGCCGTGTGTATGGCGGGGAGAGAGAGAGTGTGTGTGTGTGTTATGTGGAAGATGGGGGGCATGTAGCCCCCTAGGTGGCGGGTGGACGTCACCTCCCCCCCCCCCCCATAAAACCCCATGGGGGCTCGCTAGAGGGGAACGAAAAAGCTTTCCCCCCTCCTCCCTCCTCGCTGTTAGGCTGCGTCTTCTCCCGTGGATAGACGAGTCTCCCCCTCCCTCCGTTGGTGGTTTGGCCCCTCTCCATCGACAAAGTAGTGTGGACCCCCCTGCTGGTGATAATAGCAGCCCCCTCTATTCCGCCAGGCAACTGGCCATGTGAAGAGAAGGGAAGAAGAAGGGTGAGAGAGAAGAAGAGAAGAAGAGAAGGAAGGGAAGCGGAGAAGAGTGAGAGGAGGATAAGAGAAGGGAGAGAAGGAAAGAGGAAGGGAGAGAGAGAAGAGAGAGAAGAGGAGGAGAAGAGAAGGAAGAGAAGGGAAGAAGAGTGAGAGAAGGAGAAGGAGAGGAGGAGAAGAAGAAGGGTGAGAGAGAAGAGAGAGAAGAGGAGGAGAAGAGAAGGAAGAGAAGTGAAGAAGAGTGAGAGCTTTTGGCTAGCTACTTACCATGGCCCCCAAGCACAAAGAAGGAGTGAAGACCACGGGAGCTACCCTAGTTGCTCAAGGGACAAGTACATATGGAATTCATGGTGCAATTGGAGCCATTGGAATTGCGGCCATTAATGGAGCACCGGGTATAGCCAACGTGGGAATTAACACAACTCTAGACCCCATCTTGCGGAACCAGGTTCTCCTTGGCCTAGGGAAGAATTATTGATTTCATTCTGACACATGAAATGATAAGGTTTTCATAATATGTCACATAAAATGATAGACTTTCACTTAGTTTGGTGCATGATTTGTTAACTATAATTCATGGTTTACTTTCGTGATTAAAATAAATACATGAAATGTCAGTTTCCATTCGTAGGATGCAACTGCACATAGGCATAGAGAACTTGCCATCTATATTGCATTCCACAAGGAAGATAGGTCTTGATTTTGCATACCACAAATAGGTTGTCTTATCCTATTATAGCCAATGTTTATGTTTGGAGACCGCATGAAATATTAGGGAAAAATTGCATTTAGAATATTAACAGGTTCTTAGACTTTCATGGGTCACTTACAAGGAAAGACTTTTATGCATTATATGATTATCTTTTACCTATGTCAGAACATAGAAGTGATAAGTGAATTGAGTTTAAACTTTTATATACTCAAGTCACATGACACCCTGCACTTTAGGAACAAGTACTCATTACCAGATATGAAGAGAGTTAAAGATTGTTTAGGCTGTACTAATATATTCAATGCACCATGTGCATGCGAGATAAGTTTGATTAGAAAATTCTGCATAGCATCGCACTAAGAGAGGATGGAAAGAATGTATGACAAGTCTTACAATATATTGTGTTTTAAAGATTACCAAGTATGTTAAAAGACGTGCAAGAATCGAGGGTTCACAACTTGGAACCCTAGGATAAATCCCAACGAAAAAGAGAGATTCAAAAGAAGTTGAGTGATTAAACACACGTGCTGTGAATTGTTCTTAATGATCTTGTCTTGGATTATTGGAACTGGATACCCTCCTAGTTTAAGCTAGGCTAATAAACTGACTCCAAATGGAATGTTGATCAAGGATTATGCTTGGTTGTCTTGAAAAGGATATTTCTAAGTGAATTTGGATGGTTGCCTTGGTAAGAGGAGATTCTACTAAGAACAAGTGGTTTATAAGCAAAGTGATTGCTTGATGTAGAAAATGATATTTTCTTGATTGGAAATGAAAGGGATGTTTTCCTTAGTTATTGTTTGTAAGCTGGGTGATTCAGCTGTGATTGATTCCCTAAAGGAATAATTAAGGAAGGATGGTGCTAGCTACCCCCCGCGAGCTGCCAAACCCTAACCAAGGGGGTTATGAATCCGCGCTGGGAATGTGGACCAAACCTGCCACGAGAGGTCTCTCTATGGAAATTACTTGGAGTAGGAGGACGCTTCGGTGCAAGTGGGGGCTCTGGCCGTAAATCCCAATGCCTCCGGCCCCTACACAAGTGTTCTATGTGACTCGAGATGGGATCTCTAGGCCTTGATACTAGTTACAAGGCAGAATCTTGGGAGGATGAACCTTCGCGTTTTATTGTCGGGAGATGGAAGGATTTTTCTGCGGAGGCAGAAAGGAACACTTAATTTCTCCTGTATGGGAAGGAGGCAAACATTAATCTTAAGTTAAGTTAAGGAAGTGTTTGATCTTGTTTTATCTTGTCTTCGTGTCAGTGCCCTAAATTACGTAAAGGAACATGTGACTAACGGGTTAATTAAGGAAGCTGCTTTTATGTGTCAAACATAATGTGGTAGGTAATTAGATAACTAAAACAACCTTCGAGGGAAGCATGGTGGATGTGACCAATGGGTCTATCCTACGAAAGGGTGGTTTCGGTTAGTCAAGAGCTTTTCTCAAAAGGAAATGTTAATGAGTAATATTAGGGAAGGATGGACGATGACCTTAGACAATGTTGGTTAGAATCCTGATTCATACCGTTTTAGGGGACTGGAATGGGACTACGCCCTATGGGCAGAGAGGTCAAGCAATGCATCCCTCTCGTTTCCCATTCTCTTTGAACCAAGTGTGGTATGAGTCTGCTTGGGTCCAGTTGTATCTACGCAAAGTGGAGTGGCATGCTAGAAGGCTGTTAGGAAGACTTGACTGCTAGGAACTCGGACTTCAGGTTGATCCTAGTGGGAATGGTGGATAAGTTCCATTGCGGGGCAGACTCGAGAGACCCTAGCTTGCAAACCCCGTGTATTCCTTGGGAGTGTTAGGCAACATCTTCTAGATTGATCTCTCGATGGACTACTAAAACATGTCCTGTGATTTGAGGGTCGGGCACGTTACAATTGGTATCAGAGAAAAACTTCGTAATGATGCATGATTGATTAATGTTCAGAACATAGACATAACCTAAATAACCTAAGTAGTATGGCTTGACTGTCACGCACCTTCTGCACCTACGAATGCTGACATGCAAGAGAAGAAATTCCTTCTCAAGAAATATAGGCCACCCGAGTTTGATGGCAAGGGAAGGGCTGTTCAAGTGGACGCCAAGATCTGGATTGAGTCCATGGAGGACTATTTTGAGGAAGCAGGTATTGCACCTGCTAACCAAGACATGCTCACCAAACTTAAACTTACGGGTGAAGCGAGACTTTGGTGGAAACAGTGGTGTAGAGACCAAGCAATCTCGGAGGGGACAGTCACTTGGAACAAGCTTAAGGAAGCTGTACAAGGGAGGTATTTGCCACCTGCCTATCGCACATAGAAGATGAACGAATTCTATGAATTCAAGTAGCTTAGAATACCCCTTGATGCATACTATTCAAAATCCTTCTCTCTCTTAAAGTACGCACCACAAATGGATATGATGTAACAGGTGTCAAAGTTCTGTGCTGGGTTGAATCCACCTATAAACACTCGATTGAAATCAATGTGGCCAACAGATTTGCAAGACACATTATTTCGAGCGAATCCAATCGTCCAAGAGCTTAAATCAGGAAATTATGATGTAGATGATTCACGGGATCAAGAAGAGGTGCCATAAGTGCGGTGAGATAGGTCACATCCGTAAAAGATGTCCCAACCACCAATGTTTCCACTATAGTGAACTAGGACACATCCAAAGAGATTGTCTTGAGTTGGACCCTGAGAATCAGGAACGTGCGGACAAATGAAGCCGCCTAAACTCTGCTTTCGGTGCACATTATGAACCACATGATGATGAAGGCTTGGAGCCTATTGTAACCTTTGAGGATGACTAGATATCCTAAGAAGATCCTCTTGAGATAATAAGTCTTGTACTTGGAATAAATCCAATTGAACAATATGAGTTGTGACAAGTTGTCATTTTAATAATTTGAGTAATCAGAGTAGCACAGCGGAAGCATGATGGGCCCTAACCCATAGGCTCTAAGGCCCAGTAATGCTTGTTTTCCCCTAGGTCTTTTTGAGATGAAGACATCTTGATTTCTCTAAGGGGGAGAGGATGTAATGTCCTTGTACCTTCCGCATAGGAACCCTTCCCCCCCATTTTTTTAAATTTTTGACAAATTTTTTTTCTCTCCCTCTCCCCCATGCCGTGTGCATGGCGGGGAGAGAGAGAGAGAGAGAGTGTGTGTGTGTGTTATGTGGAAGATGGGGGGGGATGCAGCCCCCCAGGTGGCGGGTGGACATCGCCTCCCCTCCCCCCCCCCCCCAACCACCTCCATAAAACCCCATGGGGGGCTCGCTAGAGGAGAACGAAAAAGCTTCCCCCCCTCCTCCCTCCTTGCTGCTAGGCTCTGCCTTCTCCCATGGGCAGATGAGTACCCCCCTTCGTTGGTGGTTCGGCCCCTCTTCATCAATGAAGTAGTGTGCACCCCCTGTTGGTGATAATAGCTACCCCCCCAGTTCTGAAGCGCGAACGCCTCTCCCCCTGGCGGTAGCAACCTTTGCACACATGGAGCCTGGTAGGGAACCCCCCCCCCCCCCCTTCAGTCCGTCATTTGTAACCCCCCCCATTCCGCCAGACAACTGGCCATGTGAAGAGAAGGGAAGAAGAAGGGTGAGAGAGAAGAGAGAGAAGAGGAGAAGAAGATAAGGAAGGGAAGGGGAGAAGAGTGAGAGGAGGAGAAGAGAAGGGAGAAAAGGGAAGAGGAAGGGAGAGAGAGAAGAGAGAGAAGAGGAGGAGAAGAGAAGGAAGAGAAGGGAAGAAGAGTGAGAGAAGAAGAAGGAGAGGAGGAGAAGAACAAGGGTGAGAGAAGAGAAGGAGAAGAGAAGGAAGATAAGGGAAGAAGAGTGAGAGAAGGAGAAGGAGAGGAGGAGAAGAAGAAGGATGAGAGAGAAGAGAGAGAAGAAGAGGAGAAGAGAAGGAAGAGAAGGGAAGAAGAGTGAGAGAAGGAGAAGGAGAGGAGGAGAAGAAGAAGGGTGAGAGAGAAGAGAGAGAAGAGGAGGAGAAGAGAAGGAAGAGAAGGGAAGAAGAGTGAGAGCTTTTGGCTAGCTACTTACCATAGCCCCCAAGCGCAAAGAAGGAGTGAAGACCGCGGGAGCTACCCTAGTTGCTCAAGGGACAAGTACATATGGAATTCATGGTGCAATTGGAGCCGTTGGAATTTCGGCCATTAATGGAGCACCGGGTATAGCCAGCGCGGGAATTAGCACAACTCCAGACCCCGTCTCGCGGAACCAGGTTCTCCTTGGCCTAAGGAAGAACTATTGATTTCATTCCGCCACATGAAATGATAAGGTTTTCATAATATGTCACATAAAATGATAGACTTTCACTTAGTTTAGTGCATGATTTGTTAACTATAATTCATGGTTTACTTCCGTGATTAAAATAAATACATGAAATGTTAGTTTCCATTCGTAGGATGCAACTGCACAGAGGCATAGAGAACTTGCCATCTATATTGCATTCCACGAGGAAGATAGGTCTTGATTTTGCATACCACAAATAGGTTGTCTTATCCTATGATAGCCAATGTTTATGTTTGAAGACTGCATGAAATATTAGGGAAAAATTGCATTTAGAATACTAACAGGTTCTTAGACTTTCATGGGTCGCTTACAAGGAAAGACTTTTATGCATTATATGATTATCTTTTACCTATGCCAAAACATAGAAGTGATAAGTGAATTGAGTTTAAACTTTTATATACTCAAGTCACATGAGACCCTGCACTTTAGGAACAAGTACTCATTACCAAATATGAAGAGAGTTAAAGATTGTTTAGACTGTACTAATATATTAAATGCACCATGTGCATGCGAGATAAGTTTGATTAGAAAATTCTGCATAGCATTGCACTAAGAGAGGATGGAAAGAATGTATGACAAGTCTTGCAATATATTGTGTTTTAAAGATTACCAAGTATGTTAAAAGATGTGTAAGAATCGAGGGTTCACAACTTGGAACCCTAGGATAAATCCCAACGGAAAGAGAGATTCAAAAGAAGTTGAGTGATTAAACACATGTGCTGTGAGTTGTTCTTAATGATATTGTCTTGGATTATTGGAAGTGGATACCCTCCTAGTTTAAGCTAGGCTAGTAACCTGACTCCAAATCTAATGTTGATAAAGGCTTATGCTTGGTTGTCTTGAAAATGATATTTCTAAGTGAATTTGGCTGGTTGCCTTGGTAAGAGGAGATTCTACTAAGGACAAGTGGTTTATAAGCAAAGTGATTGCTTGATGTAAAAAATGATATTTTCTTGATTGGAAATGAAAGGGATGTTTTCCTTAGTTATCGTTTGTAAGCTGCCAAACCCTAACCAAGGGGGTTATGAATCCACGCCGGGAATGTGGACCGAACCCGCCGCGAGAGGTCTCTCCGTGGAAATTACTTGGAGTAGGAGGACACTTGGGTGCAAGTGGGGGCTCTGGCTATAAATCCCAATGCCTCCGGGCCCTACAGAAGTGTTCTACGTGAATCGAGATGGGATCTCGAGGCCTTGATACTAGTTACAAGGCGGAATCTTGGGAGGATAAACCTTCGGGTTTTATTGTTAGGAGATGGAAGGATTTTTCTACGAAGGCAGAAAGGAGCACTTAATTTCTCCTATGTGGGCAGGAGGCAAACATTAATCTTAAGATAAGTTAAGGAAGTTTTTGATCTTGTTTTATCTTGTCTTTGTGTCAGTGCTCTAAATTACATAAAGGAACATGTGACTAACGGGTTAATTAAGGAAGTTGATTTTATGTGTCAAACATAAGGTGGTAGGTAATTAGATAACTAAAACAACCCCTGAGGGAAGTGTGGTGGATGTGACCAATGGGTCTATCCTATGGAAGGGTGAACTCAGTTAGCCGAGGGCTTTCCTCAAAAGGAAATGTTAACGAGTAATGTTAGGGAAGGACAGACGATGACCTTAGACAATGTTGGTTAGAATCCTGATTCATACTGTTTTAGGGGATCGGAATGGGACTTTGCCCTAAAGGCAGAGAGGTTGAGCGATGCATCCCTCTCATTTTCCATTCTCTTTGAACCAAGTGCGGTATGAGTCTGCTTGGGTCCAGTTGTATGTATGCAAAGTGGAGCAGCTGTAGACCGATGCTAGAAGGCTGTTAGGAAGACTCGACTACTAGGAACGGCCGGATAAGTTCCGTTGCGGGGTAGACTCAAGAGACCCTAGTTGGCAAACCTTGTGTCATTCCTTGGGAGTGTCGGGTGGCGTCTTCTAGATTGATCTCTCGATGGACTGCTAAGACGTGTCCCGTGATTTGAGGGGTGGGCACGTTACAAACACTCCTCCTTAATCACAACCATAAAAGGCAATGAGTATATAGAGGTTGTCATGAGTAGAACCTTGCTAAGTGTAGACATGGAAAAACCAACCATATAAAGCTAGAGGCTATTACAAGGCCTCACTAAGTGTGCAAAGGAGGCTGATGTAGTGTATGGATTACATGAAGGTTACAAAGCTTATGATTGGAGCATTAATGCAAGTACATATAATTTTCAAAAAAAAGATCTAGCAAAATTTTAGGACAAGGACCGATAGACCCTTGTGGTATTCATCTTTAGATATGACTTTGCAAGCTTTTTGTGATTTTCTTTCAGCATGACAGATCTTCTTTTCATTGTTCTTGATGCTATCCACTTTGCTTGCTTTGATGTTATCCAATTTTCTTGAATCTTCTTTGACTTTGGTTTTCTAGTCCAGCTCAAGCAAAGATACCACAATCTTTGAGTTTTGCATGATGACCGAGGTAGCTAAAATATCTTCAAAATTGTAATATCTCCGCACAAGAAAAGTTAGTTGGTTAGTTCGAAAGTTAGTTAGTCAATTAATAAGTTAGTAAGGTTACTAACTAAAGACTAATTCAGGTAAAAACTAATTAACATTAATAATTAAGGATTTTTATTTAATTAAAAATATTTTATTTAGGAAAATCGATAGTCGTACATTCGATATTTTTCTTAGATTGATAAGGACCGTGGCCACCCTTCACGTAAGTTACAACGAGAACGAGACTTATGAGCTATATTAATCACTAATATTAATGTGTATAGTTTGGATGGTCCAAAAATATTAGATTTTGGGCAAAACTAGTATATTTTAGATCTTTTAGATATTATCCGAAAAAAAAATATGGAGATTTTTAGAACTGGATGTCATTTAAAAAAAAAGACAAGTGATGTTTTAGTTAGTTTTGGAGAATTTATAAAAAGAAAAATAAAGAAAAGTGATTTGCAAAATCGTGCGCGCCGTGATCACAATCCACAGACAGAAAACTGCACTTCAAACAGAGAAAAAAAGGAGTGAACTAAGACCTTTCTAACCAAGTGTCTTGAAGTTTTACCCCCTTTCAGAGCCAACGGAACCATCAGATTTATGATCTGAGCATCAGATCACTGATCTTTCCAAGATCCCCCTCCACAAAGAGCTCCACTTCTCAACCACAAGCCCTCTTCTCTAATTCACTATAAATATGAGGCATGGGAGAGGCATAGAAAAGCAGGAGACCCCGAGAGGCTGCGAGAGAGAGGTAGAGAGAAGGATACCCCTCCAAGAGATTGTGAGGAAGAGCTTGAAAGAGAGCTTGAGAGAGAGAGAGAGAGAGAGAGAGAGAGAGAGAGAGAGAGAGAGAGAGAGAGAAAAGTCGCCCCGAGAGGCTGAGAATTAGCTCAATTCCCTCTATCTCGATCATCGACTTAACCATATTCTCTTACGCTCTCCCATCTTTAATCTATTCCACCTTCTTAATCTCTTGAGACTACTTGTGGATGATGGCCTCCATGCAAAAAATGTCGTGTGCGGATGACAATCCTGCAACCAGCAACAAGGCATCGGGCAAAGGCATCACTGTCAATCCAACTGCAGTTCCGGTTGTAAGTAATGTATTTTCAAATTGATAGATGCTTTCTTTGATTCTTGTATGAGATACGTTAGGCCCCATACTACGATGCATGAGTATAGGTCATGGGAAAGGATAAATTTCCTCTCACCTACTCGGAAGATGGAGTTTGTGAAGTACATATATCAAGGAAAGATAATTGCTTCTAGTTACATATGACTTATTTATCGGTAGAGCAATTACAAGGGAGAATTAGTCAAGGGTTATGAATGGCATAGTCATCAAAAGAAAGACATTAAAAGATTGTGCATACAAGTGCTAGATTAAAGTATAGTCGAGAATTACAAATAGAATAATTACTAAAAGAATATGGCATTGAGAATCATGAATAGAAAGTACTAGTTTAAAGTTTAAATACTTCAAAAGTACTTAGTCTAAGAGCCCAAATATTAAGAAAAACTAGATTCTAGCTCAATGCAAGGCCTATTGGAGTCTAATTACTTGAGATCATCTCGCACTTATCTTATTAAGTATTCACACGTTATGCCTATAACATGTTTGATATATGAGGATAATTTTCTAGTTGCCTCATGACTTGACTAAGAGCTAGTACAAGAAATTAATCATAAGGGTTAAAACTAAGATGTCTTGAGATCCCTTGGATAACGATGACTTTTGCCAATCCAAATCCAGGGTTGGGTTATCAATCAAGGTAAGTGACCTATAGAACTTATATCATGAATAGTGTTTGAACCCTTAATATATGCCCTAGCCAAAGGAAGGAAGTGTTAAGAACATTTTTGCATAGTATTGCTCTTAGATCCCAAGGGGGAGAGCAAATACACAATGGAAATGTTATATCGTCTATTCTTGCATTGGTTGGAAAAAATGCAATTGGTTTTGTTAGTTGATCGAACAACATCCTAAATGATTTTACATTCAACTGGTTGTTAATTGTTGTTTGGATGATTATTCCAAGGGTCTGTGATGACAAGTCGCCATGGGAATAAAGAAATGTTCTTGGAAAATGATGTTAGGGCTGAATGCCTTGTTTGTGCTTGAGTCTTAAAGGATTTAATTAAGGAAGGATATATTGCACGGGTGGATCACCTCCTTGATTGCACCACGGATTGACCTGAGAGGGTACTGCTCGATTCATGGGCCGAAGGTTGAGTGGTGAAAAGGCCAACCACGGGAATGATGTTTTGCTCCTAGACAACTTTCGGGTCAATTGGAGCTTTGGACACCCCTTGCTAGGTCTAGAATGGAGTTGAAGACCTCCGTGGCCCCCAACGTTTGGGCATGTTGGGAGATCCTATTCTAGATAAAGGATTGAGTTGTGGTGCCATGTGAATTGGACTAGTTACTTCTGTAGGGCAGAAGGGATACTTCTGTTGGATAGAAGCGATACATAATTTCTCTTGTATGGGTGGGAGACAAAGATTAACTTGAAGATAAGTTAAGGAACTTGTTTGAATCTTGTTTGTCAATAGATTGCTTTGCTCTATTTTTGTGTGTGTGATATAAGTTATGCGAACGAACCCCGTTCCCTAAAATGCTTAATTAATGAAGCTGACTTTAAGTGTCACACATAAATGTGGTAGGACCTAATTAGAAAACTAAAGCTATTAAGGGAAGCGGGTGGGTGGAACCCCCGACGGGTATCTCTGTGTAAAGTAGGATGTCCAAGATCCGATGCTAGAATGTTGTTAGGAGACCTTGGCCACTAGGAGCCCAAATTTCAGGTCGATCCTAGTGGGTTTGGCTGTAAACATTCCGTTGCGAGGCAGATTCATGAAACCCTAGGCAACAAAACATGGAATATTCCATGGGAGTGCGGGGCAGTGATGCTTAGATTCGTGACCGCTAAATGCGTGCCTAGACAGCCGATGGGTGGGCACCTCACAAAAATATTCAGGTGGGAACATTGATGCATTAGAGTGTGACTAGCTTCATTTCCTCCTGTAGGTAGAGCAAACAATCTTCCCATGTAGTACAGATGAGTAATAAGCATCATGTTACTCCCCATGAAAGGAATTAAAAAAAAAACATCATGTTTGTCAGTGAAATAACTAAGAATCAACTTCAAAAACTTGTGCCAAAAGACACAATAGCTATTAGAGTTTACACAACACTATTTAGTACCAAGAGATACTATCTTGAAGCTGAACATCAAATGCTAATGCTTGATCTTATTGAACCTTCTTTTTATTAAGTTTGAGGCTTATACTTGCTAGAAATTGAGAAAATCTGAGTGGCTGGGACTTCAATGCATCAAGTAGATGAAAGTAACAAAGAGTTTTAAGAGCTTGAAGTTCAAAAGAGCTATGGTGGAACTAGAATTACCAGATAGTGATTGATCTTCTTCTTGTAGCAAGAGCTCTAGTGCATCATTTGAAGAATGCTCTTGTGAGAAGTTAGCCTGTAAGCCAAGATTCAAAAGCTCTATACTTGTAGGACCAATGGTAGGCCGTGTTGTCCATGCATAATGTATAATCAAAATTGATGCAGTTCTAAGTAGCAAGCCTGAGTTTACACAATGCTGGGGAGATGGGGGTTTAATGTCATGAATTAGTGTGATGGAGGGTTTTTCCCTAAGTCAGAGAGAATATCCCTAGAAGAGAGCTATTCAAGATATGGCTTGAACAAAAAGATCCAAGAGCTCCAAATGAGACAGGTCGTCATGGTTGACTATGGTTGCCAAGAAGGGTAGAGTGAAAATTGAGTGAGCGATGAAGTCATCTACTCAATCTGAGATGGACTGAGATTGAGGAAGGCTAGAAGAGCATTAAAATAAGCTAAATTAAGCTCACCATGGCTTTGATACAATGTTGAGAAACATGGATCCTTGAACAAGGTTTAGCTATGGAGGATGGAAGTCAATGACAAGATGTATGATGACTGAGACTAGACACACTGATTGTTACTCAAGTGAATTAGATTCCAAGATAGATTAGCTTGGTCTCATAAATATAATCTTCAGTAGAGAGAGACAAGACTGAAAGTACAAAGTACAATATCATTCTCTTCAAATGATTGTCAAGTACATGGCTTTATAGTTGCATGATGGTATCACTTTTCTCATTGTGCCTATGGGATAAAGGCAACTTCTCCTAAGATATTGCATGTCCCTTGTCCTACTTCTCCATACAAAGTGGTTGTCTTAGGAGTGTGATTGCATAAATCTCAACACACATATATACTATTCAATCTTTTTTTGGTGACAAGGAGGCCAATAATGAAATCCATAGTGATATGTGTCCATTTCCCTTTAGGAGAATAGGCAGGGACTACAAGAGACAATCGGGGCTAAGCGTGATGCCCTTGTTTTTTTGGCATGGAACACAACTGGCTACAAAATTCTTGACATCCGTCCATAGGCCCTTCTAGTGAAAGGTATTGGAAATCCTATCATATGTTTTGAAAATATCCAAATGACAAATAGTGGGGAAAGGATGCATCTCTTTCATGATCTTTTGTGTAAAGAAAGAAGTGTGGGGGATGATAATCTTTCCATGGGACTAGATAAGGCCATGTTTGAGTTGATATTCAGAGTTTTCATCCATTACCCCATGTTGTAATTTTTAAATATGTGGTTGAAGTCCTCATTCAATAAATAGGCTTCGTGAAGCTCCTCAATCCAATCACTATGCAGCTCTGAAATGGAAGACACTCTACATGCCCACATCCATGAGAGTGAATCAACCATATGTTTTATTTGCCCCTAGTGTGAGAGATATCAAAATCATAATTTAGCCCCTAGTGTGAGAGATGTCAAAATTTGTCACTTTTTTATCTTTGCCCATAGTGTGAGAGATGTCAAAATCATAATTTTGCAAAGTTGTCACCCATCTTCTCTACTTAGGAGTCAAAGTAGATAGAGTCAAGAAGTACTAGAGGACTTGATGGTCATGCTTCTCTCACAAAACTAGCTACCATATAGATAATGGTCCCATTTCTTAATAGCATGGAGGATGGCTAACATCTCCTCGTCATAAAAATTCATTTGCATTTCCTTTTCAACAAGATTACAGCTCTTAAAAGAAATCACACCATGCTCTTGTAATAATATAGTACCAATACCTTGGCCCCACTAGCATCACATTGAATGGCAAACTCCTTTGAGAAGTCATGGCATACGAGGATGGGGGTTGAAGTAAGCATTTTCTTCAATGGTGTAAAGTTGCGATCAACAATAGCATCCCAAAAGAATGATTCCTTATTTAACCAATCAGTCCAAGGGGTTGCAGTGGTGGCATAATGCTTGATGAAGCATCTATAAAATGAAAAGAGACCAAGGAAACCATGTAATGAGGTAGTATTGGATGGTGTGGACTAGTTCTTCATACATTGCACCTTTTTAGGGTCAACTTGTATACCATTTTTGCTAACACTATGCCCCAAGTACTCCACTAATGGCTACACAAAGATACACCTACTTTCCTTATCAAATAGCCTATATTCTCTCAAGAAATGAAACACCCTTCTGATATGTGCCCAAGTGTTCATCTTGTGATTTGGTGTAAATGAGAATGTCATCAAAGAAAATGATCACAAACTTGAACAAGAAGGGGTGTAAGGTTTTATTCATGAGGCTCTAAAATATGGTGGGGGCATTAGTTAATCCAAAAGGCATCATATGATCAGTCATCTTGAAAGCCATTCTGATCTCATCATCCTCCCTCATGTATATCTGATCAATCTTAGTGAAGAACCGTGCCCATTTCAACTCATCCAACAAGTCATGACTCCGTGGGATGGGATATTGGTTCATGACTGTGATATTATTCAAGTCCATGTAGTCAATGCACATGTGGAAAGAGCTATCTTTCTTCTAGACTAGAAAGATTGTAGATACATAAGGTGAGGAACTCAATTCAACAAAACCCATCTCAAGTAACTCTTTGACTTGCTTTGCAACTCCTTTACATTCACATGGAGAGTCTATAAGGTGGCTTGTTCACTGGCTTAGAATGGAGCTCTAGATCAAGTGGATGGTCCACTTGCCTCTTAAGGGGAAGGGATATAGGCTTCTGAAAAAATAATGATACTCCTTAAGTAAGGCCTTCAGAGCTTAATTCTTAGATACTTTGGAGGGATAATCTAAATTTTCCATATTCAAGTACAAGAAAAAGATCTATAAGCATTGTTTAAACTCCCTTTTGAGTTGCTTTGCTTTAATTAGCTAAAAATTAGCATTATCATAAACTCTCTCTAAGAGGATGAGTTGTTCCATGCATCATAAACTCCATGTAGAGGTAAGGGAAGTCCATAGCAATTTCACCCAAATGTTTCAGCCAGCCACAACCCAAGACAATATCAATTAGGCCCATGTCTAATGTAATTAGATCAATTGATGCCACATAATTTTCAATGAAGTATAGGGGAACTTGGAAGCATACATGTGTGCTGATTTCTTCTTGTCCATTTTCTACTTGAACTTTCAAGGGGTTTTGTAATTCCATAGCGGTGTATTTCAACCAATCAATAGCTAATTTATTGACAAACTGTGTGTACTACCACTATCCATAAGGATAAATACATGTTTTCCATTAATACTACCTTGGATACGTAGAGTGCTAGGGATCCTAGAGCCAATCCATGCATCCCTAAGGATAGAGCAAAGGATAGTGCTAGTCATGTGGGTGTAGTAGGGGTAATCAAATAAAAAGCATGAGATGGGAAACTACTTGGGTCAAAGGAAAACCCACTCTCTGGATCATAGAACTGTCCTAGTCCAAATTCTTGGCATACTCCTCATTTTTAGCATGTAATTTCTCCTCATCATTATTCCAATCTTCCATTATACACATGCTATAAACTTTGACATTTGTTGTCTTGTAATGGTATTTTGAGGCATGATCAACAAAGTACTTATCACCACATTCCAAACATAGGCTTTTTTCTTTTAACTCCTTTATAACATCTGGGGAGATGAACTTTTGACCACTTGGACCATTCGAGACGGATGTATTTTGGGGTCTATCTTTAGTATATTTATACTTACCATTAGAGCCAAGTATTTTCCCAAAGGTGCCCTATTTTCTTTTAAGTTGATAGGAGGGTAAGTAGGTATTTTGAGATTGCTACTAGGTATGGGTTTGCCTCTAAAAACACCCCCATATGGGGCTGACCTCAATGGGCTGAAAGCTATCTATAACCTTGTTGAAAATTCTCATTTTTACAGTACTTTCTTGCATATCTTTCAACCAATTCAATTGCATCCAATAATGTGAAAGGCTTTTGAGCAATTACATCAGCTGACAAGCTAGGCTCAAATCCATAGATGTACATTTTGCAATTTATCATCATCACTAATAATCTCAACATACATAGTCAAGTTTATGAAATAATTTGTATACTCTCATACTATGATATTATGTTGGTCAAGCTGATACCATTGTCTTGCCAACTGATCTTTTTCCTCTGGGGATACAAAGACATGAACCATGTGCATCTTAAAGTCTTCCCAATCAATGAGCTGAGAGTAGATGAGAGATTCGATGGGAATGCACAACGAAAGGTGGTTTAGACATGGATATGGAGGCTCAAGATTTTTTCATTCTCTTCTTCTTCATTCTTCTTATTCTATCTTCTCCAATGTCTACTTTTCCAAGTCTCTCACGAAGAGATAGACCCTTTGACCTTAGGGCACTTTACATAGACTCTCACACACTTACTTAATACAACCATAGGATAAGGGCTTAGGCTATGCCTTATTTCTCAACAGTCCCCCTCAAGCTCAAAATGAATTTGCAAAGGTAATACTCCAAGTGTACTCCTAAAATACTCAAAATTATATTTACCTAATGCTTTGGCAAAGATATTAGTGACTTGGTCCTTTTTTTTGACATGGACCAAGTCAACCTCTCCATCAATGATCTTCTCTCTAATGAAGTGATAGTGCACTTCTATGTGTTTTGTCCTGGCATGGTAGATGGGTTCTTTTCCAACATAATGCTGCTAATTTTGTCACAATATATGATGACTCCACCATCAATTTCAATCCCCATGTCACATAAAACCAATCTCAGCCATGTTTGGTCACTTGCAACCAATACAATACCTCGGTACTCAGCTTTTGTACTTGATAAAGCAATTGTAGGTAGCTTTTTGGTACTCCAACTTACCATGACCGATCCAAAAGAAAATTCATAACCAATGGTGGATCTCCTATCCATAAGATTACCTGCCCAGTCTGCATCAGTATACCCAAACAAGGTAGGCTTTATTCCCTTCTCATAGAATAATCCAAATCCAACTATCTTCTTCACATACCTTAGAACTCTCCTCACTACATCCAAATGTGATTTACATGTGTGATTTACATGATCTTTGAATAAATTGGCTAATCAATCCAACAACATAACTCAAATTTGGCCTTGTAATGGTTAAGTAGATAAGACTACTAACCATCTTTCTAAACATAGTCACATCTTCCACATATTGCCCATCATCAATTATTTTGATGTTCTGATCCAAGGGAGTATCCATTGGTTTACATCCTGTCATTGTTAAAGATGCGAGATCTAGAGCATGACAAAGGTGGTAGCTATGGAGGATGGAAGATAAAGACACAAATCATGTTGACATGACAATGTAGACAACTGTTACACAAGTGAATTAGGTTTCAAGATTGAGACTTGAACTCATAAACACAATCTTGTGTATGGACAACAATGACACAGACACTTGACATAAGAGACAAGTACTATTGCATTATCATCATGTGAAAGTGATAGTTCAAGTATATCATTATATAGAGTTCTATGGTAGCACTTAACATCCACTGTGCATATGGGATTTTGTCTCTCTTAATAGAATGGACTGCATCTTCCTAGCCTAGCTGTCCTATACAAAGGGACTAAAGTAGGTGTGATTGCAAATATCTCAACACCCCTCCTCAATCACAACCAAAAGTACAAAGTGTATAGAGGCTTTCGTAAAAGCAACACCTGCAAAGTGTGGGTACACCATAAACATGGTAAAACACCAGAGGCTGTTGCACAAAAGGCTAAGTGTGGGTACCACAAACATGATGAACATCCAGAGGCTGTAGTAGGGGCCTTACAAAGTGTACAGAGGCTGTAGTACAAGGATAACTGTGGAGTTTTACAAGTTTATGTTTGAGACATTAGAGCTAGGAAACACAAAACTAAAAAAGTCTATCTGAATAGAAGGATTGATGAGGTTTGTCCTTCTCTTGGTGGTCTTCTTCTTCCTTTGCTCCATTTTCTTCTTCTTCTTGGACTGCAACTAGATAGGCCTTTTGGGACCTCTTTCTTGCGTGGCAGAACTTCTCAGTGTGTCCGGTCCGTTTGCAGAAGTCATAGAAGAGCTGATCCTTCTTGCCTTTGTACCTGTTGCCAACATATAATGCATGCTCATCTCTAGAGGTACTTGGTTCTTCCTTAGTTTTTAGCTTCTTTTCCTCTTCTAACAGTGATGCTTGGATATCAAGAAGTTTAGGATTTGGGATGTTGATTAAAGTTGTTGATACATTATTATATTCAGGAGGCAAACTCTTAAGTAGAACACCGATGCAAACATCTTCTTCCATTTTAATGTTGATTCCTGCAAGTTGGGTTAGAAGTCCTTCCATGTAATTTAGATGTTTGGCAAGTGATGTGCTGGACTTCATTTCAAGCCTGGAAAACTCAATCAGGAGACCATACTTTGATGATTTAGACTGTGCACCGAACAAGGTTTCAAGTCTCTTCCATGTCCAGTTTGATAATGGCCTGGGCCTAATCATCATTCTTTTGCCAAGTTACATCAAGATCCACATCACGAGGCATCATTTCTTTTCCAGTGGTAATGGCCCAGAGGCCCTTCTTCATCAGGATGAGTTTGATGCGGGTATGCCATGTGTGAAATCCAAATCCTTTGAGCCGATCAGTTGGAGAGTCTTTGCCCATGTTAGACTTACGGGAACATTAGCAAATCAACTTTAGAATTTTGAAATTTATCAGTGGAAGAGCAGATTACAATGTGTCAAGAGACACAAGTAATGACAGTGTGAAAACACACTATGCGGAGACTATGTCTATGTTGATGTTGAGCTTGAATCTTCTTTGTTCGGGGTCGTTGATCCTTATTCAATCTTTCCAAGTTCTTCTCCTCCTTGATTTGATGCTGGGACAATAGATCTAAGTAACAAATGCTTCAGTTGATTGAGAAGAAGCAAGAGCTTGAAGTGAAAGAATAAGCTTGAATTAAAGTAACTATGGTGGCTTGGTCTTCAATTCTTCCAAATGTTCAAGATCTCCCCTCCTTGATGATTTGATGGGAAAGTTGATCAGATCAGAGTGCCAAGGGCTTTGCTGACTCCAGAGAAGTGAGAAATTCAAGTGAAATGAAAGCTTAAAGTAGAAAACTATGGCTTCCATAGTAGGGTTCTGAACCTAACTGGTTTTTTTGACGTAGCAGCGTGTAGAAGCAGGAATTTGACGATCCCTCTGAGTGGAAGAAGGTTTAGATATATGGCTCTTCAAAAGCCCTATGGTTGCAGGACTGTTCCAGGCCGATGCTAATCACACAGAGCGTACGACCAGTAATTTGCATAGTTTTGAACAGCGAACAAGAAAACAGGCAATGTCGAGGTAGGGAGCATGTAATGTCGATCTATATCATGATGCAGTGATGCGCCCTAAGCAAAGGAAGAAACCCCTAGAAGGAAACATCGGCTATCTCTGCCTGGATGAGGAGATCAAGAAGCTCCAAGTGAGTTGGGTCCTGTTGGCTATGGAGGACACCCAAAGCAGAAGTTGAGAAGATTGACAATGCTGAGCTCTAGGGTGTGCAATGCTTAGGTGTGAGGTGCCAGGAGGAGCTTTGGAAGTAGAGGAACATTTTCTCGAAAGGAATTGCAGTGAGGTATGACTTGTGGAGAGAGATCCAAGAGCTTGAAGCAAGCACAGTGTAGGCTGGCTATGGCTGCCAAGGAAGGTAAAGTAGAGATGGAGGTGAGAAATGGAACCATGAGTTGGACTTGAGTTGACCTGAGGTTAAGATGAGCTGAGAGAGAGTAGAGGAGAGCTAAGCCATGCTCAGCTATGCTCTGATACCATGTTAAAGATGCGGGATCTAGAGCATGACAAAGGTGGTAGCTATGGAGGATGGAAGATAAAGACACAACTCATGTTGACATGACAATGTAGACAACTGTTACATAAGTGAATTAGGTTTCAAGATTGAGACTTGAACTCATAAACACAATCTTGTGTATGGACAACAATGACATAGACACTTGACATAAGAGACAAGTACTATTGCATTATCATCATGTGAAAGTGATAGTTCAAGTACATCATTATATAGAGTTCTTTGGTAGCACTTAACATCCAATGTGCATATGGGATTTTGTCTCTCTTCATAGAATGGACTGCATCTTCCTAGCCTAGCTGTCCTATACAAAGGGACTAAAGTAGGTGTGATTGCAAATATCTCAACAATCATGCCATACTTTTCCAACATCTCCAAGGAATACTGTCGTTTTACCAACCAAATACCATGAGGTGTATCAATGACCTCAATGCCCAAAAAATATCTCAACAAACCAAGTTTCTTTATGTCAAATTCTTTATGAAGACCATGCTTAACTTTTTCAATCTCCCTCTCAAGTGTACCTGTAATAATGAGGTCATCAACATTGATGACAACCACAACCATACCATCCTCTATGTGTCTCACATAGATTGAGTAATCAGTCATACTCTGCTGAACCCCATGCTGCACAAGAATCTACTAATCCTCTCACACCAGGATTTGGTGCTTTCTTCAGTCCATACAACACCTTGTTCAACTTGCATACATAATGCGGTATTTAGGATTCACATACCCTTCAGGCTAATCCATACACACTTCCTCTTCTAAACTCCCATTCAAAAATGCATTTTTCACATCCATTTGATACAAATTCTAGCCATATATGGAAGCCAAAGCAATCATTGATCTCAATGTAGTCATCTTTTCCACTGGACTGAATGTCTCCTCATAATCCAATCCATATGTTTGTGCATAACCTTTTGCAACTAGCCTTGCTTTATACCTTTCTATAAAACCACCCAATTTGCACTTGACTTTGTACACCAATTTGCAACCAATTGATTTATTTCCATGAGATAACTGCACTAAATCCCAAATCTTATTTTTCTTCAATGCATCCATCTCCTCATCCATAACTTGTCTCAATTCTTTGCTTTTCACTGCTTCCTCAAAGCAAGTAGGTTCCACATGTTGTACATAAGAAACCATATGAGAATAATGCATTTTCATGAACCCATTATATATAAATCCATCAACCATATATCTAACCCTCTCTGATCTCCTCAATTGAGGTGCACTACTTGGTGTCTCAATTGCTCTTGCATGTGGTGGCACATATTTTCCTGCACTTCTAGTACCCGGAGTTTTTACATGAGGAATACCATACTCATCATTGATAGATTCATCCTCTGAACTTTCAGCCATAGGCCTCTTGCCTTTTTCAATTTCCGCACTCTTTTGTAAACTCCTCAACCTGCCACTCCACGGGCTATAGCTGCCACTGCTTTTTGCATTCTCTTGAGATTTAGACATATCTTCTAAATGCTGATTTCCAAGCTTACCATTTGCTGAAATTTTCTTCCCATGAGCATCATCATCACTACTCTCATAAGAATCCAAGTCCATTGCAATCTTGGGCTTGTACCATGATTCATACTCGCTGAATCTGACATTGCTGCTAATGTAAACTTCCTTAGTTAATCGGATCATAGCATTTGTAACCCTTCTTCATTAGAGTATCCAAGAAGGATGCACTTTATAGCCTTTGGTTCCATCTTCTTCCTCAAACCATCAGGAACATGAACATAACAAACACATCCAGAAACCCTAAAGTAAGCAACAGTGGGTGTCTTGCCATACATATTTTCATATGGTCATACATGATGAGTCAATGCTGTAGGTCTCCTATTCATGATATGTATCGCAGTATGCACTGCCTCTACCCAATATGTCAATGGCATATTCATTTGGTTCATCATTGCCCTAGCAATCTCTGCAAAGATATGTTTCTTCCTTTCTGCCACAACATTTTGATGAGATGTGTATTATCTACATGCCACATGTCATTTGATTCCATGATCTCTCAAAAAATCTAAAAATTCATATGACACGTACTCTCCTCTATTATTAGACCTCAATCATTTTACATAACAACCAAACTATTTTTCAACCACCATAGCTTTAAACTCCAAAAATCTTTCAAAGGCTTCACTTTTATGCTGCATGAGATACACCCAAGTCATTTTGCTAAAGTCATCAATAAAGGTGATGTAGAACTTGCATCTCCCACTCAATGAGACATCTGACATGGACCCCAAATATTAGAATGCACCATTTCCAAAGGATGACTACTAATTCTCCCCCTCTTTGGAAATGGTAATCTAGCTTGCTTGCCAAAATGACAAGCCTCACATACATGATCATAATTAACATAACCAAAATGGGGCAAGCCATGAACCACTTGTTTAGTTTGCATTTGTTTCAGTCTTTGCAAGTTTACATGTCCAATTCTCCTATGCCATAATTCAACATCCGTATCTTGATCATGCCAACTTTCAACATACATAGAATTCTAAATGACGGGAGTACCTGCATCCAAGGAAAATAACCTCCCTTTCTTCTGCCCTTTTGCAATCAATCTACCGCCAAGCCTTCCATTTCAAAATTTCACAATGAAACATCTATATCTATTGAATCTCACCTGCTTTCCTTAGTTTTCCATTTGACCAACTGATGCTAAGTTCTTAGTGATTGTAGGTACATAAAGTACATCCCCAAGCTTATTTTCAACTCCATCTTTAGTGACAAGTGGCACACTACCAATATGAGTAATTTTATGCAAAGTGTCATCCCCAATAGCCACGTATTATTCATTATGCATTTGTTGTTTTGTGTCAAACCACTCAACATGATGAATCATGTGATTTGTAGCCTCCGAGTCCAAAAACCAATCATCCTCACTGGGAGGTGTGTCATACTCCTTAATACATGTTCCATGGAAAATAAATGGCCTCTAGCAGAGTCATCTCTAGATCCATAACTATACCTCCATAACCACCTGCATAATGGTTATTTCATGTCCATATTTCCCACAATAATTACATGCACCATCTCTATGTGGAGGAGTAGACTGTCCTCTACCTCTAGAGTAAGCCCTCCCCCTACCTCTAGGCATAAAGCCACCATGACCAAAGGTACCTTGACCATGTGTAAAGCTATCACCACCATGGCCATAAGATGAGCCTCTAGCTCTAGATGGGCTACCACACCCTCTTTGATGATAAAATACACTATCTCCACTTGTATTCCTACTGCTGCTAGATGCATTCAAACCCAACTTTATTTCTTCTGTGAGTAGTAAAGCAATCAATTCTTCAAAGTCTCGCATAGAGCCTCCTCTAACTAAAATAGAGGTATCCAAAGACTTATATGGTGGGCCAAGTCCATTAAGAGTGATTGAAACCAAGTCATCATCATCCACGAGTGCATTTATAGATGCAAGATCTTCTGCTACCTGTTTGATTTCTACAACATAGTCACTGATAGCTTCGTTTCCTCTCCATGCTCCATGCAATCTTTGCTTAAGTTGTATCCTTGCCTCCATACATGTCACATACATTTCTCAATGATCTCCCATGCCGCTTTACAAGTATTTGCCCTCTTGATATGAGGAATCAAAGTCTCTTATATGCATATAGAGATCCAATGCAGAACCTTCCTATTCTTTCCAGTCCAATCCTTGTATGCCTTCTTTTTCTCTTCCGTGGGCTCCTCAAGAAGCTCTAGACATGCATCATCACCTGTAATGAGGTCCCAAAGACCTCTCCCCATTAGAAAGTTCTCCATCATGTATGTTGTCCTTGGTCAAATTATCTCCAACAATCTGAGTAATTTGAGTTGTGTTTGACATTTTGATAGTTGCAATTTCAAAAAAACTAGCAATATGTGTTGTCCCAATCAAGCATTCAGCAACATGAACCAATTCATGCCTCAAATGGTCAACCCAAAACAAAAAATGCAGCAAAACAGCCCAAAATTTTATGTGAATTCCCTTCCAAGAGAATGGCTACTATACATAAGCTCAAATGTTGTCATATACATCCATATATGATGTTCATACCTCATACATTGGCTGTCCACAGAGAGAACCAGACTCCTGTGATCTTCAATGGCCAATTTCTCAGCACTCCAAATGGCTTCACTTTCATTCCATTAGCCAGCGTGATGTTAAACCTAACATCCTTGACATATGGATTACCTCAAGTCTAGGATACTGTATGGCTAAGTACACTGACTCATGCCCATATGTCTACAATCCCTTTCCTCGTGGTATCACCTAGAGCTAGGACCAATAAGACCGCATGCATTTCCGTGCCCTCCCAGAAAGCATTAACATGCAAAGACTTGGGTACTGAGTGCAGCATCAGGGTTTGTATTTGTGTTACTGCATTGTGGTCTTACAAGTCAATGGAAACTTGCTCCATCGATCCTTCCACCCCATTGCTTTAGCTCCTGCCATAGCATTGGATGCTACTTATGCAGGGCTCAGAGTAACATGGGTGTCACTAGCATTGTGAGAAGATTGCTAGCCACTTGCTTGTCTCCTAAATTTGCACTTCTTGGCCAATGGCATCAACTGGTTTGCTGGCCCATGGCATTCAAGCTTCATCTACGTGGCACAATTTGAGGTGCAGATTTGTCTCTCGGTCATGTGGGAGAGATTGGTGTACTCACGCTAGAGAGATCATCGATCTCATCCTCCAAAATGGGCTCAACATCCTTTAGGTGATCTCAGGCCTTTCTCACCCACTCCTTGACCTTTTCTATGGCTTCGAGTTGGCACTTTGGGTTGGGGTACTCCTCTATGTTGGCACTCCCTTTTTTCAGCCATCTTTGGAGCTGATCTTTTTGCCTCAACATCCATGACTTTCTTTGCGATAGGCAGTGTCATTGCGCTCTTGGTTTTCAATGTAACCTTTGCTTCGCTTTTCTTCTTTCTTCACCTACAACTTTTCTTTTCGATAGAGGCTACATCTAGGTTACTAGGCCCTGGCAATGATATGCCAACTTACTTTGTCTGTGCGCGGGTCATAACATGCAATGGGATGGGCGTGGCCTCCCTGTCAAGTTTCTCGATGCCAAATATTCCCAATGGAATTGATGGTACCATTGTTGAACTAGAGGATGGTCTCTATCTAGGGTAGTCAGCAAAAAGGTGGGTGATTCCAGACTCAACACATCTGAGATCAACCTTATCTCGATTGGCTTGCTCCCTCTCAAGGTAACGTGAAGAGATGTGTCATGGGTGACCAACGAGAAATCGGCTCTTAGGTCTACCCTCCTAGGCCTCTACCTCTCCCTCTTCCTAATGCAATCACCGACATTGGTCGATAGTCCATGAGAATTAGATTTCCCTCTTTGTCGTACGAGACATAGGGGCTCACGTAAGGCTCCTTATCATTTGATTCCTCCATGTGGTGGATTGGAGCGTTACTCGGTGGATGGGTCACGTAAGGTCTAGGTGGCCTAGGTATGCTTGTGTGGGATTGATCTCTGTCCTAGGGATGGCTGGCTTTGCATTGTTAGGTTCCGGAAGGGCCAATGGGGCTCCTCTCTCAAATAAATTTGGAGACCTATTCCCTAGGTAAGGCTAGTTGTAACACTGTGAGTATGGGAGTCTCCACGCGGCAGTCTACAGTGCATGGCATCATGGTCGAACCTACTGCAATTGGCACAAGGTTGGGACCTAGGGTCCTGACACTCAACTCAAAGGTGGCTTCTGCCACAATACACACATTCGATATGCGACTGCATAGGTTTCCTCATCATTTTCTTACAATCCGACTAGCTTCATTTTCATCTATGCTAGCAGTGCCCTTCCCTTTACCTTTTTCTTTGATGCTTGTAATGAACTGCTACATTCGGATGCCTTCTCTTCCCATCTCACTTTGCTCACATTTTTGCTTGGCTTCAAACAGGTGGCCACAACAACTAGCATATTATGCCATAGGATACGAAGAAGATCATATACCTTTTGAAGTTGTGAAGACATATTAGTAGCAATCTTGTAGCCATGTTAGAGGACACTTCTATCACACTGAGCTTCTACCTCTGATACTGTCTACTCAAGCCATCAGCCAAGCTCTAGAAGGACCATCCATCATGTAATATTCCCCATCCATGATCGTAAGATCCCCCCTTTTATTAATTAAATGATTTTTTTAAAATTTTAACACCCCCTGTCGGCACCACCAGCTAGCAAAGGGAGGGGGAGCTACATTGGCTAACGACACTAGGAAGGGATGAGAGGACATGGTGGGCGATAAGGCTGCGGAGGAAGGCATGAGTGAGACAACCATCCCTTCTCTCCCCCTCCACCATATTCTACCTAGCATCCGTCCACCTGGTCGCCTTGATGGGGTTAAGGGGAGGGTTCCATGCCACGCCATTCCCCTCTCCCCCCCCCCCCCCAATACTACTATAAAATGCCCCCCCTTAAGTGAGAGAATAAGGAAATTATAATGATTATTCTCCCTTGTACTGACGGACTGAAGGGGAGAGAGAGAGAGAGAGAGAGAGAGAGAGAGAGAGTGTGTGTGTGTGTGTGTGTGTTTGTGAAGAGAGAGAGGGAGAGAGAGAAAGGGGGAATCTCCTTGGAAGCTTTCAAGCTTCCTCTCTTAACCCCTTCCTCTTTGAGAGGGTTCCCATTGCCATTTTTCCCACGAGGAGTCAACTCCCCTATGAGGAGTGAACTCCCTTGTAGCCTATGTGCATATCCACAAAGAAAGGGCTGAACTATATGATGCCTCCCAAGAGAAGCAAGGTCCAATCGAGCGTGAATCCCACATCAACTGATGGAGCTACGGGTCAAGGAACCGCAACAATTCGCAACCAGATGCATTCCATAAATTTGACTCTAGTAAGAATCTTTTTAAATGTAGATGTTTCTTGTAGGTTTTTTCTTCTTCTTCCACACACTATACAATGTACACAAAGTATAGATAAGATACAACATAAAGGAAAGTGGCCTACTAAGTTAAACAGTGCATAACCGACTACACTAATTGACTGGCCCTATGTCTTTGCCAACTGTAGGTAGGTGTAACAAACTAAATATAATAAGTGATATATCAGTGGCCATGTGAGTATCATAATGACCATCAACATGCTAAGTGTAGACGTGCAGACTCATCTAGCCAGGCGGTACATAATCAATTTTTGCATGTGTTGAGCTTGCCATCTCAACAATCCCCCTCAAGCTCAACTCTATCTTTGCAACTCCAAGTAAGCTTTGGAACTTTCAAAGCTTCTCTACACCCAATGCCTTTGTGAAAAGGTCAGCTATGTGATCATGTGTGCTAACATATACCAAGTCAATCTCTCTTGCAAGTACCTTCTCTCTCACAAAGTGGTAGTGCACCTCATTGTGTTTTGTCCTAGCATGGAACATTGGATTCCTAGCTAGCTGTATGCTGCTCATGTTGTCACAATGAATGACAACTAGACCATCTCCCTGCACATCCAAATCACTTGATAAATTTTGCAGCCATACCACCTCACATGTTGCCATAGCAGCACCTCTGTACTCAGCCTCTGTACTCAATAAAGAAACTGTAGGTTGCTTTTTGCTGTTCCATGTAACTGCTGCACTACCAAGGGAAAACATGAATCCACTTATAGATCTTCTGTCTGACATGCTACCAACCCAATCTGCATCTGTGTATCCAAAGACTTGTACGTCCTTACCTACCTCATAAAAAAGTCCATAATGTAAAGTGGACTTCACATACCTTAATATACATCTAACTGCATCCAAATGAGGCTTGTAAATCAAACTCCCTACTATCCTCTTGAACATAGTAGGGTCTTCTATCTCATCTCCAACATCAGCACTTAGCTTCACATTTTGCTCCAATGGTACTGAAAGAGGCTTACAGGCTGTCATACCATACTTGGATAACATATCCAAGCCATACTGCCTTTGGGATATCCATATACCATCATCACATCTGATCACCTCAATACCAAGAAATTATCTTAGCTCACCCAAATCTTTCATCTCAAACTTCTTCTTCAAGAAGTCCTTAACTTCAGCAATCCCATGTTGAGTGTTGAAATGACTTGTTTTTTGGCTGGTTTTTGTTGTTTTTGAGAGCTGAATGGTTGATTTTATGAGATGATTGATTGTTTTGGAAGTGGTTTGAGAGTGTTTTGGATGATATTGATTGTGTTTTGGAAGTTCATGATGTTTATCAGTGATTCTGTGATGTTCTGATAGGTTCTGATTGGTTATGTATACCTTCTCTATAGCTTCTATTTTGTTCTGTTTTGTTCTGATGGTCTTCTGTAAGGAGGGATGGAGTATTGATTGATGATGATTGAGATCTTGTGAAAGCTTATTGAATGGTTTGTGAGAGTTTGGAATGGTTTGAGTATGAGTTATGTGGTTTTGACGACCTTCTGTAACCTTCTGTAGGTCTTCTGTAGAGCTTCTGTTTCTGTTCTGTTCTGTACTGTAGCTGTTCTGGTACTGTTCTATGACTGTTCTGTATGCTTCTGTATGTGTTCTGTAGAATTTTCTAGCCTTGGAAAGAGGTGAATACAAGTGCAAAAGAGCTGAAAGAAGAGGAAGAAGTAGCTGTTGAAGACTGAAGTGAAGACTGAAGTGAAGTGACAGTAGTGAGCTATGAAAGGACATTGTAGTGGCTCTGGTGACCCTTCATATCAGACATACCTCTTGGGAGGGGTATCCACGACCTAAGAAGGATTATTGAGGGTGGTTTTGAGAGATTGTAGTGAGGATATGATGTATTATTGATGATGAGAGAGAGAGATAGAGAGAGTTAGAGATAGTCAATTCTACAAAAACAGAGTGATTGTATGTGAGAGATTGAGAGAGAAGACTATGAAGATATTGAAGATGAATACTATGTAATGTATTTCCATTCAAAGATGGTGTATTCCCTTTCTTTCTTTGTTATATTGATGGATTTTGTGAAGATGTTGAAGAATATGGTTGATTCTATCAAATCCATGGGAGATCTACCTGATGCTGCATGAAGATTTGGTGTGCCTGGTGTTCTTTTCTTCATTGTGATCATATGAAACATAATAAACAAGCTTGTTGATGTTACAATATAGATTTTCTTGCAAGATAATTCCCTTTTTCTTGGTGTTCCTCTTGGGGCTCCATGTTTTTGGTGCGCAGTCGGGGAAACTTGCCATCAACAAGCACCAAAAGAGGCTGAATATGAAGGAAATGGCATTGCCAAGAAGAGAAGAATTCAATGGATGTTTGTAAAGTTCCTTATTCCACTGAAGAGTTGGAATTTCTCATAATCAAAGCCACTTTCCACAAGAATTTCATCCCACAATGGCGGAAACACATCACCATCATGATGCATGCTCTATGTGATAGACAATTTCCTCTTTCCGTTGAAGCAGCAGAAACTTGCATCTTGGTGGCAAACTGTTTGGAAACAAATTGAAGAGCATAAATAGAGAGAATGACCATCCATGGAAGATTTGGCATTCATTGAGAAGTTTTCAAACATCATCAAGTGGGAGATTGTGAAGAAGCTTCAGGAGTCTTGGTCTGTAGAGGTTCACAAGGACAAGAAGGAAAAGAGTTGGAATTTGTTCGTGGATGCTCAGCAGCAAGATATGTGGGATGCTTGGTGCACTGATAATCTTCTGTTTGTTCAATTAGCAACCCACTGGAAGTTGGTAGATAGAGTGTTCTTTACAACATACACTGTTGAAACCATCAGAAGCTGGCATTACTATGATGATGGCACCACCACAATGCTTAGACGTATGCATTTTGACACCTTCAGAACTGAATACCTTCCTCTGTGCAGTGGCATGAAAGCAGAATTCAGAGATGTTGAAAAGGAAGAAGTAGAAGAAATGTTGGCAAGAGAGTCCTTCAGAAACTGAAGCCTTCTGTTAACCCTCTCTGGAGCACTAACAACATAGTGGAGCCAACCCCCTGATGAATGACGCAATAAGGAGGCAAGCGTTAGAACGAGTCCAGAGGTACGTGAGAAGAGAGAAAGCAAAAATCAGAGCCGAGAACGAGCTCGCAGTAGAAGTCGCCTTTGACGCCCTTGCGGAACTCTTTACAGAAGCCCCAATGGCACATCAATCCCTTCCTCCTCTTGTTGGAGGTCCACTTCCAAGTCAGATCCCTGGAAATATTGATGACAGGCCAGCGAATGTAGTTCCATTGCCAATTTTTAAGGGAGAGTACAATGAAGACCCTGATCTTCATGTAGCAGAGTTTATGGTAGCATGTGTGGCTAACAATGCCAGAACCCCTGAGCATTGGTTAGCAATATTCCCCGCCACTTTCAAGGGCGCGGCGTTTCAGTGGTATGAGAGACAAGCAGCAGGAACTTTTGGCACATGGGACCTGAAGTTGGCCTTCCTCACTAAATTCAGGCGTGAAGGTTTTGAAGAGCGGATGCGAGAGGAATTTATGAATTTAAGTCAGTCCTCTGGAGAAAGAGTAGAAGCTAATGTCTCACGAATGGAATCCATCTTGAAGAGATGGACTAACCATAATCTAGATGATGGCATTCAGAAGGGAGTGTTTCTCAGAGGATTACAACCAAAAGTCCGTAAGTTTGTGGAGCTGCAAAGACCAGCCACACTGCAAGCTGCAAACAGAAGGTGCAAGACTGTACGATGAAGTGGAAGCTAGATTGGCTATGAATCCAAGAAGAGGAGTCCTACCTCCTCTGATGCCAGGAATGATGTACCCACCAAATGCAGTCCCAGGGACAATTCCCTACCCCTACCAACAGATGCCCCCAGTATCACAATACAATATACCAAATCCACAGTGGCCACAATCAATGCCTCAAATGATGGTTCAACCACAACAATAATGGTCCCAACCAATTTTCCCAATGCCAAATCAACAGCAATAGTGGAACCCTACCAACTGGAGCCAACAACCAACAATTCAAACAGGAGCTCTGAATCAGAATCAGAGCAGAGATCCCTCTGCACCAGCCCAACCTGTTTATGCAGTGATTACAGAGACTCCTCAAAACCCTCCTGCTAGTGCCTCAGGAGGAGAAAGCTTGAAGGATTATTTATCCAACTCAGTTGCAAGTATCAAAAAGGAGTTGATGGATGTGATTACAAAGCAGCTACAGACGCTGAAAGTGAATACCGCTAGCATATCCAACATTGCAGGAGCATGAAGAGATGTGATGCGGTCAAATACTTGGTGTGGTAAGTGTCATCAAGCAGGCCATTTAGCCACTGAATGTACACGAAAACCAACCATCCCTGGAGCCTTCTGTTCCTACTGTTTGCAGAAGAACCATACAAAGGACATTTGCTCTCTGAAGGAGATGCATGATAGGAGAAGAAAGGAAGAAGATGCAAGATTCAACTTGTTGGAATCCAAAATGACAACACAGGATATTGGACCCAAGCCTAGAGAGTTTGGTCCTAATTTCGGACCCAGAAGATTTCCATCCCAAAGTTATAGAGGAAGACAGTCTGGCGGTGGTCAGAGATCAGAAATAGAGTGTTACAGATGTGGAGAAAAGGGACATATTTCACCAAATTGTCCAAATCCCAGAAGGTCAATGGATTATAAGCCCTTATGCAGTCGATGCAAAGGAGAAGGCCACACTACAAAAGAATGTCCAAACCCAGCCCCAGTGAAAAATAGTGCTACTGATAGTCATGCATGCAAAGAAGAAGGAACCACCTATCCAGAAAGAAAATAATCCTCCTGCCAGAACATTGAAGTTCGATCTTCCACCATAAGAACAGAACAGAACAGAGCCTGATAGTGCCGTACAGAGCACTACAGTGCCACAGAGAGTTACAGAGACAGTTACAGAGACAGGACCAGAGCTGCAGGAGATAGAAGAGGAGGAAGTGCCACAAGTGGCAGAAGAAGTTCCCATGATGCCTCTGTTTGAAGAAACAAGGAAAATGAAAATGGGTGTTGCCCCATTCCCTAACCGGTTAGAGAAGCCAGTGGATCCTATTAAGGAATACGATCTGGTCAGAGATCTAGATACCTTTAAACCAAACCTCACATTCCAACAATTATTAATGTTGTCTCCCAGTTGCCGAAAAAGGTTCAAAAGTATACTGACAAGAAGACGTGGCTTAAGGATTGCTCCCTCAACAACAACAAAGTCCAACAAAGCTCCAGATCCTGTCAAAGAAGTGGACGTAGCTAACGCCTTCCTAGATCCGGGTACTCCAGAGACTGGCGTGTGGATAGAAGGCTGCTTCATTGCAAATGCACTGATTGATGGAGGTTCATCAGTGAACATTATGACGGATGTAACAATGAAGGATCTAGGCCTGCAAGGTGTGCAACCCACCCAATGGCTCATCAGACTGGCGGATCAGAGCAGAATTAAGCCTTTGGGCATTCTCCCATATGTGACTACAATAGTCGGAAAAGATTATTGGCTAACCTATCTGGTGGTGAAGCCAAACTCTTATGGTACATCCTACCCTCTGTTACTGGGCAGACCATGGCTTTTTGAAGCCCGAGCAAGGACGGATTGGTTCAAAGGAACCTTGACCTTGGGTAGAGGACCCAACAAAGTGGTGCTGAAGCTATATGGTGCTCAAAAAGGGCATGGATCCACCTCCTTGGAATTATCTTCTGACTCCCCTAATGAGGTTACAGATGGAACATCAGCAGACGAAGATGCTGTCAAACAGATCCTTCCCAAGAAAACAGTGGCACATTCCTTAATAGTGGATACTGTAAGCCAACTCCCAAAAGATGCAAAGCCATTATCAATGGGTGAATACTTCCTGCCTGAACCAAGAATGATTTCCAAAATCACTTCTGATAGTGAGATAGAAGCATGGATGTATTGCTCTCCCTGTTACATGGCCATAGCAGAGCCAGAGACAGAGGCAGAAGATGAATCAGAGCACCTGTTCTTCTCTTACAGAACAAAGCCAGAAGCAAAGACAGAAGTAGAGACAGAGACAGAAATAGAGACAGAAGCAGAGACAGAGATAGAGACAGAAGAGGCTGGATATGATATTGAAGAAGAAGATTATGAAAGCAAGACGAAAGAATCTATCCCACCTGTAGAGGATACATTTGAAGAAGAAGTTCCAGAAGCATCAGAAGCAGACGAGCTCATGCTATGGGACAGAATGTCGATGGTACCATTTGGTCTGGTAAACGGATCTTCTCATATGCAAAACCTTTATAAGAAATGGATTAAGAAGACTAAGCCATCTTTCAGCAATGGCTCTTGCCGCCCTCACCCACCCTTGCCAAAGAAAGATGATGATGATGCACCGTGCCAACAAGCACCAGTCTCACAAACTCAACAGGCATCCGAGGGTCCTTGTTATGTGACATTCTTGGATGTGTCATCAGAAGATGAGTCTTCAAGCCAAGAGGTAACTAATCTTGAAACCAAACCCGAAATGGCTCTAATCCCATTTCAACATCTCCAGGAGCAACCTAAATCTCCACCAATAGAAGAAATGGGTTTAGTGGGACATTCAAAGAGGACATCACTTCCTTGAAGGAGTCGGATCTGTACCCAGAAGCAATCCGCGGGACCTTCATCCGTAAAGTAGAAGATGAAAGGTAGTTAACTTTTGTGGATGCAGATGGCACTGAACGCCACTTGAAGGTGGGTAGCAGCCTACCAGAAGGGGAGTTATCAACCTTGTACAACTTGTTGAAAGAGAATTTGGACGTGTTTGCGTGGTCCTACAAAGACCTAAAGGGGATTGATCCCACAATATGACAGCATCATATTGCCTTGGAGCCTGATGCCAAGCCAGTACGGCAACGACAAAGGCGAATGAACCCGAATTATTCCACATTGGTGAAAGTAGAGCTGCTAAAGCTTCTGGAAGCCGAGTTCATCTATCCAGTGGCATATAGTGAGTGGGTTTCACCCATCGTGGTTGTACCCAAGAAGAATGGCAAGCTTCAAATATGTGTGGATTTTCGCAAGCTCAATTCCAAGACGAAGAAGGATCACTTTCCGATCCCTTTCACAGACCAACTGTTGGACACAGTGGCACGACATGAGCTTTATTTCCTTCTGGATGGATTCAGTGGATACAACCAAGTGCAGATAGCAGAAGAGGACCAATCCAAAACAACCTTCACCACAGAATAGGGGACCTGTGCTTACCGAGTGATGCCATTTGGGCTCTGCAATGACCCTACTACTTTCCAGTGAGTCATGATGGCCGCATTCCAAAATCATCTGCACAACTTTATTGAGGTATATTTGGATGACTTCTGTGTCTATAGTTTGATCCGTGAACACTGGGGACACCTGGAACAATGCTTTGACCGATGCCGGGAGTATGGGATTTCCCTCAACCCCGACAAATGCATCTTTGGGGTCTCTTCTGGAGTTTTGTTGGGCCACATTGTCTCTGCACAAGGGCTATCAACAGACCCTGAAAAGATCGAAAAGATCGTAGCTCTGACAGCACCCACCAACCTCAAACAGTTGAGGGGATTCCTAGGCCATGTGGGTTACTACAGAAGGTTCATATCCCATTTTGCAACAAAGGCAACCTCCTTGCACAAGCTTCTGAGGAAAGATGCAGAGCTTGTTTGGACGGAAGAATGTGACAAAGCCTTCAACACTCTAAAGCAGTGTCTGATTGAGGCAACCATTCTTCAACCTCCTGATTGGAAGAAGGAGTTCCATGTACACACTGATGCATCCATTGAAGGCTTTTTTGCCATCCTATGCCAAAAGGGCTCCTCGAAATTAGATCAACCGATCTATTACGCAAGCCGGAAAGTCACTAATCGAGAATGGAACTATACATTGACAGAGCTTGAGTGCTTGGCAATGGTGTTTGCCTTAGAAAAGTTCCGCCACTACCTCCTATCCATCCACTTTAAGTTTTATGTGGATCATGAGGCCCTGTCCTTCCTGATGAACAAAGCAGATGTGAAAGGATGGATGATGAGATGGCTCCTTCTATTCCAGGAGTTTGACTTTGAGGTGATTACTAAGCCGGGTTGTTCCCATGTTCTGGTTGTGTTGCGTATCCCACAAACTGCAGACGAGGAGCAGGATGATCCAGACCTCCCTGATGCTTCCCTATTCTTGGTAGAAACTATAACCCCCTAGTATGCAGACATTGCCAATCTACTGGCAACCCAACAGTATCCTCCTGGCATTTCTAGTCGGGAAAGGAAGAAGCTTATGTTAGAACCAGCCCCCTACACCCTGCTAGGCGGTGCACTGTACAAGAAAGGCAAAGATGAAGTGCTCAGAAGATGTGTTGCAGGCGACGAGATTGGGATTGTTCTAAAGGCTTGCCATGATGAGCCATGTGGAGGCCATTTTGCAGGAGAAGCTACAGCCAGGAAGGCTCTACTAGCAGGATACTGGTGGCCTACCATTCATAGGGATGCCTATGATTACTGTAAAAGATGTGATGCTTGTCAGCGAATGGGGAAACCCACGAAAACAAGTGCCATGCCACTTCAACCTATCCTTCCCCTGAAGCCATTTGAGAAGTGGGGCATCGACTTCGTAGGCCCAATCAATCCTCCTACCAAAAGGAAACAGAACCGATACATCCTCATATGTACGGATTATGTTACAAAGTGGTGTGAAGCTAAAGCCCTAAAGCGGGACGATGGTAACATCATGGCCTTGTTCATGTACAAGAATATCATCACCCGTTTTGGCAGTCCCTTAGAGCTGGTAAGTGACAGAGGTACTCATTTCATTAATAAAGTCATGGAAGAGTTAACAGAGCTGCATAAGATCCGCCATCGTAAGTCCACTCCTTACTACCCCAGAGCTAACTAACGGCCAAGTCGAAGTCACGAATCGCATCCTTTGCTTGATTTTGACAAGAACAATTGCCACACATCATCATGATTGGGACAATCGACTTACAGAGGCCCTCTGGGCGTACAGAACCTCCCATAAAGCAGCAACAGGACAGACACCCTTCCAGCTGGTGTATGGTACAGAAGCTGTTTTCCTTGTTGAACTGGAATTGCCCTCTTTGAGAGTGGCTATCAAAGAGCGTTTGGGAGATGATGATTCACTACAACACCGTCTCCTGCACCTAGAATGTTTGGACGAAACTCGCAGGATGGCTCTATAGTGCATGGAAGCCACGCAAGCTCAACGTAAGGCTTACCATGACAGCTTCATCAAGCACAAGGAGTTCAAAGAAGGTGATTTGATCCTAGCCTATGATTCACGATTTGGCAAATTTCCTGGCAAGCTTCAACAGCGGTGGATGGGCCCATATAAGGTACTTGCTGTCAACCCTAATGGCTCTGTCCAAGTGCAGATCGTTGATGCCTCTGATGATCCCTTTTTGATCAATGGATATCACCTGAAGAAGTACTTCCCTCCTTGGGGATCTTGACAATTATGGTCACCTGATCCTTTCCCTCGATTGGTGTGGCACTGTACTTCTTACGATGCTAATTCTAATAGACGTTCTTCAGCCACACCTGATGAGGTGGACGCAACCCTCTGTTCCCTCAACCCTAACTTCCAGCCTTGATCTCTTATTCTCTATTTTCCACCAGCGACAGTGGCGAGGTTGGTTCTGACAAATGGTATTTCTACCATTCCCTTGCTTAATTCGAAGAAAAAAAAAAGAAAAAAAATGGAAAAAAATTATATATATCGGTCATGGGAGAAAAGGACTTAGGTTCTTGTCATGCCGACCTATTCTTCAAGAAAAGGTGGAAACACCCTCGGGAGTAGGAGAAACAGAAAAAAAGAGAAAAAAAAAATCTGTTATGCGAGAAAAGGAAGCAAATCGCTGTCATAGCAAGCCTCGTTCCAAGAAAAGGTGGCACACACCCTTGGGCGGGAAGCTGGCTGTGGAAAAGGTGGCAACACCCAGCAGTCCAGAAAGTGGATTCATCAGTTGACATCCTCAGGATCCAGTTCTGAAGCTGCCTCCCTTGGTACGTTGTGACCTAGGTCTCTCTGCAGAGCGTCTAACTATCCTCTAGCAGATGCCATGTTCCTATCCAAACCAACATTTGATTTGATGGCTACCTCCTTGGGTACGCCTTTTCAACAACTAACGACGCGATCTTCATCGACAAACAATCGAGTGATGTGAGCTTTCATCCTAACTGGATGGGGAAGTGAGTATGGTTGCCCTTTGTAACTATCAACAACAAGTGAGACAGAGGGTGGGGCGAGTGACCAATCTTTTCCCTTCAAATCAAATGAGAGGTGAGAAGTGTGAATGGAGTGTTGCACACACGGGATGGGAAAAGCACAATTTGTTTCTGTGCACTGCACTATAAGGCTCCCTAGCCTTCCTTCTCACACCGTATGCCGGCACAGGGCGGGATGCACAGTTGCACCATCAAATGCACACAAGGCATACAACCCTTGCACAAGTGACCTTGAGGATAACATCAATGGGTTTCTGGACATGGTTCCCCTCCTGTATCTATCAACAGAGCGTGAGACAGAGGGTGGGCTGAGTGTGACTGGAGTTTCTTCAATTAATTACCGAGCGGTGAGATTGAGGGACGTTACGACACTTGGAGTCAGGTATGTTTCCGTTTCCCTATGCACCCACGGGATGGGTCTCTATCGTCATCACAGGACACGTCACCCTGTTCTGTACATTGCACTGTAAGGCTCCCTTGCCTTCCTCTTTGCACTTATGCCAGACGGGTTCGACGCACTAATGCACCATCAACTGTGCACCCTGGCATACTCCTTCTGCACCATTCCCCCTGTTGATTCCTAAACCGGGTATGCGATATGGATTTCAATCCTTATTCCTCGAGTGATATTAGTCATGGGGCGAGTGACTGCTCTTTCATTCCATTTGAGTGACTGTGAGTTGAGTGCAACATCCCTCATCATCGACAAATTTCTTGCGATTCCTTTAACCAGCTACCTCCCTAGGAACTACCGCGTGGTCCCTACCATGAAGGATGTGTGCCGAGAAGATGCCTTGGTACCTCCAACAGCCGACAACAATACAGGAAGTGCCATCGACAATCAACCTTGATTCCTGACAACATGGGCCAAGTTTTTCTAACCCTACAACTTCTGTTCCTCAGTGACGTTCATGTTTTAAGTGTGGAGACGTTAGTGGATAGTCTGTGGCATGGTCCCAGGTCCCTGCTCCTCGGTTAACCCTATCCGTTAAGGTCTTAAGTGTGGGGACGTGTCCCTGCGCGTCTACATTGCATACCCCTCTGCATATGCCTCAACCTACTTATGCATCTATGCCATGACTTGTTTTTACCCTAATGGGGTCCCTTCCCACCTACTTGTTCATTTTCCACTCACCCTTGGGACTGTTCCCTTGAAGTTTTCCTTCATTTCCTGATTTTGCTATCCTACCATGTGAATGCACCCTACGTCCATCGAAGTCCAAATCCAACCTTATAGCCATGTTCTTCCCTCTGAACTAACCATTTTTTCTTTTTACCTACCCTTGTTCCAGTGCACGGTTTTCGAGTTATTAATTTTTGAAGCATTTTGTGTAAATTAGCTAGTTTTCCATATGAACGCGCTTTGCTTGCTTCGGAACTGTGATCTGACATCATAACCATAACAACCACTTTTCCCCTGACATTTTTCCTTTTTACTCCGAGTCATTCCGATGCACAATTTGTCCAATATTAATTTTACGGTTTTTTATCACTTTTTCATGCGTCTTTTTGACATTTTTCCATGTGAACCTGCCCTGTTTGCATCGGAATTCCAATTTGATTTGACAGTCGTGTCCCCCATGCCTTCCCCTACCTTTTTTCTTTTTCCTCCACCCTCTTTCGCCTTCTGGATTTTATTATTATTAATTTTTAAATGTGTTTTTGGGCGTCTTTTTGGTGTTTTTTGCATGTGAACCCCTCCTACTTCCATCGAAACCGCGGTTTAACATGACAACCCTGTGCCACCCCTTCCTGCGGACATTTTTCCTTCTTCCTGCATGTCCTTCCAGTGAACGGTTCGTCCAATATTAATTTCCGATCTCCATTCTCGGGTTTATTTTTTGGGTTTTTGCCACGTGAACGTGTCTTCTCTCAGTCAGAACTATGTTTTGACGTGATAGGATTGTAGGACACATCTTTCTACACATTTTTCATTTTTCATGCACCTCGTTCCAATGCACGGATCTTTCGATATTAATTTTTAATTGTGTTTTTAGACCCATTTTTTGTGTTTTTTGCACGTGACCGCCCTTTACCCCCCCCCCCCCAGAACCCCCGTTGCACATTATCCCTGTCTTCCCCTTGTCGTCCTTCCCACTTTTTGTTTTTACAACAGTTTGTTTTGACGTCCGGATTGGGAGATATTCATTTTTCTTTATTTTTATGAGTTTTTGCGTGCCCCGTCCTGCGCGTGAACGTGCCCGTTTTGATTTTACGCATCTTCACGCACCTCGGTCTCATCCGCGTGCCTTGTCCCCGTATTCGGGCGCCCTTTCAATCCCGTCACGGTAAATTTTTTTACCCTGGCTCCGCGTACGTGCGCGGGACGGGGGGTACGCCTCCTTTTTTGGCCCTCCCCCCACCCCTACCCTTCCCCATGGGCCCCTGCCCACACCCTCCCATGGGCATACCCCTCCCACCCTTTTCCACCCTCCCCATGTCCTTTGCTATCCCCTGCCCTACCCTTTTCTCTCCCGAATCCCTCCCCACCCCAACTATCTCTCCCTCTCCCTCTGCGTGTCTCTCACCGCCTCCATCTCCACCTCCTCTCCTTCCCCTTCTGCTCCTACCCTCCCCTCCTCCTCCCTCTCCACCCTCTTCTCCTTCCTCTCCTATTCCTCTCCTTCCCCTCCACCTTCTCCCTCCCTCTCTCTCGCCCGCCTTTGCAGTGCCGTCTGCCCACCCCCACGTCGCCGGGGCCCTGCCCTACTCGCCTCGCCGCCCGCGGCCACATCGTCAACCCCGCTCGAGCCGCCCCCTTCGCCAGTCGTTGACCTCCCCGCCGTGCAGCCTGCGCCACCCCTGGCCCCTCCTCTACAACGCTCGACGTCGACTGCCCTACCGCCTTGCCGCCCGGGGCCACGCCGTCCGCGCCCTTCGTCTGCCGACGCCGTCCTCCAGTGCCTCCAGGCCGCCCGCCCTTGTTGACGTGCCGCCATGCCACCGATCGCCGTCCTCCTCGCCGTCGGAACCTGTTGCTCTCGCCACCTTGTCCGCACCCTGTCCTTTGCTTCCTCCCGTCCGGACGCCCCCTGTCCCGCCGTGCCACGTGCCCATTCCCCCCACTTACCACCCCCACACAAACCCCCATTCACACACCCCATTCAAACACACACTTCCCCCCCACCTCCTACCTAGCCCCCATTCACACCCCCACCACCAACCCACCCTACCTCCACACAAGCCCCCTTTCCCCCCCCCCAGAAACCCGCAGACCCGCTGAACCGCAGAAAACTCCCCGTAAGCCCCCTGTCACCCCGCAGAAAACCCTCTTTACGCCCCCCTTTCATCTGCCAACAACCAGCAATCCCACGCAGAACCCGCAGATATCATTTTCCGTCCTTTGACACACGCGTAGGTGTGTACGCGCGAGTGGGTGAGTGTGATTGTTCGTGGTTGATCGTGCATGGGTGCGGGACTTTGTTCGTCTGTTGCTGACACGCAACTGCCACGCAGCCTATTTCTGGGTATTTTTCCAGATTTTTCATTCAACAACCCGCAAACCCTTTTAAAAACACAAAAATAAATAAATAAATAAATAAATAAAAACAAAACAAACAACATTGAAAAATTAAACAAAATCATTTAAGAATTCTGAAAAAAATACATAAAAATCTAGAAAAATTTCTATTATTTCTGCAACCCATGGCCATATTTTTCTAGACCTGTAAATTTAAGAGAAAAACATTTTTGACCATTTTAAAATTCCCCATTTTTTAAAAATATCCAAAAATTTGAAAAAAAAATCATTAAAAATGCTAAAAATTTCCAAATTAAATTTTGAAAAATTCATAACACTTCCATTAACATTCATACTTATTTTTGGTATATTTTTCTAAGTTGTCACAATATTTCATTTCACACCTAAATTCCTTGAAAATAAAAAGTAATAACAAAATAAAAATCTTTTTCATCTAGAAAAAAAAAATCCAGATATTTTTGGATTGAGGAGAGTGCATTCTTTGCATTTCCATACACCCACTACCAGGTATTTTCCCTTTTATTTGTTATTTTTTAAAGCTACCCCAAAACCCACGGTTAATATAAAAATAAAAAAACAAACAAGAAAAAAAAACCCAAACAAAACAAACAAACAAATACTTTAAAAAAAAAGAACCCTACACACCACCATGGCACGTGCATTCGTGCTAAACACACCATATTTTTTAATAAAAATAAACCTGCCGTTCACTTCGCATGCATTGAGTGCGCTAAAGAGGCACTTTAATATTTTTAATTAAAAATGAACCAACCATTACAAGAGCACGTGTTGGCAAAAAAACGCTCTACATCACCTTAATCTATAATAAATAAACTTGCATTTAGAGACCCAGTCTGCGTATCGAAGTCCGAGATTCGAATTAACGCACCGCTTTCACCTAATAATTGGTAATTAAATTTTTAAGAAGGAACCGCCGTTTTCTTGCTAAGGTTTATCACTTAATAAAAATTCACCCATTCTTAATAATTTATTAAAATGAACCTTTCATTCTAAAAATTTCCCCTCACTGCACTGAATTCCCCTTTTTAACGAACCTGTTTCGTGGGTTGGGTATGCGCAGTCTTTGGAGTTGTCTCCACGGTCACACACTGGTTTATCAACGATGTGGTCTTGATATGTGTAGGTTGTGGTGATGTTTTGGTTCAGTTTCTTTGTTACAGTTAAGGGTATGGTGTGTAGTTTTTTTTTTTTTGCTTGATACAGGGTTTTGGGTGTTTGTATGATGCATAGCATGAAGCTTTCGGTCGCATATGTCTAGAGGTCATGTCGAATTTTTTTTCTAGGCTGTGGTTTGCTTGGGGATAGTTGGTCGAGTCACGTTTTATTGTTTTGGTTGTTCTCTTATCCTTGATTTTTTGTATGTTGCTTTGCAGGCATTCTCCTTGATTGTCTGTGTTTGTGGTGTGTGTGTAACCATCTGAATGGTGCCTTCTCACACTCCTCCCCTATCCAGTATGTCCCACTAGTCAGTAGGGATTACTCTTCCCTACTCACTTTTGAGCCTCTCACGAAGGCGAGACTCGCTGCTTTTGTGGCTACCTCCTTTCCCTTGCTTCCAGAGAATCCATTGTTGTGTGATGAGTTTTTGGCCTCCTACAGCAAGAAGTTGGGACTAGTCCAGGGAATTTCTATGACTTTGACACCTCGAGGCCTAGGGAAGGCTCTGTCTCTTCCCTCCAAAGGTGAACCTTTTGTTACCACTCGTCAGCTTTTCTCCAATGAAGAGATTTTGAAGCTGTTACAAAAGCAGACAAGGAAAATGCTGGATGTTAAGAAGGTGATCAACTCTTCAGGAGTTTCCTTTTCCATGATCACTGATCCTTTGTGGAAGATGGTCTGTCAGTTTCTCCAGGACAGGTTTATGCCTGCAAAAATGCCATCCTAGTACTTGTCCAAAGAGCTTTTCACAGCTTCACGGATGGTGTTGAAAGGAGTCTCTATTGATTGGAGCACTTACCTCCTCACTAAAATGGATCAACATTTCGTCAAAGTCACCAGGGTTAATGTTACCAATGTCACCTATGGATCGTACTTGTCTGCCTTCTTGACCTATTCAGGTTTACAGAAGAGTGTGCCTCCACCACCTCCCTCAGATCTAGTACCTCCTCCTCCACCTTCAGATGAGTCAGAACCCATTGATATAGAGAATGATGATTCTCCGCCTCCCCTGGTTATCCAACGCAAACGCTTGAAGAGGGTAGCAGATAAAGCTCCTTCAGTGCTTCCTTCAGTGCCCATTCCTGCTACCTCCGGCAGTGATCTCCCTGGGTATCTCACTTGTAATAACCTATTCAGAGCGCATCGCGAAGGTTCATTGGACATATCAGTTCCCTCACTGAATAGTCTAGTCTCGGGAGATGCAATTTCTTTCCTTTGTAAAGACATTCAGAGTTCCATTGAATTGTTAGTGACAGCCTGTGTTCAATAGTTATACGCTTCCTTTTATGAAGACCTCATGCAGTCTAAGGACTAGTTGCATAAGGCAACATCCGAGTTAGCCTCTGCTAAGGATACCCTAGCAGATTTGTTTAAGCAGATGGAACAACAAACCCAACTGGTTGCAACCCAAACAGATGAGATCTCTTCTTTGAAGATCCAGTTACTAGAGGCTCAATTAGAGGTTACTAGCCTTTCAGAGGAGAAGGAGAGGATGTCCAGAGAGAAGCGCAGGAGTTTCAAACTCTCTTAGATGCCAAACTTTTAGCCTTACAGACTGCTAATGACATAGCAGCATCACAAGCTTCCCAAATCAAGCAGTTGCAAGATCAACTGGCAAAGTCACGGTCTGTTCCTCCAAGCCCTAATGTTCCCTTGATCCCTTCTCTCTCACAGCAGAACTTGGCTGCTCTTCAGAGACAGGCTACCTTGTGTCCTCTCTTCCAAGATAAAGTGGAAAGATTGCAGTCCAGAATGGACTTGCTATGGTCTACATTTGAGCAGTTTCAGGAATATGTTCCACCAGACCATTCTTTCTTTGTCCACTACCATTTACAGAAGTTGGCCTTCTACATGAAGCTTTCCACGATGGATTTACCTCTTCCAAAGGATGGATGGAGTGGGGCTTGGTGTGCTGAGTTGCTGAGATAGAGGTGGTAAGGATGGTGTTTGAAGATTCTGTCACGACAGATACCATGTTGATGTCCTACATGTATCTACGAGGAGACTTGTTAATTCCAAATGAGGTGGATATGGCATGGTATGTGGGAGACGTGGTTCTACAAGCTGTTTTGTATGTCAACCATTTGGAGTTGCGCATAGATGACATGTTCCAGAGTTACTCCTCCAAAGTGGCTAATTGTCCTGATAATTCCTGGCATACCATGATTGATTATGTGGTCCTGAATCAAAGACAGAACACAGCCCCTACCTATGCCCAGAGTACTAATCAACTGAGGGTGGGTCTCTTAGCTTATCTTTCAAAACATAATCCGTTTGATTCTACCTTCTTTGATGCCTATCATAAAAGATCTCTCTTAGAACCTTCTGTTCCTATCCTCTTGTATTACCAATAAATGGCTCATCGATATGATCTATATCTTTCTCTTTGTCAATCTAATTCCACAACCATTTTACCCCTTCTTTTCCAACCTTCATCTTTTCCTCAAATTCCCATTTTTACATACTGTTCCTTTATTGAGGATAGAGTATTTTCCCCTTCTCCATCCATTCATGTACCTTCCACATTTCCTATTTATCAGTTAACACCCTTTTTAAGTGATTCCCTACAAATTTTTGCCACTCCTTCTTTAAATCATTCTTCCTTTTATGATTTTGTCTATACCTCTCTTCATCCACTTTTCCTTATTCCACTTCCCTCTCCTAACACTTCTATATCTCAACCACCTCAGTTGGTTAGTGACTATGATGGGTTTGATTATCAGATTTCCAGAAGAAGGGGATGGAGGTCAAATGATTCCCTTACAGGACCTCAGATAAATTGGCCAGTAATTCCAGGAGAATGGACAGCTGCCAGTCAAGCTTATCAGAACTATATTCATTTTGCTCAACAGTATTCACAGTCTGCCGATCCTTCAGTGAGATTAACTGCTCACTTTGCTTGGTACTTGGCGTATATGCATAGGCACTCTCATAATGATTCCAAGCCTATTCCAAAGTTGTGCATGAATGTCAATGTGAGCATTGATTCCTAGTAGTTGGATATATTGTATTTTCATGCCCTTTGTTTGCCTAGCAGATACCTTGTCCTGTTGGAAAGGATGTGCTGCCTTCAGTTTTTTCAAAATCCTCCCAAAACATTTGTAGATGAATCCTTGTCTATGGATCGTTTCCGAAATCACCAATCTTTCAAGAGGGATCATCTTCATTGATACCTTTTCCGATGTATGGTGGACGCTTTTTAATGAAAATCTGTTTTTGGAGGAGTCATTCAGATGATTGTGTTGTGTGTAGTATTTGTGTTGTGGGTTAATTTATGTACAAAGAACGTGGTGGTTTCCTATTGGATTGGATTTCATACATTTTGAAGAATTGTGGTGATGGGGTCGTGGTTGGAGAGTTGAAGATGAAGCAGAAGAAGAAGAAGAAAACTCTTATATCCTTTATAAGTTTGTTGTGATTTTCTAGTTTGATAAGAAGTGTTAATGTATAAAGGGTTTTCCTTTCATTGTATTTTTATATCAGATACAGGTGATAAGTTGGGGATGTGGTTGGATGGATTATTTTTGAAGAGATATTGAAGATCAAAGTTGAGCTTTTGAATGAACTTGTATTCCCTTTTTCCTGGGTCGCGAGGATGCTTCCTTATTAAGTGTGGGGATATGTTGAGTGTTGAAATGACTTGTTTTTTGGCTGGTTTTTGTTGTTTTTGAGAGCTGAATGGTTGATTTTATGAGATGATTTATTGGTTTGGAAGTGGTTTGAGAGTGTTTTGGATTATATTGATTGTGTTTTGGAAGTTCATGATGTTTATCAGTGGTTCTGTGATGTTCTGATAGGTTCTTATTGGTTCTGTATACCTTCTGTATAGCTTCTGTTTTGTTCTGTTTTGTTCTGATGGTCTTCTGTAAGGAGGATGGAGTATTGATTGATGATGATTGAGATCTTTTGAAAGCTTATTGAATGGTTTGTGAGAGTTTGGAATGGTTTGAGTATGAGTTATGTGGTTTTGATAACCTTCTGTAACCTTCTATAGGTCTTCTGTAGAGCTTCTGTTTCTGTTCTGTTTTGTACTGTAGCTGTTCTGGTACTATTCTGTGACTGTTCTGTATGTGTATGTGTTCTGTAGAATGTATGCGTAGCTTGGGAAAGTTTTCTAGCCTTGGAAAGAGGTGAATACAAGTGCAAAAGAGCTAAAAGAAGAGGAAGAAGTAGTTGCTGAAGACTGAAGTGAAGTGACAGTAGTGAGCTATGAAAGGACACTGTAGTGGCTCTGGTGACCCTTCATATCAGACGTACCTCTTGGGAGGGGTATCCACGACCTACGAAGGATTATTGAGGGTGATTTTGAGAGATTGTAGTGAGGATATGATGTATTATTGATGATGAGAGAGAGAGAGAGTCAGAGATAGTCAATTTTACAAAAACAAAGTGATTGTATGTGAGAGATTGAGAGAGAAGACTATGAAGATATTGAAGATGAATACTATGTGATGTATTTCAATTCAAAGATGGTGTATTCCTTTGCTTTCTTTGTTATATTGATGGATTTTGTGAAGATGTTGAAGAATATGGTTGATTCTATCAAATCCGTGGGAGATCTACATGATGTTGCATGAAGATTTGTTGTGCCTAGTGTTCTTTTCTTCATTGTGATCATATGAAACATAATAAACAAGCTTGTTGATGTTACAAGATAGATTTTCTTGCAAGAGAGTTCCCTTTTCCTTGGTGTTCCTCTTGGGGCTCCATCCCATTGTCACTGTCACCTGTAATAATCAAGTCATCCACATAGATGACTATGATGACCAACCCTGCATCTCCCTTTCTCAAATAAACTGAGTGATCAGCATTAGAAATACAAAATCCAATATTGACACGATACTCTCCAATCTTGTCAGACCATGATCTAGGTGCTTGCTTTAGCCCATAGAGCGCCTTCTTTAACCTGCATACATATGTGGGATGCTCTAAATCCTCATAACTTGCTGGCTACTCCATATACACTTCTTCTTGCAATTCACCATGCAACAAGGCATTCTTAACATCCATTTGCTACAAACTCCAACCTTTGGCTACTGCTAAGGCAATCACACATCTAAGAGTTGCCATCCTAGCAACTAGAATGAATGTCTCTTTATAATCTATGCTATATGTTTGAGCATAGACTTTTGCAACCAGCCTAGCTTTATACCTACTAACTGAACCATCTGCATTATGCTTGACTTTGTAAACCCACTTATAGCCAATATCTTTCTTACCCTTAGGTAAGGATACCAAATCCCAAGACTTATTGGCTTCTAATGCAGCCATCTCCTCATCCATTGCTGCATCCCAATGAGCATGACCAACATCATTCTCAAAAAAAGTGGGATCAACATCGTCAACTAGTTTCACCATATAAGCATAATGGTGAGATGCATAACCTTCAAAACCAAATCTTTTAATAGGGTATCTAACCCTAGTAGATCTGCATACCACCAGATCACTCAATGGAGCCTTTACATTACTATGAGCTCTCTCTACACCTGGTGTCCTGACTGAAGGAATACCAAGCTCATCATCCAAACTCTTTGAACCACTAGAATATCTGTCAAATCCCAAATGACTGGTAGATGCATCATTACCATCCAATATTTTCTTCTTTCCTTTGTCCTTCCCTGCAACACTTATAGATCCACCTGAAGATGTGGGGCTACTCCTTAGTCTCCCAAACCAAGGGCTCACTGTAGGTATAGTACCAGATGATGTTTCTGGTCCACTAAGGCTCCATGATTCTTGTTTTTCTTTCTGCACATAGCTCTCTTGATCATTATCATCATCTAATACATCACCATCAGGTGCATACCAGGTACCCATCTCATCAAAGATAACATCTCTACTCACTCTGAACTCACATGTGACAGGGTTATAACAACGATACCCTTTCTGCTCTAAAGAGTATCCAATAAAAATACATTTTTCTGCCTTTGGATCAAGCTTCTTCCGTAGCTCATCTAGCACATGAACATTTGCAACACATCCAAATACCTTCAAGTGTGATACATCGAGCTTCTTGCCAGTAAAGCATTCTTCAAGAGTCATCCCATGAACTGTAGCTGTGGGGGTTCTATTCATAATATAGATAGCAATATGGATAGCCTCAGACCAAAAATGTTTGGGCATATTCTTTTCAACCATTAATGCATGTGCGACTTCTGCAATATGCCTATTTTTTCTTTCTGCAACCGCATTTTGCTGTGGGATATACCTGCAAGTAAATTGCCTCTTTATCCCATGAGTCCTCAAGAAGCCACTAAACTCATTAGAGAGGTACTCTCCCACTCTATCTGATCTCAAGCACTTCACTTTTAAGCATGTTTCTGTTTCAACAGCTACCTTAAAAGATTTGAAGTGCTCAAACACATCACTCTTTTCCTTCATGAAGTATATCTATAACTTCCTTGAACAGCCATCAATAAATGTGACAAAGTATTTGCTGCCATCAGGAGATACATTTTGTGTAGGCCCTCAAACATCTGTATGCACTTCATCAAGTATTTTTCTACTCACTTCTCTGTCATGCGAGAAGGGTTGTCTTGCCTACTTACCAAACTGGCATGCTTCACAGACTTTATGCAATTCTGTAACTCTAAATGAAGGCAACCTTGTAACCAATCCTCTGGACTACATTAATTTTAGCCTTTGCATATTTGCATGTCCAATACGTTTATGCCATATTTCAATATCTGCAACTACTCCTTTTCCTTTTGCATACATACCAGCATCCATTGTAGGAATTCCAGCATCTAAAGTGAACATGCGGCCAACTCTACTTCGTTTTGTGACCAACATGCACTTATCATTAAAGTCTTCTACAAAACAAGCTTTTGCATTGAATTGGACATGCAACCCTTGCTCTACCATTTGGCCAACAGATACTAGATTCTTTGTGATTGATGGCACGTGTAATACATTTGCCAGACTCTTTGTCTGGCCATCATACAAGGACAAGGGAACCTTTCCAATGTGTGAAATTGGGTGGCATGAATCATCACTGGTTTGTACATGACCTGGTTTTTGTAAGTCCTGCATCTCTCCAAACCATTCAACATGACTGGTCATATGATTAGATGCACTTGAATCGACATACTATACATAATTTTGTGTCCCCTTTCCTATAACTGCATTCATCATATGCTACATAACAACATACGCTCATTTTTGTCTTCATTCTGTCATGAAGATGATGCATGGTTTCCTTGCTACAATTTACCACTACAAATATCATCCTTCTTAGCATAGCAATGGGCTGCAATATGGCTTGTTTTGCCACAATAATGGCAAACAATAGCAGAATTTCAAGAATCTCTATTATGCCATTCACCTCTTCCTCTAGAGCTCCCCCTGTCTCTAAAGTTTGGTCAGCCTCTTGAAACCTGTATTTCACCAAACTGTTGATTTAACTTGTTTTGCTGGTTATCGCCAGCACATCCCATACCATGGCCGCTGGAAGAGGATCTACCAAGTTCCCTTTCTGAACTTGAGTAAAATGCTTGGAATTGTTCACCATTTCTTTCAGAGGAATCACCCTACATATTAATCTCTTCGGTAATCATGAGAGAGATCAACTCATCAAAATCTAGAATTGGCTTCCGTACATATGCTGAAGTAATAAATGATCCATGCCTTCTCATTGTTAAGGCCACTCAAAGTGGATGAAACCAAATCATCATCATCAGGCATTGCATCAATCGCTGCTAAAGCATCTACAATGCTCCTCCCCTTCAACACATACTCATTGACAGACATTTTCCCTTTCTTCAAGGCATTCAACTCTTGCTTGAGTTGAATCTTTTGTGCCTTTGTATTTACTGAAAACATGTTCTCAAAAATTGTCTAAGTTGCATGTGAAGTTTTTGAATTCTTGATATGTCCCAACATCGTATTATCAATGACTGTAGATAACCTGTACATCACCTTTTTGTCTTTCGCATTCCATTCTTTCCATGTTTTTAATTCATCTGCAGTCGGAGGGATACCCAACTTTGGCTCCTTTTCTTCACCTAAGAAAACCCATAAAGGCCCTTTCCAATGAGGAAATTTGTCACATGGAACTTTCATGAAGGGTAGTTGTTCTTGTCGAGTTTCTTAATAATGGAATTTTCACTGTTCTCTACCATTATCACAAACAAGGATACAACACAACAAGCTAGTCTTTTGCAATCTTTCACAACGCGTGCACAGCAATACACCAAGCAACCTTTTTCATTGATTGCTCAATAGTATATGTAATCTGCAACCTATTTGCAAATAAACCTTATGTTTGCTTCTTGTAAACACCTAAAAAATTACAGATTCAAAATCTATAACGTGTGCACCCACTTTCGGTCAATACAACCGAAATCACAGTGTACCCTGAAACTATTGTCTGCAACTTTGCGGCTTTAAAATGGGGACTGAAATGGACTTAGACACCCAAAATAATTGTAGAATATATAGTGCTCTGCTCACACACCAAATCTCACAACAATCTAAGATTTTTGCTCTACCCTGCTTCCGGTGCATCCACAGGCACTATCCAAGAGAGAGAGTGGAAGAGTGGGAGAGCTTCTTACCCATTGCTTGCTTGCTCAAAACTTGCTTCTTCTCCTTCACTTCAGCCTTCAAAATCAGCCTCTCTCAGTGGCGCGGCTCTGATACCATGTCAAGAATTGTGTGGTGGGGGACTTTGCTTGAGTTGTTGCGCCAAACACACACTGTACACACAAGAGGAAGCTCACTCAAGAACACAAGAAGATAGATGGAGGCCAAAACGTTTTCTTGCAGGTTTTTTCTTCTTCTTCCACACACTATACAATGTACACAAAGTATAGATAAGATACAACATAAAGGAAAGTGGCCTACTAAGTCAAACAGTGCATAACTAACTACACTAATCGACTGGTGCTATGTCTTTACCAGATATAAGTAGGTGTAACAAACTAAATATAATAAGTGATAAGTCAGTGGCCATGTGAGTATCATAATGACCACCAACATGCTAAGTGTAGACGTGTAGACTCATCTAGCCAGGCGGTACATCATCAATGTCTGCATGTGTTGAGCTTGCCATCTCAACATATAAAAGGAATGTATGACCTTGAATTGACAAAAGAAATTAGTATAATAAATCAAGTTGAATTTATGGAGGGCACACCAAACCACCCTCAGCTGGCTACCAACCCTATCCAAGGGGGTTCTAGATAACCGTGACATGAATGTGGACCAAACCTGCCACGAGAGGTCTCTCTGTGGGTTAGTTTGAAGGTAGGAGGATGCTTGGATGCCATGGGGGCTCTAGCTGTAAATTCCATGCCTCTGGGTCTTATTCAAAGGATCTGCGTGACTCGAGATAGATTCTCGAGACCCTATTATTAGTATAAGGGTGAAAACTTGGAGGAAACAAGACTCATCCTCACAGATTGTGGGAATCGTCCTTTTTGGACAAGATGTGTATCATAGTTAAGATGCTAATATAAAGTTTACTTCTAAGGAACCTGTCTGAATTGTTTTCGTGTCAGTGCCATAAGTTACTCAAACGAACCCTGTTCCCTAAAAGGCTTAATTAAGGAAGCTGATTTTAAATGTCACACATAAATGTGATATGACCTAATTAGATAACTAAAGAACGTCTAATGAGGGAAGTGGGTGAGCAGAACCCATGACTATTTTGTCCTACGGAAGGGTGGTCCTAGAGAATTGGAAAACTTCCCACAAGGTTCTATGGCCATACGACCTTTAAGTATTGATAGGTTAGAACCCGGTTCATGCCGTCTTAGAGAGATCGGAATGGGACTATGCCCTACGGGTAGAGAGGTTGAGTGGTGCATCCCTCTCTTTTCCCATTCTCTTTTTGATTCAAGTGCGGCATGGGTCTACTTCGGCTTGGGTACCTCTGCATGAAGTGGGATGTCCAAGTCCACCGACGCTAGAATGCTGTCAGGAGACCTCATCCTCTAGGAACCCTAATTTTAGGGAACTCAAGAATCCCTAGGTAGCAAACCCTGTAACATTCTATGGGAGTGCGGGCGGCATTGCTTAGATTCGTCTCTCGATGGACTGCTAAAAACGTGTTTGGACCGGCACGTTACAGTTGGTATCAGATCCTACCCATGAATAGGACAATCGAGATAGGAATAAATTGGGAAGAGTGAAATGATGTTCTCACTAGAAAATATTTTTTCTTTCACTCGTGGATTGTTGCTACTTCCAGACCTACAATGTATAGAGCAGGTTCCTTGTATTTCATATCATGTTCAGGAGGGCTATGAACTCCTCAAGTTATCACAAATGATCCAACATGATGGGGATCTTGGATCGACTCTGCAACCCTTCACTGCTGTATGTGGAAAGGCATTGGACTTGGAGCGTAGGTTACTACTACATAGATGCCAATCGACTTGTCTATCTTCAAAAAAATCTAAAAGACTAAAATGGTTGGAAGACTTGAAGATCATCAAGTTATTCATCTTCCATGAGGCATGCGTGAACTCAATCCTACACATCAGACACCGGCAAGTAGAAGAGAATCGCTATATCTATGAGGAGGTGGTCAAAGTCTTGCTAGCAGATAGAATTAAAGTAATGGGGCAAAACAAACATCATGGATATCAAAAACCTGAACATCCCATGATTACCACTTCCTGAGAATCCATTTCCCAAACCCATATTACTATTCTGTCCTTGTAGTTGAATCCAATAGGGAATTATTAACCTGATGTTGATGTATCACTTGAAAAGAAAATCATCACAGTTAATCTCTATCTACTCGTGAATAATTGTACTTGAGGCTTATGCTTCTTTATGGATGATTAATAATTTTATATTCATTCGATTTTTTGCATAGTAGTGATGGAAAATAATGCGCGCTTTGATTTAAGTTGTGTAGAGACTTTAAATGTAATCCTAACACGAAAAGTTTAAATTGAAAACAAGATACAACCCCAAGTGTGGAACCAAAATCTTTTTTCCGCACTAAGCCCAACAAAGGCACAAGAGAAGAAGTTTCTTCTCAAACAAATTAAACCACCATGACGGAAAAGGGAAGACTGTTGAAGTTGATGCCGAAGTATAGATTGAATCCATGGAAGATTACTTCAGTGCATTAGGAATAACATCTATAAAACAGGCTATGATTGCCAAGCTAAAGCTTACTGGCGAAGCTAGGCTCTGGTGGAAGCAATGGTGTAAAGACCAAGCAGTCCACTGAAAGCATAATAACTTAAGATAAGCTAAAGGAAGAAGTGCAAGGGAGGTACATGCCACTTGCATACAGAACTCAAAAGATGAATGAGTTCTTCAAGCTGAAACAATCGGGCTTGTCTCTAGAGGCGTACTACTTGAGATTTGTCTCCTTGCTAAAATACACCCCGACAATGAGTATTTCCCAACAGGTCTCGAAGTTTTGTGATGGGCTGAACCCATCAATGAACACACTGTTGGAATCAATGCGTCCTTCAGATTTGCAAGATGCATTGATAAGAGCAGGACCTATGAAGTCTAGACCTTGGTCTCACAAAGACCAAAATTCAAGGATGTTGAAAACTCAAATTAAAAAGGCACAAGGATAGAGTCAAGGCCAATGAAAGAAGCTAAGAGAAAATGCAATTAGCAACTTTCTCCCCACTCAAAGAAGTGATCAAAGCTTGTGTTGTTTTCATTGCAATGAACCTGGGCACTTTAAAAGGGAATGTCCCAAACTTGGTGGAGATTGTCATCAAGGAAAATTCAGTGGCCAAGCCATAGCTACCCATGGTCATGGTCGTGCAGCAATGGGAAGGGCAAGAACTTCCAATATCACCACTAAGGGAATCAACGAAGAAGAAGACCCATCCATGGAAGTTGAGATTGAGAGGGCATCCGTTTATGTCACTCTCCATAAAAAGGGGCCAAACCACCAATTCTCGATGATCCAAACACCATCGGATATTTAGGTTAAGAAATTAAAAACCCTCATTGACTATGTTCCCAGAAGAATTGACTGAATTACCACTACCTAGGGAAGTGGATCACGAGATTAAGCTAATGCTAGCAGCTGCACCGGTTGCAAAAAGACCTACAAGATTCCCATTCCTGAAGCTATTGAGTTAAAAGAACAACTCAAGCAACTATTGAACCAAGGTTATGTATTCCCCAACAGTTCTCCTTGGGGGGCTCCAGTCTTGTTCCAAAAGAAGAAGGATGGTACTCTTCGTCGTTGCATCGATTATAGAGGCATGAACCAAGTAACCATAAAAAACAAATACCCCATTCCAAGGATAGATGAGTTACTCGATCGATTGCAGGGAGAAAAAATCTTCTCCAAGATTGATTTGAGGTCAGGATACTACTAGATCTGCATCAAGGAAGAGGACATTGGCGTTGATTTATGGACTGATTTACCTCAGTCCAAGACTGTTTTCCACAGTCCATAGGCAACCACAAACAATGTTACATCAGCACTTTATGTTTATGCTTGGTTGGCATTGACATTTTGATGCCCGGTTGGGTTATGAATGTTAGGGGAATGTATGCCTATTGATTGGCCATCATTTTGAGCTGATTGAATGGCCTTAGATACTCAGTTTCACACAATAAATCACTACTATACACTCCAGGTATGAATCTTATTTAGTCACTTTATGCTTTGCCTATTGGTCACACACGGGTGCTTTCATGGGTGTTTCATGTGACTATTGAGATGCAAATGAAGGTTGGCAAATGCCTTGGATGGTTTTAGAATGTATTTTGAGCCTTGTTTGAGCTCAGTATTGGTTGGCATTTACTTGATACTCTGGATGTCTTACTGATGTATGATCTTGGATACTCCATCCTTGGTGCTCTTACATTCTTTATTTGAGCTTATTTGCTTGACACTTACGGATTTTGTGCCAGTGGGAGCATCTTTGTACACTTACCAAACATTGAGTAGTGAGGGTTATGCATATTGAGATTTTCGATCTTTGAGACCAAGATCTCCTTGTGGATGGTGTATGGTTGATATGCCTTGGTCTGTGTAGATGTATTTGGGCTGATTTGGCTTTGTATTCACTAAGTAAATAGTGACTTGTGTCACGTCTTGGTAGTGGTATGTACATTTTGCCCTATTGATTAGGGGGTGTACCGAATTTACTGAAGGACTTTGTTTGACATGTTTGGGTGTTGGCTCATGTTATTTTGACTGTTATATGCTTGTTGATTCCTGCTTGATGTTGGTTTTGCATTGACAGTCAGTGATTGACTTTGAATATTGTGTTTTGCCTACTGTCAGCTCTCATTGTATATCATAAATTATAGCAAGCATATATCTCCAAATTTTCATGTATTTTTCATGCTGAACCATCTTGATTTGATATAATTTTGATGATACTTGGTGAGAAGCATCATTAAATACTCATTTTTGCCATTTTGCCTTGGTTTTGGTGGATTTTTGGTCATTTTCTGTAGTTTACAACAAGCAGTTTTGAATTGACTGCACTATTTCAACCTGCAGTATGGCATCTTCTTCCATTGACACTGCTATCTTCAACATCATTAAGCTTGATGGTACAAATTATGCCTATTGGAAGAGCCAAGTTTGGTAGGTATTGGTGCAAAAATCACAGATAAATTCACTAAAGTTGAGTGGAGAGCAGCCTGAAACTATGACTAATGACGAATGAATGGAGCTTGATGAGTTATGCAAGTCCACCCTCATCTTGTCTCTCACTGAACACGTGCATTACAATGTGGTTGAGGAAGCATAGAGTGCTTGACAGCTTTGGGATAAGATCAAGAATCTCTATGACAAGCAAAGTCTTGTAAGTCAAATGTATTGGCTGAAACAACTTATGGATCTCCGCATGAAAGAGAATGTGACCATGTTAGCTCATCTAAGCCAATTTCATGCTATTCTTTAGAGCTTGGTTTCATAGGCATTGATTTCAAAGAGGATGTCACTCTATTGTTCTTGTTTGGAACTCTTAATGAGTCTTGGGATGTATTCCACACTGCCTTATGTGCTTTTTCCACTACTTTGAAGCTATATGATGTCAAGAGCTCCCTTCTACAGGAAGAGATAAACCATAAGAATTTGGATGCCTCTCGTGTGTCTTGTGTTTTGATAGTTAGAGGCCAACATGATGGAAATGCAAATAATGACCGTGGTAATGGCCGTGGATGAGATTCGCAGAAATCTTGGTCCAAGGCGCATAGCAAGTTCGATTGTAAGTCTTGCGGGAGAAATGCAAATGTGACTTGTCATCATTGTGGGAAGAAAGGACATATAATGCCACAGTGTCATGAATTGCGCAATGAAAGGCGTAAAGACAAGGGGAAAGAGAAAGTGCAGGAAAAGTCTTCTGATCGCAACATAGCACCTACTAAGTCAGGTGTTAAAATTGAAGAGATCAATGTTGTGCAACTTGAGGATAGTGATGGAAATTATATCTTTGGAGCAGCTTCGTCTAGTGCTTCATAGATGACAGAGATAAACTCTATGTATGCATAGTGTTGGCTTTTAGACTCGGGTGCATCCTTTCATGTAACACCTTGCTGAGAGTGGTTCTATTCATATCATTTTCTTTTGGGTTTTGTGCACTTGGGTGATGAAAGGTCTCTTGAGATTGTCAGCATTGGTGATGTTAGGCTATAGTTTCCTTCTAGTAGTAGTTTTGTTATACACAATGTACGTCATGTACTTGCATTGACATGCAATCTCATGTCTGCTGGATAGCTTGATGATGTAGGATATCATGTATCTTTTGGAAACTTTGCATGGAAGATTACTCATGGTAGGCTTGTGCTTGCAAGAGGTGCCAAGGCTGGCAGCCTCTACTTCTTAGTTGTTTCTGGATCTACAGTTGATCATGTTTTGTCTGTGGGGTCTTTACCTCATGTATCTCTTTGACATGACCGTTTGGGACACATGTCCATTATGTGAATGAAAATGTTTTTTGATTGTAAGAACTCTATGTCAGTGGTAGCAATAGAACTTAATATCCCATGTAAAAGATCCATGTTGCCACTCAGTAATGTGATAATCCCTACTCCCACATATCACTTTTCCTTGGTGGTAAGATTGCTCCAAATATAGATGCTCAAGATAATGAATGATTTTTTCCATCCAATAGTCTTGGTACCCTCTACAAGTTAAAACTGAATCTTGAAGGACTTGCAAAGGCACTAAGTTCAACATTAGTCCCTATACATAGCAGGGCTTCAATTTATTGAAATTTACTTGATTTTTGAGCTCTACCCCTTGCAAATCCGCTAAAAGGGATGTAAAGCCATTCTTTCCTATATGAACAATCTTATGAGGACCATTCCACTTAGGTTCCAACTTTCCTAGGAATAGCTTATGATAGGAATCGTAATATAATACCAATTGATCCTTAGTAAATTTATACTTCTTAGCCCAAATATCATGAATCATTTTCATTCGCTTCTTCCCTACTTCATGATATAACAAAGGCTTGTAATTTAATCTTGTCAAGATATACAAGTGAAGTGAACCTTTCTTGCAATGCTTCCTCTTCACCCAAAGAATGATTTAATGAAAATCTTACTTTAGATAACTCAATATCCAAAGGTAAAACACACTCTTTTCCATATACTAATTTAAAAGGGGTGTGGCATTTAGTTCTCTTGAATATCATATTATAAGCCTAGGTAGCCACATACAACTTCTTATCCCAATCACGGTTACCTTCGGATACAGTCTTGGATAAAATCCACACAAGCTGCTTATTAATACTCTCTACTTTCACTACAAGGATATAGAGGCATAGCGATGGTGCTTTCCGATGCAAATTAGCGGTGTCACTATTTGCGACCCAAATAGCGACGATACTCATACGAAAAAATGAGGGCCAAAACCCAAGCGTGTTATTTTGCGTGAACGAATGAAAGAGAGAGCGATAGGAAGAGCGAAAGGGAGAGCAAACTCCATCTTGCATTTGAGAGGGAGGGAGAAAAAGAGAGAAAGAGGGAGAATGAAAGCTTCTCACCACTACTGCCGCCGTTTGTGAAGAAGAGGAGGAAGTGTACAGAGAGCGAAGAGGAGCCACCGTCGCGAAGAGGAGTCGCCGAATCCATCCTTGAGCCTTTGTGGTGAGTGCATTGTTTCCTTTTGCTTTGTTTTTGTTTTTTATCATTTTCTTTTACTTATTTTTGTTAAAAATCATGTATATTGAGAGAGAAAGAGAGGAAATGAGAGAGGGAGAGGAAACGAGAGAGAGAGAGAGAGAGGAAGAGAGAAAATGAAAGAAGGAACGAGAGAAAGAGGGAGAAAACATTAAACACAATAGGGAAAGAGAGAAAGAGAGGGAGAGGGAGGAAGTGAGGGAGAGAGAGGAAGTGAGGGAGAGAGAGGTTGTTATTTTTGTTGTTATTTTATTTCTTCTTTTCTTCTTTTCTTGTTTGTTGTTGTTGTGGTAGTCGTGGTAGTGGTAGTGGTAGTTGTTTAATTTCTTATTTTCTTGTTTGTTGTTGTTGTGATACTTGTAGTAGTAGTAGTGGTAGTGGTAGTGATAGTAGTAGTAGTTGTTGTTTAATTTCTTCTTTTCTTGTTTGTTGTTGTTGTGGTAGTAGTTGTAGTCGTCGTAGTCATCGTAGTCGTGGTTATAGTAGTAGTAATAGTAGTTTTCTTGTTTGTTGTTGTTGTAGTAGTAGTAGTTTTTTTTCTTTTCTTGTTTATTGTTGTTTAGTTTTCTTATTTGTAGTAGTAGTAGTAATTTTTTCTTCTTTTCTTGTTTGTTGTAGTAGTAGTAGTAGTAGTAGTTGTTGTTGTTGTTATTTTTTCTTCTTTTCTTGTTTATTGTAGTGGTAGTGGTAGTGGTAGTGGTTTGTTATTGTGGTAGTGGTAGTCGTGGTTGTAGTAGTAGTAGTAGTAGTTTTCTTGTTTGTTATTGTTGTTATTATTGTAGTAGTAGTAGTAGTTTTTTTTCTTTTCTTGTTTATTGTTGTTTAGTTTCTTGTTTGTTGTTGTAGTAGTAGTTTTTTCTTCTTTTCTTATTTGTAGTAGTAGTTGTTGTTGTTTTTTTTTTCCTCTTTTCTTTTCTTTTCTTTTCTTGTTTATTGTAGTGGTAGTGGTAGTGGTAGAGAGAGAGAGATGCTTTGTTAAAGGAAATCGGTAGTAGGGAGAGAGAGATGTTTTGTTAAAGGAAATGAGAGAGCGAGAGGAAGAGAAAAAGAAAGGAGGAGAGAGAGAGGAAATAAACATAAAACATAATAAAGAAAGAGAAAAAGAGAGAGAGATGGAAGGATAGAAGAGAATGAATGGATAAAAAACAAAGAAAGAGTGGTAGCGAGGTTCGGTGCTATACCACAAGCGGGAAACACTCCGACATACATTAATTTGTGGGTGGGTGGAGACTTTATATACATAAATTTTGTTGAGTTACAAGAGAAGAAATCCCTTCTCAAACAATTTAAGAAAGAAAAAAAGAATGATAACAAAAATAAATTGTTTGTCGTAACGTAGACCAAATGAAAAACGATGAAGGTCGTGATATTCAAGATCGCGAGGCATATCTGAATCAACGTGTCCCATGTCCTTGCTCTCAATATAAGCTGGCAATTAGACGAAAATGTTGATTGTCTATAGAGCATATACGATGCTTCGGCGAGTTTCAATCTAAGATCATTGATAAGGTGATCTCAGATTTTGAGAAAACGGTAAGAAATGTGTATATCAATCATGCATTATATTCGCAAGCTAATTGAATACCATATACAAAAACATTGGGTGTGGCTGGCAAATTTTCTATCCAGGGAGGTGATGTCTCGTCCCAAGGAGGAGTGCACCCTTTGCAGCCAGTTAGAAGAGTTCATGGGCGTGTGATGGATGGAGTGCCTGAGCCAATCTACCACTTGGAAGGTACTACCCAATCTATACCATCAATACCAGAGGAGATAGATAGCCTTCTACACTTATCTACAATCTTGGAGCCTGAGCTGGAGGCAATGATCGATGCATTAATGCTGATGGATGTCGAGATTCTGATTTGCTTAGAGAGGAAGCATCCATACCATTATATGATGGGTGCTGAGTATCTCGCTTGAAGACACTGCACTTGCACTCCTAAGTATGCAAGCAAAATACAAGTGGAGCAATGCGAGTGTGACCGAGTTGTTCAGGTATCTTGTATGTACACTTCATTGATTTCTTTTCGGTACTATCATAAAAAATATTTGTACTTTTTCAAGGTATTTTATGATTTTTTTTTCCAAGTTATTGAAGTATCATATATTACCACTTGCAAATACCATGTTTGAGTCTTGTGATGATGCGCGACATGTTTTACGAAAGCTTGGCATGGACTACAATAGCATCCATGCATGTATCAATGATTGCATACTATTTCGAGGAGAATACAAGACTATGGAGATATGTCCAAAGTGTGGTGCTCATAGGTATTGACAGGACTTGCAAGGGCAAACCATCCCTCAAAAAGTTCTTAGACACTTTCTGCTTATCCCCTACATAAGCCACATGTTTTGTACGTTCGGCATGGCGAGCATGACCTCATGGCATGCACAAAATAGGTCTACAGATGGATTTCAATGAATATTAGCAGATTCACATGCATAGAGCCACATTGAATCTACCTTTCAAGAGCCAAGGAATCTTTGGCTTGGTCTTGCTATGGATGGCGTGAACCCATTTGGTCTGCACTCAACTTCTTACAGTGTGTGGCCTATAGTCAAGGATATTGTCAACTACAATATCCCTCCATGGCTTTCTACGAAGAAAGGATATCTCATCCTTAGCTTGCTCATTCCCGGATGCTATAAAGTAAAAAATATGAACGTGTATCTTCGTGCATTAGTTGATGAGCTTAAGATTTTGTGGGAGGTGGGGGTCACCGTACAAGATATGAACAAGCGCAATGGTCGACGGTCCGCCAATATTCAAGCCATTCCTCATGTGGACAATGCATGACTTTCCGGGATTCGAAGAGTGCTCAAGTAAGTAGGCTTCCGTCCTCGTTGGTAATATCTATCATAGCTTGTTCAAGTTTGTATTCACTGGATAGAGGTGTTAGGATAGGTCTGGTTACCTCAGGTTATCATGCATGTCCATTATGTGGGCCACAGTTAGACTCCCGAAGGTCACAAAACATGAAGAAGATGGTATATCAAGGATAAGCCGCTTTCTTGCTAGAGGGTCATGAGCTCAGGGAAGGTTTTCTTAGATGACCTCCAGTACTATGTATGAATGCCCAAAACTGGTACGAGCTGAAAATGGTCCACACGGAGTCACATCCAAACGAAATGTGACAGTTCTCAGTTTTCTACGAGTTGCCATATTGGACCCACTTACAAATCAACCACTTGTTGGATCCCATGCATATTTTCAAGAACGTGGGCAGCTTGCTATGGGATCACATCACAGGAAAGAGAGACACTATAGGGGTACGAATGGATTTGAAGGAGGTAGGCAAGATGGAGGTGCTTTGGCTGCAGTCAAGTGCTGATGGTCACTTGCAGCCACCTCGTGCTCCTTGGGTTTTGTCCACTAAAGAAGAGCGCATTGTGAAGCAAATAGTCAAGTCTATCTGCACTCCCATGGGTATGATGCGTTCTCTTAAGTCCACATTTTCTGAAGACGACCAATTATTAGGGCTCAAAATGTCCCCTTGTCTAGTTGTAGGACATGTCTTAGTAGCCCATTGGGAAGAGAGTCTAGAAAGCGCCTCTCGGAACTCCCATGGAATGTCACGGGGTTTGTGATCTAGGTCTTCCCGAGTCTACCACAAAGCGGAAGCATTCCAGTCATTCCCACTTAGGACCGACTTGAATCAGGGTTTTCCTAATGGTCAAGTTCCTAGAATGGTAGCTAGCATCGAGCCCCCGACGAACTACTTTACGTAGAAACATCAGGGTCGTAGCGGATTTATAATGTACTTGGTTCAAGGAGAATGGAAAATGAGAGGGATGCGAAGCTCAATCTCTCTTCTTGTAAGGCATAGTCCCATTCCGTTTCCCTAAAATAGCACAAATCGAGACTCTAGCTCTAAAGAATCTAGGTCATCGTTTACCTTGCTGTCAATTCCTTTGAGAAAAGTTCCCAGCCAACTAGGACTACCCTTCCGTAGGATGGACCCTGTGTCACATCCATCACACTTTCCTTAGGTTGCTTTAGTTGTCTAATTACCTACCACGTTTAGTTTGACAAGCAAAAACAGCTTTCTTAATTAACCAATTAATCACCGGTTCCTTCACGTAACTTAGGCACTGACATAGAAAAACAATGCCAAACAAGTTCATTTTCAACATTTGATCTTTATTTATCAGTCTTTGGAATACATCATATAATCTACCCAAAGGCTATTCCATAATTCACCCGAAGGCAATTCTAGCAATCCTCAGGGATCGCTATTCCAAGTTTCCGTCCGTTGACTAGTATGCGGGCCTCGAGATCCAATCTCGAGTCATGTCGGCCTCTTGTGCAGGACCCAGAGGCAAGGGATTTATGGCCAGAGCCCCCCTTGGCACCCAAGCATCCTCCTACTCCAAGTAGCACCCATGGAGAAGAGACCTCTCATGGCGGGTTCGGTCCACATACCCGACGAGCTCACAACCCCCTTGGATGGGGTCAAGCTGACAGTCGAGGGTAATTGATGCTACCTCTCCCTCCAGGCTTTCAACCTGAAGCATTAGTTATTTTCTAGCATTAGTTCCTTGAGAAAAGAAGAACAAACTGTGTTCCTAAGTGTATAAACACAAGCACTCCAGTGGTCGTTTATACGGCCAACTGCTAAGGTGTAAATCCTTTTCTTCGAATATATCCAGCATTCGATCCGGGATCAATCGTGTCTTGGCAAGATCCCAAGGGTTTTGTAAGTGGTGTAGCTTGTTTACCCTTTATCCTTGGGTTAGGGTTTATGGTCAATAAACCCTTGGGATTTGGATAATACGTTAGGTTTCCATATATTATGGTCAATAAATCCAAATCTTGGACAACCCCGTTGTCCTCACTTGATTGGTCAATTGCTTGCTAGGCAATTCATAACTTCCCTAACTTGGCAAATTCAGCCCCAAGGAATGGTGATGTAGCTGGATGACTACTCATCCTCTAGAAAAATTAGACTTGTACTTAGAATTCCCAAACTTGTTCTAAGGAGTGGCAATACTATTTTGTGATTTAGACACAAAACTATGCGACATTGTAACTTGTTGCATGAGATAGGTGTCGCATCTAACTTATGGGTTTATTTCTCCCATCACACGGTATTCCTTGGTCAAGAATACCTTTGGTCAAGATGTAGGGTTTGGGAGTCCTCTTGACCAATCCAACCCTAACCCTACTAGGCTGATAACGCTTTGGCCCTAGGGATCCTAAATTCATATGGAAGTCTTGTATTTTACCAATTGAACCTTTGGGTGAGGACCCTAGATCGTTCTTACATAGGCGTTTAGCTAACCCTAGCATTCCGTGAATCTTGTCCTAAACTATAACGATGCAACGAAAATCGAGGCTTTAATATTTTTAATGAAGATGTGTTCAAACTTGGTTAAAAGGACTCCATGCCTGAGCGAATACCATGAGTCCATCATTAAATTAATCCTTCCTTTTATTACTTATCTTGTCCTAAAATATAACCATCCTCGCATGCAATTTGCAAAGTTCATAATTTCCTTTCCATGCATTGCGACTATTTGGACATCATTCAATGGGCATCTAAAATTATCTTATATACGCGTCACAACTAGGGAATTATTGCCTAAGTGCAATTATGTGTTATATGCGCTGTTCTTTTCTCGCAGAAACAAGGATGGCTTTAGATGATTCCACGTTTTAACTTATGCAATATGCGTTCAAGAATGCAACTACCTTGACCATGCAAGTACTCGTCATGCAATTTAACTTGGTAATTCGATGCGAGTGTATGAATTTTCCAATGTATTCAAACTTGCCTATGCGAATTTAATCATGCTTAAATGCATCCTTTCATGTGAAATTAATTTTTAAGAACCTGGGCAGCATTAAGGATCGGAGCATTGTCCACACGTGTACTTGGGTTGGAAGCTCCCACGTGTGCGCCTCATGACTTCTGCTTAGGAGCCATTTATGTAGTGAATTTCATTGCAGCAACTCCTCCTTGGATTACTCGCGTGTTCCGAAGTCTCTCAATCCGAGATCTCCCTCTTCCGAGCATGACACGACCCTTGCAGATACGGTTTTAAGGAAAACCCAAAAAGCACGGGTGAATAAGGCTTATGGAGGCCTTTGGAAGCTTCCAAGCTTTTGTCAGGTGAAGGCGTGGAGAGAGAAGATGAGGATGGAGGTGAGGATGGAAGGTGGAGGCGGCAGTGGCCATGCGGCGTGGCAGCAGCAAGCGGCAATGATGGCAGCGTTCCCTCCACGGCGCAGCAACATCACGACGTCTTCCCTCTCCCCCCTCTCCCTCTAGCTAGGGGGAGATTCTTATAGGCTTTAGAGGGGGGGTAGCCACACATGTGGAGGGTGGCATGATCCCCTCCCCATGCTCCTCTCTACTCCACTTAGCTCATACTCCCTCTCACACTCCTCTCCCCCGCCATGCAACGGTTGAAGGGGAGGGGAGTTTTAAAAAAATTTGCACTAATTCATTATATTTTTGCCCCAATAAGGGTGTTCTTGAGTGGAACTTCGGGTCTTTAGCAATGGTCTCTTATGCACAATGGAGGCTGGAGTTTGATTGATGCACGCGGAGGGAGCACTTAGCCCAAAATTTTATCGTTGCGGGAGATTATTTTGAACTACTTTTGTGCATGATTTTTGGGTCTTTAATATTTTGTAGTGGAAATATTACAAAAATCCCATGATTAGCACAAGATATGTCAAGTTGGTACTATGAATGGATTGTAAGTGGCCTGCGTATTTTTGCTATTTGGAGTGTAGTCGTTGTTCATAATGCTTCCTCTTTTATGGGAGTTTATACTACTGATCCCGATCGCAGGATGCCTTACTTCAGAAATACGTGGGGCGATTTACATGTTGTCGACTTTAGTGCAATGGATTTCACAGAAAGAGATCAAGACGTCCTCTATTGAATCCGCAAGGCGGGGAGTAGTGGAGACGGTCTATCTCTTTGAGAAGTACGTGCCTACCAGCATGCTCACGATACAAATCCACCTTCTTGTGCATCTTGTAGATGAAGTGGAGATTGCTAGACCTATCCATATACGATGGATGTTCTTCTTGGAGAGCTTCATGAAAACCTTGAAAGGCTTTGTGCGACAATGAACTTGGCCAGAAGGTAGCATGGCTAAAGGTTGGTTAGTGTCTAAGGTGTTAGTGCATATTTCACAATGGCTACCAATGGTGGATTCAGACAACTGTATGAAATGGTCGTTGAAGGATGATTGTAGATTGATCCGAGATGTGGTGGTTGGAAATGGGGTAGAAAAAAGAATGGATGCTACAATAGAGGAGAAATTGAATTGCTCTTTTATGTTGCACCATGCCTCTATGGAGACGTGGCTCGCTAGGTACCAGCAAGCTAGAAAAGATCGAGAGGAAGCGCGATTTGAATTTTGATATAGCATGCACCATTGACCGATTTGATATCTGGAGGGCATGGAGGAGATGCCACGGTTTATGTCAACACGATGGTTGCATGGAGCTTTGACTGCAACATCTCGCGAAGGAGCGGAGGTCTCAACAGAGGAGTGGGAATTCTCGAGGGGATGTAGTCCAAAGATGATGATGTGTTTAGGGTTTGTCTTATCTATAATTTATATGCGACAACTAATTGAGTATTTCAATGTACAGTACAAAATATATAGTGCGATGTGGTCGCGCGGATGGCACTTCACGTGGAGTGTATTGACAAAATGCGCTCCACAACAGACTGTGATATCATGGAAAGGTTCGAGCAAGAGAGACGACAACGAGCAATGGATTCAAACACGATTATAGATGAGATGGAGTATTTTAGGAACTTGTAAAGTATTGTCACGATGGATTACCATAGCTTCTCCATGATCCTATTCGATGTGCAATGGTTCAAAGTGGTACTTGAAGAAGCTAGAGGAACAGTTCAACAAGGTCCATTTGGATGTCTCGAAATAGATTTTGAAAAAATGGACGGATCTGCACGACACGTTTGTGTTGTCAGTCCATTGTGAACAGATGCGTGAAATCATGTGTTTTTTAATTGTATTACGATATGGTAAATGTCACAATAGTTAAATCTCTCTTGTACGTGATTGTAAATAAGTAATTTTCTATCCAGACCCTCGACAACTTCGATGGTGATACATTATACCTTCAGCTCCCCGAAGTGCGAGAGTATATGATCAAAGTGATGCTCTGAGCATAGATGAGGATAGTATGCAAATAGAGGGGTTGATATTTTAACGGGTGGAGACCATTGAAAGCTTGGAGCATGTAGAGAAGATAGCATCGGGTAACAATGATGGAAATACAGGAGTCCAAGAATTCTTTGAGAATGAGGTGGACTCATTCTTTTGTGGTGACATGCTTATCGATCTTCCAATGTATGTGGAGTTGTGTCAGGAGATTGACATGGGACCATAGGGTACATCCACCTACTCAATTCGTTGACGAATCACTTATAATAAGGGTACATAATATATGCATTTTAAGTAAGATCATTTTTTAAATATTTATATTACTGTGCTTTGTATGATTTATATTGATTATGCTAACATCAATTTTTGTTTGTGCAGGTGACCTTTGTGGATATTTAGATCATTACGATGAGTGGAGGGATGCACGATGAGGAGCTACAGGAGATCTTCATGTGTATGTCTCTAGATCAGATGGCGAGATTCAGAGATATGGTAGACTAGGAGCTGTCTCGAACACCATCAGACCATTCTATTAGATCTACTTGGGCGCGCTCTGATGCTTCAGTTTCCAATAGATGAGGGTGACACTCCAGACTTAGGCCAGACAAAGGGAGTGGTTTAGGGGGATACTACAGAGATCTGGATGCAATGAGCCCGCGGTCGGCTTGGGATACATGTGCTACTTCTTGCTCTTGTGGTGGTTCGAGAGAGCGTGGCTTAGGTGGTTACTATGGAGGTACTGATGCAGTGTCTTCGTCTTGTTGTTTTGCTGGATTTGCGTCACCCGTAGGATTTGTCACACATGTGAAGATGTCTACTCCAATCACTCTGGCTTTTGCTTAGTCGTCCGCAAGTGGCACCCCTATGGATGCTACTCCGAGAGATACTATCCCCGTAGGTACACCAGATGTACATGGGTCTCCTGGATATGCCCAGGAGCGTGGTTGCAAGTGGGAGAGGACCCATCTTAGGCATACCCCAGAGGGGTATACCTACCTTGTAGATGATAGGATAGGAGCCATCATAATGAATGATGAGGGGAGGAGGGTGATGGCTCTTATGAGAGAGTTGTGCCAATAAGTTTTTCGGCACAATGTCTTGGATCATTGGAAGAACATATCGGAGGGGAGCAAGGACTACATAGTAGCATCCTTGCATGAGGAGTTTCCGGTACCAGCCACAACAGATAGGTTTTCCACGGGCTAGATGATGGAGTGCATGCATGCATACATGTCACACAAACGATCGGATGTATGCAAGGCACTTAAGAGTGGGGCTTCAAAGCTTGAGTGGCTAGACGCAAACGACTAGCGCCGACTCAAGGAGGAGGCTACAAATTCTCCAGGACATTAGAGACAACAGCGCGAGGTGGCGAGGGCACAACTAGAGGCCAAAGTGATCCATCATCTTGGGAGTGGAAGCCACATGACATATTTGGAGGACTTCGTAAGTTTTTCTTTTGTTCTGCTTGCTTATTTTTTTGCAATATCCTTTGTACCGACAATCGTGTTTCTAATAGTTGTATTTTGTTTTCTTTGCAGCACTCCATTACAAACTGCGATCCCATCGGCATTGAGACTCGATATTCAGAGAGGCACGGACTCACTGCATTGATCGACCGATTGTATGGACGCTGCGACCTTGTAAGTCACTCATCTTTCTTGTCTGTAGTTACTAAGTTTAATAAAAATGCATTATTGTATGGTGGGCTGATGTGTAGTTGTTTCTTTTTTTGTAGAGTCGGTTCGATGCTCCTTTGTGATGACGGGACGAGGTTTCGGATGGCGAGGATCTATAGCTCGCCCTTGGATTCCTAGATCTCACATACTCTTCTTTTTTGTTCACGTGATCTATGTAAACATTTTCTATGTAGTAGTAGTATCTTGCCATGATTGTACCGGTTGCTTTCATTACGCGATCATGTATTTATTTCATGTATCAGTGTTATGATTTAAGTACACTTTGCCTTTATTTACACGAGCATTGTACACATTACTGAAACTATTTTGTATGCCCCAAATAAAGCACATACCACAAAAAAGAAATTCCTTGTTACCATTGCTATTAGCGTCGCAAAATGCCGACACTAATACCGATTGTTCTATGGCGTCGCTAATAACGATGTTTTTTACGACGACAGGGGAAATTTTCTTTATGAACATTTTCGTCACTTTTAACGTCTGTATAAGGCCTATATGTTGTAGTGTTTGTGCTGATTATCTTGGGGGTTGTAAGGCATTGTCTTATTATGTTTAATCATTAGAGCTTCTATCAAATTCTCAATCACTTTATTCAAAAAATGTGCTCCATGGTTAGACAAAATATCCTTAGGTGGACCAAAATGGCAAATAATCTATTCCAAAATAAAACTAGTTGTCTCCTTAGCATTATCCTTTATCATAGTGCAGGATTTAGACTACTTCATAAAATAGTTTATTGCCACAATGGGATAATAGTTTCCTGTAGTTGACAAAGGATGTATAGGTCCAATGAAATCAATTCACCACTTCTCAAATGGTAATATAGCCATAATAGGAGTCAGTGGATGCTTCTTATCATCCTTAATGTCTCTAACATGTATCACATTTCTTAACATACACGAATGCATCTTGGAAAATGAATGGCCACCAATATCCAACTCTCAAATCTTTTTGTGTAGTCAACCATCTAGCAAAGTGCTCTCTACAAGCGAAGTCACGACACTCTTCCAAGATAAATAGAAACTCATCAACCATAACACATTAATGATAAATATCATGGATCCCTTGCCAATATAGTGTTCCTACAATCAAGGCAAATTTCAAGGCTTGCTGGCTCATTTTTCTCTTTTCAGCCTTTGACAAAGCAGCTCTAGCCTCTCTTGTGGATAGATAGTGCATTATGGAAGCATACTAGGATGGAATGGAGGCCATATCAATGTTGAGTAGACTCTCAAGGTCACTACCTTGAGCCAAAACTTCCTTTGGCTCCCTAAAATATAGAAGACATTCAATGATGCCCTATAACTTTGATGTGTTACTCTTAATTTCATATTCAAACTCCTGCAAAAGTGACTAGCCACTTCGCTAGCGGTCAAGTGGTTGTAACTTATTCAACAATAGCCTCATCCCTTTTGCCTTCATAAAAAATAATACATTTTAATACATGATATAATGCTTGAATTTCTTCATTGCAAATACTATCCCAAGGCACATTTTCTCTATGTAGGTATAATTAATCTTGGATACCCCCAATTTGCAACTAGCAAATGCAATCAGATGGTACCACTTTGCATTCCAAATTTTAGCTAAATAGTACTTGATATTTTATATCATAGCCATTGAAAATATGTAAAATATCTCACCTCTTTTAGGTGCTTTCAGGACTAGCACTTTTTCCAATTCTACCTCACATCCTCAAAGGATACTTGACATGGGTCACTCCAAATAGACAGAGAGTTAAAGGATAGTAAATTCATGAATGGCAATGTCCTCTCAACCAGTAAATTTATAAATCATAAATAATACCTATTTGAAGATAAAAATCTATTTACTTATTTAGAAGTATGTGTGGACTCATATCAATGATAACATTTATCCTTTCAGGATTGGCAATTGCAATACCAGTCTAACCACATGGCTAAATAGCAATCCATAGAACACTCCAACGATGTACTTTCCTAGGTTGAGAGCAATGTAGCACTGCTTGCACTGCTTGAAGTATTTTCTTAAAATAATTAGATGTCTCTCCCTTATGGTGGCTATCCCTAGTTCATCAATAAAGACTTTTAGCATCTTTAGGAAAATATCACCAAAAGTTTAATAAGTCGTACATTACCAAGACCCTGGCTCATTACATAATCCAAAAGCCATAACATGATACACAAAGGTACAAAATACAGTGATAATTGTTATTTTCAACTTATCTTCTTTTGCAATAGCCATTTGGTTATAACCAACAAGGTAGTTCATAAACGATTAGATATCTCGACCCACTAAAAACTGATCTAGAATCTGATCAATAAATGGCAACGCATAGTAATCTTAAACCTTTTATTTATTGAGCTCTTTAAAATCTATGCAAAGCTAGATTTGATTATTTTTCTTCTTTTTGATAACTATTAGCGAACACCACTTCATGTATTGTATAGAAAATATCAAGCTAGCCTTAAGCAATTTGTAGCTCCTCAAATAGTTTGTCCCTTAGCTCAAAAGGTATATGTCTCACTTTCTATCAAACAGGATGGCTACCTTCCTTCAAGGGAATATTATGCATAGCCAAACTAGGAGAAATATCCCTCAGCTCATCATAACTCTAGGAAAAAGTATCATGAAATTCTTGGATCAAGGATTAAGGGTTTGAAAAATAAAAAAAATTATTTAGTCTTTTTTCCCTTCTAGACTAAGCATAGATCCTAATTTAGTCGATCACGGATCATCCAATGTATTAAGGTCTAGCTCAATTACATCCGCATCTTTGATTTTGTCTTGCGCTTCTATCAGCTCACTTAGAGTCACCTAGTAGACATCTTTTGTGGTGAATCCCTCTCTTGACTCATTACTTTAACAAAGTCTCACTGTGAGAAGGATCCTCTAATTCTGTCAAAGATAAAGGTACTCTCTCACTTTGAGGAGATTTAGGATATGCGGGCCACTATTATATGTCTGGAATCTTTGTCAAAATCAAACGACTAGCAAATATATCAACTTGACAGTCAGATTGCAAGATCCATGGCCTTTCTAATAATACTTGATAACTTGGCTACCCTACAAAATAATCCTAAATTCCAAAATCCATTTCACATTAGCAATAGTGATGTGGACTTTGGTAATGTAAACTTCTAGTTGTCTTAAAGTGTCATCAGCCATCCAAAGAATTGTGGAGGTATCCTTTTGGATTTTGAGTCCTAGTCTTTTCATCAATTATGAACTCATAATATTGACAAAGGATCACATATCCACAATGGCATGATCCACTAATATGCCACAAATATATGCTGCCACCCTTGGGCAATGCTTTTCACCATGTTCAAACTACTCATCTCCCACATGGGCTATTCCTAAGGCTTCAACGATATACCTTGTGTGAAGGATCTTCTTAAACTCTTTTTGCACTCTTAGAGATAATTTGATCAGTTTTTGTAGGAGATTCACATCAAGCTTTACTCACAAAGAGAATTGGCTAAGTCAAATTCATGATAATTAGCAATGGTTCCATTATCATATCAGTATAATGCTTCATCATGTCCTTGACTTCACTAAGAACATTTGATGCACTAGACTCATAACCATGATCATGCGCTTGCCGTTGAACTGGCCTAACCACTTGATTAGAGATCAATCATTGATTAATTGGTATGATATTAGGGTTCGCCATTTGGCTTCACTTATTCAGTGGAATTCCTTGGCTAGCCATCAGCATAGCAATATTAGGAGGAGCCGATAGCATAGGCACATTCTGCATTATTCTTCCTCTTCTATTCAAATTGGTCATAGGTGTACTAATCACACCTTGACTTCCATTGGTCAATGCCAAATTATTTCCAAGGCCTAGACTCAAATTTAGGTTTACTCTAGATGCATAGGTCACTTGTAAGCGGGACTGTACCTCTTATGCTCATGTAATAGCAGTGTCTATATCGACAAGAGCAACACTAAACTGCACTTGGATATTGAAGCCTAATCCATGTAAAAAGTACTGCAATTGGACAGTAGGTGGAATAGGAATAGAGGTTTGCAATTTGTGAAGCATCTCTTTTAGTTTCTTGGCATAACCTCGAGCATTCGCATGAGCCTCTTGATGTGTCATTTTCAAAATACACAACCAATACTAACCACTTTGAACATTCTTGTGAGGCTCTTGATGTGTCACATTCAAAACACACATCTAATACTGACCACCTCTCTCAGGAGAAAACTCTCTTTGAAAGGCTACAAAGAATAAATCGATCATGATTATGGTTCTGGCTTCCAAGCCATGATACGACATTATAGCTCTTTCTTTCAGAGCCATATTGAAAAACATCATGAGTTGTCCTTCATCGTGAATTTGATAATTAAACATTAATTTCTAGAACTCACTTATATGGAGCTTCTCATATTTCTATGCTAACCCATTAGAAATGGGTAGAGAAAAACCTAGGGTTGGCAAATCTAGCATTCCTATAGGTATTGCAATCAATTGCGCTATCATGATGATTGGGTATACTCTAGGGGTTTGTGTTAGTGGGGTTACTCTTCCACTCAAAGTAGATTGAGTTTTTGGGAAAAGGGGAATGCTAGAGTTTCCTCCTCCCCTTAACAAATTGATTGGGATATTAATTGTAATGTCCCAATCACTTAGTTTATTTTAATGTGTGTATACATTCCAAAGAAAATTGATTTATGAAACTGGCTCTCATTATGAAGATAATAATTATTATTAATGAGGTATTATATGCTAGTTCATGAAAGAAAGGCTTGGGAGACCCTCCTAAGACTAGCTTATTAAAACTATGTTTGTAGTATAGAACAAAAAAAAGAACTAGCCTAGTGGATAGTCACTTGGCACTTGGGTGACAACACTGTCGGGATGGGTGAGCTCCTGAGAAGATTTTCCTACAAGCTAGTGGGAGCTTCTTGTGTGCAGCCAATGGCATCAACGAAGCCTTTGTAAACCATTGCCAAGTATATCAAGGCTAAGATGCCAAGGTCTATGCCTTGGTCGTAAGCCTTGGAGTGATGGCCACTTGATGATGCACCATGCGGTGCTTGCCTATAGATTCGTAAATTTTTATCTTCGCACTATAAAAATGGAGCTCCCTCTTTGAGTCATCAATGATGTCATCAGAAGCGCTCTCTTTGTCAATGATGATGTCATCAAAAAACGCTAAAAAATCAAGCGTCCTCTCTTTTACCCCCTGCAACACTATAAATTGAGGGCTTGGGGATGAACAAGAGAGGGACAAGAGCAATCTTGATGAGGAAGAGATGCTGATCGAGAAGGAAGAGACTCTATTCTACGAGACGAAGAGACATCATTCCATTCAACCCAAGGAAGGGGATACATAGAAGGTCTCTCATCCTCTTTTACTCTAATCCGAGAAGAGAAGACACTGAAGAACTTTATCCTATTCTATCAATTCGGTTAAAAGTCATACCTCTACTCTCATCCCTATTTCATCTACTAGAGAGAGAGAGGTATTTCTCTCCATGAGATAAGAAGAACCATCCACAATGCCTACATCACTGAATCCCACAATAACCATCATTATCATCGAGAGTCTTACACCCTTGCCAACCGGCATTACTATCGTGTTCTTCTTCTTCTACGAATCATATTTCCATTATGGCCCCGAAGAAAAAGAATTCAAAAGTGGAAATCGTGAATGACCCTACTAACGTGGAAGCAACACTTGGAGTTGCAAGCATGAGAGTCACTAACGGAGTCACGAGTGCAGATAACAACCCTTTACCAATCGCGATACCACAGGTTTTTCTAAAAAAATTTATCCGAATTCAGTAAAAATAAGATAAGTCTCTTGAGAAATACTGTGATCTTAGAGTATTCACTTGGTAAATTATTAGAACATCTTATAGGCTAGAAAGTGTTAGGGGAACTATGAAAACCTAGAACTCAAGAGAAATCATGAGGAATTTAAATGTTAACCTCATAGAAAAGACGATTAGTGAATTCACGATGAATTTACTAAGAAAAAAACCCTAAAGAAACTAGCCAAGGATATAGTTTTAATCTAGAAGCTCTGATAGAAGATTTAAAAAAAAACTAAAAATAACTCTAAGTTAAAGAAATTGACTTAAGGCCAAGAAACTTAGTTACAAGAATAAACCTTAAACTGGGAAGCTAGAGATCCCAAAATCTAGATACCCTTAGTTAAATTCCAAGGGAAAGAGTTTATTATGTGAAATTCAAGTATCGATTGCTACTAGATTAATCATCACTTGAAAGTTGCATGATTGATTGAAATCATAACTGCTTGAAGACATCAATCTTGTTTGTGATTTTCTAGATTAGATCTTGATTGAATTAAGTATTGGAATAGATAAAAATTTAGGAGCCCTATACCTCCCCCAAGGGTAGGTGTTGAATCCCCATACCAAGAGGGGATGTTTTTACCACTGTGGAAGCATAGACTAGCTCCGATGGCAAGAGGTCTCCCAGGAGGGGTCATATTAAGTAGGAGGTGGATAGGGTGCCAGGGGGGGCTCTGGCTAGTAAACCCTTTACACACCTAGGAACTACTTGGTCCCTTGTATGGCTCAAGTTCTACTTGGGACGCCTAAAAATTCTAGCTATAGATGGGTTTGATCTTGGTGACGTGCAGATGCGTCGGATGAGGTAGCACGTAAAAGTGTAATTTTTCTCATGTATGGGTGGGAGAACACACATTATGGAACATAATCAATGAATTTGTTTTATTCTGATTGTATGTCCGTGAGTAAATTACGCAAATGAACAACTATGCATAAAAGGATTCTTTTTAATTAATGAAGTTATTTTTATATGTTTCACGTAATGTGATAGGTAATTAGATAACTAAGAACTTCCATAGAGGGAAGCAAGTAGATGGATTCCTGACGAATCCAATCCTATTTGCAGGGTGGTCTCGGCTAGCCGAGAGGTTTCCCCAAACACAAATGCTAGCAAGAAACTCTAGGAAGGGCCGATTCACTGACTTACCTAGGGTTTGGTCTTAGAACTCAAACTGTAAATTATCTTAGGGGAAAGGTATGGTGGCTGTGCTAGAGCACTGCGAGGGATTTCATAAATCCTTAGTCTGCTACTACTGGAAAAAAGCATTGTACTCCATGAACCAAGGGTAATGGTAGTCACTCCTTCTGGACAAGAAGCCTCTCGAAGGACACCTTCGGATGTGAGCTAGTTGTTGATAGGTGACTATTAAGTCAATTAGGAACCTTCAAGTTGGTCCTCCATGGGTAACGGCAGGACACTTTCCCTACGGAGTAGACCTAGGGTTAACTAGCCAAAAAATCATTCTATTTAGAGTACGGATGGCGATGGTTGGAAGGTAAACTCTGGGCAACTACTAAAATGTTATCTATCATATAATCAAGGGCGGGTACATTACATTAATTGGGGCAACCAGATCTCTCTTTCTCAAGGATATTGGACTACTACGCTTAAGAGAATACCTCCTAATGATTTTAGCTCTCCATCTAGCCCTTTCAGCTCTTCTTTGTTGTTGAATCTTAGCTTGATGGTATCTATTAGGAAATAACAAATCTATTGCAATGCTCTTTGGCATACAGTGAGTGACTGGTCTCTAATTAACCAAGATTCAAAAATTGCCACTTATTAGCGGCTCTAAGTTAACTCACCACCTATTAGGATCCAAAACATGCCTGATACTGGCTTCAAGGCTCTAGTTGGGCCTCTTATGCTCACCAAACCACCCTCGTGGCCTCACGGTCAAGACCATCAAGATGCTATATGCTACTCTAAATAAATCACACACTTGTATCAATTTGTAGTCCAATGATATTGTCCCTTCCCATAACTCCAACAAAGGGAGTATCCAAACATACAAGTGATCAACATCTTGTTTCACCTACACAAAGAGCTCCCCCTAACAAAATGTTCTGGCTCCTCAGCTCTCCTACACCTTGGGGATTTCCCTTAGGATGCCCCGTCTTACACATAGAACACATGCGCAATAGAGTCCTCTCATAAAATAAACATAACGATCTTGGAGGCTGTATATATTTCTCACTTGATCCGTTTTCCAAGTTATCACACTACCTTGCACCAAAGGAAAATCTTACACTCTCAACATCAATCGTCATCTAGACATGCAATTACAATGCATCCAAGAATTTATTTTTTGATACCATATTTTGATTACATGTGCAAATGGTATGACACTCTATGTTCAAACAACTTAACTAAAAATCAGCCGAATGTGAAGTGTAAAAATAACCATTTCATGGTTTCTTTGTACGAGCATCATGCTGCATTGCTAAAGAATAACACTAGGCTAACCTTGCTATTATTTGAATCTCTTAAAACTTATGTAAACCATGGCCTATATGATAAGATATGCAAATAAATCAACAACTTAATTAAATATCTTTCCATTTCAGCCACACATCCTTATTGTTATGTTTAGATATCTTGCACAAATGTAGGGAGATTTCACGATAAATTTTCCATAGAAATAAGTCCTGAACACACACTTTAATATATAAATAAAGGCAAATTGAGATAAACTCTCATCCTTTACCTTTGTTAGAAAATCACAAACATTCTGTGATTCTTCAAATTGGCCCTCCCTCTCTCTCTCTCTCTCATATGTAGCCATGTGAACAAGGAACAAAGAGGAGAGAGAAATAGTGAAAATAAATCTCTTCATTTATTGCATCATTTTGCACCATCTTTGGAGGGATTGATGGCTGGCAAATAATTGATGGAGCTCATAGCTCGAAGGATGGGGAGGATCATGACAGTTCCAAAAATCCAAAATTTAAACGGGAGGAAGGGATGCCAAAAAAACGTGCCCCCCATCTCCTGTGTTTTCTTGGCTTGTGACTCTTCTTAATCATGGTTTGATACATAACCACTAACTTATCTAGTTCAAATTTACCTTTTCACACTTAATCTAAAGTGGTTTCATCCTTGACGGAGGGGTAAATGGCCTAGGAATTGCAATCCAACTAGATGAGTGGCTTTTTGGCATCGAAATCTATCAGCTTAACCTCCATCACATGCTTTTTAGCTTTTGGTTCTAGTAGTTGCTTCATAACACCATCTCATGCTTCCTTTGCACTTGATTTTTTACTTTAAAATTTGCTCTCACATGATCCTTATTTTTTCTATTTCCTTTTCTATTGACCTATTGAAATCCATTTTCTTGGGGGTTTTCAAGTTTAGGTAAGGTAGTGTCCTTCTTAGAGTTAGAGCGTTTCTAGGCTTTTCATTCTGGGCAATTTTTGATGAAATGCTTAGTTTTGAAGCATTTAAAGTGGGCATTTGGGAGGTTTTTGTAGATTATAGTCTGATTCTGAATGAAGTTGCCATCAGAATCCAAGATGAGCAAGGATTCAATCAATTTATTGAGCTAATGTCTACCTCAATGAGTAATTGAGGATGCCATCTTATATTTATGTCAACGTATGGCCTTTGTCCAAGCAATTTACCCATGATGGGGTAGTAAGAAATTTAAGAAATAGATACAAATTTAAGGGTAGATTAGAGAACTCTACTAAAATGGGTACACATGTTGGTGTAGGGCCTAATGGGTCAAATTTTGGGGTCCATTTGATCAATGATAATGGGGAGCTTCTCAACATCTACTGGCCATAGCTCAATAGGTTTAGATCAGCTTGCTCAAACTCAAATAGGAAGAAGAAGTAACTATTAAGAAGGTAATGCATAATAGTCAACTTACAACCCAAAGGCTTCCAATTATTTCTAACCCAGGACCTTAGAAATTCAATTGAGGGATGACCCCCATGGCAAAGACCAATAAGTGCCCTAGATTGATAAGAATTAATACAACTTCTTAACTCTAAACGAGGTATAGAGAGATGAAATTTATAATAACGGGAGGCTTGAAGTAGGGTTTTCTGGTTGGCTTCTTTCCTAGGGTGTTTTGAGAATGGGGATGGCGTCAAGTTGGCCATTTTGTTGTCCCTTCTCAATCGGATATTGGCCTCATTGGGCATAGTTTTGCTAATGTAATGTCTAATAGTTGAATGGTCATTAGCCATAAAGCTTCTTTGGCACTCAACCTTTGGTTGTTGGCGTCAAGTTGGCCATTTTATTGTCCCTTCTCAATCGGATATTGGCCTCATTGAGCATAGTTTTGCTAATGTAATGTCTAATAGTTGAATGGTCATTAGCCATAAAGCTTCTTTGGCACTCTACCTTTGGTTGTTGGTGCCCCCTCCATTAATTCTTACCCATAGTTCTCCAAGGCCACCAATGCGGATCAGTCCAACTCCCATGGTCCCCATTGGTCTCCTCCTAGATTGTTTCCTTTTCCTCTCCCTAGAGGTTATGGGTTCCATGGTTTAGGTATTGTATAGACAACCCATGAAAAAAAGGATTCCAATTATATTAGCATAGCATTGATGGAAGGACCTATCCATACTAGGTTCATGATAGAACATAGGGGGGGTTTGTTGCATGATGGGAACTGAGATAGTCCCAAACTATGGAAGGAAAAGGGGGAAGGTTTGGTGCTATCCCACCCAACTAAGAGGAGACCAATGGCATGCTTGGATGCGACTCCACTCATGGAGTAGGGAGATCATCTCCCCCCTAGGAGGGGAAACGGTCTTGGAAGATGTTTCTAGTTGTATTTTGGGTGGTAAAACACTTAAGAGGATTGAATTTGGAGCATGCATGCAATCAAACTAGCAGTGTCACATGAGTTGAAATAGAATTTTCCATTTGGTTGAGCTTCGTTAGCTTACCTCACACATCTATTTCTATCTATGCATCTATTCTATATATTGTTTATATCTTTATCTTGGAGATCCTCAACTAGTTAGAAAGCTCCAAAGCCTATGTGGCACAAGGAGGAGAAGTTTGGTGTTTAAGAAATAGAGAGGGGTTTTCCTTCAATGGTGAGTGGGGGTTATGTTTACTCTGTGTGTGTGTGTGTGTGTGTGTGTGTGTGTGTGTGTGTGTGTGTGTGTGTGTGTGTGTGTAAATTGAACACACACATACACACTCACCCTCTCTCTCTCTCTCTCTTAATTGGACTAGCTTCACATGTAATGAACATTAGGCTACTTCACAATAGGTTTATCCTATCCCGCGTGCGAAACTGTTGTCGCAAAGTAGCTTCATAAGCAACTTCACTTTCTCACTTCTTTGCCACAAATTAGATTTCATTTTTTATTCATTCTCATTCTCTCTCTCTTTTTATAAATTTGTTCTTCTCTCTCTCTCTCTCTCTCTCTCAATTTTTCATTCTCTAGATTTTTTTCCTTCTCTCTCCAGATTTTTCCCCATCCTCTCTCTAAATTTTTGTTCTCTCTCTCTCTCTCTTTGTATCTCTCTAAAAAAATTTCTCCTCTCTCTAAATATTATTCTCTCTCTCTCAACTTTTAATTCTATCTAAATCAATATCTCCCCCTCTCTATCCACACAAGATTTTTTTTCCATCTCTATCTCTCTCCAATCTCTCTAATTTTTTGGTTTTCTATATTGATTCAAAATTTTTTGGTCTCTCCCTCTCTCTCTCTCTCTCTCACCATGGGCACATGAGCATGTGCACCAAAGGTTTTTTTGAACCTTGCCTATCAAAGCCTCATTGAAATTAGGGACATATATGCACCTTAACTATGTCAAACTTGTCGTGCTACCCCATTAGAAATAGGGGCACATTGTAATATTTCTTTATTTGGTAATAGTAAAGAGAGGAGGTGGGGATGTAGTTAATGTGGACGTATCTAATTTGCTACGAGATCTTTCTTGAGGGTTGCCTATCAATACATGCCAATACATTCCATCAGGTTGAAAAAGGTCTCCATTTTCATTTCTGATAGTAGTAGGTTGGGAGCTCCACTACCACATTAGTCTGCCATGTTGGAATCATAATTGGAAGGGGCTCATGTGCCCTCTGTTGTGCACATGTGTGTGTGTGTGTGTGTGTGCATGCATGTGTGCGTGCGTGCATGCCTGCATGTGTGCATGTCTCGTGCCCGTGTGCGTGTGTGTGTGTTCCCCCCCATCTTTGTCCCTCTCCACTCTCTCTAAATTTTTGGTTGTCTCTATCGATTCGAATTTCTTCCCTCTCTCTCTCTCTCTCATAGGTGGTAGGTGGGGTGCTGGCAGGTGGCAAGGTGCATTACATAAGCACAAGATGGTGGTGCAACAAATAATAGAGCGATGGTAGAACCTGGGGTATCCATGGCAGACATGCATCCGTGAAACACATGAATGAGAGAGAGAGAGAGAGAGAGAGAGAGAGAGAGAGAGAGAGAGAGAGAGAGAGAGAGAGAGAGAGAGATTAGAGAGAGAATAGAGATAGAGGAGAATGTGTGTGTGTGTGTGTAGAGAGAGGGGAAAAAACTAGGGAGAGATGGATTATTTAAATAGAAGAAAAAATTGGTTTGGAGAGAGAGAGGGGAAGGGGGGAGAGAGAGAGAGAGAGAGAGAGAGAGAGAGAGAGATGCACCTACTCTACCTCCTGTGCTACCTATTGCCCTACCCTCTACCCACTGCCTTGATTTATCTCTATTTGTTTCCCACTCCATGCTTTTACCACCCCCACTGGTCTATTGTTTCCCTACCTATTACATGAGAGAGAGAGAGAGAGAGAGAGAGAGAGAGAGAGAGAGAGAGAGAGAGAGAGAGAGAGAGAGAGAGAGAGAGAGAGAGAGAGAGAGAGAGAGAGAGAGAGAGAGAGAGAGAGAGAGAGATGCAGTGAAAAGAACAAGGGAGAAGGAAGAGAGAGGAGAATGCAAAGAGGAGAGAGAAAGAGAGAGATAGGAGAGAGAAATACTAGCAAAAGAGATAGAAAGATAGGAAGAGAGAGAAAGAGAGCAAGGAAGCCATGAAAGCTACAAGAAAGATAAATAGAGACTTGATTATGCAATAATTGATGCCTTAATTCACTCTCTCAACACCTTAAATACCTGATTAATGTAACTTGGTATGTTTTGTGCTAACCCCATATCCTACCTACCTATCCCCTCTTTTACATTCCATTCCAACTCCTAAGGTTTTTTCCCTTTTAAAAAAAGAGAACTTATTAGTATGGCTCATAGTGGGGCTACAAAGTACTACATTGTTCAGCATTACAAGGGCAATATATGTATATGAAAGCTCAATCTCATGTGGAATTGGGGTGTATAGATGCATATGTGATTTGTACGTCATGTACGAGTTGACAATGTGAGTTTGGCCACCAATTCTTGACACTTAGGGTCTCATAAAAAATGGACAACATGTAGTCTAGAGAAAATGGGTCATAGTTTTCTATGGTCAGCTTGGAATGAGATATGTGACATCTCAAAACAAAGCTCATGAAATGTGCTTTTAGTGCATATATGCTACACTTAACTATCGTTAATGTAGGTTAAAATTTGTTCTAAAACAATGTGCTATTTGCAAATAGTTTGCAGTCCAAATTGGGCCTAGGTTAGCTAATCTTCAATCAATATTGCATCCTTAAATCAAGGGGCTATGCCAGCGAAATTTTGATTGAGGTGGGGCTTTTCCAAACCATTCCTTCCCTTAAGATTATCCATACAAGTGTGGGTCCTTGCATCACTATATAAAAAATACAAGCCCTTCTCTTTATGCTCTCTATAGAGTTCCACTAGAATGAATTCTTAGCCTCTTGGCCAAGCAATTCATGATCCATTATCAATGGCAAGAAAGTGGGTATTTTTGGACTACTATAAGGCATGCTATTTAAGTGTGTATTTTCAGACTACTATAACGCATGCTACTTCCTTCATAAGCACCTCCTTGAGGGGTTCGACTAGTTACAGCTCCTTGTGTTGTCCAAAATTACCCTAAAATCCAATGTTTTTCTTGTATTTACAAGCATATCTTTTGACCAACTCTATTGCTTGGAAAAGTGTAGTGGGCTTTTGTGCCATCACATCAATGGTGATAAATTGGGCTCCAATTTATATATGTACTTGTGCAATTTGGATCATTATCACTAACACTTTCGACATACATTGTTAACTTGAGAAATTGGTTTGTGTATTTTCTCATGGACGAGCTATGTTGCTCTAGTCGGTATTACCTCCTAGCTGACCACTCCGCTTTAATTACATAAACAAACACTTGCAACATGTGTGCCTTAAAGTCCTCCACCTGTGGATAAGCTGATTTTCACCCTTTATATAGTGCCACCAAAAAGTGTGTGGCAAATCCTCATTATGAAGGGTGGCAAAGTATACATTTAACTCATTTGTCTTGGGGTAGAGATCAAAGTAGGATTCCAACTTGGTTGTCCACTCCTCTAGATCCAATGGGATGAAGATTGGCCATTGTAATTTGTGAGGATTATCTTGTCCCAAATCTCCTGATCATAAGCATTTGATTGCCCATTCAAGCCATGTTGGCCATTGTAAGCATGCTGCAATTATATTCATGATGCCCATTATATGCATGCTATCCATTGTGACCATGCTAGACATTAAATGCATGTTGTCCATTGTGGCTATGTTGCCCATTGTGACCTTACTCTCCATTATAGGGCATGTTGTCCATTGTGGCGTGTTGTCCATTACATGCATGCTCTCCATGAGTATCATGCTATCCATTTTGGCCATTGTGGGAGTCTAATCGACTCAAAAGTGGGGGACTGATTTCTAATGGGGCTCAATGTGTAAGGATAATTTTTATGCCATGATAGGCTCAATGTGAATAGGAATCACCAATAAATGTACTCATCATTAAGAAACTTTGAGAAATGATCATAAGGGTTCTTTGGAGATATAGTTTAGGCTTGATCCTATTAATGTTGGTCATCCACTCCCTTTATATAATTGAGTGCTACATTTTAGTACATTTAACATTGTATTAGTCTAAGTTGCCAAAGATTTCAAAGTTTGAATTATGTTGCTTATATCAACCTCCCACGTACCCTCTTGCCACATGAAACAGATTTTCAACCCTAGTGCAAAGCACTAGAAGAACATTGATGCAAAGTGTTGAGAGAATCTAGGCCTAGAGCACTTAGTGTTAATATATGCTGCTTGATTCTTTTACACATAAGCCTCTTGGAGGTGATTGGCCATAGTCCAAGTCTTGTCATTTGCATCTCATTTTTTGTTGTGAAGATTATTGTCATTTTCTAAAGTGGGTGGGGGTGCAAGTATTGGGTTGGGAAGATGCACCACCCAAATCTACCTATCATGTGAAAAATAAGGGACCAATCATAACACAACAAATCAACATAACACAATAAATTGTTGTGACATTCTTGCATTTTTTACACTCTCAATCAGTCCTTCCAACCTATTTGTAACCAACCTTAGCTTATCATCATAGAGCTCGTTAGCTTTGAAGATTTTCTATTAGATTTAAAGCTAGAGGATTTTAGCTTGTAGGAAAGTTTCTAAATAATACAAATATCTAAAAATGTGCATTGAAATTACTTTATTTGTCAATTTAAGAAGAGTCCAATGGGATTTAATGTGTATGTTTCTCAATAATACTTTTCTTAAACATTGGAAAGTAGTCTAGAAACAAAGTCATGCTACTAGGATGATGTACAATAAGAAAAGGGTGGTGTTAAAGAACATCATTCCAATTGCTTACATCTTTTCACAACATCTAGAAACGATATTCACCCCTTACTATGATTCATCAGTCATTAGTCATTACATCTAGAATCCCACCATTCTTTGGCACTTTTTTCTTTCCTTTAGGGTCTTGTCATACTTACAAAAGCATCTTTCATGGTACTTTTGCTTGACAAATGTACTATGGACCCATAGTACTCTACTTCTCTTTCTCTCTATGCCCCCCCCTCTCTCTCTCTCTCTCCTCTCTACACACACACACACACACATTTATATATGTATGTATGTATGTATGTAAGTACGTATGTATGTACGTACGTATGCATGCATGCATGCATGCATGTATGTATGTATGTATGGTGATAATAATTGGGTTGACATATGCCATGCTTTTATAAGTGAGTCTATATGTAGTCTCCATGGTCTCATCATGACCACAAAATAAGTGGACAATTTTACATATTACGTAGAGATTTTCTTTGGGAATCTCGAACCAACCAAAACACTCCCAAGCCTATGTGGCACAAGGAGGAGAAGTTTGGCATTCAAGAAATAAAAAGGACTTTTAAAAAAAGGGTGAGTAGCATTTATTTTTATTTTCTATCATATCTTTTTATATCTCTTTGTCTAAGTCTATGTCTTTGTCTCTCTAAAAACTGAACACACTTACACACACACACACACACACACACACACACTCTCTCTCTCTCTCTCTCTCTCTCTCTCTCTCTCTCTCTCTCTCTCAATTGAATGCACACACACACACACACACACACACACTCTCTCTCTCTCTCTCTCTTTCTCTTTTTTGATTGAACATGGGATATGATTATGGAAATGTGAAAGGTGACTTTGTGAAAAGTTGTATGTCTCTCTCTCTCTCTCTCTCTCTCTCTTGCCTTTTTAGAGAGAGAGAGAGAGAGAGAGAGAGAGAGAGAGAGAGAGAGAGAGAGATGGATTTCTTTTTTATTTACACATATAAAAGAATTAGACATGTGAAAGGATATATAAAAATTTAATGGTTGAACATGTGAATACAATGTGTAATACTCTAAAAACATCTACAATGCATATACACTATTAAAGAATAGTTGAATTTCTTTTTCTATTGAACATATGGGATGAGATAATAATTTTAATGGTTGAACATGTTCATGCAACGCATGTATACTCTAAAACCACAAACAAATGCATCTAGGCTATTAAAACACATGAATAATGCATGCATACATATACATGTATGCATGCACACATATGTGTAAACACATATGCACATGTATGCATATATACATAAATGCTCATACACACATAGATATATATGGGTTAGAGAAAAAAATGGAGAGAGAGAGAGAGAGAGAGAGAGAGAGAGAGAGAGAGAGAGAGAGAGAGAGAGAGAGAGAGAGAGAGAGAGAGAACATATGAGAGAAAATGGATACACACTTATAAAGCATGTTGTTACAAACATACACACATGCATATATGTAGAGAAACACATCTACACACACACACACACACACACACACACACACACACACACATGCAATAGATATATACATGTGCATGTGCACATATATATATGTGTACATATGCATGCATACAAGGTGAAGAAAGATGAGAGACAAGAGGGGGAAAAAAAAGAGAAAATAAAAATGATGAGAGTGAGATGGAGGATACACATTTATGAGACAACATAAATAAAATTACATGCATTAAACACACACATACACATGCACGCACGCGTGCGCACACACTCACATGTATATTTAGGCATGCATACTCAAAGCATACAAAAAACAAAAAGAGATAAAAATAAAAAAAATTGTGTACATGTGTGTGTCTTTCACACACATACACACAAACATGAGAGAGAGAGAGAGAGAGAGAGAGAGAGAGAGAGAGAGAGAGAGAGAGAGAGAGAGAGAGAGAGAGAGAGAGAATGCAAACTTATGAGACTACACAAATGGGCATACATCTATTAAAAGCATACGCACTCACATGCATCAAAAAATGTATATATGTGTATAATTCATTTATATATACACACATTTATAGATATGTGTGTATTATGTAGACAAACACACATACACACACATACATACATACATACACACACATACATACATACATACATACATACATACATACATACATACATACATACATACATACATACATACATGCATGCATGCATGCATACATACATATACACACACATATAACAAAATATCATGAGGGTGCGATGTGGCAGCCTCTCATCACTCCCCAAAATGTTTTCTTTTTCTCTCCATTTTTCTACATTTTTTTCCACTTTTTTGCCTCTCCTCGATAAGTAAGGAGGAGGCTCTCTCTCTCTCTCTAAATTATACTTAATCTATAATTAATATTCCTTGAGATATCATGCTATTATATAATTAAATATATTATATATTATAATATTATTTGAGAGAAAAAGAGAAGAATAAAAAATGCTCAATTTAGTTTATGGGTTGTAAAATGTTGTAGCCTTAATGTTGAGGAGAATATGATAATATGTATGCCATAATAGGCTTAATTGAATAGAAATTACCATTAAATGAGAAATGGTCATGAGGGTTTGTTAGAGATATACATCAGGCTTGATCCTATTGATATTGAGTGCCACATCCCCATATATTGCATTTTTGTGCATGCAACATTGTATTAGTCTTCCACTCTCTATATATAACTAAGTGCCACATCCCCATATATTGTATTTTTGTACATTCAATATTATATTAGTCTAAGTTGCCAAATCTTTCAAAGTTTAAATTATGTTTCTTATATTAGCCTCCTATAAACCTTCTTGCCACACATGAAACATGCTTTTGAACCATGTCACAAAGCACCAGAAGAACGCTATTGCAAAGTGTCGATTGAATCTAGGGTTAGAGCATGTAGTATTTATCTATGTTGGCCGATTCCTTTGCACAGAGGAAGGCTTAAGCCTTGGAGGTGATTAGCCCTAGTCCAAGTTCTATTAGTTGTGCCTCATTTTTTATTATGAAGATTGATTGTCATTGTCTAATGTGGGGGGATGCGAGTGTTGGGGTAGCGAAGAGCTACCACCCAAATCTATTTGTTATGTGAAAAATACATGACAAATAGATTTGCACTCTTAATCAGTCCATCCAACTTATATGTAATTGGCCTTAGCTGATCATAGAGTTAGACAGCTTTAAGGATTTCCTATTAGAATTAAAGCTAGACAAACTTTAGTTTGTAAAGGAAAATTCTCAACAATACAAACATCTAATAATGTACATCCAAATTGCTTTATTTGTTGGTCTAAGAAGAGTCCAATGGGATTTGTGTATCTTTCTCAAATAATACTTTTCTTAAACATTGGGCATAGTCTAGAAACATAGTTGATGCTACAAGGATGATGTACAATTAGAAAAGGATTGTGTTAAAGAATATCATATTAAGTGCTTACATCTTTTGACCAACATCTAGAAATGATATTCACCCTTATCATGATTCATCCATTGTTGTTGGTATCTAGAACCCCATCATTCTTTGGCACCTTTTCTTATCATGCTTACACAAGCATATTTCATAGTACTTTTATTGACAAATGTACTATGTACCCATAAAACTTCTCTCTCTCTCTCTCTGTGTGTGTGTGTGTGTGTGTGTGTGTGTGTGTGTGTGTGTGTGTGTGTGTGTGTGTGTCTGGCCCTCACATGCATACACAAAGTGATAATAATTGGACTTGCATTGTGGCATGGTTTTATAAGCGTGTCTATATGTTGTAGCCTCCATGGTTTCATCATCACCACAACATAGGTGTACAGTTTTTTAAATAATCTGCAAGTATATTAATAAGAATAGAAATATGTATATCAGCCACACTAAGTTGAGGATACTACTTAGCTAATATTTAAGTAGCTTTCTTTAAAGCTTTATAGGCTACCCTATAAATTGAGCCAAATTTACATACCCCTTTAGAGGCCACCAAAACATGGTCTTACACATTTGCTTCTCCATTGAGAACCAAAATTTCAATCTATCAAGGCATATTTTATTACTATGGCTCCATATATGTTGAATTGTTATAGCTCTCATCACATGCCAAACATGCATTACCCTTCATTTAGATTGCACTTTTCTCCAAATAAAACTATGTTGACCATAATACTATTGTGGAAACCAATGGCTTCAACCCATTTCCTCATCTCATTCCATAACCCCCAAACCTCTATGCAGTCTCAAAGGAAATGCTTCATAGTTTTTGTGTGTCTTTTATACAATACACTATAACAAATGAGATTGAGAGGAGAGAAACATTCTAACATTGAGAGAGAAATACTAAAAATAGAAAGAGAAAGACAAGAAGAAGAGAGAGAGAGAGAAAGAAGAGGAAGCCATGGAAAGACTTAAAAAAGATGGTTGGAGATGAAGAGGATTTCTATTACTCAATGAATGATGAAAAAATAATCCTCTTCTTATATACTCATGCCAATGTTGCTAGAGTATATCCCACATATTCTCACGAGGGGTTCACTCATAGTAAAGAAGACATGTCACCTGCGTGCAAGGACTTCTAAAAAAACCCCTATTTATGAAGCTTGTAAGACTAATATATCCCCCTATTTAAACTTATAAGATATATACATGTATGAATTTTTATGTATCCCCTTTCTTAAATGTAAGTCTTCAGAGAACATATACTAACTTTCTTTTTAAAAGTTGGAATTATCCTAAGCAATTAAAAGTATCAAAATGGTCATATCACAAAGTGATTTATGTAGTGGCACTTGGATACCATCGAAGTATGTGTTGCAATGTTTTTGAGTGCCCATGCCCCCTTACCACATGAGGAGGGAGAGTAGGGGAATCGAACCCCTTTATACTTAAAGTGACACACCAAGCAGACAACAAGCTCTCTTTGGAAGAATGGGAGTTGAATCTCTCTACCAAAACCATGGGAGAGTGCCAACTCCCCCCCTCCCACATTATGATTAATTCAATAACCCTACTATGTGAGGGTTTAGGGTTTTAACCTTACTTGTCAAGGTCTCTTGTATGCCATGGACAAATCAATCTATGGAGAGAGGTGATCAAATGCGTCCCCCCCTTCTTTTTTCCCTCTATCCCCTCTTTAAATTTAAGTTCGATATAGGAAATTAAGAGGGGTCTACCTATAATGTATATGCTTAAGTGTCCCCTTCCAAAAAACCCCCTCCCTTACACTCACGTAATACCATACAACATCTATAGTGAACCCATCGGGTATATTCTCTCTCTAAAAATGATTGTATTCTCCAGTTTGTTAAAATCCATCCCCACCCAAGGGTTTTGGCCCTCAAAAACAAGAAATTCGCTTATCATGAATGATTACACAATGGAGATTGTAGGGTACTACTTTGTTACAATAAATATAAGAATAGGAAAATCTAAAAATTATTCATGAAAATGATCGAATTTGAAGTAAGGACCAAGTGGACCATATACACTTCCATTGTAGGCCATAGAGATGAAGTCTTGGTCAAAATAACTTTATGAAGTTCCTCTTACAAACAATGAACAACATATTGTCTACAATAGTCCCTACTGTAGTAAAATTGAGATAATGGGCTAGTCCAAATTGAGCATGCCACATATAATAAGAGACCTTATAATGTGTACTTTCATCCCATATAGGTAGCACATCTTTGAATATTGTTTTAGAGTAAAATTGTTCTAAAATAGTTAGGCTGTATGGAAATTATTTGCAGTAAAATAGAGGCTAAAATTGCCTAGTTTTCAACCAAGAGAGCTTCTTTGGGATAGCGAAATTTCTCCAAGATAGAGGATGGTCTCCAAGAAGCTTCCTTTGAAGGAAAACCTTTTCACTTGAGAAAATGTTCCACTATAGATTTGGTATGAAGCTTGTTTTCCCGTTGGCCAATGATATCCTTAAGGATTATTGGATAATACCTTCTTCATCCATTGGTGGCATCTCCTCAAGATAATCCACTTGTGAGTGAATAAAGGGTTTAAGTTGACTCACATGGAAGAAATTATGGATCTTAGTGGAAGAAGGAAGCTACAATCTATATGCCAAGTTTGCAACCCATTTCAGAATCTTATATGGCCCAACATAGTAATGTGCCAATTTTTTATAGGAGCCATTCTAAAGTGTAACATATCTAGACTTGAGTATCCTCAAAAGCACTAGCTCCCCTTTTTGAAACTCCATGGAACCCTCTCTCATCAACATAGGGTTCAATTTGTTTCTTTTCCTTCCTAAGGTTCACTTTGCATTGATGAAATAGGGCGTGCATTCTTTCTAACTCTTCCTTTCCTTGTGGATTGATATTTTCATTGAACAAGATTGTTGTAAGGGGCACCATGTAACCATATAGAGCTTCAAAAGGGGGAATTCCAATACTTGCATGTGTGGTATTATTGTAAGCAAACTTAGCTAGATAAAGACAAGCATCCCATGCATATTGCACATCATGGCAATAGTGGTGAATATAAATGTTGTTGACCCACTGCATTTGGCCATTAGTCTAGGGATGGTAAGATGTAGGTGGAGCCAATTTAGCCTCCATATAATTAAAATCTTCTTGCCAAAAGTTACTCATGAACTTGGAATCATGGTCATGGAACAATGACTTGAGGTAGCCTATGCAATTTGAACACCTGCTCCATAAATATGCTTGCCACTTGAGATGCTGAAAATTGAGTCTTTGTAGGGATAAAGTGAGTTTCTTTTGTCAATCTATCTACTGAGGAGAGAGAAAGTGTGAATGAGGAGAGAGCAAGACTATATATAGAAAAAGAAATTCAAGAAGGAAAGAGAGAAAGAAGAGGAAGCCATGGAAATTGTAGGCAAGAAGGTTGGAGACGATGAGGATTTCAATTAATCAATAAATGATGAAAGAATAATCCTCTTAAATATTGCATACTCATGCTAGTATGGCTAGAGTATTTTCCACATATTCTTTCTTTGAAAGTAAGTATCTTTTCCAATTCATTACATACACATAGACATCAGAAGTACTGATTACCTTGCTAAGTCTCTCTCTAGTAGCACTAACCATAGAGGATCCTTAAAGAAGCCTAAGTCATCCTACATCCCAAAAGTTTTATCCCTACTTAATTGTCTCCAAATACAAAGAGAAAAGTGCTAGCAAAGTGGAACCAAACATGGGACTTGGAAATGGAGGGCGAGATGGGTGTGGGCACAAGTGCACAATTTACATAAGAGATAATGAAAATCTCTAAGAAACTACTTAGTAGTACAATCAATGTGTCCCTAGGTTAGAGAAACAACATACAACATGGTATATATGCCTTATCTTAAATATTGCAAGCACCAAACATCAACTCTTAATTTATAGAAGGCCCTTTAGTACTCAAGTTAGAACTAGGGCTAGAATTAGGGAGGCTTATCTTGGCTTTCTTAATCACACATTTCAATGCCCTCTTTCATTGCACAAAGAGTTCATGGGGAATTCACTTACAAGATTCAATTGTAATTGTTTGGCCAACATCAAATAGTTCAAGTATTTTCATAAGAGTAGAGTGGTAGTTGAGATCCAATTTGGTTAAGCTCCTAAATTAATGGATTTCTCTATGTTTATGGCATCAAATATATGTTTTATTTCAAAAAGTGTGTAATAGTATATTAAAGATACAGATAACCCTTTACATAATATGATATGTCATGCTAAAATGCATTCCAAAAGCAAAGTTTTCATCAGCTTACAAATAGGCTAGTAGAGCTTATTGTTTTGAGCTTCCTAAACAAAAGGTTCAGCCAAAATTTTAGTGCTTTTGGTAGCAACTACCCCTAAGTATTGTCAAGATTGTGGAGAGAAGGATGGAGTCTCACTTGTAGCTTTCTCACTTACACAATGGGGGAATACACACAAAGGTGGAGGCTGAAAACAAATTTCCTCTTCTTAGTTGTATAATCCAAAAAGAACTCTAGTACATAGAAATAGAAGAACCCTATATATGGGTCTCAAACCAAACTCAACTAACTAAGGTGGCATACTAACTGAGCCACGAACTAGAGTAGATAAGGATAGCTGTCATCTAGCTATTATTCATGGGCGGTGTACCAACCGCATCTGCAGCTAACAAGTCGATGACATAAATGCACAACAGTCACCCTGGCATATCACAAGTGGAGCTCGATATCTCAACACTCCCCCTCGAGCTCAATCCCAATTCCTGCACACCAAGCAGGTCTCTGAACTTGCACAGCTTCTTTGCGCCCAATGCCTTCGTGAATATGTCAGCTACCTGATCCTCTGTGCTGACATATACTAGATCAATAAGACTAGTAAAACCCTCTCCCACACATAGTGATAATGCACCTCAATGTGCTTTGTTCTAGCATGATAGACTGGGTTATTTGCCAAGTGTATACTACTCATGTTGTCACAATAAATGACAACTGGCCCATCTATAGGTTGATTCATATCATAAAGTAGCTTATGCAACCAAGCTACCTCACATGGAGCCATTGCTGCACCCCTATACTTAGCCTCTGTGCTTGACAAGGCAATTGTAGGTTGTTTCTTGCTGCTCCAAGTGACTACATCACTCCCAAAAGAGAACATGTATCCACTAGTAGATCGTCTATCAGAAATACTACTAGCCCAATCAGCATCAGTGTATCCATGCAACTGTATCTAAACCCCTAGTCTCATAAAATAGTCCATACTGCAATGTGGACTTCACATACCTAAGTATGCATCTAGCCGCATCCAAATGTGATTTCCTTGGAGCCTGCATAAACTGACTTATCAATCCAACAACATAGCTCTCTGGAGCCGTATCCCACTTGGTGATCTAATCACCTCAATGCCCAAGAAATAACACAGCTCTCCCAAATCCTTCATCTTAAACTTCTGCTTCAATAGCATTTTCACATGAAGGATATCTTCTTGACTATCACCTGTCATAATCAAATCATCAACATAAATGACAAGTAGCATAATACCTTTATCTGCTTTTCTCACATAAAGTGAGAAATCTGCCTTGGAAATCTGAAAGCCAATAGTAACAAGATACAGTCCTATCTTGTCAGACCACACTTTAGGTGCTTGCTTCAAGCCATACAAGGCTTTCTTCAACCTGCAAACAAACTCAGGATGAATAGTATGCACATAACTTGGTGGCTGCTCCATATAGACCTCTTCTTGCAAATCACCATGCAAGAAGGCATTCTTTACATCCATCTAATGTAAAGACCATCCCTTTGATGTAGCCATAGCAATGACTGCTCTTACGGTTGCCATCCTTGCAACCGGATTGAATGTTTCTTCATAATCAATGCCATATGTTTGTGCATACCCCTTGACTACTAAACTTGCATTGTATCTGTTCACGGAACCATCTGCATTATGCTTTACCTTATAAACTCACTTACAACCAATTGCATTCTTATCTTTAGGCAAAAGTACAAATTCCCATGTAGCATTTGCTTCTAAGGCATCCATTTCTTCATCCATGGCTTTCTCCCATTTTTCTTTTCCCATGGCTTGCTCAAAAGAAGTGGGTTCTGGTTCCTGTATCACTTTGACCATATAGACATAGTGAATGGCTATAAATCCATCATATTTCAGCCTATCCACAGGATACCTAGCTCTGGTAGACCTGCGCAAAGTAGGTTCACTCCCATGTACTCTCAAAACATCCCTGGTCTTCCTTACTCTAGGTGTAACAATAGAAGGAATATCCAACTCATCATCAATGCTCTGTTCTGAGCCACTAAATTCACCATCCACATAAGAGTGACATGCATTCACATCAAACATGGGCTGATCTACCTTCTCTTTTCCTTTTCGTGAAACCTGCATACCACTATCTGCATTGTTTTGAGGAGATTCTCTTGATCTCAATTTGCCTGTCCATGGTAAAGAATGTGAACCACTGCTAGAGGACACTCCAGGTCCACTAATATTTTGTGACTGCTCTGCTGTGAATTCTGTGCAGCATTACCATTTTGTGCATCTACATCATCAATCACATTTACTGGTTTATACCAGCTACTCATCTCATAAAAAATAACATCTCTACTCATTGTAAACTTACGAATAGAAGGGTTATAGCATCTATACCCTTGCTACTGCTGCAGAGAGTAACCAATAAAAATGCACTTCTCAGCTTTTGGATCCAACTTGGATCTCAACTCATCTGGCACATTAACATAGGAATGCAACAAAAAATTTTCAAAAGAGAAATATCTGGTTTCCTACCACTATACCTCTCCTCTGGAGTTATCCCATGTATTGCTGTAGTGGGAGTCCTGTTCATTATGTAGACTGCTGTAGTAACTGCTTTAGCCCAGTAAAAATATGGCAAGTCTTTCTCGTTGAGCATGGCACGAGATACCTCTCCAATATGCTTGTTTTTCCTTTCTACAATTCCATTTTGTTGTGGGGTATGACTGCATGAATATTGCTGCTTTATGCTATGCTCCTGCACGAACCTTGCAAACTCATTTGAGAGGTACTCTCCCCCTCCATCTAACCTTAGGTATTTTATTTGCAGGCCTGTTTCTTTTTCAACCATAGCTTTAAGAGTTTTGAAATGCCCAAACTTCACTTTTCTTTTTCATAAAATATACCTAAACTTTTCTGCTATAGTCATCAATAAAAGTGACAAAATAATGATAGCCTCCAATAGATGTAGCTTTAGTAGTCCATACATCAGAGTGGATTAATTCCAATGGCTTCTTACTCTCTTGAACATGTCTAGGAAATGGTTTCCTTGCCTGTTTTCCAAATTGACAGGCTTCACATACCTTATGCATTTCTGCAATCTTGAATTTAGGCAATCCTGCAACAATATTTTGGGCTTGCATTGATTTAAGTCACTGTACATTAACATGACCAATGCGTTTATGCCAGATATCAATACCTGCAACTACACCGGTCCCATGTGCAAACATTGCTGCACTCAATTCTAAGTCCAGCATAGATACTCGTGTGGCATGCAACAAAGCATCCATGAGGATTAAATCTGACCTGCAAGCCCTGCTCAACCATTTGACCAACAGAAACCAGGTTCTTGGTGATATTCGGGACATGAAATACATCCGACAGGTATTTCTTTTTCCCATCCTACATAGACAAAGCAATTTTTCCAATCTGCACAAAAGGATGTGCAGTATCATCACTAGTCTCCACAAATCCTGGTTTTTCCATTTTCCTTGCATCCTACATCCATTCTGTATGACCTGTCATGTGGTTTGATGCACCTGAGTCAACATACCACACATTGTTGCTTTCTTCTGCACTTGTCACAGAATTGGTCATGTGCTGCACCATAAACAAATGCTCATTTATGTCATCACCCTGTCTACTAGAAGATGCATAATTCCCTTGTTGCAATTTTTCATTCATGTTGTCATTTTGCTTTTTATAGCAATCTTTAGCCATATGACCCATTTTACCACAGTAGTAGCATTCAACATTGCTGTTTACATTTTGGACTCTTTGCCATCCACCACGACCTCTTTGGCTCCCCCTACCTCTAGAGTTACCACGTCCTCCTCCATAGGATTGGTTTTCTTGAGTTTGCTGCATATTCTGATTTCTACCACGGCCTCCAAATCGGCCTCCTCTACCTCTGCCTCTACCTCTTCCAGCATTTGAGTAGAAGACAGCTTCTTTTGAAGTTCCTCCTGAAGAAGATGCACCACCATTTCTCTACTCCTCAAAAATTAGAAGAGCAATCAACTCCTCAAAATCAGGAAATCTTTCACGGACGGAAATGGATGTTTGGAACTGTGCATAATCCTTTCCTAGACCATTCAAGGTCACAGAAACTAAATCATCATCTTCTACTGGCGACCCAATGGAAGCAAGTGCATCTGCAATCTTCTTCACCTTCATGTGATAGTCATTGATGCTCATACATTCTCTTTGCACATTGTGCAACTCTTGCTTGAGCTGCATTTTCCTGGCTTGCGTATTTGTGCTATACATTTTTGACAAAGTATTCCATGCCTCCTTTGGTGTACTTGCATCCTAAATATGCACAATCATAGAGTCTGAAATACTGATAGACAACTAGTACATAACTTTTCTGGATCTCTCATGCCATCCTTTAAATGTCTGCATTTGTTGTTGATTGGGAACATCAGGAAGAACTGGTTCTTCTTTATTTCTTGCAATGAATTCCCAATATCCTTTTCCCATAAGGAAATTTGTCATTCTAAACTTCCATGCTTGGAAGTTGTTCTTGTCAAGATTTTCAGTGACAATCTGTGAAAGAGAATCATATGCCATTACAGAACACTGCAAAAAATTCTGTCACTGCAAAAAACACAGCTTTAGCCTCACAAGGGAAAATCTGCAAAACTGATGAAAGTGGTATTTTACCACACAGTCACTTCCTAGTGATGATTTTGCATCAACAGGCAACAAGGATGATTATGTAACTCCCAATGTCTCTGTGCACAGGCATACGATGCAATTTCTACTATAACTTTTCACCAACCTGTAGAATAGTGGTCGCACAGCAAAAAACAGGGCCTTTTCTTGAGTGTGTGCGGAAAACTTCCGCCTCCAAAACAGGCCCCGAAATGGCCTCGAATCAAAAAAATAGGGCAAGATAGGGCTAAAGCCCTTATCCCCGCAGCATATACTGCCCTCTTGCTACACCGCGAAGGACGTCTCAATCTAAGACAATGCACTCTTGCACTTTTTGGCTGTGCTACCTGCAAAGACTTGCTCCCAAACTCGAAAAATGAAAGCAACACTGGTCCTCTTACCAGAACACCGCGAACTTGGTTTGCTTTCTTGAGCTCCTTACCACGAACCAGGCTCTGATACCATGTCAAGATTGTGGGAGAGAAGGAAGGAGTCTCACTTGTAGCTTTCTCACTTACACAATGGGGGAATACACACAAAGGTGGAGGTTGAAAACAGTTCTCCTCTTCTTAGTTGTGTAAGCCAAAAAGAACTCTAGTACATAGAAATAGAAGAACCCTATATATGGGTCTCAAACCAAACTCAACTAACTAAGGTGGCATACTAACTGAGCCACGAACTAGAGTAGATAAGGATAGCTGTCATCTAGCGATTATTCATGGGCGGTGTACCAACCGCATCTGTAGCTAACAAGTCGGTGACATAAATGCACAATGGTCACCCTGGCATATCACGAGTGGAGCTCGATATCTCAACAAGTATTATGAACACGTCAAAGATAATGTCATTTCTGAAAGTCCAAATTTTAGTGCTTTTGGTAGCAACTACCCCTAAGTATTATGAATACGTTAAAGATAATGTCATTTCTAAAAGTCCAAATGGTTTTAACTATCAATCCCCTAAGATGACCCATATTTTCTTTGAATACTCATTCAGATTACCTCAATCTCCAAGGTCAATTGCTTCCAATCAACAATATGATGTAGATTAGCCTTCTCTATAGCTTTCTTGGCATTCTTCTAAAGACTTTAGTTCCTTACAACCCCAAAAAATATGTTTGATTCTTTCTTCCCTTCTTATATAAAGAAGACATATTGGAGAGTTTTCCCAAAATTTGCATAGTCTATCACTAGTGGCTAACTTATTATCCACTATCCTCCATAGCAACACATTAATTTTATTAGATGTGCAACCCTTTAGGTCTTAAGTATTTTTTTGTAGGTTTTGATGGCCCCCCTTGGCTCACACTTGTCCTAGGCCTTCAAGAACAAGAAAGCATAGGGTTCTTTGAAATCCAATATCTTCATCAAAATAAGAGGTTTCCTCTTGAGTTTAGAAAGATTGTCTAATTTCACTTGGCCTCCTTAGAAAGTACTACAATTTGTAGGGTGTAACAACACCATTTTGTATCACATATTAGATAGAAAATGGTGGTGCTATGTGTCACATACGTGACAACGAATGTCATATAAGCAATGTGTACTTTTTAATGTCACTTATGTGAGGTTGGTCCCTTTTTTTGGGAAAATTAGAATAGATCTCAAATCTAATTTCTCCTCTCATACTCTCACTCTGTCATTCTCCATCCTTTACTCTCTCTTTCTCACTCTCACTCTCTCTGTTACTCACTCTTTCTCACTTCCTCACTCTTCCACTTACTCTCTCTCTCTCTCTCTCTCTCCCCCCCAAAGTTCGAGAATAAAAGTTTGAGAATATAATTTTGAGAACACAACATAAGTTCAAGAACACAGTACAAGTTTGAGAATGCAACCATGACAAGTTGGTGATACAGTTATATTGTTCAAACTACAATTTGTGAGATTAAATCAAATAAAGAATAAAATGAGATGAATTCAATTATCATATCATAACAATAATACATGTAATGGAAATGTTAGAGTAGCATAAAGGTTAATGATACATGAATGGCCAAGCAACTGACTAATAAATCAAATTATGACTCAAGAAATAGCCAAGTAGCTAGCTAATATATGAGAGTGTGACTCATACTGTACTATCATAATTGTGGTATGAGTTGTTGTTATTGTCCTCTCAATAAGAATTTTTAGAAGAATTCCATTTCTCTCTATGGGTCTACTCCCTTATCTCCATATCTATGCCCTCACTTGGGTAGTTTCCTCCTACTCATTGGCGACACCTACCCTCGACCTTCTCTGAAGCATGGTCTCCATATTGCATCCCCACAAATCTCTTGCACATTTGAGATATCCATTAGTAGAATGAATTCTTAGAAATTTCAGTGGGTCATAAATATATCTAGGTACTTACAAAAATAAATGCCAAAGGAAGCATCACTTGCAAAGCTTGATAGCCCTAATATGTTGCAATCTCTATCTTTGCAAGAGTGGGTGCACAACCATAGTCTTTCATTTTTTTACATACGAAAGAATAATTTAACAATATGTTCTCTCACAAGAGTGATAATAAATCCCCTCTTGCCCTTTTGTCCTAGATGGGATGAGTGACTTGCTCATAGCCTAGCTTATATGGTCTATTAGTGCATTTTTAAAGCTTTTTAAACAAAAAAAGAACATTAGAATACAATAGTTTTTTTAAAAGAAACTCTTTAAACAAGAAAACCAAACATAAATCATACCTCTTGTTGAGGAAATGTTATCTGTAAATTCATCATCTGATGAAAATGCAAGTTGAAAACCACATTTATCTTTATTCATAAATGTAATTTATCATAATTCATAATATGTGATGATCAAGTAGAAAGATCACATTTATTTTATTCATAATGTAAGTTCTTGGGGGGGAGGGGGCATGCCATTATATGATATCCTCTATATTATGTGTGTTAAAGGCCTATTTATAAATGTCCTTATCTATGAACTTTGCTTGAATATAACATAATCATTTTCTATTCAATTTGTAAATAACCCCTTTATATTACACCCTTTTGTATGTTAAAAATGTATAAAAATAGTATTTTAAAAATACCTTATTTTTAAGCTATGATACATACCTATATCAATTGGTGACACCCCTCCCCCTCAAGTGTAATTGATTATAATTCATGATCTTATACAATGCAAATGGAGATTCAATATCGCATCAACATAAACTTGCATGATGATCCATAAGATGCCAACCTTTACAAACTTGGGGAGTTGTTGGAATATTCTCTCCTTGACTTAAAAGAGCCTCATAAACTTTAACTATAGTCTATTAAGTGTTTTTCTCATGCTTTTCCTATTTGTACCTTTTATGGTTAGCCATGAAGATTTTTTGCTAACTCTCATTTTGAAGCTAGGAAGATGGGCAAGGAGCACACCTTTCCTTCCACACTTTCAAAGCAAGAGTATTGACAAAAGGTTGGTTGTTTTTTTTTTTTGTGGGGGGGGGGGGGGGGGGGGGCGTTTCCCTGGAGTGGTTTTACAAGAGAGGGGATTGAAGTTAAATCCTTAGAATCTTGATATCTCAACTACATCAACTTTCTTAAATTAGTCATCTGGGCTTGCCATTAAATGTTATAGGTGTATGCCGATAACCTATGTACTACATGTATATCAATTTATAACTAACAATACATTTGTTATTATTTATAATTAACAATTCACTTCTTTATTGGCTTAGGTATAAAGGAGGATGCCATACATAGAAGAATGTATACTCCTCTTTGTCACCATGGAATATCACATCACACTCCAATATGTCATATACATTCTAGACTTGCATACCTTTTTTGTGAGAGAACATACCTAGAAGTCCACCTTCTTCATAGTATTGTTGGCTCTAAATAGCTTCAGCTTCCCTATTGGACCCAATAGTGACAATTAATCTATTCCATCCATTTAATGAAACAAAGGGGATTGAATAGATTATTAAGAATGTTGGGGCCAATAGGGAAAGTGAAGCTATGTAGAGTCAACAATACTACGAAGAAGGTGAACTTGTGGGACATCTTCTCTCAATACAAAGATAATTTATGAGTCCACAAGGTATTGTAAAGAGTAGGATAGGCAAGGGGTTAGCATGTGGAAAATACATAGTCACACTAACTGGATATATAAGGTGTAAAGAGACACAATTAGGTCATAAGTTTTATCACATAATCAAGTCTCTTCACCTTCTTTCTAGCTTTCATGGTTTCTTCTCCTTATTGCTATCTCTTTTTCTAGTATTTCTCTCTCTTCTTCTTTGTCCCTTTTGAATTCTTCTCTATCCTCTCTTCTCCCTCCTCAGTCCTCTTCATTATAGTTGGTATTAGAGCCTGGTGCTACGGTCCTTTCGTCCCTCTTTTTCATCTAATCTAATTTTCTTTTCAAGCAACAAACCCTATTTTACTAAAGTATACAATGAGTGCTATAGGTAGATGATAGCTTTCTTAAAGGATGTAGAGAGCTATGGTATGAGGTATAGACATATTTGGAGGTAACAATGCTAATTTAGTAGGCTATCAAAAGTTTTAATGTATATTTTAGATATCTTTGGTCAAAATGGAGTCTCAAGAGTTAGGGAATGCTTAAATTTTAGTTATTTTTCAAGGAAGAATGCTTTCTTCTCTCTCTCCTTAAGCTTCCTCAAGATAGCATGGATCCTCTAGCCAAGAATCACCCCAGATCTCTTCCCCTCCTCTCCCAAGGCACAAAAGGGAATCCACCATTGAGTTCTAGGCACAAAGGGCAAGAGATTGAGCATTTTGTTGATGGTTTTCTCCCCCTTGTGAGCTCAAGATAGCCCCCCTGCAATGACTCAATCATACATGTATCCAGAAAATGTGGAATATGATTAATGCAAGGTATTTATCATGAGATTTTCATCATGTAAAAGAAGTCTTCGATATATTAAGGAAGCACAAACTATTTGCCAAGGCAACTAAGTGTTCATTCATGACAAAGGAAGTTGAATATTTGGGTCATGTAGTGGGAGAAGATGGAATCAAAGTGGATCGTAAGAAGGTGCAATGCATCAAAGAATAGCCTACCCCAACTTATGCTACTTCTTTAAGAGGTTTTCTTGGGTTATCATCTTTTTACCATAGGTTTATGAAGAATTATGCTCATATTGTAGCTCCTCTTACCGATCGGCTTAAAAAAGAGGCCTTCTTTTGGGATGAAATTGCCGACAAGAGCTTTAATGAGCTGAAGCAATGACTTGTTTCAGCACCAATACTAGTTTTCCCTGATTTTTCCAAGACTTTACCATCTATGCAGATGCTAGTGGTAGAGGTTTAGGGGCTGTTTTGGTTCAAGAGCATGGTGTCATTGTATTTGAGAGCAGAAAATTTGATGATAAAGAGAGGGAGATGCATGTGTACGAGCAAGAGATGCTTTCTATTCTACATGAGATCAAGAAATGGCATCATTATCTCTATGGAACACATTTTAAAGTCAAAAGTGATCATAGGGTGTTTATGTATTTTCTCTCACAGCCCAACCTTTCTCCCAAGAAAAAAGATGGCTGGCTACCTTGTAGTCATATGGTTTTGAAATAGCATACATGGCTGGAAAGGATAACCTTGTGGATGATGCGTTATCTAGAATGTGGGCATGCAGTTTATCTACGGTGTCTACAATTTATAAGGATTGGATAAACGACATCCAAGAAGAATATGTGCTGGATGAGCATGCTGTCCACATTTTATAGAAATTACAACAAGGACATGATGAAGAATTTCCAAATTTCAAAGTGCATAATGACTCTTATGGTTTAAGGGTAAAGTGTACTTGGTTCCTAACAGTAAATTCAAGTTGAAAGTGCTCCATGAGATGCATTCATCACCAATGGCTAGACATTTGGGTCTTCTCAAGACCCTTGACAATGTCCATAAAAGTTTTTATTGGAAGGGTTTATGGAAGGACGTCAAGGAGCATGTATCCAAGTGTTTAGAGTGCCAACAAAATAAGAACTCCACTTTATTACCAATCGGACTCCTTCAACCTCCTTTACCTATTCCTACGGGCAAATGGATGGACATTTCCATGGACTTTATAATGGGATTACCTACTACTAGTCATGGATGGAATAGTATCTATGTGGTTGTTGATAGATTGACTAAATCAGCCCACTTTATTCCAACCAAAATACAATATTCAGCAAGGCAAGTGGCTGAGAAATTTATGGAAAGTGTGTTCAAGCTGCATGGTATGCCAATGAGAATAGTATCGGATAGAGATAAAAATTCATGGGCAACTTTTGGAGAAGTCTATTCTCTTCTATGGGTACTTTTCTCACTCCTAGTCACCCCCAGACCGATGGGCAAATGGAGAGAGTCAATCATTGGGTGGAAGTGTACCTTAGGCATTATTGTCATGACACACAAGCTTTATGGAATCGTTGGATCCACCTTGCTAAATTTTGATCCCATCAGTTTTGTTTCATGAAGATATCAGCCCCCAAGTAAAGGAAGAGTTGGAAAGGATGGAGACTCTCATGAGACAATGCAAGGACATCATAAGGAAATCACAAGAATTAATGAAAGCCTATGCCAATGAGAAGAGAAGAAATTTGGACTTAGAAGTTGGAGATTGGGTGTTTCTTAAAGTGCCCAAGACACACTATGCTTCATTGAAGGGTGGGAACACTAAGCTTACTCACAGATTTTATGGACCATATTTGGTGGTGGACAAAGTTGGAGAGCTTGCTTACAAGCTCCAACTACCTTCTTCCACTAGAATACATGATGTATTTCATGTTTCACAGCTTAAGAAGTATGTTGGACTTGAAGTGCATGTATTGGAAGAGTTGCCACCAATGGATGAAGCAGGACTTGTCATATATGAGCTTGTAAGTATTATTGAAAAGAGAGAAAAAGTACTCAAAAATCGTACTCTTACTGAGTACCTCATTAAGTGGAAGAGCCTACCTATAAAGGAATCTTCTTGGCAACCATCCACTTATGTGAATGATTTTCCTTGGTTATTGTAGGATGATACATGACAGACTGTGCAGGGATAGCTTGCTGTGAGATATTATTGTTGGTAACAAAACTGTCCTAATTTTATCAAAAATTGATTTTGGCATTATGAGGTGATACTAGGGATTGGTTACTTCATTTCTATACCTCAAATGTGTCATTTGAACCATTCTATCAAAAGTTATGACAGTTTTTGTAAATCAGCTCTGTTTGGACAATAGCCAGTTTACTCACAGTTTGGTATACATCAAGGTCTGTCTTATATGAAAAGTGCTTTCCTATCATATCAAAGCTACATGGACATGATTACTATCATCCTTGGTTTGTATTTGGTCCATTTATCCTTGGTTTTGAGGACAAAACCATCTTAGGACGGGATGGTTTGTCATAAAAGAAAATACCTTGATATTTTTGTACTTTGGAATCATGTTAATTCCATACCTTGTAATTTCCAGCCCTCATAAATTCAGCCCTTGCCTATGTAAATGTACCCTTAACTTTGGAGATGTGGAGTTAGGATAAAGAATGCAAGAGGCTAAGGGAAGACATCTTTTGTCTCACTCACTAAATTGGTTGTTCATTTTTCTTATTGTTAGCTTCCTTCTTGCTAGATGAAGCATTAGCCATGGCTGGCATGTATTTCTGGAACTCTCATCATTAATACATGGCAAGATGTCTTGGTGCAATAGTTCTTTTGTTATTTTATGTCAATTTCAGTTTTAGTTAGATTTCTTTTCCTGGTTGAATGCTTCATTACATATAGTGCAAATAATTCAAAATTTTTGCAATATTTGGGCTATTTATGAAGTGTATGAGGCAACTATAACTTCCTTTTGTAGGGTGCAACTTATTATTCCTCCATTCACATAGGTTGACACCAAAATGCATTGTATCCTTGTGTGTCTATAGGTTCTTTTGAAGAGTTATGGAGTTCTTTTAATGACATAGACAAGGATAGCATTTAGTCTTCTTGTAATAGGTGGTCCCATCAGTCTAATCATTGTGAATAGTGACATGCAGATTAACATCTAGAGCCATGTTGAAGATTGGGCTACCCTTGTTCCCCTACTTCTCTAGATGTTTCTCAGAGGGCCCATACTATAGGTCCTCACATAGTCATAATGGCACCTTCTATTCAGGTGTTTGTGCTTCCTTCTCTCCCAAAAGAAGGTTGGCCCATGGGACAAGGACAAGAAGGAGGAGGCAATAATAAAAACAAGAAGGACAAGAACAAAAAGGACAAGCAAGTTGAACATTTGGAGTCTTCCTCGAGCTGTAGCATAGATTCAAAGAAGTTAAGGGCCCACACAATGGGAAGGGCACTCATCTCAAAGAGAAGTGTTAGAAGAAATATCCTTGCGTGAATCATCCAAAAAGCAATGGATGGAGCTAAATCATTTGAGCCTTCCTCTAACTCTTCCCTAGCTATTACACATGAGTCCATGTTCCTTTACATCAATGTGATGGAGATGCCTTCTTCATTAGCTATCTCATCTTCATAGAGGCCTTGGTTCGTTGATAGTGGTGCTTCCATTTATATGACTCCTCAAGGAGATTTTTTGCAAGATCTTTGTCCATTAGAGGGTATAGTCATTATTGGTGGCATTTCTTTGATTCCTATTAGTGGTGTTCCCACTTTGTTGCTATTGCTTGATCACCAATCAAAAAACCAATTTAGGAAATTTTGCACAAATTGACAATTTTGGCATTATTCACTTTTGTCACATGACATGGAACTTCAAGATTGACCTCATCATGAAATGATACGCATTATTTTTCTTTTAAAAAAAGGTTTTTAAATGGACTTGGTACTTTCTAGCTTGAAACTTGGGCATAAGAGATTGCACTTGTTAGTATGCAAACTTAAGATTTATCAAGTTGAAAGTTCTTATGATTTTAAGACTTTTGTAGATTCTTGAATAGTTGTGGTCTAAAAATACATAAACAAAGGTGTCACTATACTAGGGGAAGTTAAAGACTAGTTCTAAGTTCGTGCATAGACTCGTGCACACATGCGTTGAATACTTCAATCCTTGAAATAATAAAATATGAAGGTAAGCTAGAGGTTGTTTTGGTGTATCTGAGTGGTAAGAACATGGAGCACAAAATTGGGACTCACAGGCAAAACAAAATAAAAGTACACTAAAAAGTGATAAAAGCAAGTAGAAATATTTATAACTTTAAGTTTTGAAAATTATCTTTACTAGGCTCACATTCAAGACCTTTTTAGGTTGAAGGAATCCAAAATCACCATCCAGCCCTCATTGTTGATGTTGTCCTTTTAGATTGGTATTTGCAACACCAATTGTTAATGTCCATCATATTCTAAACTCAATTTTAGACCCATATCTTTCAACAAACTTCGAAAGTATGAGAGTAAGGCTCATATTCAAGTGTGTTAAGTTGAGACTCCAACTTTCAACTATCACCATATGCTCAATCTAAAAATTGAGGCTTTCTCATGGCACCTTCTTCTAGCTTGCTTTTTGAGAGCCATCATATGTACCATCAATTTCAAACTTGACTATTCAAGATTCCCACAAAAAAGTAAGAGATTCATGGTGTCTATGTAGCAAGATGATCCTTGTTTGGATATGTGTGATATTGCCTTAGCTATAATCTCACATATCAATACACTATTTGTGGAGCACACAATTGCAAAGACACATGCTTGGGCTAAGGGGTTGAATGTAACATTAGCACTCAATCAACATGGTAAATATAGCAAGAATTAGGCAAGAAAGAGACACAGAATATGGGAGAGGATTAGTATAGCCGAGTATGACCAAGGAGTAGGCATGCCATTGATTTATGTGACTAGAGTAATGAACACTTACTTCTCATCCTCCTTTGTCACTCATGAGACTAGATATATGAGACTATAGCAGCATGCACTAAGGCGCAACTTCACTCACTCACTCACACACACACACACACACACACACTCTCTCTCTCTCTCTCTCTCTCTCTCTCTCTCTCTCTCTCTCTCTCTCTCTCTCTCTCTCTCTCTCTCTCTCTCTCTCTCTCTCTCTCTCTCTCTATGATGTTTTGCACATAGAAAAAACTACAAGAATATATGTTTTTCTCTACAATGATAAGGGTAGGAATACCTTTATGGACCTCACCAAACACAAAGCATGTCATAATAGCCTTCATGATGATGAGATGTTGCTATGGGTGATAGTAGCATGTAGCCATCCTTTGTTGTCGTTGCCATCATTGTATTTGTTGTCCTAGATCATAACCAACACCCAGTTCTCAATTACTATTGAAGAGAAATTATGCAATTGATATGGCCAAAGTATCTCTCCATTTACCAAAGAAGAGTAGGTATACCTAATGTAACAATGGGTCTCCATGTCACTATTTTTGGCCTTAGAGACTCGAAGAAGAGAGAGTGGGATAGAATGATTTTTGCTTTGACTTGCCTTTCTCCATCATATTCTACCAACATCCATGCTTCTAATGGATTTTTTCATAGTTCACTCAAACCACTTAACATGAGTCTCAATTTTAAGTTCCAGGACTATTGGCTCAATCTTAAAATGGAGCAATATGTTTATAAGAGATTCATGATGTCAATAATGTTGCATGATACTCAATTTTAGAACCATGGCGGTAAAAGATGGTTATATGGTTTAATGATCCTGGTGATCACTTGTATGAGCAACAATTTAAATAGTGGATTAGGTGCAATCCTAAGTTCTATCCTTAGGGCCACAAGTCTTAACCTATGAGGATCAATTTTAAAATTGAGCTAGATGCAACACAATTGGATATTTGATATGAGTGTGTAAGTTCTATCCTCATGGCTACAAGTCTTCATCTATGAGGCTCAATTTTAAAATTGAGTGCATGATGCAACACAAGTGGATACTTGACATGTGTTTATAAGTTCTATCCTCCTGGCCACAAGTCTTAACCTATGATACTCAATTTTGGAATTGAGCCTTATGCAAAAATTTTGGATATTTCACATGAGTCTCATGGATATTGAGCATCATGCAACATTATTGGCACAATCTTTAGCTTATCCAAGGATATAGATTATGACAAAAAATAATCCAAAGATAGTACAATGTGCGAAATTCATCATCCTAAAATAAGTAAAGCTACTAAATGTAACTAAGATATTGGTCATACTGTTTACCCCTTTTAAGTGGAAATGATTGTCTTGAACTAACAATTTTTGTAAGAAATTACTGTAAATTCTTAGATAGGTTTCAAATGTTGCTACAATTTTTCAAGTTTGTTCAAAAAATTGCACTTGAATAGGTGCCAAAATTCCCAAATTGTCTTTTGAGCTCTAATTTGGAAGTCCTACATGTTTTGGAGTTGCACTTCCCATTATTTTCAACTCAAGACCCTACTAGACTCGATACCCGGTTTTCTTCACCCAACATTTCTTGATTTTGAAATCATAATATTTTCTTGATTATTATATTGTTCATGATTAGTTGGATAGAATTTATGTCTCCTCCAAGTAGCAATCAACTAGCTTTTGGCATGCTCAACTATTTATAGTTGCTCTTAGCTGGCTAGTTATCATTCAACATTGCAAGTTTCAGCACATTCCAACATTCAAGACATTTCTCCATCTTCAAGTGCTACCTTTCATCATCAACGCTATTTGGTGCCCTCATTAACACCTTGGGCTACATGTAGTATTTAGATTTCATTCAAAGTTCAATGCACATTTCTTTCATTCCATTATCTTCTTTTCTTGTAGTCTTTATCTTCCCCTCTCTCTTTGTATTTATGTTCCTCTTTCATTGTGCACTCTCACACAAAGAACCTTAAGTGAGAGGAGTTGGTTCTAGGCTTGGGCTATCATCTCCTTTTTCGATGAGTAAGATTAGGGCTTAGATTATCATCTACTTTTGGTGAGTAATATTTGTGGACTTTACCTCATGGTTGAGTTTAGTAGGGACTCCTTTTGGGTACTTGATCAAAAGTAAACATGGGTGCTTTGCATCATGTCTCTTTATTACAACCCCAAAACCCAATTTTTACCACCATCATTTCCTAAATGTCTGTGTCCCATAAGCCAACCCTAATTTGGGAGGATACACTCACCTATAAATAGAAGGCTATCCACCACTTGCCCTAATCATGTTTTGTCGATGTTTGGTGCCCTGCTCTTTGTTGTCCACACCCATTCCAATGGATATTTTAGTTTGATCATATTGTCCATCAACCACATGCTTGCTACCATCCCTCCTCTAAGTCTACTTGTAATAGTTTGTAGCCCTCTATCCATGTGTTCGTAAGTTAGCATCACTCTCCAACTAGCATTGAGTATTGTATCTATTCACTCACTCATGATCATTCATCAATCTTAAATTATCATTGTCTCTGAGTTACCCTAACCCTACTATGTCATTTTATCTATATGTGCTCTATCATATAATTTTGTTTGTATTATGTGTTTGAGTATTTCTTTATACATTTTCCTCTTCTTCTCACTTCCCAAGCTTAGATCAAGTTGTGTCATGCTTGAATTGGCCACCTTAACTACAAGTACCTTCAAAAGGTAGTCTAAAGAAATACTCAAACACAAAACAACCACAAACATATGATAAAACTCAAAATGATAAAAGAACTCAATAGGATTAGGGTAACTTAGAGACTATGAACATAGAATATGAATGAAGAATGAGTTATGAATAAACTATGAACATAGAATATGAATGAAGAATGGATTATGAATAGATATAATGCTCAAAGCACTCATTTAATCAAACTTTTGGTAATAACACCATATTAGAGAATTTGGGAATCTCCCAAGTCCCACTTTCAAATAAGGAGTAAAGATTTGGTCATGTGGCTATATCTTAACCCCCGTGCTTCAAAGTGGGACTTGGAAACACAACATATATAGTAATTAGGGTAGACTCCACTTTTAGGTAAGGGGACACGATTTGATCATGTGGCCAAATATTAACTATATTGGGAATTCTCAAACTATATGTGAATTCTCCAAATTCCCTAATATAGTGTTTAATAATCAACGAGTGGATCCTTCCAAATTAAGGTTTGGCTTGTGGGACACATACACTCTTTAGAAAAGTGATCATTTAATGAAACATTTGCTAAACAACATGTTTTGGGGTTATTTATAAGAGCTAATTAGTTTATAATGTATATCATAGCTCAACAAGTGCCTTGGACCAGCTAGTGCATGGTTCATTAGATGTTGGGGTGAGCCATCCGCCATGTGTATCTTGCATCCAAGTCAAACACCATAAAGATGAAATTCCAAGAAGGGCTTCAAGATGATAAAAGGAGCTTGTAGCTACAAATTTATGTGGAGGAGTGCAGACATAGTCCCTTAAGGGGAGTCTTTACTTTATATTGATTCTGGATGGTTACAACAAGATGACATGGTTGTACTTTCTTATTTGAAGTTGGAAGCTTTATCTAACTTCAAATCTAGGCTCATCTTTGAAGAAAACCATTCTATATGGAACAATGAGAGAGAAGGGAAGAGAAACACTACAATGAAAGAAGAGAATGAAATGATAAATTTGCATTGAACCTAAATGGAGTTTGAATACAAAAGTGGATTGATTAGTTTGTGCATGCAGACCAAGGCATCAATAATGAGGATTATAGTTATAAGAATGGTGGTAGAAATGAGGAGGTTTGTCATGAATAGTAGGAAACATTGAAAATTGGTTGACTTGGTCAAAATGATGAAGAAAATGTTAGCCAAGTAAGGATTATTTTGTTGTCTAATAATGTATTTAATAGCATCTAGGAACTACCTTATCCTACCAATAATAGCCCTCTCATTTGTAATGAAGAGAATGTAACAAGACCTAAGAGAGAGAAGAAAGAGTGTAGAAGAGAGAGATAAGGAGAGAGAAAAACTAGAAGACGTGAGAGAAAGACAGAAAGAGAAAGAGACAAAGAGAAAGAAGAGGAAGGAATCCATGGAAGCTATGAAGGTGAAGAGATAGTTTCTTGATTAATGCATGATGCCTAACCTAACCCTCTTACACCTTAAATACCATTAATGTGATTGGTATTTTTGCCATAATTCCCATATATCCCACTCATTACAACCCATCTCGACTCAAGAGGTTTTTGCCCCCAAAAACAAAAGGAGAGTGGATAGGAGAGAGAGAGAGAGAGAGAGAGAGAGAGAGAGAGAGAGAGAGAGAGAGAGAGCAAAGTACTTCTCTATGCAAGAATACAAGGGAAATGAGAGAGAGAGCAAAGTACTTCTCTATGCAAGAATACAACAGAAATGAGTAGAGGAGGGGGCTGAGTACCATGTGAAATGGGGCCTAGAGAGGCATAGGGAGTATAGGGCATCATGCAAGTGGTCCACACACAAGATGATCCACCATTTCATGAACATCAAGGCCTTGGATGAAGTAGACAGCATACTGTCAAGAATAAGATAGCTATAGAAAAATGGTTATAACTTTAGGTGGGAAGATCCAAATAGGATGATTGAGGTGTCAATGTGGATCTCGTGAAGATACTTTCAACCCATGTGGGTGGGGTTGGGCAAAACATTTCTTAGGGTCAAAATTGGTGCAAAAAATTTTGCTATCTAAAAGCATTCTGGAGCCCTAAATAGGGCAACCTGTGGTTAAGTTTTAACCAAAACAACATTCTTGAAGTGGGAAATTTCCTCCAAAATGGATGGTAGTCTCCAAGAGGCTTCCTTTAGAGGTAGACCTTGCCATGTGATCAAGTATTCTCTGATCGATCGGGTGCAAAGCTGCTTTTCTCTCTACCCAATAACTACTTCAACAATATATTGAATAAAACCCTCTTCATTCATAGGGGACAACTCCTCCATATAGTCTTTTGGGGTCCCAATGAATGGTTTCAGCTAGCTCATGTGAAAGACATCATGGATCTTAGTGGAGAGAGAGAGTTGGAGGCGATAGGCCAAGTCACCCACCTTCTTGACTATCTTATATGGCTCATAGTAGTAGTGTGCCAACTTATTGCATGAGCCATCCTTGAGTGTGGCATATTGAGACTTAGGGACCTTGAGAAGTACCAACTCACCTTCTTGAAACTCAACTGAGCGCCTCCTTTCATTAGCATAGAGCTTCATGTGGACTTGGGCCCTTTTAAGATTCACTTTGCACTTGCTGAAGGAATTCTTGTATGGTCTAATTTTTGTTTGCCATGTGGGTTGGGCTTTTGACTAAAGATGATTGTAAGGAGAGGCACCAGATCTCGAGTAATTCACTATATGTATATCCTATATATCACGTGCATTCAATGCCTATTTATAAATATCCTTATCTGTGAATTTTTCCTTAATAAAATATAACCTTTTTCTATTCAAGCTATAAATAATCCCTTTATATGGGACCCTTCTGTATGTAAAAATTTTGTAAAAATGGTATTTTAATTTTTTTTTATATTGAACCCATGTGATACATACACATATTTTTTATTGACCTCCCCGGGCACTCGATAGTCATATAAGGCCCCAAAGGGGGACGCTCCAATGCTAGAATGAGTGGAGTTGTAAGCACACTCAATCAAGTGTAGCCATGAATACCAAGCATGTTGGACATCGTGACAAAAATGTCTTAGGTAGGTTTCAAGCCATTTATTGACCTGCTCCATTTGACCATCAATCTGGGGGTGATAGGCTATAGATGGAGCCAATTTTATCCCCATGGCATTTAAAACCGTCTATCAAAAATGGATCATGAATTTGGTGTCTTGTTCATGCATTATGACATGTGGTAACCCGTGAAACTTGAATACATGCTCCATAAATTAGTAACCGGCCACTTGAGATGTTGTAAATTGTGACTTGGTGAGGATAATATGGGATACTTTAGTGAGCATGTCAACTACCACATAAATGTTGTTCCACCCCTTCTTGGTCATGGGTAGACCAGTGATAAATTCCATCATAATGCGGGTCCACTTGCCTTTAGGCATGGGAAATGGCTACAATAATTCACTTGGCTTAAGGTTGCTATCCTTATTCTGCTCACAAGGCATGCATCAAGACACAAAGTCCTTATTATCTTTTCATAGGCCTCTTCAATAAAAGCTCTTTGAGATGCGATCATAGATCTTAAACACCTCTAGCTAATGAGTAATCGAAGAAGAATGTGTCTCTTCTAGGATCCGTTGTGTGAAAGAAGAGGTGTAGGAAATTACAATCTGGCCATTTGCCCAGATGAAGACCATTTTTGAGCTAATATGGGGAGTGCTCATCCATAGTGCCTAACTGTAATTTTCAAAAGATAGGGTTGAATTCAGCATAAAAAAAGTAGGCCTCTTGAAGTTCCTTTATGCAATCACTATGAAGTTATGCATGCCCACATATAGGAGAGTGAATTAGCCCACCACATTGCCCTTCCCATGGGTATGAGTGATCTCAAAATCATAGTTTCGCAAAGTTGCCACCCACTACCTTTGCTTAGGAGTCAAATTAGGTTGCATCAATAGTGGTGTCATTTTTTAATAGCATGAATGATTGCCAATATCCCATGATCATAAAACATACATTTGTCTCTCTTTTTCATTCAATTTGGAGCTCACAAGTACTATAATACCATGTTCTTACAGCAAAACAACCATAATACCCTTTCTACTAGCATCACATTGTATAGTGAATTCTTTTGCAAAGTTAGGACGCACGAGAATGGGGATTGAAGTAAGCAGTTCTTTCAGCTATTGGAAGCTGAAATCAGTAGTTCTTTCAGCTATTGGAAGCTGAAATCAGCTATAGCATCCTAAAAAAAACCCTCTTTTTTCAACCTATCCATTAATGGTATTGCAATGATAGTATAATGATGAATAGACCTTTGATACAAAGAGGAGAGACTAAGAAAGCCACATAAAGAGGTAGTATAGGATGTGGACCAATCCTAAGCAAATTGCACCTTTTTGTGGTCAGCTTGGAACCTCCTTTCACTCACAATGTGGCCCAAATACTCAACTTTAGTCTACATGAAAATACATTTTCTTTCCTTGGCAAAAAATCTATGCTCTTATAATACATCAAATACATGTCATACATGTTGTATGTGCTCTCTCAATCTCTTGTTATAGATGAGTACATCCTCAAAAAAGATAAGCACAAACTAAAAAAGGAAGGGATGCAAGATCTTGTTCATAAGACTCTTAAAAGTGGCAAGGGCATTTGCTAGCCCAAATGGCATGACAAGAAAGTGATACAACCCTTGGTCAATTCTGAATGTTGTTTTGATTTCATCACCCACCCTCATGCATATCTGATGATAACCAAGACCTCACATCTATCTTAGTGAAGTAGTGGACGCCTTTGAGCTCATCCAACAAGTCGTCAATTCTAGGTATGGAGCACCTATTCTTGACTGTAATCTTGTTAAGGTCATGGTAATCAATACACATCTTGAAGGTGCCATCCTTCTTCTTGACCAATAAGGCAGGAGATGCATAGGGGGAAGTGCTCTTTAACTTGCTTGGCAACTTCCTCGTGCTTACACTTAGAGAATCTATAAGGCATCTTATAGACTAGTTTTGAGTGGGGTTCCAAGATAATAGGATGATCCACTTGCCTTTCTAGTGGGAGAGTTGTAGGTGGCTAAAAGAGGTCCTTATATTTATTCAAAATATCTCTCAAGGCTACATCCTTTGTCAAATTAATGGACTGATTTGAAACATCCTTGTTTAAATTCAAGACAAAGATTTGTGAGTGTCTCTTAAACTCTCATTTTAGTTAGTTTGTTGTAATTGGTTGAAAATCTACATTATGCCTGATCCCCTCTAAGTGTATAAGCTATCCATGCATCACAAATTTCATGTAAACTAAGAGAAATCCATGGCAATTTGGCCCATCTATTTCAACTAGTCATGCAGCCAAGGCAACATCAATGGGTTCCATATCAAGTGTGATTAAGTCTAACATTGCCTCATAATTTGTAACTAGGTTGAGTTGTGGTATCTTAGAGCATGTATGAGTGTTGATTTTCTCATTGTGATTAGCCTCATGCATCTTAAGGGGCTACTGTAATTCTATGGGAAAGCATCTCAAATGGTCAAGGGGTGATTTATTTATAAAGATATGCATGCTACCACCATCAATAAGAATAAATACACACTTCCCCTTTATATTTCCTTATATGCACAGTGTACTTAGGCTTCTAAATCCCATCCATGCATCCATAGATATGGATCAAATCGAAGTACTAGCATGTGGGGGTGTCATATGATCAGTCCCATCCATCTCATGAGGAAGACAACCACCGGGGTCAAAGGGGAATCCTTCCAGGGAGTCAAAGGACTATTCATGGTCAAGGTCCTCCTCGTAATGAGTATTTTCAACATGGGGTGTAGGAGACATGCCATTCAGGTCCTCATCCTCATGTTCATAATCTTCCAAGATGTACATGCTGTGAAACTTGATAGTGGCTATCCTATAAGGGCATTGAGAAGCATGATCCACTATATATTTGTCTCCACAAAACATAAACCCTTAGCGTTTCTTTGCTTAACCACTTCAAGTGGGATAAATTTATGACCACTTGGGGTTGATGCATTGCGTGGTCTGTTTTTCAACATACTTAATGTTTCCCTTTGGGGTGGATGTTGTCCCAAAATTGCCTTGTTTTCTATTAGCATTAAAAGTGGAAAAAGTAGGTATTTTGGGGCTGCCACTAAGCATGTTAGTGTTGCAATAAATCCCACCATATTGTCCCTACAATATGGTGGCTCTTTGCTGTCCAAAACCAAGTTGTAAATTGTCACTCTTGTGGTACTTTCAGTCATTACTCGATGGCCTCAAACAAGCTGGATGGATTTTAGCCATTATATTAGTTGAAAGAGTTGGTTCCTGAGAAATTCACTATATGTATACCCTATATATCACATGCATTCAACGCCTATTTATAAATATCCTTATTTGTGAATTTTTCCTTAATAAAGCATAACCCTTTTCTATTCAATCTATAAGTAACCCTTTTATATGGGACCCTTCTATATATAAAAAATGTGTAAAAATGGTATTCACTACAAGATATAGGCCTTATACCGACATTAAAAGCGACAAAAATGCAAATAACAAAATTTGCCCCCATCGTCACAAAAAGTGTCATTATTGGCGATGCCATAGAACAGTCGGTATCAGCGTCGGTATTTGCGACACTGATATCAACGCCAATACCGACGTTGATAGCAATGGTTTGCGACGAAAATAACGACGCTAATAACGACATGAGCAATAAAATTTGCGATGCTAATAGTGATGGTAACGAGGAAAAAAATTTGTGGCACTGCTTTGTGGCACGGCAGCAAGCTGCCCTGCCACATATAGCACTATGTGCTTTATTAGAGCCATACAAAATAGTTTCTGCACTGTATACAATGCGCTTGCAAACAAAAATAAAGTATACTGAAATCATAACACTGATACATGAAATAAATACATGATCACATAATAAGAGATTGGTACAATCATGACAAGATATCATTAATACGTAGAAAATGTCTACATAGATCAAGCGACCCAAAAATAAAGGTGTGTGAGCTCCATGGATCCAAGGGCAAGCTACATATCCTCGCCCTCCGAAAGCTCATCCTGCCGCAAAGGAGCATCGAATGGACTCTACAAAAAAAGAAACAACACATCAGCCCACCATACAATAATGCATTCTAATTAAACATGGTAATTACTGACAAGAAAGATGATTGACTTACAGGGCCACCGCGTCTATACAATCGGTCGATTAATAAAGTGAGACTATGCCTCTCTGCATATCAAGTCTCAAGGTTGATTGGATCACGATTTGTAATGGAGTGCTGCAAAGAAAACAAAATGCTAACTGTTAGAAACATGATTGTCAGTACAAAGGATATTGCAAAAAAATAAACAAGCAAAACAAAAGAAAAACTTACAAAGTCCTCCAAATATGTCCTGTGGCCGCCACTCCCAAGATGATGGACCACTCCAGCCTCGAGTCGTGCCCTCGCCACCTCACGCTACTGACTCTAACGTCCTGGAGAATCTGTAGCCTCCTCCCTCAGTCGGCGCTAGTCATCTGTATCTAACCACTTGGGCTTTGCAGCCCCACTCTTGATTGCCTTGCATGAGTCAGATCGTCTGTGTGATATACATGTACGCATGCAATCCATTATCCAGTCCGTAGCCTCTGTAGAAAATCTATCTACTGAGGTTGGAACCAGAAACTCCTCATGCAAGGATGCTACTATGTAGTCCTTGCTCCCCTCCGATATGTTCTTCCAATGATCTAAGATGTTGTGTCGAAAAACTTGTTGGCACAACTCTCTTATGCGAGCCATCACCCTCCTGTCAAGATTGTGGGAGAGAAGGAAGGAGTCTCGCTTGAAGCTTTCTTGCTTGCACAATGGGGAAAGACACACAAGGGTGGAGGCTGAAAACAGTTTTCCTCTTCTTAGTTGTGTAAGCCAAAAAGAACTCTAGTACAAAGAAATAGAAGAACCCTATATATGGGTCTCAAACCAAACTCAACTAACTAAGGTGGCATACTAACTGAGCCACGAACTAGAGTAGATAAGGATAGCTATCATGTAGCTATTATTCATGGGCGGTGTACCAACCGCGTCTGCAACTAACAAGTCGGTGACATAAATATACAACGGTCACCCTGGCGTATCACGAGTGGAGCTCGATATCTCAACACTCCCCCTCGAGCTCAATCCCAATTCCTGCACACCAAGCAGGTCTCTGAACTTGCGCAGCTTCTCTGCGCCCAATGCCTTCGTGAATATGTCAGCTACCTGATCCTCTGTGCTGACATAAACTAGATCAATAAGACCTAGTAAAACCCTCTCTCGCACATAGTGATAATGCACCTCAATGTGCTTTGTTCTAGCATGATAGACTGGGTTATTTGCCAAGTGTATACTACTCATGTTGTCACAATAAATGACAACTGGCCCATCTGAAGGCTGATGCATATCATAAAGTAGCTTATGCAACCAAGCTACCTCACATGCAGCCATTGCTGCACCCCTGTACTCCGCCTCTGTGCTCGACAAGGCAACTGTAGGCTGTTTCTTGCTGCTCCAAGTGACTGCAGCACTCCCAAAAGAGAATACATATCCACTGGTAGATCGTCTATCAGAAATACTACCAGCCCAATCAGCATCAGTGTATCCATGCAACTGTATCTGAACCCCAGTCTCATAAAATAGTCCATACTGCAATGTGGACTTCACATACCTAAGTATGCGTCTAGCCGCATCCAAATGTGGTTTCCTTGGAGCCTGCATAAACTGACTTACCAATCCAACAGCATAGCTCAAATCTGGCCTGGTAATAGTCATATAAATCAAACTTCCTACTATGCGTCTGTACATAGTAGGGTCTTCTAGAAGCTCACCTGCATCTGTGCTCAGCTTCACATTTTGCTCCAAAGGAACTGAAATAGGCTTACAGCCTGTCATCCCATATTTGGACAACATGTCCAATCCATACTGCCTCTGCAAGAGCTGTATCCCACTTGGTGATCTAATCACCTCAATGCCCAAGAAATAACGCAGCTCTCCCAAATCCTTCATCTCAAACTTCTGCTTCAATAGCATTTTCACATGAAGGATATCTTCATCACTGTCACCTGTCATAATCAAATCATCAACATAAATGACAAGCAGCATAATACCTTTCTCTGTTTTTCTCACATAAAGTGAGAAATCTGCCTTGGAAATCTGAAAGCCAATAGTGACAAGATACTGTCCTATCTTGTCAGACCATGCTCTAGGTGCTTGCTTCAAGCCATACAAGGCTTTCTTCAACCTGCAAACAAACTCAGGATGAACAGCATGCACATAACCTGGTGGCTGCTCCATATAGACCTCTTCTTGCAAATCACCATGCAAGAAAGCATTCTTTACATCCATCTGATGTAAAGACCATCCCTTTGATGCAGCCATAGCAATGACTGCTCTTACGGTTGCCATCCTTGCAACCGGACTGAATGTTTCTTCATAGTCAATGCCATATGTTTGTGCATACCCCTTGACTACTAATCTTGCCTTGTATCTGTTCACAGAACCATCAGCATTGTGCTTCACCTTATAAACCCACTTACAGCCAATTGCATTCTTACCTTTAGGCAAAGGTACCAATTCCCATGTAGCGTTTGCTTCCAAGGCATCCATTTCTTCATCCATGGCTTTCTCCCATTTTTCTTTTCCCATGGCTTGCTCAAAAGAAGTGGGTTCTGGTTCCTGTATCACCTTGACCATATATGCATAGTGAATGGCTGTAAATCCATCATATTTCAGCCTATCCACAGGATATCTAACTCTGGTAGACCTGCGCAAAGTGGGTTCACTCCCAGGTGCTCTCAAAACATCCCTGGTCTTCCTTACTCCAGGTGTAATAATAGAAGGAATACCCAACTCATCATCAATGCTCTGTTCTGAGCCACTGGATTCACCATCCACATAAGAGTGACCTGCATTCACATCAAACATGGGCTGATCAACCTTCTCTTTTCCTTTTCGTGATACCTGCATACCACTATCTGCATTACTTTGAGAAGATTCTCCTGATCTCAATCTGCCTGTCCATGGCGAAGAATGTGAACCACTGCTAGAGGACGCTCCAGGTCCACTAATATTTTGTGACTGCTGCTGTGAATTCTGTGCAGCATTACCATTTTGTGCATCTATATCATCAATCACATTTACTGGTTTATACCAGCTACTCATCTCATCAAAAACAACATCTCTGCTCACTGTAAACTTACGAGTAGAAGGGTTATAGCATCTATACCCTTTTTGCTGCAGAGAGTAACCAATAAAGATGCACTTCTCAGCTTTTGGATCCAACTTGGATCTCAGCTCATCTGGCACATGTACATAGGCAATGCAACCAAAAATTTTCAAATGAGAAATATCTGGTTTCCTACCAGTATACCTCTCCTCTGGAGTCATTCCATGTATTGCTGCAGTGGGAGTCCTGTTCATTATGTAGACTGCTGTAGCAACTGCTTCAGCCCAATAAAAATCTGGCAAGTCTTTTTCATTGAGCATGGCACGAGATACCTCTCCAATATGCCTGTTTTTCCTTTCTGCAATTCCATTTTGTTGTGGGGTATAACTGCATGAATATTGCTGCTTTATGCCATGCTCCTGCAAGAACTTTGCAAACTCATTTGAGAGGTACTCTCCCCCTCCATCTGACCTTAGGCATTTTATCTGCAAGCCTGTTTCTTTTTCAACCATAGCTTTAAGAGTTTTGAAATGCCCAAAAACTTCACTTTTCTTTTTCATAAAATACACCCAAACTTTTCTGCTATAGTCATCAATAAAACTGACAAAATAATGACAGCCTCCAAGAGATGCAGCTTTAGTTGTCCACACATCAGAGTGAATTAATTCCAATGGCTTCTCACTCTCTTGAACATGTCTAGGAAATGGTTTCCTTGCCTGTTTTCCAAACTGACAGGCTTCACATACCTTATGCATTTCTGCAACCTTGAATTTGGGCAATCCTGCAACAATATTTTGGGCCTGCATTGATTTAAGTCGCTGTACATTAACATGACCAATGCGTTTATGCCAGATATCAATATCTGCAACTACACCGGTCCCATGTGCAAACATTGCTGCACTCAATTCAGACATGTCTGCATCCAATGTAAACATTCTGCCCTTCTTCTTTCCTTTTGCTATCAAGCGACCTTTATTTTTCATATCCTCAACAAAGCATCCATGAGGATTAAATCTGACCTGCAAGCCCTGTTCAACCATTTGACCAACTGAAACCAGATTCTTGGTGATATTCGGGACATGAAATACATCGGACAGGTATTTCTTTTTCCCACCCTGCATAGACAAGGGAATTTTTCCAATCTGCACAATAGGATGTGCAGTATCATCACCAGTCTCCACAAATCCTGGTTTTTCCATTTTCCTTGCATCCTCCATCCATTCTGCATGACCTGTCATGTGGTTTGATGCACCTGAGTCAACATACCATACATCATTGCTTTCTTCTGCACTTGTCATAGAATTGTTCATGTGCTGCACCATGAACAAATGCTCATTTCTGTCATCACCCTGTCTACTAGAAGATGCATAATTCCCTTGTTGCAGTTTTCCATTCATGATGTCATTCTGCTTTTTATAGCAGTCTTTAGCCATATGACCCATTTTACCACAGTAGTAGCATTCAACATTACTGTTTGCATTTTGGCCTCTTTGCCATCCACCACGACCTCTTTGGCTCCCCCTGCCTCTAGAGTTACCACGTCCTCCTCCATAGGACTGGTTTTCTTGAGTTTGCTGCATATTCTGATTTCTGCCACGGCCTCCAAATCGGCCTCCTCTACCTCTGCCTCTACCTCTTCCAGCATTTGAGTAGAAGACAGCTTCTTTTGAAGTTCCTCCTGAAGAAGATGCACCACCATTTCTCTGTTCCTCAGAAATTAGAAGAGCAATCAACTCCTCAAAATCAGGAAATCTTTCACGAACTGAAATGGATGTCCGAAACTGTGCATAATCCTTTCCTAGACCATTCAAGGTCACGGAAACTAAATCATCATCTTCCACTGGCGACCCAATGGAAGCAAGTGCATCTGCAATCTTCTTCACCTTCATGTGGTAGTCGTTGATGCTCATACTTTCTCTTTGCACATTATGCAACTCTTGCTTGAGCTGCATTTTCCTGGCTTGCGTATTTGTGCTATACATTTTTGACAAAGTATCCCATGCCTCCTTTGGCGTACTTGCATCCTGAATATGCACAATCATAGAGTCTGAAATACTGATAGACAGCCAATACATAACTTTCCTGGCTCTCTCATGCCATGTTTTAAATGCCTGCATTTGTTGTTGATTGGGAACATCAGGAAGAACTGGTTCTTCTTCATTTCCTGCAACAAATTCCCAATATCCTTTTCCCATAAGGAAATTCGTCATTCTAAACTTCCATGCCTGGAAGTTGTTCTTGTCAAGCTTTTCAGTGACAATCTGTGAAAGAGAATCAGACGCCATTACAGAATACTGCAAGAAATTCTGTCACTGCAAAAAACACAGCTTCACCCTCACAAGGGCAAATCTGCAAAACTGGCGAAAGTGGTATTTGACCACACAGTCACTTCCTAGTGACGATTTTGCATAAACAGAAACCAAGGATGATTCTGAAACTCCCAATGTCTCTGCGCACAAGCATACGATGCAATTTCTACAGTAACTTTTCACCGACCTGTAGAACAGTGGTCGCACAGCATAAAACTGAGCCTTTTCTTGAGTGCGTGCAGAAAACTTCCGTCTGCAAAACAGGCCCCGAAATGGCCTCAAATCAAAAAAACAAGGTCGCCAAGGGCTAAAGCCCTGTCCCGCAGCATATACTGCCCTCTTGCTTCACCGCGAAGGGCGTCTCAACCTGAGACAATGCACTCCTGCAATTTCCGGCTGTGCTACCTGCAGAGATCTGCTCCCAAAACAGGAAATGAAAGCAACACTGCTCCTCTTACCAGACCACCGCGAGCTTGGCTTGCTTTCTTGAGCTCCTTACCACGAACAAGGCTCTGATACCATGTCAAGATTGTGGGAGAGAAGGAAGGAGTCTCGCTTGAAGCTTTCTTGCTTGCACAATGGGGAAAGACACACAAGGGTGGAGGCTGAAAACAGTTTTCCTCTTCTTAGTTGTGTAAGCCAAAAAGAACTCTAGTACAAAGAAATAGAAGAACCCTATATATGGGTCTCAAACCAAACTCAACTAACTAAGGTGGCATACTAACTGAGCCACGAACTAGAGTAGATAAGGATAGCTATCATGTAGCTATTATTCATGGGCGGTGTACCAACCGCGTCTGCAACTGACAAGTCGGTGACATAAATATACAACGGTCACCCTGGCGTATCACGAGTGGAGCTCGATATCTCAACACCTCCTCCCCTAATCATTCATGATGATGGCTCCTAACCTATCATCGACTAGATATCCATATCCCCCTAGAGTCTGGCTAAGATGGGTCCTCTCCCATCTGCGTCCACACTCCTGGGCATATCCAGGAGACCCCTGTGCATCCGGTGTACCGACCGGGGTAATATCTCTCGGAGTGGCACCCATAGGGGTGCCACCTGCTACTAACGATTGAGCAAAAGCTAGAGTAATTGGAGTAGACGTCCCCACAGGTGTAACAAATCCCTAAGGTGACGCAACTCTAGCTAAACGATGAGACACAGACACCGCGTCTGTGCCTCCACAGCATCCACCTGAGCCTGAGCCATACTCCCTGGAAAGGCCACGAGAGCAAGGAGTTGCAACTGTATCCCGTGTTGACCACGGGCTCACTGCATCCATATCTCTGCAGCATCCCCCTGACCCCGAAGCACTCTCTCCCTCTGGCCCAAGTCTGGAGAATCGAGCTTGTGTGCTTGAAGTTGAAGCATCCGATCCCGCTGAGGTAGATCTAGCAGAGTGCCCTGATGAAGACCGAGACAACTCCTGGTCTGCCATATCTCTGAATCTCGCGATCTGGTCTGGAGACATGCGTGTGAAGAGATCCTGTAACTCCTCATCACTCATTCCTCAACTCATCCTAAAATGTCACCTGCACAGACAAGAAATGATGCTAGAATAATCAATTTAAATCATACAAAGCACAGTAATATAAATCCTAAAAAAAAGATCTCACTTAAAATGCATATCTTACGTACCCTTATAAGCGATTGGTCAACGAATTGAGTAAGTGGATGCTCCAGGTATGAAGTATCCTATGGTCCCATGTCAATCTCCTGACACAACTTCGCATACACTGGAAGGTCGATAGACATGTCACCACAAAAGGATGAGTCCACCTCGTTCTCAAAGAATTCTTGGACTCCTGTATTTCCATCATTGTTAGCTGATGATGGCTCCAAGCTTTTGGTGGCCTCCACCCCTTGCAATATCGACCCCTCTATTTGCATATTATCTTCATCTATGCTCGGAACATCGCTTTGATCATATACTCTTGCACTTCGGAGAGTTGAAGGTATAACATACCACCATCAAGGTTGTCAGGGGTTTGGATAGAAGATTACATGTTCACAAACATGTACAAGAGAGTTCAAACCATTGTGACATAAACCATGTCGTAATACAATTAGCAAACAAATGAGTCCATGCACCTGTTCACAATGGGCCAGCAACATAAAGGTGTCGCGCAAATCCGTCCATTTTTTTTCGAAATCTATTTTGAGAAATCTAGATGGACCTCGTCGAACTATTGCTCTAGCTCCTCCAAGTACCACTTTGAACCACTGCACATCGAATAGTATCATGGAGAAGCTACGGTAATCCACCGTAACAATACTTTGCAAGTTTCCAGAATACTCCATCCCATCCACAATCGTGTTTAGATCCGTTGTTCGTCGCCGGCTCTCTTGCTCGAACCTTGCCATGATACCATAGTCCATTGTGGAGTGCATTTTGTCAATACGCTCCACACGAAAATGCCGTCTGCGCGACCACGCTGCACTATATATTTTATATTGTACATTGAAACACTCAAATTAGATGTCGCATATAAAATTTAGATACGACAAATCCTAAATCCCTCATCACCTTTGGACTACATCCCCTCGAGAATTCCCACTCCTCCATTGAGGCATCTGTCCCTTCGCGAGATGTTGTAGTCAAAGCTCCATGCAACCATCGCGTTGACATGAACTGTGGCATCTCCTCCATGCCCTCGGGATATCAAATCGGTCAATGATGCGTACTATGTCGGAATTCAGCTCGCGCTTCCTCTCGATCTTGCCTAGCGATCTGGTACTTGGCAAGCCACGTCTCCATAGAGGCATGGTGCAACATACAAAAGCGATTCACCTTCTCCTCCATTGAGGCATCCATTCTATTTTCTACCCCATTTCCAACCACCACATCTCCATTCAGTCTATCATCATCCTTCAGCGACCATAGCATTTCGTTGTCTGGATCCACCGTTGGTAGCCATTGTGAAATATGCACTAGCGCCTCTCAGACACCAACCAACCTTCAGTCATGCTACCTTTTGGCCGAGCTCGTTGTCGCACAAAGCCTTTCAGGGTTTTCATGAAGCACTCCAAGAAGAACATCCATCGCATATGGACAGGTCTAGCAATCTCCACTTCATCTATAAGATGCACAAGAAGGTGGATTTGTATCATGAGCATGCTAATGGGCAGGTATTTCTCAAAGAGACAGATTGTCTCCACTGCTCCTCGCCTCGCGGATTCAATAGAGGATGTCTTAATCTCCTTTTGTGAGATCCATTGCACCAAAGTCGACAACCTATAAATGGCCCCGCGTATTTCTGAAGTAAGACATCCTACGATTGCGATCGGTAGTACAAATTGCCACAAATGAGAAAGCATTATGAATAATGGCTACACTCCAAATAGAAAAATGCGCACGCAAATTACAATCCATTCGTAGTACAAACCTGACATATCTTATGCCAGTCATAGGATTTTAGCCATGATAATTGGTCGTCTTTAGAAAATGCAAACCTGAGAGAACACATCATACCCATCGGAGTGTGGATAGACTTGACTACTTACTTCACAATGCGCTCTTCTTTAGTGGACAAAACCCAAGGAGTGCGAGGAAGCTGCACACGACCATCAGCACTCGACTACGGCCAAAGTGCCTCCATCTTACCTACCTCTTTCAAATCCATTCGTGCCCCTATAGTGTCTCTCTTTCCTGTGATGTGGTCCCATAGCAAGCTGCCCACATTCTTGAAATTTTGCATGGGATCCAACAAGTGGTTGACGTGTAAGTGGGTCCAATATGGCAACTCATAGAAAACTGAGAACCGCCGCATTCCATTTGGATGTGATTCCATGTGGACAATTTTCAACTCGTACCAGCTTGCGGCGTTCATACATATTGGAGGTCGTCCAAGGAAGCCTTCCCTGAGTTCATGATCCTCTAGCAAGAAAGCAGCGTGTCCTTAATATACCATCTTCTTCATGGTTTGTGACCTTCGGGAGTCTAATTATGGCCCGCACAATGGACATGCATGATAACCTGAGGTAATTAGACCTGTTCCAACACCACAACCCAATGAATACTTACTTGAACGAGATAAAATATAGATATTACCAACCAGAATAGAGGCATGTTCACCTGAGCACTCTTTGAATCCCGAAAATTCATGCATCATCCATATGAGAATGGCTCGAATATTTGTTGACCGCCCACCATCGCACCTGCTCATATCTTGCACAGTGACCCTCTCCTCCCATAAAATCTTAAGCTCATCGACTAATGGATGAAGATACATGTCCATATTTTTGACTTTGTAGCGGCCGAGGACGAGTAAGCTAAAAGTGAGATGTTATTTCTTCGTACAAAGCCATGGAGGGATATTGTAGTTAACAAGGACTATAGGCCACACACTGTAAGAAGTTGAGCACAGACCGAATGGGTTCACGCCATCCATTGCAAGACCAAGCTGAAGATTCCTTGGCTCTCGGGCAAAGCCTGGGAAGGTAGAGTCAATGTGGCTCCATGCGTTTGAATCCGCTGATATTCATTGAACTCCATCTGTGGACGTATTTTGTGCATGCCACGTTGTCAAGCTCGCCATGCTGGACGTACGAAACATGTGGTTTATGCGGGGGGTAAGCGGAAAGTATCTGAGAATTTTTTTAGGGATGGTTTGCCCTTGCAAGTCCTGTCAATACCTATGAGCACCACACTTTAGACTTGTCTCCATAGTCTCGTATTCTCCTCAAAACAATATGCAATCGTTGATACATGCATGGATGTTATTGTAGTCCATGCCAAGCTTTCGTAAAACATGTCGTGCATCATCACGAGACTCAGGCATGGTATTTGCAGGTGGTAATATATGATATTTCAATAACCTGAAAAAAATCATAAATACCTTGAAAAAGCATAAATATTTTTAATAATAGTGCCGAAAAAAAAAATCAACGAAGTGTATGTACAAGGTATCTGAACATCTCGGTCACACTCGTATCGCTCCACCCGTATTTTGCTTGCACAATTAAGAGTGCAAGCAGTGTCTTCAAGTGAGATACTTGGCACCCATCATATAATGGTATGGATGCTTCCTCTCTAAGCGAATCAGAAGTCTCGACATCCATGGGAATCAATGCACCAATCATTGCCTCCATCTCAGGCTCCAAGATTGTAGGTAGGTCTAGAATGTTGCATGTCTCCTCTGGCATTGCCGGTATAGATTGGCCTTGCAAGTGGTGGATTGGCTCCTACATTCCATCCATCACACACCCACGAACTCTTCTAATTGGCCGCAAAGAATGCACTCCTCCTTGGGACGAGACATCACCTCCCTGGATAGAAAATTTGCCAGTGAGACCCAATCTTATTGTGAATGGTATTCAATTAGCTTGCGAGTACAATGCATGATTGATATTAACTTTTCTTACCGTTTGCTGAAAATCCGCAATCGCTTGATCAATGATCTCAGATTGAAACTCGCCAAATCGTCATACGTGTTCTATAGACAATAGGTGTTTTCGTCTAATTGCCAGCTTGCATTGAGAGCAAGGACATGGGACACACTGATTAAGATACGCCTCGTGATCTTGAACAACAGGACCTTCATTATTTTCCGTTTTGTCTACGTTACAACAAACAATTTGTTTTTGTTATCATTCTTTTTTTTTCTTAGATTGTTATCCTCTTCTTCCATCTCTCTCTTTTTCTACAACCACGATCACGACCACAACCATGACCACGACTACGACTACAACTACGACTACGACCATGACCACGGCTACGACTATGACTACGACTACGACTACGGCTACAACTACAACAATATCATAGTACCCTAGTATCTAGCACCTAATACCTAGCATATAGTATCATAGAACACTAGTATTTAGTACCTAGTACTCAGTACCTAGCACATAATATCATAGTATCTTAGTATCTAGCACCTAGTACTCTAGTATCGTAGTGCCAAGTACCCAGTACTATGATACTATGTAGCAGGTGCTAGGGTACCTTAAGCATTATGCAATGGATGTGAGGTTCTATGGTACTAGTTCCTAGAGACTAGGGTAATATCACACCATGTGCTAGGTACTAGGCACTAGGTATTAAAGACAAGGCTACTATGAGAGTGTGTGCTAGATACAGTGCACTAGATACTAGCTACTAGGGTACTTTGCTACTAGGTAATAGGTGCTAGGATACTAAGTGATTTGTGCTAAGTAATAGGTAATTGCAACTAGATAATAGGGTACTATGATACTATGTGCTAGGTACTTACGACTAGATACTAGGATATTATGATACTAGTGTAAACACTTGGTAATCGATACTAGGGTACTAGGATACTATGTGTTAGGACCAGATACTTGGTAATCGATACTAGGGTACTAGCATACTATGTGCTAAGTACCAAATACTTCAGTACTAAAAGGTACTCAATAGTGGCTAGTAGATTTAGGGTTCTATGATACTATGTATTAGGTACTAGGTGCTAAATAATAGGGTACTATGATAGTATGTAATAGGTATAAGGTAGTACATACTAGGGTACTATGATACTATATAATAGATAGTAAATACTTGGCTAGCATGATATTATGCAATAGATAGTAAATACTTCGCTAGCATGATAATATTGAGTAGATAGTAAATATTAGGATACCATGATATTATGTAATAGGTAGAAGGTACTAGATATTGTACCCACAATTGGTGCACACATATTATACCTACAATTTGCTAGATAGATAAATAATATCTATCTATCTATCTATGTAACTATGTTTCTATGTCTCTATCTATCTCTTTATCTATCTATACATCTATCTATTAATCTATCTATCTACCTATCTATTAGGTTTAATGATTTTTCTCTTTTTCTCTCTTCTCTCTCTCTCTCTCTTTTCTTTTTCTCTCTCCTCTCCCTCTCGCATTTCCCTTTCTCTCTTTCTCTCCCTCTCTCATTTCCTCTCCCTCCCTCACCCTGACCCTCTCTTTCTCTCTTTCCCTATTAGGTTTAATGATTTTTCTCTCTCCTCTCTCTCTCATTTCCTCTCCCTCCCTCACCCTGACCCTCTCTTTCTCTATTAGATTTAATGATTTTTTTCTCTTTTTCTAGCTCCTCTCCCTCTCTCATTTTTTTCTCTCTCCTCTCCCTCTATAATTTCCCTTTCTTTCTTTCTCTCCCTCTCTCATTTCCTCTCCCTGTCTCCCTCTCTCATTTACCTTTCTCTCTTTCTCTCCCTCTCTCATTTCCTCTCCCTCCCTCACCCTGACCCTCTCTTTCTCTCTTTCTCTATTAGATTTAATGATTTTTTTCTCTTTTTCTCACTCCTCTCCCTCTCTCATTTCCCTTTCTTTCTTTCTCTCCCTCTCTCATTTCCTCTCTCTCCCTCACCCTGACCCTCTCTTTCTCTCTTTTCCCATTAGGTTTAATGATATTTCTCTCTTTTTCTCTCTCCTCTCTCTCTCATTTCTTTTTCTCTCTTCCTCTCCCTCTCTCATTTCCTTTTCTCTCTTCCTCTCCCTCTCTCATTTCCTCACTCCCTCGCCCTCACCCTCACCCACACCCTCTCTTTCTCTCTTTTACTATTATGTTTAACATCTTATCTCTTTTTCTCTCTCCTCTCATTCTCTCTTTTTTCTCTCTCTCCTCTCCCTCTCTCATTTCCCTATTATGTTTTCGTCTCCCCCCTCTCTCTCTCCCTCTCCCTCTCTCATTTCCCTATTATGTTTAATGTCTCCCTCTCCCTCTCTCATTTCCTCTCCCCCCTCTCCCTCCCCCTCTCTTTCTCTCTCCCCCTCCCTCTCCCTCTCTCATTTCCTCCCCCTCCCTCTCCCATTTCCTCCCTCTCCCTCTCTTTAATTTCCCTCTCTTTCTATCTCTCCCTCTCCCTCATTTCCTCTCCCTCTCTCATTATACACAAATTATACAAAAAATAAATAAATAAGAGAGAGAATACACTCTCCCTCCCTCTCATTCTCTCATTTCATCCCCCTCCCTCTTTCATTTCCTCCCTCTTCCTCTCCCTCTCCCTCTCTTTCTCTCTCTCTCTCTCTCTCCCTCCCTCTCCCTATCTCATTTCCTCCCTCTCTTTCTCTCTCTCTCTCTCTCTCTCTCCCTCCCCCTCCCTCTCCCATTTCCTCCCTCTGCCTCTGCCTCTCCCTCTCTTTCTCTCTTATTTCCTCTCCCTCTCTCAATATATATACACAAATTATATAAAAAAAAGTAAAAGAGAGAGAGAATGCACTCTCCCTCCCTCTCCCTCTCTCATTTCCTCCCCCTCCCTCTCCCTCTCCCTCTCCCTCTCCCTCTCCCTCTCCCTCTCTTTCTCTTTCTCTTTCTCTCCCTCCCTCTCCTTCTCCCTCTCTTTCTCTTTCTCTTTCTCTCCCTCCCTCTCCCTCTCTCATTCCTCCCCCTCCCTCTCTTTCTCTTTCCCCCTCTCTTTCTCTTTCTCTCCCTCCCTCTCCCTCTCCCTCTCCCTCTCCCTCTCTTTCTCTCTCATTTCCTCGCCCTCTCTCAATATACACAAATTAAACCCTAAACAAGTAAAAGAGAGAGAGAATTGACTCACCGTAAAGATTTGGCGAGGGTTTGGTGACTCCTCTTCATGATGGCGGATCCTCCTCTCCTTCGCAAACGGCGGCGGCAGCGGAAAGCCTTCTTCCTCTCCCTCTCTCACCCTCTATGCAAAACAGTCGCTCTCTCTCTCGCTCTCCCTCTCGAAATGTCTCATGAATGTGGGGTGTCGCTATTTGTGTTGCAAATGCGACGCAAATAGCGACGTTGCTATTCCTGTGTCGCTACCCGCCGTCGCTATACATGCGTTTCCTTGTAGTGATTTTTAAAATCCCTTATGTTGAACCCACATGATACATACATGTATTTATGACGAACCTTCTCGAGGGTTAGTTCTACCCCATAGATATACTTATGCAACTTGCCATCATCAGACTAACAGCCTCTATATACATTGACAAGTTCATGAAATGATTTGTACACTCTCGTATGGTAAGATTACAACGATCAAGTTGGTACAATCTTCTTGCTAAACATTCCTTTTCTACTGAGGACACAAATACCTACACCATGTATATCTTAAAGTCATCCCAATCATGGAATTGTTGATTTTCCCTTTGTATGTAATGCCACCACGTATGGGCAAAGCCTTCTAAATGAAGAGAGGCAAAAAGAATCTTTGCCTCATTAGTACATGGATAGATGTGAAAATAAGCCTCTCGATTAGGGGTCCACTCTTCCAAGTCAGTCAGGGATGGGAATTGTCCATTAAACTTGGTAAAAATGATTTTTTCATGTGACTCATTAGTGCCTTACTAACCATACATTCCATGTGGTCCACGCTGCCCATGCATATGTTGTCCATGAGGGCCATGTTGGCCAAATTGTCCATAAGTGCCTTACTACCCATGATTACCATGTGGAGCATGTTATCCATACATCCCATGCTGCCCCAGCTGAATATTAGGGCCTTGTTGCCTAAAAGTACCCTTGCATTTGCTACCCATGAGTGCCATGCATGCCATGATGTCCATAAGTACCTTGTGGAGTATGCTATCCATGATTTTGGGTAGGAATGTAGCTACCATTTCTAGTGCTCAACTGTCCCAAGGAGAGGATAGACAGATTAGCAACAAGGGACGGAAGGGTAAGCTCATCATGCTTTGTTGATGGCTCACCTGTCTCATAGGTGCTGAAGGGAATATCACACATCCCAATGATACCTTGCTGGTCATGCACAATCTTCAAGGGAGGGGGCCGATTGGCCTCACGATTGGACCAATGCTTCTTTTCTTACATTGAGGGGTCTGCCAATGTTGAGACGAGAGTAGCCATTTTCTCCATCAGCCTAGTCATTGTGGTCATCATCTCTCTATGTCTCTCAACATGATGATTGTCATGTTGGCACAATGTGTGATTAAGCATAGAGTAACGGTCTAGTTCAGGGGGCATTTCTTCATGCATCTCCTCAGGGTCCTCTTGACTAGATCTAGGGTCATTCATTAATGCCCAGGAATCCTTGATCTCACGTTGAAACTCCTCCTTGGTCTTGGCCTTGCCTCTTTGTCCTGCCATGCTAAGTGTTATCCAAACAGACCCTTTGGTACAAAATCTAAGATATATTTAGTTATGGAGCTCCAATTGAGGAATTTTTTGAGTCAAAGCAGAGAGGAAAGTGCCCTCTATGAGACTATGCAAAAAGTCTTATGACATAAAATTTTTAGAATTAGCTGTGAACAACTTTCTATGGCTATACAAAAAGGGATTGTAACTTGTGTCCCACAGGACCATAGCACACAAAAGTGGTTGTAACTCTCCAATGGGAGCTCCAATCTCTAGCTCTAGTTGCAAAACTCTCTTCAAAAGGAGCTATGGATTTTAGCTAATTCATTTTTGCTATAATAGGTTTCCTAGAGCAATCATGGAATGCTTGCATCCTGTCTCATAGTCTGTCTTGGTCCAAATCAACACTGTTTGATCTTTTTATGATGAAAAAGCCTTAGACAACTAACTATAGTATATACATAACCTCTAGACCATATCACAGTATCCATACGTAGCCTATGAGTGCTTGCAATGATTTGGCAAACTCAACAAGAGTCCCAAGTGGCATGCATTCAACTCACTGCCAATACATGTGTGACATACATCCCATATACATTTCCAATGTTCTTCCAATGGTCTTTAGGATAGGGATGGATTTTACCCACACCTGCAAACAAGTTATTGGGCTTTGAGACTCGAGAGGTTTGCAAAGTTCCACCTCGAGCTCGGTTGTGCACCCCTTTAGGGTCATTAATGGCAATGGGGGGTCACCCCACTATTGTCTTGCTATCTCGCTTAGCATCGACCTTAATTACATTAGCTAGAAGAGACATGGTAGGAGCATTCTAAGCTAATCAACCACCATGAAATGCATATTTTGGAAATAGACTTTCAGCTTTGATGAGATGCAGGGTATAATAGAAAAATTGGATGGGAAAGGGTGTTACCTCAATAATTTAGTGACTCATTGACTGCTTGACTTATCCCTTTTATAAATTTTTTGGGTTTACTTTCAAAATCACGACCAACAAGATGGTTATTATTAGGAGTATGATGCTCAACTGAAGAGAGGGATTGATTGAACCATAGATGATTAAGTAGATGAAGAAGTAGGCCATTACATTCCCTTAATTCAATCAATGCCAAGAGAGGGCTCATTTTCTAATCTCTCTCAAACAAGAGGATGGACCTCAATAAATGGATGAAGAGAGAGGTCAATAACTATGAGATATACCTCAGACATGGTTGAAGAAGTGGTGGTAGGTTGCTCGAATCAAAAACCCATGCTTCTTCTCTACTTCAACCTATGGATGGAAGAAGGCCTTCAATCCCATGAAATCTTCAAGGAAAAGATTCTTGAGCTGCTACAAGCTGCTCAAAGTGTCAGGAAAGCAGTGGGAGATGGCACTCAAGCCCGCGGAGAGACAGAAGGAAGATATGGGGAGTTCTTAGGCTAGAGGTTCTATGGATGCCTCAAGAAATTGTGAGAAAGAAAAGAAAAACTCACTTTTAGGAAAAAGTAGTCACAATTAAGCTATCCTCCAAATCTTGAGTGTCCTCCTAGGATAAAACACCTCTAAAATTGAATTGTAGAGTAAAAATGAGCTGCCATATTTGTTAGCTTGCCTTCAAATTTGGTCAAAGCTCCATTTAAATCTCAAAGAAAGGCTGTCATGGTCTTCAATTAAGCTATCAGTCTGCATGGGATACTCCCTTTGTACTTGTGTATTTGAGTAACTAGGGTTCCTAAGATTGAAAAGAAGCTAAATCTAAAGGAAGAGGAGAGAGGAGAAGGATCAAAGACTTGTGCTCTAATACTCCTCTAATATCAATTGTGATGAAGAGAATCTAATAGGACCTAAGAGAGAGAAGAAAGAGTGCAAAAGAGAGAGAAAGAGAGTGATGAGGAGAGAGAACATCTAGAAGAAGGGAGAGAAAGACATAAAGAGACAGAGAAAGAGAGAAAGAAGAGGAAGGAAGCGATGGAAGTTGTGAAGATGAAGAGAGAGTTTCTTGATTAATACATGATGTCTGACCTAACCCTCTAGTGACTGGTATTTTCCCCGTAATTTCCATATATCCCGCTCGTTATATTATTGGCCACTTCATCATGAGTATTACCCTAATCAATGGGCTGAAAATGAGGCTATTGCTCAACATGATCTTACTATAGATTTTGCTATTGTAGACCTTTAATAGGTTACTGAAATTGATAAAAGACATGCACACTTTGTTGAAACAATGGCAATAAACTATCAAACATATTGATGGACCCTACATCTCAGGTCAACTTTTGTAGTCCATTAAGAGTTGACCAATCCAATTCACCAAATCTTAGTCCCAAATCGATTCAATTTATTGAATGAGACCTCACTATGTTTTCCCTAACATCTACATTAGGACTTCAGTAGCATACTGATAATGGTAACCCATAGAAAGAAAATTATCTAACATACATGTTCATCACAAAAAATTAACAAGCATGAAAACTAGGCCTATACTACAAAAAATGTCAAATTAAAGATGAAGGTTGGATAGCTCATGAATGGCCTACTAAAAAAAAAAGAAACATCAAGATCTAGGGGATTGAGTCCCTATTCACCTTTAAAGGTCATCATATAGGGCTCTCCACCATCCCCCCCCATTCATTAGTATATAGAAAAAGTACACAAAAAAACTTTTGTTACTTACCTTTCTAAAGTCACATGAATGTGCATGCATCCCCTTTGTACACTTTCTAATTTAGAATTTTGCTATAAATCAATCTCAACCAATTGTCATACATAGGAAGATCTTGTACTCATCTTTGTCAACATGGAATACTGCATCCCACCCCAACACCTCACATACATGTAATGAAGATTAGTGAGGAGAGAGGAGAGAGAAGAATGTAGAAAGGAGAGAGAAACAGAGAGAAGAAGATAGAAAAAGAAGAAGAAGAAGCAATAAAAGGTAGAAGGAAGGTGAAGAGACTTGATTATGTGATAAAATTGATGCCTTAATTGTGTCCCTATACACCTTATATACCCCCTTAGCGAGACGATGTATTTTTCCCATGCTAACCCCTTGTTTATCCCACTCTTTAATTCTATCCCAACCTAGAATGTTTTTTCCCATTTATAACTACCCTTATCTATGAACTTTTCCTAAATAAAATACAACCCTTTTTTATTCAATATGTAAACAATCTCTTTACATGACATTCTTTTATATGTAAAAAAGTATGAAAATGGTATCAAATCCAAAGGGCTCAATAGTGGCACTATAGAGTACAACTCTATTCAACATTGCATTTAATGGTAAAGTGTATGTGGGGAAACTCAATTCCATGTGGAATTGGGTCATATAAATATGTATATGATATGAACATCATACAAGAGTTGGAAATTTATGAGTTTGGCCACCATTTCTTGATAGTTTGGTGTCCTACAAACAATGGATAACATGCTATCCATAACAAGTCTGCTACAAGATTTAGCCATAACTCTCAATGGCTTGCTCCAAATGAGTTGTGTGACATGTCAAAACTAAGCCCTCAAAGTTTATTTTCATTGCATACAGGTTACACTTGGCTATCATTAATGTAGGGCCAAAATTGTTTCAAAACAATGTGTTGTTTGTAAGCTGTCTACAGTCCAAAATGGTCCAAAAATAGCTAGTATTCAACCAAGATAGCATCTTTGAGGTAGAGGAATCCCTCCAAAATAAATGCTCATCTCCAAGAAGCTTCTTCCAAGGGCCCTACCATTTAATCAAACATTCTTTGATTGACCAAGTTCTAGGCCCCTTTTCTCGTTATCTGAATAATTTTCTTAGGAATGTATTGAATAATGCCCTCTTAGATAGGCTCCAACCTTAGCAAAGCAAGATTAGATAGATTTTACATTTCATCAAGTTTGATAGCCTCTTTTTTCAATGCTAAGTGTAAAATGTTCAAAAATATTACTATGCCTTATTATTTTCCTATTCAATTAAGTTTGTATAATTGTGTCACGTAGTTAAACTAGGCTAGTTCCACATAGATTGAGCACACATTCTAGGCTTTTCAAACACAGAGCTGTTAGAAGCACCATTCAAAATATTTGGAGCAACTCCTTCCAAACTCTCATCTCCCCAACCTAAGCCTAGACTAGAGCAATCAAAGAAACACAAGATTGCCTTCAAGAAAAGTTAAGGCCATGCAAGTAAAAGACAATAGAGAAGCCAAGGCTAGAAAATACACCCTTAGCAAGTCTCTTAAAATAAGAATTGACTCAAGCTAGGACCACCTACAATAAGAGATAGTGAGCTTGAGACCAAAGAAGCCACTAGTATCCAACGCTTCACAAGGAAATGGTGGGCTACCAAAGCTGATAGACCAACCTTAGAAATGTTCAACATTCTTAAGGGAAAGAAGACAAGGATACAATCCCTCTCCTCACTAGAGAGGATGGCTCTAAGTCCAAAGACAATGCTGAAAACCTAGTCATAGCTAAGGAGTTTTTCTCTAAAATCTTTAGTACTCCTAGAGTTATTAGTACTAAGGAGACCAATGCCAAGGCCAAATTTTCCATGATAAGGAAGAAGGTGGTCCCTCCAGCCATATCTAATATCCTTGAGGGTGATGCTCGGGTGATGTTGCTGCTAAAGAAATTGCAGACATTATAGATGCCCTGGCTAAAGGCAAGATACTATATCTAGATGGCCTCCCCAATGAATTCTTCAAAGAATTATTGGTCATCCCACTACTCAAAATTTGGAAAGAATCCCTAAGACATGCAACTCCACCCCACATAATCAATGAACGAGTAGTTAAGTTGATTCACGAGAGGGAGGAAAAAGGCATATTGTCCAATTGGAGACCCATTTGATCTCTGCCTACAAATTCTTTACAAAAGCCTCGAGAAGAAGGCTATCTTCACATTTGGACACTTAGGTTAGGAAGGAACAAAAAGGATCCATTAAAGAGAGATACATTTTAGAGACTATCATTGCACTATGGGAGGAGAGAGATTGCTTAGAGAAACATCCAAGACTTTGTCTCTTTCAAAATAGATTTTGACAGAGCCTATGATAGATTGGAATGGGATTTCATATTATAATCGCTACATGACACGGGGTTGTGTAGAAGGTTCATTAAATTTGTCAACATTCTCTTTGGAAATGCCTCCACTAGAATTGTTTTTCAATGGGGAAATGACTAACTCTCTTCCCCTTAGAAAGTCAACTATGCAAGGCTACCCCCTAGCCCCACTCCTATTTGCCATTGTTGCAAATTTGAATTGGGCTTGCTAAGTCAAGACCAAGTGGAGAAGGGAAACATAAAGGGGATTAGACTGCCAAACAATAGAGATATGGTACTCAATAAATTTGCTAATAACACCAGTGGGACTATCAACAATGACCCTATTTAATTGGTTACCTTTTGGAATTGTTTGCAACTCTTTTGCAGAGCCTTATGGTTTGTAATAAACCTTTCTAAAATAGAGATGAAAATCTTGATTAGCACCCCTCCTCCATCCCTAATATGGCTACTTGAAGTAGGGTGCAAGTAAATTGAAGTAGGGAAGGTTTTTAGGTTGCTTGGAATACCAATGGGATTTGGAATTTCCTTGAAACAAAGGTGGGAATGGTTTCTTGAGAAAGTAAGGAAAAAGTTTGAAAAATGGAAAGGGATGCAACTACATATGGATAGCATATATCTAGTACTCAAGTATATCCTCATCCCCTCCACCATCTACTTTTTAGCATGTTAGCAACCATGGTGGATTAGGACTACCAAAGCTCCAAGCCTTGGCCAATAAACTTGCAACCAAGTGGGTTGCGAGCAGCATAAACAAAGAGAAAGAAGACTGGATAACACTTTTCTATACTTCTATTAAATAATTTTAGGTGGTAGGGTTGTTGAGATATCGAGCTCCACTCGTGATATGCCAAGGTGACCGTTGTGCATTTATGTCACCGACTTATTAGCTGCTGCAGATGCGGTTGGTACACTGCCCATGAATAATAGCTACATGACAGCTATCCTTATCTACTCTAGTTCGTGGCTCAGTTTAGTATGCCACCTTAGTTAGTTGAGTTTGGTTTGAGACCCATATATAGGGTTCTTCTATTTCTCTGTACTTGAGTTTTTTTGGCTTACACAACTAAGAAGAGGAAAATTGTTTTCAGCCTCCACCTGTGTGTGTATTCCCCCATTGTGCAAGTAAGAAAGCTACAAGTGAGACTCCTTCCTTCTCTCCTACAATCTTGACATGGTATCAAAGCCTGGTTCGTGGTAAGGAGCTCAAGAAAGCAAACCAAGTTTGCGGCGTTCTGGTAAGAGGACCAGTGTTGCTTTCATTTTTCAAGTTTGGGAGCAAGTCTCTGCAGGTAGCACAGCCGAAAAGTGCAAGAGTGCATTGTCTCAGATTGAGACATCCTTCGCGGTGTAGCAAGAGGGCAATATATGCTGCAGTTCTGGGCTTTAGCCCTCAGTTGCCCTGTTTTTTTAATTCAAGGCCATTTCGGGGCCTGTTTTGGAGACGAAAGTTTTCCACACGCACTCAAGAAAATGCCCTATTTTTGCTGTGCGACCACTGTTCTACAAGTCGGTGAAAAGTTACCGTAGAAATTGCATCGTATGCTTGTGCGCAGAGACATTGGGAGTTACAGAATCATCCTTGTTGCCTGTTGATGCAAAATCATCACTAGAAAGTGACTGCGTGGTCAAATACCACTTTCGTCAGTTTTGCAGATTTGCCCTTGTGAGGCTGAAGCTGTGTTTTTTGCAATGACAGAAGTCTTTGCAGTGTTTTGTAATGGCATCTGATTCTCTTTCACAGATTGTCACTGAAAAGCTTGACAAGAACAACTTCCAAGCATGGAAGTTTAGAATGACGAATTTCCTTATGGGAAAATGATATTGGGAATTCATTGCAGGAAATGAAGAAGAACCAGTTCTTCTTGATGTTCCCAATCAATAGCAAATGCAAGCATTTAAAGGATGGCATGAGAGAGCCAGAAAAGTTATGTACTGGTTGTCTATCAGTATTTTAGACTCTATGATTGTGCATATTCAGGATGCAAGTACACCAAAGGAGGCACGGGATACTTTGTCAAAAATGTATAGCACAAATACGCAAGCCAGGAAAATGCAGCTCAAGCAAGAGTTGCACAATGTGCAAAGAGAAAGTATGAGCATCAATGACTACCACATGAAGGTGAAGAAGATTGCAGATGCACTTATTTCCATTGGGTCACCAGTGGAAGATGATGATTTAGTTTCTGTGACCTTGAATGGTCTAGGAAAGGATTATGCACAGTTTCGAACATCCATTTTCGTCCATGAAAGATTTCCTGATTTTGAGGAGTTGATTGCTCTTCTAATTTCTGAGGAGCAGAGAAATGGTAGTGCATCTTCTTCAGGAGGAACTTCAAAAGAAGCTGTCTTCTACTCAAATGTTGAAAGAAGTAGAGACAGAGGTAGAGGAGGCCGATCTGAAGGCCATGGTAGAAATCAGAATATGCAGTAAACTCAAGAAAACCAATCCTATGGAGGAGGACGTGGTAACTCTAGAGGCAGGGGGAGCCAAAGAGGTCGTGGTGGATGGCAAAGAGGCCAAAATGCAAACAGTAATATTGAATGCTACTACTGTGGTAAAATGGGTCATATGGCTAAAGACTGCTATAAAAAGCAGAATGACATCATGAATGGAAAATTGCAACAAGGGAATTATGCATTTTCTAGTAGACAGGGTGATGACAGAAATGAGCATTTGTTTATGGTGCAGCACATGACCAATTCTGTGACAAGTGCAGAAGAAAGCAATGATGTATGGTATGTTGACTCAGGTGCATCAAACCACATGACAGGTCATGCAGAATGGATGCAAGATGCAAGGAAAATGGAAAAACTAGGATTTGTGGAGACTGGTGATGATACTACACATCCTATTGTGCAGATTGAAAAAATTCATTTGTCTATGCAGGATGGGAAAAAGAAATACCTGTCGGATGTATTTCATGTCCCGAATATCACCAAGAACCTGGTTTCTATTGGTCAAATGGTTGAGCAGGGCTTGTAGGTCAGATTTAATTCTCATGGATGCTTTGTTGAGGATATGAAAAATAAAGGTCACTTGATAGCAAAAGGAAAGAAGAAAGGCAAAATGTTTACATTGGATGCAGACATGCCTGAATTGAGTGCACCAATTTTTGCAATGGGACCAGTGTAGTTGTAGATATTGATATCTGGCATAAAGGCATTGGTCATGTTAATGTACATCGACTTAAATCAATGCAAGCCCAAAATATTGTTGCAGGATTGCCTAAATTCAAGGTTGCAGAAATGCATAAGGTATGTGAAGCCTGTCAATTTGGAAAATAGGCAAGAAAACCATTTCCTAGACATGTTCAAGAGAGTAAGAAGCCATTGGAATTAATCCACTCTGATGTATGGACTACTAAAGCTGCATCTCTTGGAGGCTGTCATTATTTTGTCACTTTTATTGATGATTATAGCAGAAAAGTTTGGGTGTATTTTATGAAAAATAAAAGTGAATTTTTTGGGCATTTCAAAACTCTTAAAACTATGGTTGAAAAAGAAACAGGTATGCAAATAAAATGCCTAAGGTCAGATGGAGGGGGAGAGTACCTCTCAAATGAGTTTGCAAGGTTCATGCAAGAGCATGGCATAAAGCAGCAATATTCATGCAGTCATACCCCACAACAAAATGGAATTGCAAAAAGGAAAAACATGCAATATATTGGAGAGGTATCTCATGCCATACTCAACGAAAAAGACTTGCCAGATTTTTACTGGGCTGAAGCAGTTGCTACAGCAGTCTACATAATGAATAGGACTCCCACTGCAACAATACATGGGATGACTCCAGAGGAGAGGTATAATGGTAGGAAACCAGATATTTCTCATTTGAAGATTTTTGGTTGCATTGCCTATGTTCATGTGTCAGATGAGTTGAGATCCAAGTTGGATCCAAAAGCTGAGAAGTGCATCTTTATTGGTTACTCTTTGCAGTAGAAAGGGTATAGATGCTATAACCCTTCTACTCTTAAGTTTACAGTGAGCAGAGATGTTGTTTTTTATGAGATGAGTAGCTGGTATAAACCAGTAAATGTGATTGATAATGTAGATGCACAAAATAGTAATGCTACACAGAATTCACAGCAGTAGTCACAAGATATTAGTGGACCTGGAGTGTCCTCTAGCAGTGGTTCACATTCTTTGCCATGGACAGGTAGATTGAGATAAGGAGAATCTTCTCAAAGCAATGCAGATCAGCCCATGTTTGATGTGAATGCAGGTCACTCTTATGTGGATGGTGAATCGAGTGGCTCAAAACAGAGCATTGATGATGAGTTGGATATTCCTTCTATTGTTACACCTAGAGTAAGAAAGACCAGGGATGTTTTGAGAGCACCTGGGAGTGAACCTACTTTGTGCAGGTCTACCAGAGCTAGGTATCATGTGGATAGGCTCAAATATGATGGATTTACAGCCATTCATTATGCCTATATGGTCAAAGTGATAGAAGAACCAGAACCCACTTCTTTTGAGCAAGCCATGGGAAAAGAAAAATGGGAGAAATGTCAAGAATCGTGTGGTGGAGGGATTTGCTCAAGATGATGTGCCGAATACACACAAAATGCACAAGGAGAAGCTCACTCAAGAGACAAGAAGAGAGATGGAGGCCAAAACGTTTTCTTGCTGATTTCTTCTTCTTCTTCCATACACTTTACAATGTACACAAAGTATGGATAAGATACAACATAAAGGAAAGTGGCCTACTAAGTCAAACAATGCATAACCGACTACACTAGTCAACTGGCGCTATAACTATGCCAGCTGTAAATATGTGTAACAACCTGAATATAATAAGTAATGAGTCAGTGGCCATGTGAGAGTCATAATGACCACCAACGTGCTAAGTGTAGACATGTGGACCCACCTAATCAGGTGGTCCATCATCAATGTCCACATGTGTTGAGCTTGTCATCTCAACACTCCCCCTCAAACTCAACTGCATCTCTGCAACTCCAAGTAAGCTTCGAAACTTTTGAAGCTTCTCTGTAGCCAATGCCTTCATGAAGATGTCAGCTATCTGACCCTGTGTGCTGACATACACCAAGTCAATCTCATCTGCTAATACCTTCTCTCTCACAAAGTGGTAGTGTACGTCAATATGTTTTGTCCTGGCATGGAACACAGGGTTCCTAGTCAACTGTATATTGCTTATGTTGTCACAATAAATGACAACTAGACCTTCCACCTGCATATCCAAATCAACCAATAACTTTTGCAGCCATACTACCTCACATGCTGCAACAACAGCACCTCTATACTCAGCCTCTGTACTCGACAAAGCAACTGTAGATTGCTTTTTGTTGCTCCAAGCAACTGCTGCACTACCAAGAGAGAACATGTATCCGCTGGTAGATCTTCTATCAGACATACTACCAACCCAATTTGCATCTGTGTATCCAAACACATGTACATCTGTACCTACTTCATAGAAAAGTCCATAATGTAATGTGGACTTCACATATCTCAATATGCATCTGACTGCATCCAAATGTGGCTTTCTAGGTACTTGCATAAACTGACTCACAAGACCAACAGCGTAGCTCAAGTCTGGCCTTGTAATGGTCATGTAGATCAAACTCCCCACTATCCTCCTGAACATATTAGGGTCTTCTATCTCATCCCCAACATCAGCACTCAACTTTACATTATGCTCCAACGGGACTAAAAGTGGTTTGCATGATGTCATACCATACTTGGACAACATATCCAAGCCATATTGTCTTTGGGACAGCCATATACCATCATCACATCTGATCATCTCAATGCCAAGGAAGTACCTTAGCTCACATAATTCCTTCATCTCAAACTTCTTCTTTAAAAAGTCCTTGACTTCAGCAATCCCACTATCACTATCACCTATAATAATCAAGTCATCCACATAGATGACTATGATGACCAAACCTGCATCTCCATTTCTCACATAAAGTGAGTGATCAGCATCAGAAACATAGAAGCCAATATTGACAATGCTTAGGCATATTATTTTCAGCCATCAAGGCACGTGCAACTTCTGCAATATGCATGTTTTTCCTTTCTGCAACCCCATTTTGCTGTGGGGTATATCTGCATGTGAACTGTCTCTTTATCCCATGAGACCTCGAAAAATCACTGAACTCATTCGAGAGGTATTCTCCCCCTCTATCTGACCTCAAAAACTTTACTTTCAAGCCTGTTTCTCTTTCAACTACAGCCTTGAAAGTTTTAAAGTGCTCAAACGCTTCACTCTTTTCCTTCATAAAATATACCCATAGCTTTCTAGAACAATCATCAATGAATGTAACAAAGTATGAACTGCCTCCAAGAGATACATTTTGTGTAGGCCCCCAAATGTCTATATGCACAACATCAAGGATATTTCTGCTTACATCTTTGTCATGTGAGAAGGGTTATCTTGTCTGCTTACCAAACTGACATGCTTCCCATACCTTATGAAATTCTACAACTCTAAAAGTAGGCAAACTTGTAACCAACCCTTTGGACTACATTAATTTTAGCCTTTGTACATTTGCATATCCAATGCATTTGTGCCAAATTTCAATGTTTGCAACAACACCTTTTCCTTTAGCATACATAGCAGCATTCATAGTAGGAATTCCAGCATCCAAAGTAAACATACGTCCAACTCTACTTCCCTTTGCAATTAACCTGCACTTGTCATTGAAGTCTTCTACAAAGCAGCCCTTTACATTAAATCTCACTTGCAGCCCTTGCTCTACCATTTGACCGACTAACACCAAGTTCTTTGTAATAGATGGCACATGTAATACATCTGAAAGACTCTTTGTCTTACCATCATGCAAGGACAAGGGAACTTTTCCAATGTGTGAAATTGGGTGGCATGAATCATCACCCATCTGCACATAACCTGCATTTTGCAAATCCTGCATCTCTCCAAACCATTCTGCATGGCTGGTCATATGATTGGATGCACCTGAATCAACATGCCAAATACCATCATGTGTTTTCTTTCCTGTAACAGCATTCAGCATATGCTACATAGCAAACAAACGCTTATTTTTGTCTTCATTCTGTCGTGAAGACGATGCATAGTTTCCTTGCTGCAACTTACCACTGCAGATATAATCTTTCTTAGCATAACATTGGGCTACAATATGACCCGTTTTGCCACAGTAGTGACACACAATACCAGAGTTGTTAGAACCTCTGTTCTGCCATCCACCTCTTCCTCTAAAGCTCCCCCTGCCTCTAAAGTTACCACGACCTCCTGAAACTTGCATATCTCCAAATTGCTTATTCAATTTGTTTTGCTGGTTGTCACTACCACGTCCTGTACACAGCCTCTTGAAGAGAACCTGCCACGTCCCCTTCCTGAACTAGTGTAGAAAGCTTGGACCTGTTCACCGCTTCTTTCAGATGTCTCACTCTGCATGTTGATCTCTTCAGTGATCATAAGGAAGATCAACTCATAGAAACCTGGAAATGGCTTTCAGAAGTTACAAAAGACTTCCAAGCCTTTTCATTGTTAAGTCCACCCAAGATAGATGACACCAAATCATTATTATCAGGCATTGCATCAATCGCTGCCAATGCATCTGCAATGCTCCTTACCTTCAGTACATACTCATTGATAGACATCTTCCCTTTCTTCAACGTATTCAACTCTTGCTTGAGTTTAATCTTTCGTGCCTTTGTATTTACAGAAAACATACTTTCAAGTATGGTCCAAGCTGCATATGAATTCTTTGCATTTCTAATGTGTCCCAGCATATTATTGTCAATTACTGCAGACAACCAATACATGACCTTTTTATCTTTTGCATTCCATTCCTTCCGTGCCTTTGTCTCTTCTGCAGTTGGAGGATCACTCACCTCCGGCTCCTTTTCTTCACCTGAAACAAACTCGTAGAGGCCTTTTCCAATAAAGAAGTTCGTGACACGGAACTTCCATGAAGGGTAGTTGTTCTTGTCGAGCTTCTCAATGATGGGGCTTCCACTGTTCTTTGCCATTATCACAAAATTAATACCAACAGCAAGCAAATTTTCTGCAACCCTCGACCTCTAGTGCACAACAATACACCAGACAGCCTTTTTCACTGTCTACTCAACAATACATGCAATCTACAGCCGCTAGTTTGCAAATAAACCTTGTGTTTACTCGCTGGTAAACACCTTTGAACTTACAGATCTGAAATCTGTAACCTGTGTACCCACTTTCGGTCAATACAGTCGAAGTCACAGTGTACCCTGAAACTATTGTTCACAACCTTGCGGCTCTAAAACGGGGCTTGAAACGGCCTCAGATGCCCAAAATAACTGTAGGATAGCCCTATAGAGCTTATTTACAAAATACACAGTGCTCTTTTCACACACCAAATCTCATTGCAATCTGAGATTTTTGCTCTGCCCTGCTTCCAATGCCTCCACATGCACTATCCAAGAGAAAGAGTGGAAGGATGGGAGAGCTTCTCACCCGTGGCTTGCTTGCTCAAACCTTGCTTCTTCTCCTTCGCTTCAGCCTTCAAAATCAACCTCTCTTAGTGGTGCGGCTCTGATACCATGTCAAGAATCGCGTGGTGGAGGGATTTGCTCAAGATGCTGCGCCGAACACACACAGAATGCACAAGGAGAAGCTCACTCAAGAGACAAGAAGAGAGATGGATGCCAAAACGTTTTCTTGCTGATTTCTTCTTCTTCTTCCACACACTTTATAATGTACACAAAGTATAGATAAGATACAACATAAAGGAAAGTGTCCTACTAAATCAAACAATGCATAACCGACTACACTAGTCGACTGGCGCTATAACTATGCCAGCTGTAAATAGGTGTAACAACCTGAATATAATAAGTAATGAGTCAGTGGCCATGTGAGAGTCATAAGACCACTAACGTGCTAAGTGTAGACATGTGAACCCACCTAACCAGGCGGTCCATTATCAATGTCCACATGTGTTGAGCTTGTCATCTCAACAAGAAAGCCATGGATGAAGAAATGGATGCCTTGGAAGCAAATGCTACATGGGAATTGGTACCTTTGCCTAAAGATAAGAATGCAATTAGTTGTAAGTGGGTTTATAAGGTGAAGCACAATGCAGATGGTTCTGTGAACAGATACAAGGCAAGATTAGTAGTCAAGGGGTATGCACAAACATATGGCTATGAAGAAACATTCAGTCCGGTTGCAAGGATGGCAACCGTAAGAGCAGTCATTGCTATGGCTGCATCAAAGGAATGGTCTTTATATCAGATTGATGTAAAGAATGCCTTCTTGCATGGTGATTTGCAAGAAGAGGTATATATGGAGCAGCCACCAGGTTATGTGCATGCTGTTCATCATGAGTTTGTTTGCAGATTGAAGAAAGCCTCGTATGGCTTGAAGCAAGCACCTAGAGCATAGTCTGACAAGATAGGACAATATCTTGTCACTATTGGCTTTCAGATTTCCAAGGCAGATTTCTCACTTTATGTGAGAAAAACAGAGAAATGTATTATGCTGCTTGTCATTTATGTTGATGATTTGATTATTACAGGTGATAGTGATGAAGATATCTTTCATGTGAAAATGCTATTGAAGCAGAAGTTTGAGATGAAGGATTTGGGAGAGATGCGTTATTTCTTAGGCATTGAGGTGATTAGATCACCAAGTGGGATATGGCTCTTGCAGAGGCAGTATGGATTGGACATGCTGTCCAAATATGGGATGACAGGCTGTAAGACTATTTCAATTCCTTTGGAGCAGAATGTGAAGCTGAGCGCAGATGTAGGTGAGCTTCTGGAAGACCCTACTATGTACAGACGCATAGTAGAAAGTTTGATTTATATGACTATTACCAGGCCAAATTTGAGCTATGTTGTTGGATTGGTAAGCCAGTTTATGCATGCTTCAAGGAAACCACATTTGGATGCGGCTAGATGCATACTCAGGTATGTGAAGTCCACATTGCAGTATGGACTATTTTATGAGACTGGGGTTCAGATACAGTTGCATGGATACACTGATGCTAATTGTGCTGGTAGTATTTTTTATAGACGATCTACCAATGGATATGTGTTCTCTTTTGGGAGTGCTGCAGTCACTTGGAGCAGTAAGAAACAGCCTACAGTTGCCTTGTCGAGCATAAAGGCTGAGTACAGGGGTGCAGCAATGACTGCATGTGAGGTAGCTTGGTTGCATAAGCTACTTTATGATATGCATCAGCCTACAGATGGGCTAGTTGTCATTTATTGTGACAACATGAGCAGTATACACTTGGCAAATAACCCCGTCTATCATATTAGAACAAAGCACATTGAGGTGCATTATCACTATGTGCGGGAGAGGGTTTTACTAGGTCTTATTAATCTAGTTTATGCCAGCACAGAGGATCAGGTAGCTGACATATTCATGAAGGCATTGGATGCAGAGAAGCTGCGCAAGTTCAGAGACCTGCTTGGTGTGCAGGAATTGGGATTGAGCTCGAGGGGGAGTGTTGAGATATCGAGCTCCACTCGTGATATGCCAGGGTGACCATTGTGCATTTATATCACAGACTTGTTATCTGCAGATGCGGTTGGTACACCGCCCATGAATAATAGCTAGATGACAGCTATCCTTATCTACTCTAGTTCGTGGCTCAGTTAGTATGCCACCTTAGTTAGTTGAGTTTGGTTTGAGACCCATATATAGGGTTTTTCTATTTTTGTGTACTTGAGTTCTTTTGGCTTACACAACTAAGAAGAGGAAAACTGTTTTTAGCCTCCACCTGTGTGTGTATTCCCCCATTGTGCAAGCAAGAAAGCTACAAGTGAGATTCCTTCCTTCTCTCCCACAATCTTGACAAGGGTGTCCTAGATGGAAAAATCTAAACACTCCCACTGTTATCAATAGCTCAATGGATATCAAGGCAAAAGAATTCTCTAGACTGGCAAAAGGCATTTGTGAAGCCTGGTTCAAATACAGGAAATCCTTGTTCCACCACCGCACACACTAACTTAACCCTTCCCCAGGCCTGAATAGACTTTGTCTAATTCAGCTTCTTCGATCAATCCATCTCAGAGTTGGAGTCGGACAAAGCATGTAAACTCTATAGGAAAGGCATTAAAACATAGTGAGACCTATGGGATCAAACCACCAAAACATGGCCAACTACTCCAAAATAACTCTTATTAAAATTTAGACTCAAACACACTAAATTAGATCTAATAAATAGTAGGACTCAACTGTGAAGCACTCACCTTTTAGTAGTCATGAGTCTTGATCTCCCCTTTAACCACAAAGGGGTATGCCTAGTTGGGAATAAACCTCTCCTACCTCTCCTTAGCTTGTAGGGGAACGGTAAGGAATTATGCTACAAGTTAAATGAAAGATGGCACATCAATTGGAACCCCCAACAATGGAAATACTGATTTAACAATTTGTGGCTACTAGTGATTCAACCTAAAATGCCTTGTCTCATGTGGTTGATAACGCTAAAAGGTCTTTGGACTAATGAGAGGGCTTTGAAAGCAAGATTAGTTTAATGGGTTTATGGCCAAGATGCAACCGACAGGCAGAATCTACTCCTCATCTCTTTTATAGTTGCCCTCACAATATTAACAATTTTTGCTTCATGCAGGTTGTACTTATTCATTATCATCCAACTAGGATAACAACTAGTTGAGGAGTTTCTATTTGTGGAACATTTGGCATTGTAGGAAAAGAAAGATATTTCAGAAGATAACAATGGAGCCATTGCACGGTTTTAAAAAGCACTTAATGTTACAAGTTGATAATGATGCTGAGAAGCTACATTTAGCAGCTCAGCTACAAGCCGAAGCGAAGGAAGTTGCGTTTTCTTTTACTTGACCTAAGAGACAAGATCCAATAGAATAAGAATGAAATGGTTTTTTTCCATGATATCCCAAAATGGGCGTCTTCCCTATAGTGAAGCATAAATACTCACTATTTTAACAGCTGCAAAAAGGCTATCATTTTTAATACATACTTGAAGTTTCCTTCACCCAAAAAAAGAAGAAGAAGAAATGGATGCTTGTGGACTGTACGTTAAAGTATTAAACTAGGAGGCCAATAGTCACACAGGATAGAAAATATATGGACATAGATCATAGACCTGGCCAAGTCACACTTTTGAGTAGAAAGAGGGTACCCCTGCAAAAGGTTGAGTCACGTGCGTGTGTTTTCCCTCACGGACAGTAGTATGCAGGCGTGCTACGGTGGCGTGGCTTCAGGTCTAATGAATCCCAGCTTAGGAGTCGCAATTCGATAACGTATGCGTTGATCACACTAAACAAAGATATTTGCGGAAACGTCCGATCTCGCAAGCAATAAACTGCACGTCAACTAGCCTAGGTAGGTGTCCCTCCCCACGCATGCTGGGTGAATTCGCGGCTCTTTCTGTAAATTACCTCGGTGTCTAAAATTTGCAACTCTATGATCCTACCAGCAGACAAAAAGGAGAAGTGGTGGCATGGCATAATGCACGGGAGCAAACGACGCAAAAACCAGCAGGAATGGAAAGCACGAGACACTGTGAACGAGGAGCACATGCGGACTGATCATTCTTCTCGCCGGGTTCGGGAGTTGATTGGAGATTGAATCGGGATGGGGAAAGGACCGGCCCCTGGGAGCTTAGAGCCTTTCCCGGTAAATCAGTACCGTTTACCACAGCTGGCTTCCATATAATAGCAACCGGAACTCCTCTTTCGGTGACAGGCTGTGTTTTCCAAGTGACTACGCCCGTGCATGTCGTGCATGGGTCGTCTGGACTCTGGCCGGCGATAGATTCAGTCTCATCTCAAAGAGACGCACATTCGAAATAAATACATAGAGGCGCAAGGTTGAGTAGATACAAATGTAGTTGTCTAATCGTGACGGCGATTGACCAGGCCATCAGGGGCCATTGACGCTGTCGTAAGTAGCTGTTGTCTGAAGTAGTGCTGCTGGTCGGATAGTGCAGGCCGCTGTTCGACATAGGGATGGGAACTGCGATGGAGCAACTGCTGAAAAGAATCAATAGTAGCTGCAGCAGTGCCACAGGGAAGCCGACGAAGGGCATGAACAAAAAGAATGCCCGCAACATAGTGCTGAGCTTGACATGCCTGCAGTTCGGCTTCGCAGTGTATGCGACCCTCCTTCTCTTCTTCATGAGCCCAACCATCGACCTGATAGCGCACAAGAACGTGTCGTGGGCGTCGAAGGTGGTGAAGCACTGGAACACGTTCCTGGCACGCTCGGCACGCGTGGAGCTCCTGGAGCTAAGCAGCTCGGATATTGCGCGACCATGCGAGTACGAGAGGATCGAGTTCCAGCAGAAGAAGTCGGACGACAAGCGGATGCTGGCCCTGAAGAAGGAGCTGTACCGGGAGGTGATGGAGTTCCAGGTGCGGACGCGCGGGGCGGAGACGCTGAAGGAGCTGATGGCGATGCCGTCCAGGTGGGACAAGGCCGGGGCGCGGGCGCCCAAGGTGACCGTCATCCTCAACCACTTCCAGCGCAAGACCCTGTGCGCCCAGCTGGACGCCCTCCTCCGCCAGACGCTGCCCTTCCACCAGGCCTGGGTCCTGGCTTTCGGCTCCGCCAACCAGTCCAAGTTCCGCGACATCGTCGCCCACTACAACGACTCCCGCATCAGCTTCATCGCCTCCTCCTACGACTTCAAGTACTACGGCCGCTTCCAGATGGCCCTCCAAGCCGACGCCTCCGACTACGTCTACATCCTGGACGACGACATGATCCCCGGCCGCAAAATGCTCAAGATCCTCACGCACGTCGCCGGCACCCCCAAATACACCAACGCTGTCCTCGGCAGTATCGGACGTATCCTTCCCTTCCGCCTCAAGGACTTCAGCTTCCCTAGCTATCGCAAATTCGGCATCAAAGAAGCCGGCCTCTACTTGCCTGACCCTGCCTACGACATCCAGATCAATCGGATGGTCCAAGTGGATTTCTTGTCTAGCGCCTGGTTCTTGTCCACTGAGCTCGTCAAAACTATCTTCACTGAAACACCCTTCACCTTCTCGACGGGAGAGGACCTGCACCTCAGGTACCCCAATTAACCAAGACCACTATTGTCATTTTGTCTTTGACAGGCTATGTTGATCGTGCCTGTGACTCACTGTAATTACCTGACTAACCACACAGCAGCTAGCAGTTAGATACTTTACATGCACTTCCAAACTTTTCTAGCGTGATGTTTCGATCTGTGGATTGAATTTTGACGTATTAGAACACACCAAGGAACACCTCGGAGACATGATTCTCGCCTCTATGCTTGATTCCTTGGTGATGTGAAAAGAAAAAGAAAAAGAAAAAATCAAAAGTACCTAAGTACGTCCCGATGGCTGATCACATCATTCGTGTCAGGGGTCCACCTGAAAAACTAGTAAAAGGACATGTCCTTATGTAAGCTCGTGAAGAGAGATGATTTCCTGTTATTATATTGAGGAAGGAATATTGAGGAATTATAGGATTCATGTTTGGAGAGAGTCTAGAGAGAGAGAGAGAGAGGGGGAGGGAGGGACGGAGGGGACGAGCAAGCTTTTACTGTTGGGATAACTAAGTACCTACCGCCTATGTGATTGCAGCTACCAGCTGCAGAAATACAGGGACGCCGGGTCATTCGTGATGCCAATTAACCCCATCGATAAGGACTCGTGGGGCGACACGGAGCACCGCCTGGCACAGGTGTCGGAGACGACGGTGATATTCAAGAACGTGGTGGAGGTGAGGGACCAGCAGTGGTGGCAGGCCCTGAGCCGAGGCTACGTGACGCAGTGGGCGGCCATGAACCCGCAGGAGTGCGACGCCCTGTTCTACGCGCACTCGCTGGCGGACGTGGCGAGCCTGGCGCCGCTTATGGCGCGCTTCCGATCGACGCCGGGCAGGAAGGCGTTCTTGGTGGTGTCGGGCGGGAGGTTCTGTCCGTGCGAGGCCGCGGTGCGAAAGCTGGGCTGGGCGCCCGCCAGCTGCCGCGAGCGGCGCTTCAAGGTGTTCGACCTGGAGGTGGGGTCAGTGGCCCGCGGCCACGAGTCGGACGTGTCGATGTTGCAGGAGATCTACGCCGGGATGAGAGGGCTCCTCAAGATCCACCACCCGGCCCTCGTGGTGGCCCTGGCCGACACCGACAAGAGCGTCCGCGAGGCCCTGCAGCTCGCGACCTCTCGCCATGGCCCCAACCTCACCTCCCTCGCCCTCCTGCCCCGCCGCTCCATCCCCCACTCCCTCTGGATGGCCGACGTCCGACCAGCCGCGTTGCGGAGTAAGTTCTGAAAACCTTGAGACTCGAGCCATTCTTTTCCTCCAAAGATTTGCTTTTTTTTAAAAAAATTGTTAGCTCATTGAGCTCTAAGGACTGTTCAATTCTTTGATTTGAACGCCTAGACTAAACCTTCACTTTCACTTTTGATTATATTAGATTCTGAGGGTACATGGTCTTCCTATCCTAAGTGCAGCCTTTGCATTACAGCCCTACTCTTATGCCAAAACTCGAAAAATAAGTAGTGTGAGAAAGATGGTTGAGAGTCCGAAAACTTTTAAATTTATGACTCGACAAAGATTGTTGAGGTCAGAGTGAGAGGTGGTTAAGCAACATGGTGAGCAAGGGGGGATTTTAAGATATAGAGCGAGGGATGGAAATTGCATGTAGAAAGTAATGCTAGAGCACCATAAGAGTGTAAATTGACCATGACAAGGGTTTGGGCACTCGAATAGGCAAGATTGAGGATGGTCTACATTAGATAGAGGAGTTACGTTATGGATCATGGGATGGGTTGGTGCATGCTTCTACTTGTGCAACTTTTCATTGCTCTTTTCTTTTAAAAGGGATTGGAAGGGGATATAAGTACTAGTTTTCTAAACTTGCTTCCATAATCCATTTATTTAAAGGGTAGTATATCCATTGTCCTTCTTTGGAAAGGTAGAATACCCTTAGATAGTTTTGTAGCCTTCCATTTAAGGCCTACTTAGGGAATAGCTAAAAATATGACAAGGGTTTGGACAAACAAGGTGTAAGATTGTGATACAACTTGGAGAGGTGAAGGTGTACGATTGTGATACAACTTGGAGAGGTGAAGAGAGAGAGAGAGAGAGAGAGAGATAGAGAGATGCCTATGTAGAGGTGTAGTTGGATGGGGCCTTAATCATGGTAGGAATAACTAAGGAGTGCCCCATTTGAAATCCCACCACTCATATTGAGATTCTTCAAGACAAGTTATAGCTACGCATATCACAACATGGTAGGAATAATCATGGTAGGAATAACTAAGGAGTGCCCCATTTGAAATCCCACCACTCATATTGAGATTCTTCAAGACAAGTTATAGCTACGCATATCACAACATCACACGATTTGCTACTAGGCGCAAACAACACTACTTGTGTTTGTGAAAGACTTTGAAAAATGTGTCACACACATGTTACGTGAGCATTTGGATCATTCAACCACATCCCCATGTCCCCTTCGTCACCTATGGTTCATTGCTTAATATTACGCACATGCCATGTGATGTTGAACCTATTAAGAATTTTATGGTTTCTCATTGTGATGTCTTTGTTTAGTACATTAAAAGCTTGGAATGGTGTCGTTGAATGCAATTAAGCTTATCCATTTTATTAATCTACTTTAATAGAACTTAAAGTCAAGTTTCCACACAAGGTGATCTTCAAATAATTTTAACTACATCCTCGTTATCCATGTCTTTCGTACTCTGTAGGATGTTGCTAGAACTAAGATGCCTTTCAAGGTAGGGTGGGGAAGTTGTTAGGAGGTTTATTTGTTGAGTCTAGTAATATTTGTTATCCATATCTTTCATACACTCTATTGGTTGCTGGGATTAAGACGACTTCAAAGGTAGGGTGGGGAAGTTGCAGATAGGAGATTTATTTGTTGAACCTAGTAATCTCTATGTAAAATCGCTTGAGTCTTTATTGTTTGGGCCTCTCGTACACTTAATTATATCAATATGGAATGTAATTAGGGACTACTAGTTCTTTTACATTTTCATGTGAAATCTAAGACGACTGTCCTCAAGAAGTATTCCATTCTTGGAATGATTATATGTTAGCCCTACGTACGTTTGACTAACTCGAATGAAGTTTACTTGTTTAATGACTTATGGATGGATGGATGACTAGTTGCATGCAGTTTGTGCTGAATCCTGATTGTATTGGAAACCTATGCAGGCTGGACGACAATGCGAATATCCGTGAATGTGATCACTCAAAACAGGGCCTACTCACTGAAGCGTCTGCTCAAGTCCTTGGCTGACGCCTTCTACCTGGGAGATGAGGTGGCATTGTCCTTCAACATGGATAGCAAAGTGGACATCGAAACCCTGAAGACAGTGGAGAGCTTCGAGTGGCCTCATGGCCCTAAGGTACTGAGGAGGAGGATCATCCAAGGGGGGCTCATCAGGGCAGTGAGTGAGAGCTGGTATCCGGCCACGGACCATGATTACGGGCTGCTGCTGGAGGACGACATAGAGGTGTCCCCGTTCTACTACATGTGGCTGAAGGCGAGTCTGCTGAACTATCAGTACAGCCCGCAGGGCAGGATAGCAGAGCTAAGCGCCATAGCCCTGTACTCGCCGAGACTGGTGGAGGTGGTGAAGGAGAGGCCGAAGTGGAATGCGACGGAATTCTTCCATGGGAACACGCCGTATTTACACCAGCTGCCCTGCAGCTGGGGGGCGCTCTTCTTCCCGAAACACTGGAGGGAGTTTTACGTGTACATGGGGGCCATGTACACGGAGAATGCCAAGGCCAACAGCGTGCAGATCCCCAAGTCCCGGACCAACGGCTGGCAGGCCTCCTGGAAGAAGTTCCTGATCGACATGATGTACCTGCGGGGGTACGTGGCCCTCTACCCCAACTTCCCCAACCAGGCCAGCTTCTCAACCAACCACATGGAGCCCGGCGCCCACATCAGCGCCAAGGACAACGTGGTGCAGCACGCCAAGGAGGACTTCGAGGTGCCCTTGCTCAGGCAGGACTTCTGGCCGCTGCTCCCGGGCGGCCGCCTACCGCCCGCCTCCAAGCTCCCCGTCATCGACCTCTTCAACCGCCCCGCCCCGCTCAAGTCCCTCAAGGCCGCTGGCAGCAGGCTGCAGCAGGACGTCCTCCCCTGTAAGCTCAACGAGATCGTCATCGTGGACCCCGCCACCGGCGCCCCTCTACGTTGCGCCACCTTCTAGCAGCAGCTAGTAGCTAGCGCCCGATTGATAGACACGCTTTCCTTTCCTAGGAATTCCATCTAGAGTAGACTACATCTATCTATCTTTAACTATATTTCTCTCCCATGGATACTTAATAAATGTATGATGGCATCGCCACAAGTAACTTAGCGTCCTAGTAACTGATCATCATTCATCACATTAAATTTGTTCTTTGTGGGCGTCCCCGACCATATCACTAGTACAACCACTGAGGTCTTGTTCCCACCAAGCCCGTGTCTCCAACCAAGTTCAAAACCCATTGTCAAACTCACAAGTTCCCATGGCTTTTCAGCTTGCAACCACAATGGTCAATGGTAGAGGGCATGCTTGAGAGGGGCTATGTATCAAAGCAATGCATCAAATGGCAAAAAAGTTTCACTTTTTGGACACTTGACTACTACCAAATAAACCAACCAATCTCGGCAACCTTTTCATGCTTTAAAAACTTTGAAATTTTAAACAGAGTAACTAGTCAAATCAATGTACTCAATTCTTTTTTGGGTATTAAATCAAGTTCAATAGGCAAGGCCTCATGGGAATAGGTCTTGAGTTGCCACATCTTTGTGATGTGTGACTCGCCTTCAAGTTGACTTACTTGACATGACTCCTACCTACATTTTTCTCCTCGCCATGCGAGAGGCAAGGCACCTTGCCTTATCAATTCTTTGAATCAGTATTAGCCTATTTGTTCTAGTGTTTATATTATTCATTTCATTTGGCAAATGTGCATGTTTGAGATATCAAATTTTTAAAATAGTGTTAGTTTATTTGTTCTAGTGTTTAAATTATTCATTTCTTTGGGCAAATGTGCATGTCTGGGATATCACTTGTTTAATCTAATAATCCACACAACCATGCACTCATTAGGCCCCAATTATGGGGTGAGATTAATTGCAAATATAAAATTGAGGGTTGACCAGTTAAGGACATCTGGCTGGGAATAAAATTTGTTATGTACATTAAGCAAAATAGCAAAATCACTACTAATATTAATAATGTTGGACATTCATTGTTCATATGCGTCACTATTGCCTTTGCAATCACTACTACACATGGATGATATATGAATGATAATCATGATAGCAATATATATGGCCATGATTTGGATTTGTCAAGCTTTTCCATTGTTGAGTGTCCTTATAGCAATCGACATAGACACATTGCAATGACCATGGTTGTATGCATTATACTGCTAGTAGCATCCCTCCCTACTAGCAATAATAATCATAATGACACGTATAGCAATATACTTTTTTATGCTAGCATCAATGTATTTACTAGAAAACTTCCAGCGTATTTACAAAAAGAAATGCTTGTTTTAATATAGGGGTTGACAAGTGCACTCTTGCAACCCATTGCTATCATCCATCCAGCATCCATCTCACATGTATGTGATTTTAAAGATTAAGTACAAAAACATACAACCAATTACAATAACTTTATAACACAAAAGACCAACTACCAAACATAAAGTATGAATTGATGATGTTTCTTTTTCCACATGACTTCTTGATGACTGCAAGCATGCCATGTTTCTTTTCAAACTTTCTCTCTAAATTAGTCGGATACTTGTTGTTGGTATCTACTTCTTGAAATGTCATGATAAAAATACATCTATTACTTAGACAATTGATAAATAGAGCAATAGATATAAATTATAAGTTATTTATCAAGTAGGCATCAAAAGACCCTCAATCACCGCTCCTCAAGTGCAATGCCAATCATGTTATCGCTAACTCATACCCACATTGCCTCATATTGCTTCCACTCATCTTGTAAGTTATATTAACAAAAGTGTCACCATTTGTGCTTAGCCACCTCCTATCACTTCCACTCATCTTGCGAAGTATGTTGAAATGAAAAAAAATTACACATGAATACAATTTACTTGGGAAGTAAATATAAATAAAAGTTAATTAGAAAGTAGGCCTTAAATAATCCCCAATTGCTAATCCCCAAGTGTGATGTCAATCATGTCACCACCACTCATGCTTGTGGCATCTCATAGTGATCTCAGCCCTCTAGTGACTCATCCATCTCCCTTTTGACATGTCTCCACTCATCCTTAGCTCATCATAATGGTAGTCCATCAAGTGTGTCTTTGATGAAGTTACACACCATTTTTGTTGATATTTATTTGTCACATATCGTTGCTTGGGATTTCCTTGAATCAATTATTACAAGGATGTGTGGAAAATTGAGATGTATTTGTCACATGACGTTGCTTGGGACTTTCTTGAATCACCTAATCTAGTCAGAGAGCTATGTGATGATGGGTTTAGGATTGGGTGACTTCGAATAGAACAATGATATGCATATATGGAGAATGGATCTCGATGGTATGCCTGAATGCATGATGTGGTATTTGTCAAGCCTATCAATACACAATAAATTAAGTCACTACAAGGGAATGGGAAAAATAGCAATGATAATTTCCAACAAAAAATTATGACGCCGTTTTGAGAAAGAAAAAGGCGCTGAAAAGCAAAGCACAACATTTTGCCACAAAGAGTTTTGAGAGAGAGTGAAAGAGAGAGCGAACATGAGGAGAAATAAGGACTCTCTTTTTTGCCCCTTAAGGGGTTTTTCTCACCTCTCTCTAAAAAGAGATTCCAAAATAATATTATAATAAGATATCTTCTACAATAAAGTAAATCTTGTATTATTTTATTCCCAAACTATAGAATAACGTCACTTTTTCTCAAAATCCTCATGCTAAAAAAATACAATTCTATTTTCTCTAAAAACGGAGCCAATTATTAATATACGACTCTTTAATTCCCTTATGACTTTTCAACATGAAAATATATTAGAATCATTCTCATTCTCAATTCTTAAAAGGGTAAAAGTTAAAAAACGATATAAAATGATGTATACATCATATTTTAAGATTATTTTTAACCTAGAGACACCTTTTTGACTCTAGAGTTTTCTTGTAAATTTTTATCTTTTTCGGACAAGTATATGTCTATTTCTGGTCATTTTTTCATTCCCTCTCAAAGTTTTAGTTTTATCTCAAATTTTGTGTACTCTTCTCCTTCCCTCCAAAATATGGTTTCTTGCATACGAATTCTTTTGAAGCAGCACTCAGTACTATCTACAATACTCTCTACCCTACTACAAGCAATCTTAGGAGTGGTTTTGCTGAAATCAAATAATATCTATATACAACACTCTCTACCTTGCTACAAGCAATCTTCCTCTTTAGTACTATGCTATAATATATCTTCCTCTTCAACTGTCTATTCTACAAGCAATCAAGTGATAATGGTGGTACCTTTATTTTTTAAATCTCTGTGATGTTATTATTCTTCATAGTTGTTGTTTAATCCTTAAGCATCAATTCACAGAGAGAGAGAGAGAGAGAGAGAGAGAGAGAGAGAGAGAGAGAGAGAGAGAGAGAAGAGAGAAGACAGTGTGAGATGAACTAAGAAAATAAGTGATAGAGTGACATAGAGTAAATTAGGGTAGAAGATAAGATGATGGTATTTTTCTAGCCAAGCTTCTGTATAAATGTATTTAATCTTTAATCAATTTTTATTATGAGAGAGAGAGAGAATATTTTGGATAGAATGGAAGATAAGATTTGATGCTAATTATAGGTAGATTAAAAGCTAAAATTACATGTTGATTAGGGTCTATCGTGATTAAAATTAAGAGAAAGAGACAAGATTAAATTGGATAAACAAGAATACAAATATAGTGAATCAAAGGGGTGTAATTGTGTGATTTGAATGTTAATCCAAGTTTAAATTGGCATATATATTTCTTTACAAGATGCAAGTGTAGAACGTACCAAGAGAAAGAGAGATATTCACTTTCAATTGGAGGATGAATATGCACAAATGTTCAAAAGAACTGTGGAAAGGGATATTGGATGCAACAAGAAAGAAATGCAAGGAAAAAAAATGTGAACCTTTGGGTTGATAGGTGCATTTATCCACCCAATCTAGTCACTCAAAGGCCACCACAATTTAAAGGTCTTACATCATTTGTAAAGTTTGTTTGTGAAGGCAATGAAGGATTGCATGGATACACATGTAGACTTGTCACATAATGATTAGTAGGGGTTCATCAAACCTTGACAAATATGCAAACAAGATTACAAGGGAATATGTAGTCTTTGATAGAAAATGATATATTATTGGTTGAGAAGGATAGGGAGAACTAGAGCCTACAACAAGAAATGTTTCTCATTGAAGAAGCTATGTATGCTACACATGTGCAGAATATGGAGTTATAGTCTAAAGTTATGGACTTGGAGAAGGAGAATCAAAACATAAAAAGGAAGCTCACAAAAACTTTGGAGATTTGGCCCACTTTAAAAACCAAAGAAGCACATTGGGGCATCCGATTAGTTAAACCAATTCACCAATTAACCAAAGGAAGTGGACAATATCATAGACGATCAATTTGCTATAATGAGAAATATGTTCCCTCATGTAGAGAATGATACTATTACCAAAGTCCTAAGCAAGGATATGGTCAAAAATACATTGGAAAATTGTAAATTCAAGGACATTGTAGATGGTGTCGCAAGTGAACATCTTAGGGATGTGACCAATTTGTTTACTGCTACAGATGCTTAGGGATTATGTGACAAGGTGGAAATGAGTTCTGAGTCATACAGTATGGTCTATCAATAATTGGATATAGGTTTTAAGCAAGTCTTTAAAACTAAGTGACTGATTCCTCTGCTAAAACCATTTCACGTGAAGAAGGTTTGAAAACAATTAAATGAGAAAATTTTAGAACTAATTGGTGAGCCAATGAATTTGGAAAATACATACATATTGAAGTATGGTTCCAAAGAAGTTACATTTGTATTGAATGCATCCAACAACTTTGTATTGGATATATGTAGGTTTCAAATTGCTATGGTCAAGTTCTACAATATGTCTATGGAAGAATATAGAGGCAAACTTGTCCTCAAACTTGACGAGAGTGAGATCACGAAGGGAAAAAAACTTGAACGTGTGAGTATAATACTTATGAATCAAGCATTGGATCCCAACATCGATGAAAACCATCCTTTATACTTCAGTGTACAATCACAGAATGAAATATGGTGGCTTGCAGCTTTTGAAGTACCAAAGGAGAACCATGAAGTACTTAAATTTTTTTAAACCTCACTAATATACCTAGTGTTATTCAACATCAAAATAATGGAGTAATTTTACACATTGAGGGGTTTGGGGACTATCAAGTTGAATGGCATCTTGCATGTGATTTAAAAACATTGAGGTGTATGTTTCGTTTATCAAATGTAACAAATGAAAAATTTCTGTGAATATACTGCATGCAAACTAGGAAGAAAGGAAAAGATGGAAAGAAAGAATGGCTTGCCAAGGTAGGAAAACAAGGTGCTCCAGCATGTAGTCATCGTGTTGGGGGTTGAAGGTCTTCCACCGGGGTTTAGAGTAGAAGAGGAGTGTGGGATTCAAGGTCAGGAGAAGGAGAAAAGATTGGGGTTTGATAAGATTTGGGTTTTTGAGATGACTTAGTTGAAGAAGAAGTTCTCAAGCTTTTTCTTTTATTTAGCATACATGAATGGAATGAAAAACTTTGTCTTGATCACATCAAATGCATATACGGATAATAAGCCAATACATTAAGGGATAATCTAAGATTTAATCCAAATGCAAGCTCAAACGGTTTCTATTTCATGAACATGAATGGATAACAACTCCAAGATACAAGTATTTTGATGGTAGACTCAATTACATCCAAGATATAGATCAAAAACTCATGAAATGCATTGACAAAGCATAATTTTTACTTTAATCCTGTTTTAAAAGAGTAATTTCCAGCCCATAATCAAGCTCCAAAAGTGCACATAATCCCAAGAATAAGCTTCTCTAATCATTCACAAATGAAGCCGTGATGTTAATAGGTCAATTCCTTCTCTTACAACCACATAGATCACTTATTTACTCATCAAAATGGACAAGAATAGTGGGCTGCCCTATTTATGACTGGTTTTTTCAGTCCAAAATAGCCCATACACCTTCAAAATCCTCCCCTTTGCTTGCCCCCAAAGTCACTCAAGTACTTGGGTACAAGACGGGCTTCATTGGACCATGAATATGGTAAAAGAATGAGAGAAGACGTACATAAGAGCAGGCTGAATACTTTTTCTCAGGTTTCCCCCTTTTATGGACCATCATACCACTCATTTTTGTCATACCAAATGGACGAGCAAGAAGAGCTCTCACCTTCCTTGTTTGTATCTCCTTCTTCAGCTTCAGTTTTCCTTGAGTTTGCATGTTTTGGAGCATGCATCATAGCCCGCAGCTCATCCTCCATTTGCCACAGGCATGCAGGCCCGTTTTTTGCACCAAAAAATGCGGAATGCATCCTGCTAAGCTCCCACTCTTCAGTTTGACCATTTAGGTCACTAATAGGTCATATAAGACCATAATTTCAGGTCCCACACAAACCTAGTGAACTTTTGGCACTTCTCTTGATTTCCAACCAAATTTTCCTCTTGAACCAATGTGACTTAGCCTGCAAACTGTCAATTACCTCCAGTTGATCAAGTTGTGGGTTCCCATAGACTTAATTTTTGTCAATATACATGGTACAACTGAAAATTGTATGACAATTACAAAAGAACTTATGAAACTAAGTGATATTTAAGTTGGATGTTGGGTAACAATGATTGGATTATGTATGAAAGTTCCTCATGTGAATCCTAATAAAGTTCTTTTGCAAACATAAGAATTCTATTATTTATATTATGAACAAAAAACTCTTTGGCATTCACCCCCTCCTAACCTGCACATCCTCCGGCATGTGCCATTTCACAAAATTGCAGGTTAAGGAGGCTCTTCTTCTGACATATCTTCATCTTCATTCTCTAAGTCCTCTTTATCTTCCTTGTCTTCAAGTAGATGGTTCACATCCAAGTCATCAAGCTCATAAGTAGAATACTCTCTTCGTTTAAAGAGCTTGATACATTTACTAGCTATTGGCACCTTGACCATGGTCCCATCCATTTCAGCCAAAGTATAAGTAGCATTATCATGTACTACTTTCACCACATATGGTCCAAACTTGGCTAACTTCCAATGAGCACTATATTGATTGTCTAGGCTGTTGTCATAGACAAGTACCTAATCATTCTCTTGAATAGCTATTGGACGGAGTCGATGATGCTTGTCAAACCTCTTCTTATTCTTCAATCTTATTGCCTTTAGCCTTTAAATGGTTTTCTTGACATCTTGTGGCCTTCTTTCAAGCTACCTTATGTGCAAAATCAGCAGCTCTTCTCTATTTATGCCTTCATCCTAAGGCAAGATACTACATGTGATAATAGACTCCTCAATAGGCATAATAGGTGGCTGCCCATATATTAGTTCAACCGGCATATAACCTATTACTGCACTATGGGTAGTTCTATCAGCCCATAACGCGAATGGAAGCATTCTAGGCCATTCTCTCATTCATCTGCAAGATTTTGCCAATGCTTTGAGAATTGGCTGATGGTCTCTTTCACGCTTACCATTGCCTTCAAGATTCTAGATTGATGTAAGAGATAGCTTGATTCCCAATTGAGCAAAGAAATGGCGAGCCTCATCAGCATCCAATTCTCATCTATTAGCAGTTACTTTGGCAACACAGCCATACTTGCAAAATACTTCTTCAAGAAAAAATCTACAAATAGCTTGAGTGGACTTTGTTGTCAAGGCTTTTCCTTCCACCTGATTTGTGAGATCTTCTCTAGCAAGTACTAGATATCTCATGTTCCAAATTTCTGTAGGCATGGTTACTAAATCAATAGCCCATCTATAATGAATGGATAAAGGAAAGGTAGGTTGAAGCCCATATCTATGCTTAACCATAGAGTACATTTGACAAACATGACAAGACTCAACAAAATGCTCAATGTATTTATACATGTTTTGCCACCAAAATTTCTCTTTTATTTTGGCAAAAGTGCCCCATATGCCTCTATAACCAGCCAATAGGCTTTCATGAAATTCTTGCATGACTTGTCTTTGAGTCTTCTTGTCTCCTAAGACACGAATAGGCGCTCTTCCTTTCTTTTTCGCATGCCTCCAAAGGTAGCCATCTTTGAGAAAGAAGACAAGCTTTTCTCCTGAATCTCTTGAACTCTTCATTAGTCCAATCTTCCTTCTTTATCATAGTGCTCAGAAATTGGCCAAATTTTAGCCAATCACCTACATAATATTCTTCTTTAAAGTGCAAACAAACCATAACAAGACATTGAGCATGTTGTCTTTCAGGTGCCCATCGTCCTTTCATGGTTGTTTCTTCTTTCTTTGCTGCTCTAATTTTTGTTACAGCAGTTGAACCTGTTGTACTTGCTGTAATTAACGATGTACCTGTATTTTTGATAGCTGAACCATCATTAGGCATAGCTGTACTTGCTGTTTTCAGATCTGAACCTGCAATTACAACATCATTTTTAGCAAATATAGACTCTATTTCTTCCTCATCTATCATCTCTTCTTCGTCCTTATATCTGGCACGCGAAAGCATGTCTGCAACTGGATTATCTCTTCCTGCAATATGTTTCAAATCAGGATTTAAGGATTTAATATAGGCTATCCATCTTAGTAAAGCTATGTCGAGAGTGGAGCAGTTGGCAATCATGCCTAAGAGTGGAAGACAATCTGTTTCAACTATTACATGTGCGCCCATGAAGTACTCCCGGTCACATTTCAATGCAGTTATAACTCCCCAAAGTTCTCTTTTAATTTGAGCATACCTTCTTTGACGTTCATTAAGAACCTTTGCTCCAAAGTGAATTGCATATCTGTTGCCCTTAAGATCATCTTGACCAATTGCCCATCCTATCCCAATAGGACTTGTGTCCACTGTGAGTATGATAGGCTGTCCATTAGAGTAATTAGCCCTCTTTAAGGTGGGGGCAAAAATCAACAATTTCTTCAATTTTCGAATAACTTGAGTATGCTCTTTTTCCCATATAAACCTTTGGCCTTTTCTTAGCAGTTGATAAAGATTTTTAGCAACATGAGCGAAATGTGGGATCCAAATAAGAGAGAAAACACATGCTCCAAGAAATCTTCTCACCTCTGAAACATTTGTGCATATTTCTCATAGTTTGCTAATAGCATTAATCTTGGTTGGAGAAGGCTTTCGACCATATGGACCACACATATGCCCTACCACAAGAACTTCTTCGACTCCAAAAACAGATTTAGCACCTGAAAGAGTAAGATGGACTTCTTCCAATTTAGACAAGATTTGAGCACAATCATTAATATGATCGGAAACAAACTTGCGGCATCCAAGCTCATTGAGTTCTTCATTCTTCTCATGAATTTCACATTCTTTGATTGGTACATCATCAAGGAAAGGAAGAGTTAGTTGGGGAATATAATCTCTCAATACTTTATGCATGGCATTCATCATGTGAGCTACTGAATTTATAGCTCCCTGAGGTAGAGTACACATGCAAACTAAACCAAGAGGCATCTTCATTGTGGTAATGTCTCAGCTCTCCAAAGCAAGCTAAAATTGGTCATAACCCGAATATAAATCACCCATGGAATAAATTGCTCTACTTGCAAAAGCCTCAGCAAATTCATCAACAATTGGCCCCGAACCAACATTTCTAATAGTGACTTTATTGACAGGCTGTAAACCTTGAATGAATCGCAAAGATCCATTCTTCTTAGGCACGGTAAACCATCAGTTGGAATATGGAGCTGAAGATGGATCCAATATTCACATATTTATCTTTTCATTTAAAAGCTCCAGTAACTTAGGCAAATGAGCCCTTGGTACCAGAATTGGTTTAAGATTCCAAGGAACGTGTGGGATCGTGAAGATCACCATTGGTGCCACAACACTTGGATCCACACAGCCAATTTCATGTGGCTGAAATGAAAAAGCTTTTCCATGTTTCTTTAATATCTGCATGAAGATTTGCTTTTCAGCTGGCAGAAGAAAAGAGTCTTCACCAATTTTTAGCTCTTGTAAACTTTCAGCTGTAAATTGGTGACCAATTTCTTTGGGATCACGAAGGCTTGGCTGTTTGGATGCCCTTTCTACCAATCCTTCACTTTCGGGAGGTAGTGGAGTAGCCATCGGCTTGACCTTCTTGTCAACTGTCTTATACTTTGTTTCTACTCTTACCTCATCCTTGTTTGGCTATCCAAAAGCTTCTTGATCTGCAAATTCTTGAATTGTATCATAAATATCCAATGTGCATACCTGTATGGACTAATTTCTAGCTTGATTTTTTACATTAACAGTTGCATGTATTTCAGCTAATGTATCATTATAAATCAGCCCATGAAATAGCCCTGACATTTTTTCATTTTTAGCCAAAACATCAATTTGCTTCAGCTCTCGTTTCACATGACATAAATTCTTTCTTTCAGCCCTATTCATGGTGGCTGAAAACTTTTTATAACAGCCCACACTGTTGGCCGTAAAAACGTGCAAGTCAACTTTTGGCATAGACCCCTTTACATGTGGAGGCAAATTTTTATGACATGAAGCACCGCCATAGCCTCCACTTACAGCAGTGCTACCCAAAAACCCTTAAATTCTCGGGCATTAGGAGGTACAGGATGATCTCTCAATCGATCTCTATTCCGGTAATGATTTACACATACAGTCAAAATTTGGACAGCTTTGTCATTATCCTTCTTATCCGAGCATATGATGAACCATCATCAAGGGCCTTTGTCTCCAAACGAGACTCAAAAATAAAAGGTTGACCAAGAATGATAGGATAGTAGTAGGAATCTTGAACAAAGAAATGAAATTCATCTTTTACATTACCAATAGTAACTTGTACATAAGGACATGCCGCATAGAGATCGCTAGAGGAGTTATTGGCTACTTTCATGTGCCATCCTGGGTCCACATCCATGGGCCATCCACCATTCTTGTAGAGACTTCTTGATATGACATTGATTTCCGAGCCATGGTCTATAAGGGCAATGCATGGAGTCTCTCTTTCTCCAATCTTGACAATGGTTTCGGTGGTCGCCCTTACCCAATGGGTATGGGAGTAGTGACTACTAAGAATAAAATGAGCATCATTCTCTTCTTGCATGTTGTGAAGACGAGCTTCTTTCTTATGCACAGGCTGCTCTTTGGATTAAGAAGACCCCACCATAACATTCTCTGCAATAGCTTCTTCAATTTCTGCTTCATAGATGTCTTCATCTTTGGCTTCTATGGCTGCAATCAATTCTTTGATTGCCTCCAATCGAATCCCTTGAGTTTTCAGCTTCTCTTCATCCTACAAATACACATGAAGTGCTTGCAAAAAAGCATGCACAGGTTCTTCAGTTTTCTCAACAGCATATTGTCTTTTCTATTTAATTACATCAATTATTACATCATGAAATCCTCGTTTTGCAATTCCAAGAATTTCACCTAATGTAAATTCAATTCTGCTTCCAAGAATCCTTTCTTCTAGGATAGGCTTGAGATCCATCACAGTCTCTATGTCAAACTGTAGCTTGTAGCTAGGATGTTTGTCTTTTCTCTTTCCTTCCATCTTCTTTGCTTGTGGGGTATTTCCCATATCAAGCTCTGGCGGTGGTGAATTTTCAGCAGCCTTCTGTTGATTCGGTTTACTTCTTGTCATACGTTTAGCTGGCCCCGAAGAAGAGGGACCGGCAACATCTTCTTCTCTTTTCTTCTATCATAGCTTCATGATTATTAATTTCAGCCAATCGAGCGAAAGCTAAAAATGAATCAATGGCTTGGTCCATCCGGTTCTTCCTCGGATGCATTGACTGACAGTAGTTAAATCATCTTTGGTTGCCTTGCCTCGCTCCATACGATCTAAGGCCTGCATCCACACTTTAGATTTTGCATCAGTTTTACATGCTTTAACAATTTCATTAGTTGGATCTATTTGCAGCCCATAGGTAGCTGCATCAACATCTGTATAGGATGTTCTTGTTGCCAAATCCTCCAGTCTTTTCTTCATGCCACCGTTACCGAAATTTGGCTTAAGTGGAAGCCCGGTTTTAGTTGCATGAATTTTACCATCCTTCCAAAAGACTAATTTTTGCACTTTAGCTTTATGGAATGCATCGCATGCCCTCTTATCATGTTGTAGGCTATCACACTAGATACAACGTCTTTTGAAGCCTTCTCGTACGGGTCTTTGGGCAGTTGTCCGTCCTTTTTCTTCCACTTTCACATCAAGCCTTTCCACCTTGGAATTAATCTCCATTAGATTAAGATGAAGATCCCGCATGCTCTTGATCAGCTCGTCCATAACATCCTTCTTTGGAGGTGGAACAACAGGATTTCTTGGTTGCTCGGCCATAGAGACATGAGGTCGAGATACAAGAGCAGGCTCCTTCATGGATTCACTTGGTGCAGAGGTAGGTTCCCACCTTAGGCACATCTACTCTCTTTGAGCAATCATATTAACTGCTTCAGTGACATCACTCCAAGCAGTCTTCAATCCCGTCTCAGAGTCAGGATCTTCAAGACGATCAGTTAGCTTCTCTTGAAGAAAAGGATCCGTAGCCTTTAAAAACAATTCAATCTTCTAGCTTTCCATACTTTGCTGATCGTCATGATCTAGTTGAGCAAATTTACTTTCAAATTCACGGTGAAGAGCGGTGGCGGTTAGTCCCTTATTGGGCCTTTCAACCCATTCAGTGAAGACTTTCTTCGTCAAGAGGCCAGAATCTTCAAAAAAAATTTCTTCTCGAAGAGCCTTCTTGAATGCATACCATCCCGCATCTTTTTGAAAAAGACCATGAATCCGGTCCTAGAGGCCATGCATGGCCAAATAGGCAAAGTATCGGCTCCAAGCAGCATGATGAAGAACTCCAAAGAAGACCATCTTGTCAGTATAGAGGCGGATAAAAGAGGACAAATTTCTCCCATTAAATTGCTTGAGCTCTGGCCCAACTGCTTCCAAGGCCTTAATGGTAGCGACATCATTCTGCTCTTCATCTTGTCTCCGCTGTTGTTGTAGTTACAACTGCTGCTAAAATTGCAATTATTGTTGTTGGATTTCTTGCATCAGACGAACCAACTACTGCAAGGCATCTCCTCCCGAACTTGATGATTTTGCCATTGTACTTCCTCTTCGGTGTGGCTGACCTTCACGTCGGGTTCACAACTATCATTGTGTTGGGGGTTGAAGGTCTTCCACCGGGGTTTAGAGCAGAAGAGGAGTGTGGGATTCAAGGTTAGGATAAGGAGAATTGGGGTTTGATAAGATTTAGGTTTTTGAGATGACGTAGTTGAAGAAGAAGATCTCAAGCTTTTTCTTTTATTTAGCATACATGAATGGAATGAAAGACTTTGTCTTGATCACATCAAATGCATATACGGATAATAAGCCAATACGTTAAGGGATAATCTTAGATTTAATCCAAATGCATATTCCAAATGCAAGCTCAAACAGTTTCTATTTCATGAACATGAATGGATAACAACTCCAAGATACAAGTATTTTGATGATAGACTCAATTACATCCAAGACATAGATCAAAAACTCATAAAATGCATTGACAAAGCATAATTTTTACTTCAACCCTATTTTAAAAGAGTAATTTCTAGCCCATAATCAAGCTCCAAAAGTGCACATAATCCCAAGAATAAGCTTCTCTAATCATTCACAAATGAAGCCCTGATGTTAAGAGGTCAATTTCTTCTCTTACAACCACATAGATCACTTATTTACTCATCAAAATGGACAAGAACATTGGGCTGCCCTATTTATGACTGGTTCTTTCAGTCCAAAACAGCCCATACACCTTCAAAATCCTCCCCTTTGCTTGCCCCTAAAGTCACTCAAGTACTTGGGTACAAGACAGGCTTCATTGGACCATGAATATGGTAAAAGAATGAGAGAAGATTGTGACATATCAAACTTCCAATAGTGCATGAACCCTCTTTTTGTAAGGATAATTATTTAGATAAAAGGAAAATTTTGTAAATAAATTCCCCTCTCGTCCAGCCGACTGTCGAGTTGGAGGAAGAGGGGAATAGCATGTGTAGGCAAGCTGCTTGCTTTGGCTCATGTGCCTCGATGCGTGGGGGAGGGAGGATCTTATCCCCTCCCCTATTTAAATCAATGGGGGTGCAAGCGGAAGTAGGAACAAAGCACTGCCATGAAGCCATACGCCGTCGACTTTCAGAGAGGGAGAGAGTGAGAGATGGAGGGAAAGCAATTACACTAGCTGTAAAGGGAGAGTTATGACGTTGGGCGAGAGAGGGAGAGCTGGACATCGTTGCTCAGAGAGGCCATGAGCAGCAGTAGCAGTAGACACTGGTCGCCACCGAGGAAGATTGCCACCGCCTGAGTCACACGCCATCCTGAGACACCATCTGTCGACTGTCCCCCCCCACACGTGATCTCTAGAAGCCTCTAGGGGGGGGGGGGGGGGGCTCTATAAGCCCCTTTTTCCCCCCATGAAAGGTTTTACCTTAAAGCCTTTGCTTGTATCTTAAATTCCCCCCTAAGGGCCCCCCTTAGCCCCTTTTTCCTCCCCACCCTCAAATTTCCCCCTTGGACACCTTAGCCCCTTTTTCCTCCCCCCCTCAAATTTCCCCCTTGGACCCCTTAGGCCCTTTTTCCTCCCCCCTCAAATTTCCCCCTTGGAACCCTATAAGCTCCTTTCCCCCCCCAAACCTTGGAGCTCCATAAGCCCTTTTTTTCCCCCCCGAAATTCGACTTGAAGGGGCCTTCATGTGGCCTTAAGCTCTTTTTTTTTCCCATACAAAAAAAAATCCTTCTTAAAGCCCTCATACCCTTTGTTTCCCCCCTTAGGATTCTTCCACCCAATTTCGCGTAAAGTCCACCTAAGTTCCTTTTCGTGTTCGCATACGAAGAAGACGGATAAGATCGTAACTCCGCGCCCAAGGCAAAAAGGTTACATTCCCGATGCCTCCTAAGAAAACCCAAGGCGCAGCTGTAGGAGGATCGTCTCCTAGCATCCACGTGGACATCTCACCCCAAGTCCAGGTTTTCCTTCCTAATTTTTATTTGGTATTGTTATAATTCAATCGTGCAAGGATAATTGTTGAAAATAGGATGCATTTTTCATCTTAAATGCTTTAGAAAAATTAGCTCACGACGGAGGAATTTAGTCATTAGTATTTTCAATAAAATGAACAAAATAAAGGGAGCATAAATGCATTTCTAGCAAATAGTTTTATGCATTGCAATGAATTAAAATTAGATTAATGTCCATTGTTACAAAACGAAATTAAAATAGTATACTTTGTTTAAACATGGAAGTATAAACTGCATGTCGCATTATTAAGCCATATCTTCTTTGAATGAGTCATCATGGGAAGTGCTAAGAATCCTTAGGAAAGTGCAAGGCATGAAATGATTCTTACAATGCATAACTCTAGGAAATTATTGTTTGTCAACTGCATAAATTATAAGTAAAAGGTTGCTTGTTTAGCATGAATTTTGTTTGCAAGTTATAGGATGATTAGTTAGAATTAACCTAACCTATGCCTAACCTTAAATCGATAAGTTAGGGTTGAAAATCAATTTAGGCGTAGACAACGAGTCATGTGTTTATGGAAATGATAATGTAATTATCTTCAAGAGTTAAACAAATTGGCATAAACCTAAACACCTAAACCGCAGAGTACTCATTTAGAAAGAGTTAAATTCCAAGAAATTCACTAGGAATTAATACGTGATCTAATTGCATGTATTGCTAAAAGTGAAACTCCTATACCCTAAATACTTGCCCACATTCACCGAATGTAGGGACAGCGGAACATACTTGAAAAGTGATCTAGGGTTGTCTCTAAGAATCTTATGCTAAAAAGATGGAACTTGGAATCCTAGGACTGACAACGTCAACCTAATGTAATCAGAAACAGATTGTTTCGTGACTCCATTTGATGAGTAGAATAGTCTCATAGTTCGATGCAACACCTGTGCAACAAGTGCAGAGTCGTGTGATCTTGTGATTGGATCACAAGGGAATGGCCAATTCTCGTAATGAGGTTGGCAGGTCCTTACGCAAGTTATCTTGCAAGAGGATGAATAATCATCCTAATATAGTATCTTTCTTGAGTAAAGATAATTGCTTGGAAGTAAAAGACCAGCCGATAAATTGGAATAATCTATGAACTTAAGGTTTGACCAAGTCAGGTTAATAGGGTACGCCCTAACCCAGGATATAGGGGATCTTGCCAAGTCGCAAGTCATCCCGGATCGAGTGCTGGACGCATTCGAAAGGAAGGATTCATTTCTTAGCAGTTGGCCAACAATAAACAACTAATGGAAATGTTTGTGCTTGTTATAGATCTAAGAGCACAATTTTACTTTGTTTGATCAATGAATTAAAGGATAAATGGATATCTAATGTTTCAGATTGAAGGCTTGAAGGGAGAGGCAGCTTCAGTTACCCTCGAATGCCTGCTTAACCCTAACCAAGGGGGTTTTTAACCGCGCCGGAAAAGTGGACCAAACTCGTCACGAGAGGTCTCTCCGTTGAGTGCTACTTGGAGCAGGAGGACGCTTGGGTGCCAAGGGGGGCTCTGGCCATAAATCCCTCGCCTTCGGGGCCCTACACAAGAGGCTAACGTGACTCAAGATTGGATCTCAAGGCCCGCATACTAGTCTAGGGGCGGAAACTTGGATTTGTGATCTGTGTGGATTGTTGGATAGCCTTTGGGCGGATTGTGGATAAGCCTACGGGCTGGACTTTATGTATTTCAAATATAAATATGAAAACCTATTAAAAAGGAACTTGTTTGTCATTGCTTTTCTATGTCAAGTGATATGGTTACATGAAGGAACCAGTGCCTAATGGGCTAATTAAGGAAGCTGATTGATACATGTCCAACTAAATGTGTTAGGTAATTAAATAACTAAAACAACTCGAGGAAAGTGCGGAGGATGGGCCATAGGTCCGTCCTACGGATGGGTGATCCCAGTTGGCCGGGAACTTTTCTCAAATCACGATGGACAGCCAGTAGATCGTCAAAGAACACGAACAACAAAAGCGTTGACCTAGAGTTATAATTGATCCCGATTTACGCTGTTTTAGGGGAACGGAATGGGACTGTGCCTTATGGTAGAGAGGTTGAGCTTCACATCCCTCTCATTTCCCATTATCCTTGAACCAAGTGCAGTGTGAATCCGCTTCGGACATGGCGTTTCTGCATAAAGTTGTTCGCTTGGGTTCGATGCTAGTTGTTGCCGTTAGGAAATGACCAATTAAAAAAAATCCTAATTTAGGTCGGTCCTAAGTGGGAACAGTCGGAATACTTCTGCTACATGGCAGACGTGGAAAGCCCTAGATCGCAAACCCCGTAACATTCCATGGGAGTGCCGGGCAGAGCTTTCTAGACATCCTTTCCAATGGACTGCCAAGACGTGTCATGAAAATAACAAGTGGACACGTCACAGTTGGTATCAGAGCCAACCAACAATGGAATTGTTTTTATGAAATCTTAATAAGATAAAGTAAAGTAAATGTTGCTGTCCAAACATCTCCTTACTTTCAATGCTGTCTTGTAGAATTACGAAACATGGAACAAGTTCTTGGTATTTCGAGTCATGTTTATGACTGCAATGCATTCCCCTGATTATCGACTAAGGGTTGAGATGATGAACATCCTAGAGCGAATCTATAATCCATTGCCTTTGTACATGGAACAAAGATGGATGGGTACCTCAGGAATCTACTATATGGCTGCCCACCAGTTTGCTTACCTACAAACCAACCTAAAGAGGATCAAGTGGTTGGAAGACCTCAAAGTCGTGAAGCTGTTTATTTTTGTGGAAGCTCACGTAAATTCAACTTTACATATTCGTGGTCGCAGGGTTGAACTGAAGTCATATGTATATGAGGAAGTAACCCGTGTAATCCCCGCCGATAGGATTAAAGTGTTGGGGCACCATGAGAAGAATGGGTTCCAAAGGAAAGGATACCCTGAACTTCCAATGACTTACCGATTCCTGAAGATCCATGACCCGAAACCATACTATTATACAGTTCATATATCAACATTATTCTCGCCAAACTAAATGTTATAGTTGGCTTATCATCGCAATAAATGTTGTATTCCGAAAGGGCTATACCCATATAAATACAAATAAGACTTCTTTTTATCAATGTCTGATTGTGCATTAGAATTGATAAAAAGTTAAGTGGTTAGATTGCTTGGTTGATAGCGGAATTGGAGATGTAATATAAATCAATAAGATTATCGTGTAATAGTGTTAAGAAATCTTTATCCAGGCACAACCCCAGGTACATGTTCCTAGTTCGCCTCCTACATCAAGTACTACTGTAATCCAAGAGAAGAAGTTTCTTCTCAAGCAGATTAAGCCGCCCGAGTTTGACGGGAGAGGCAGGTCCCCGTCCAAGCAGATGCTGAAATGTGGATTGAATCCATGGAGGATTACTTCGAAGCAGCCGGTACTGCACTCGCCAATCAGGCTATGCTCGCCAAGTTGAAGCTCACCGGCGAAGCCAGGCTTTGGTGGAAGCAATGGTGCAGGGATCAAGGGATCACGAAAGGATCTGTTACCTCAGAGAAGCTGAAGAAAGCCGTGCAGGGAAGATACTTACCACTTACGTATCGCACACAGAAAATGAATGAGTTCTACGAGCTAAAATAATTGGGACTCACTCTTGACGCCTACTATTCTAAATTTGTCTCACTTCTTAAGTATGCGCCATAGATAGACATGACACAGCAGGTGTCCAAATTTTGTGCTGGTTTAAATCCTCCAGTAAATACCCATCTCGAATCTATATGTCCATCACATCTTCAGGATGCACTCATTCAAGCTGCGCCTATAATTCAGGAGGTGCAGTTTAGACCAAGGGGTAACAAAACCTAGTCTTATAATGACCCAAACAGAGGAGCATTCAGACCTCAGATGAAGAGAGTTCAAGGTCAGAATTAGGGACAAAGAAAGAAAGCAAGGACTAATAACATCAACAACTTTGTTCCTACTCAAAGCAATGGTCGAAACCTCCGTTGTTTCCACTGCAACGAGCCCGGTCACTTCAAGAGGCAATGTCCCAAACTTGGAGGAGGACATCGCCAAGCACCTTTCCAAGGAACGGGCCGTGGTCAAGGAGCCGCTACTCGAGGCAGAGGAAGAACCGCATGTGTTGCCAATAGGCAAATGTGCAAAGAAGAAGAAGATCCGACCATGGAAGCAGAGTTTGAAAGGGCGACAGTCCATGCCGCTCTACACAAGAAAGGCCCGAATCGCCAGTTCTCGGTGATTCAGACACCGTCGGACTATCAAGGTAAAAGTTTCAAGACCTTGATTGATTGTGGCAGTACACATTCCTTTATCTCACCAGATTGTGCAAAAATATTAGGAATAGCCATAGTAGAAGCACCTACCTTGCTTTTGGAATTGGCAAATGGTCGTGAGGTTACGTGTACCAGGCAAACTGCTAAGGTGGAATTATTTTTGGGAGGAAAAATGACTTCCGTCAAATTCAGAGTCATGAATTTAGGTATCCATGAGTGTCTACTCGGAATGGATTAGCTTAAGCCTAATGACGCCCACATTCATTGTGGAAAGGGCCAAATTTCCTTTCAAAACTATGAAGGGGATTTGGTCACAACTCAATGTGAGGCTGGAATGCCAAAAATCCAATTGGCCAAAGCATCTCGGATCATAAAAGAAGTCAGGATAGGATTACATGTCTACTTGATTAAGCTCAACAAGTTAGATCAGAAGCAAGAGTTTAGTGAGAGACCTTCTTGGCTAAAGGAATACGCGGACGTATTTCCTGAAGAGTTGACAGAACTCCCACCTCAAAGAGAAGTGGATCATGAGATTAAGCTAGTACCAGGAGCTGCGCCAATTGCAAAGAGACCTTATAGAATGTCCATACCAGAAGCAATTGAGTTGAAGGAATAACTCAAGCAACTGCTAGATCAGGGCTACATCCGTCCTCGCAGTTCACCATGGGGAGCTCCAGTACTGTTCTAGAAAAAGAAAGATGGAACACTTCGACTATGTATTGATTACAGAGGATTGAATCAATCAACAGTCAAGAACAAGTACCCTATTCCTAGAATAGATGAGCTTCTTGATCGTCTTTAGGGTGCAAAGATCTTCTCCAAGATTGACCTTAGGTCAGGTTATTATCAAATAAGGATCAAGGAAGAAGATATCCCAAAGACAGTCTTCAACACAAGATATGGGCACTTTGAGTTCCTAGTTATGTCATTCGAGCTTACGAATGCACCTGCCACTTTCAACAGGTTAATGCAGGATATCTTTAGGCCATATCTTGATGACTTCATACTTGTCTTCTTTGACAACACTTTAGTCTATTCTAAACAAGAAGAAGATCATGAACCCCAACTTCGGATTGTCCTTGAGACAATGAAGTCACATAAGCTGTATGATAAAATGAAGAAGTGTGCATTCTTCAAGTGTTAGATTGAATATCTGGGATTCATAGTATCAGCAAAAGGAATCTTAGTGGACCCAGCCAAGGTCAGAGATGTGCTAGAATGGCCAATAGCAACATCTGTCAAAGAAGTACGCATGTTTCTTGGATTTACAGGATGGTATAGGGTCTTCATAAAAAACTATGCTTTGATTGCAGCACCTCTGATGGACTTACTGAAGAAGCAAACAGCCATTGCATGGTCAACTCCCGAACAAAATAGCTTCGACATATTGAAGCAAAGTTTGGTATCAGCACCTATCCTAAAACTTCTAGACCTCAATAAGGAGTATGAGGTAGTAACTGATGCTAGCACACTTGCCTTGGGATGTGTGCTCATGTAGGAAGGTCATCCTGTAGCATACTCTTAAAGGAAATTGAAGAGTCATGAGAATAATTATGCTACGCATGATCTGGAATTGCTAGTTGTCATCCATGCGCTAAAGCTTTGGAGACACTTCCTGTTGGGTAACAAGTTTACCCTAGTGAGACTGATCATAAGAGTCTCAAGTGGATCTTTACCTAGAACGAGCTCAACATGAGGCAACATCGGTGGATTGAAGTACTGGAAGAGTACGACTTTGAAATCAAGTACTGACTAGGAAAAGAGAATGTAGTTGCCGATGCACTCAATCGCAAGGCATTTCTAAATTCTCTAATCTTGCAAAATCCATCAACAGCTAGAGCTCTAGCTACAAAAGTATCTATGCCAAACAATCCAATACTTGAGTTAGCTAGAGAGGATGCATGCCATGATCCAGCCTATCAAATGATGCTAAGGAAAATCTCTATCAAGGATCAGGATCAAAAGCTGCAGGCTAAGTATCATGAATTCTCTATCAACAATGGACTTGTCTACTATAGAATGAGGCTATGCATACCGGCAAGCCACTCACTTAAGCAGAAGATATTGTGGGAAGCTCATGATTCCCCTTTCTCAGGTCATCCTGGCTATGCCAAGACTCTCAATGTAGTTAGGAAGAGCTAACACTGGGAGAGGCTTAAAGGTGACGGTCTCAAATATGTCACCGAGTGTTTGTCTGTCAACATATCAAAGACGAACATGTCAAGATGCCAGGGAAGCTGCAACTGCTTGACATTCCCCAAATGAAATGGAAATTCATCAGTATGGATTTTGTTGTTGGCCTACCCCAAGTCCAGGGAGGATACAACTCCATCATGGTTGTGGTTGACATGCTAACTAAGGTTGCACACCTTATTCTAGTAAAGGCAAACTATAAAGTCTCGGACATTGCAAGATTGTTTATCAAGGAGATATTCAAGCTACATGGGTTACCCAAAAGAATCATTAGTGATTGTGATTCTCTCTTCACATCACACTTCTGGAGAGCTATCTTTGAAGGCATTGGAACTCAACTCTGTTTTAGCATAGCTTACCATCCCCAAACGGATGGCCAAACAAAGCAAGTAAATTAAGTCATCGAGGATATGCTTAGGGCATACTGCTGTCGTGAGCCAAAAAGGTGGATTCAATATTTGCCTTTGGTTGAATTTGCCTATAATGCTTCTTACCAACAAAGCATTCAAATGATCTCTTTCCAAGCATTGTATGGTCATGACTACCAAAGTCCCCTAAACTTCTCAAATCCAACCTTGAGGGTTGAAGCTTCAAGGCAGATATTGGAAGAGATTGATGACCAAATAAAGTCAATAAGACAGGACATCCAAGCTACCAAGGATAGACATAAGGCATACGCAGATTTGAAGCGTCAAGATAGAGTCTTCGAAGAAGGAGACATGGTATTCATTGGCGTACACCCTAAGAAGAGTTTCCTATCCTTAGGTGATTGCAAGAAGCTAAGTCCAAGGTATTGTGGACCGTACAAGATCCTCAAGTTCCTAGAACCTAATGCTTATAAACTGCAACTCCCTGAGTACCTAAAAGTTCATAATGTATTCCATATCAGCCTATTGAAGAAGTATGTACCTAATCCTGTCCATGTACTTGATGACCAACAAGTTGTAATGCCTAGTCAAGGAGTCCTTGAACTAAGGCCTGATAGGATCTTAGATGTTAGAGAAAGACAATTGAGATCCAGAACCTTCAGATAATGCCTCGTCTAGTGGAAAGATTATCCCGAAGAGGATGCCACTTGGATAGATGAAAGCACTCTCAACTATCAATATCCCCAGTTTATCTAGAGATGAGGAAATCTCGATTCCGCCAAGGGGGAGAGAATGTGACATATCAAACTTCCAACAGCACGTGAACCCTCTTTTTGTAAGGATAATTCTTTAGATAAAAGGAAATTTTTTTAAATAAATTCCCCTCTCCTCCAGCCGACTGTCGAGCTGGAGGAAGAGGGGAATATCATGTGTAGGCAAGCTCCTTGCTGGAGCTTGCCTAAGCTTTGGCTCATGCGCCTCGACGCGTGGGGAAGGGAGAATCTTATCCCCTCCCTTATTTAAATCAATAGGGGTGCAAGCGGAAGTAGGGACAGAGCACTGCCATGAAGTCATACGCCGTCGACTTTTAGAGAGGGAGAGAGTGAGAGCTGGAGGAAAAGCAATTACGCTAGCCATGAAGGGAGAGCTGTGACGTTGGGCGAGAGAGGGAGAGGTGGGCATCGCTGCTGGGAGAGGCCGTGTAGTAGCAGACACTGGTCGCCACCGAGGAAGATCGCCACCGCCTGATTCACATGCCATCCTGACACGCCATCTGTCGACTGTCCCCCCCCACACGTGATCTCTAGAAGCTTCTAAAGCTTCTAAGGGGGGGGGGGGGGGGGGGGGGGGGGGCTCTATAAGCCCCTTTTTCCCCCCATGAAAGGTTTTACCTTAAAGCCTTTTTCCATATCTTAAATTCCCCCCCTAAGGGCCCCCTTTAGCCCCTTTTTCCTCCCCCCCCCTCAAATTTCCCCCTTGAACCCCTTAGCCCCTTTTTCCTCCCCCCCTCAAATTTCCCCCTTGGACCCCTTAGGCCCTTTTTCCTCCCCCCTCAAAATTCCCCCTTGGAACCCTATAATCTCCTTTCCCCCCCCAAACCTTGGAGCTCCATAAGCCTTTCCCCCCCCCCCCCCCCCCCCCCCCCCCGAAATTCAACTTGAAGGGGCCTTCATGTGGCCTTAAGCTTTTTTTTTTTTCCCCCATACAAAAAAAAATCCTTATTAAAGCCCTCATACCCTTTGTTTCCCCCCTCGGGATTCTTCCACCCAATTTTGCGTAAAGTCCACCTAAGTTCCTTTCCGTGTTTGCATACAAAGAAGACAGATAAGATCATAACTCCACGCCCAAGGCAAAAAGGCTGCATTCGCGATGCCTCCTAAGAAAACCCAAGGTACCGTTGCAGGAGGATCGTCTCCTAGCATCCACGAGGGCATCTCACCCCAAGTCCAGGTTTTCCTTTTTAATTTTTATTTGGTATTGTTATAATTCAATCGTGCAAGGATAATTGTTGGAAATAGGATGCATTTTTAATCTTAAATGCTTTAGAAAAATTAGCTCACGATGGAGGAATTTAGTCATTAGTATTTTCAATAAAACGAGCAAAATAAAGGGAGCATAAATGCATTTCTAGCAAATAGTTTTATGCATTGCAATGAATTAAAATTAGATTAATGTCCATTGTTACAAAACGGAATTAAAATAGTATACTTCGTTTAAACATGGAAATATAAACTGCATGTCGCATTATTAAGCCATATCTTCTTCGCAATGAGTCATCATGGGAAGTGCTAAGAATCCTTAGGAAAGTGCAAGGCATGAAATGATTCTTACGATGCATAAATCTAGGTATCATTTGTCAACTGCATAAATTATTAGTAAAAGGTTGCTTGTTTAGCATGAATTTTGTTCGCAAGTTATAGGATGATTAGTTGGAATTAACCTAACCTATGCCTAACCTTAAATCGATAAGTTAGGGTTGAAAATCAATTTAGACATAGACAACGAGCCATGTGTTTATGGAAATGATAATGTAATTATCTTCAAGAGTTAAACAAATTGGCATAAACCTAAATACCTAAACCATAGAGTACTCGTTTAGAAAGAGTTAAATTCCAAGAAATTCACTAGGAATTAATACGTGACCTAATTGCACGTATTGCTAAAAGTGAAACTCCTATATCCTAAATACTTTTCCACATTCACCGAATGTAGGGACAACGGAACATACTTGAAAAGTGATCTAGGGTTGTCCCTAAGAATCTTACGCTAAAAAGATGGAACTTGGAACCCTAGGACTGACAACGTCAGCCGAATGTAATCAGAAACAGATTGTTTCATGAATCCATTTGATGAGTAGAATAGTTTCATAATTTGATGCAACACATGTGCAACAAGTTCAGAGTCGTGTGATCTTGTGATTGGATCACAAGGGAATGGCCAATTCTCGTAATGAGGTTGGCAGGTCCTTACGCAAGTTATCTTGCAAGAGGATGAATAATCATCCTAATATAGTATCTTTCTTGAGTAAAGATAATTGCTTGGAAGCAAAAGACCAGCCGATAAATTGGAATAATCTATGAACTTAAGGTTTGACCAAGTCAGGTTAATAGGGTACGCCCTAACCCAGGATATAGGGGATCTTGCCAAGTCGCAAGTCATCCCGGATCGAGTACTGGACGCATTCGAAAGGAAGGATTCATTTCTTAGCAATTGGCCAACAATAAACAACTAATGGAAATGTTTGTGCTTGTTATAGATCTAAGAGCACTATTTTTCTTTGTTTGATCAATGAATGAAAGGATAAATTGATATCTAATTCTTCAGGTTGAAGGCCTGAAGGGAGAGGCAGCTTCAGTTACCCCCGACTACCTGCCTAACCCTAACCAAGGGGGTTGTTAACCGCGCTGGGAAAGTGGACCGAACTCGTCGCGAGAGGTCTCTCCGTTGAGCGCTACTTGGAGCAGGAGGACACTTGGGTGCCATGCGGGGCTCTGGTTGTAAATCACTCGCCTTCGGGGCCCTGCACAAGAGGCTAACGTGACTCGGGATTGGATCTCAAGGCCCGCATACTAGTCTACGGGTGGAAAATTGGATTAGTGATCCCTGTGGATTGCTAGATAGCCTTCAGGAGGATTGTGGATAAGCCTACGGGTTGGAATTTATGTATTTCAAAGATAAATATGATAACTTGTTAAAAAGAAACTTTTTTGTCATTGCTTTTCTATGTCAAGTCATATGGTTACGTGAAGGAACTAGTGCCTAACGGGCTAATTAAGGAAGCTGATTGATACATGTCTAACTAAATGTGTTAGGTAATTAAATAACTAAAACAACCCGAGGAAAGTGCACAGGATGGGCCATAGGTCCATCCTATGGATGGGTGGTCCCGGTTGGTCGGGAACTTTTCTCAAATCATGATGGACGGCCAGTAGATCGTCAAAGAACACGAACAACAAAAGCATTGACCTAGAGTTATAATTGATCCCGATTTACGCTGTTTTAGGGGAATGGAATGGGACTATGCCTTATGGCAGAGAGGTTAACTTTGCATCCCTCTCGTTTCCCATTCTCCTTGAACCAAGTGCAGCGTGAATCTGCTTTGGACCTGGTGTTTCTGCATAAAGTAGTTTGCTTGGGTTCGATGCTAGTTACCGTTAGGAAATGACCAATAAGAAAAACCCTAATTCAAGTCGATCCTAAGTGGAAACGGCCGGAATACTTCTGCTACGTGGCAATCGTGGAAAGCCCTAGATGGCAAAACCCGTAACATTCCATGGGAGTGCCACGCGGAGCTTTCTAGACATCATTTCCGATGGATTGCCAAGATGTGTCATGAAGATAACAGGTGGTCACGTCACAAAGATATACATAAGAGCAAGGCTGAATACTTTTTCTCAGGTTTCCCCCTTTTATGGACTGTCATACCACTCTTTTTTATCATGCCAAATGGACGGGCAAGAAGAGCTCTCACCTTCCTTTGTTTGTATCTCCTTCTTCAGCTTCAATTTGCCTTGAGTTTTGCATGCTTTGGAGCATGCACCATAGCCCACTGCTCATCCTCTATCTGCCACAGGTATGTAGGCCCGTTTTTTGCACCAAAAAATGTGGGCTACATCCTGCTCAGCTCCCACTCTTCAGTTTGACCATTTAGGTCACTAATAGGTCATATAAGACCATTATTTCAGGTCCCACATAAATCTAGTGAACTTTTGGCACTTCTCTTGATTTCCAACCAAATTTTCCTCTTGAACCAATGTGACTTAGCCTGCAAACTGTCAATTACCTCCAGTTGATCAAGTTGTGGGTTCCCATAGACTTAATTTTTGTCAATATACATGGTACAACTGAAAATTGTATGAAAATTACAAAAGAACTTATGAAACTAAGTGATATTTAAGTTGGTTGTTGAGTAACAATGACTGGATTATGTATGAAAGTTTCTTATGTGAATCCTAATAAAGTTCTTTTGCAAACATAAGAATTATATGATTTATATTATGAATAGAAAACTCTTTGACAACGTGATAAAAAAGTCATGAGAAATGGAATGCTAGTTCTAGTGGATCCAAACTGGCACCCTATTTTGGAAATACCACTAGCAAGGGTTCACTTTTGCACATTACATTATTTGGTTAGAATAATGGAGAAGCTAGTATATGAATATATATGCTTTGCATACAAGATGTAGCCAGTGTCAAAAGTTGATGCTACATGCAAGAAGGTAGAACAAATCCTCTCCAAAGTTGAATTGCATGAGTGCCAAGTTGAAATAAAAAAGGACGAGAAAAGATAGGGCAAGGGTGGAAATAGCCCTTGTAAACCATGCTTTGGCAGGCCCAAGGCTAGGAAGTTTATATCTCCACCTCGAGATGAGGAAGCCAATATACTTGTAAAACAACCAGAGAAGTATGAAGCGTGGAAAAAGTTGCACCTTGCTATTTCGGATTGGAGCAATGGGGGATAAACGAAGATTGTGAAGGCAAAAATGTGGATACACCTAGATAGATTAGCAATTGTCTTACAAAAGTTGAGGTTTAGGGATGATGATGCCAATACATTTAAAGAGACAGTTGCTAAATTTCATAAGTCCATGGTGGAGGCATGGACTACAAATAGCATAACACACTACATGGTCAATATTGTCACCATTACAAAAAAATTATTATCATTTCGAATTAGTTTGTGTTTCTAATATCTCTTCTTGTGCAGCATGTACTTGAAGCACATGGTCCATACTTTGCAGATCAAGGAAGTTTGGCAGTTTGGTCAACTCAATGCATGGAACGATCTCACTGGCAAGCTTGCTGTGCTTTTCAAAAGGTAACTAATCATGGAGGTAGCATCAATGATTCCAATTCTATGAGGCAATTATTACAATGGTGGTATAGGAGATTAGAGATATGATATGAGGAAAAAGAAAAGAAGTCCAAAACCTCTCAAGTAGAATTTATAAGTAGGGCAATATATGAAGTGAGAAAAGCAAGATATGAAAACAACACAGCTAGACAAATGCCACATAGAATGGTTGGCAACCCAAGAGAGAGATAGCAAGAAATGGAGCCCTAGTTAAAGATATTACTTTTGATGCATTTAGAGTTCACTAGAGAGCATAGGTACCAAGGATATGACACATAAATACTCCTATCTTTAACATGAGATGTCTTGAAAATTTTATTTAAAATTTTAAAGGTTTGTCACTATGTTTTTCAAAGTTGATTTCAAACTATATTTTCTAATTATGAAACATCAATTTTGAAATCCTAAGACAAAGATATGAAAATTGCAAACCTTGGAACATTCACTAGCCTAGAGAAAGAGGGGCATGAGGGGAGTGATAGGAGACTGAGAGAGGTGGAAATGGGGTGGAAAAATGAAATGAAATGATAAATTTAAAGTTTATTTACACCACATTAAGTTTAAATGTTTTGTATTTAAGTCAAGTCTCTCCAAGTTTCATTTGTTCCCATTACTCTTCACTCTACCCTCCACCTTTCTATCCTTCATTATCACAACCATGGCATGTTCCAAGCTTCCTATCAAGAAGGTGCTAGCATGTTGCAGGCAACAGATACGTGATTTGCACGTAGCGAATGGAAGAAGCTCCCTCTTTCTCTTTTTTACTCATAAAATTGCATACGACTCATGATAAATTAAAAATAGATTAAAAGAGAAGGTAAAGTAAGATGAAGCGACTCAAGATTGGGTTCAATCTTCCCTCAACATGAAGTGGGCAGCTCCCTTCATGCCATATTTATAATAATATTATGAAATCTTATTTGCCCAAGATTTAGGCCCTTTACAATCACTCTTTGCATAAAGAGTTTGAGTGAACTGGAAAAGAGATAGAGTAATCTGAATTAATGGATGCTAGTAGTTGTACATCCCACAATTCTCTAGAACCATTAATATTTTATTGGACATATCTTCTAAAAATCTATTTCTCTAATAAATATTTACATAGAGGCTATGACGTGTATACTTTATAAGAAATAGCGGTGCGTCTAATACAATAATCCAATAATTGCCAAATAAATTCTTGAGGAAATAATCTTTAGAATGCTTGCGCGTGGCGCGCCTTTCCAATTCTCCTTGCTCTACACATCACTGCCAAAATTTCAAAAAATCATGTTAGAATAATAACCAACTAAATAATTACAGCTATCCACATAAATCAATTAATTTATAATTACATATAATAAATAATTCACAAAGACGATAATACTCGTGTGGATAAAATGGTACCACCCATATTCACACTTGTATCAACGCTTGGAAAGGATAGGTGTCTCCATTGACCTTCCGCCTAAGACAATTCTTAGGAACATGCCCCGCATTGACGGAGAACCATTTAAGGTGCTCATCCTGCCAACGTACACACAAAGGAGAACCATTTAAGGCACTCATCCCTTTGCGTAGGTGCCACCTGGCAACATATCCCCGATGTGGGATAGCAATTGTCCTCAATTGCTATTGGCTGGATGTGGAGATAATAAATTGGAAAAAGATCGCAAATCACGAGCATGTATCCATTGAGCTTCCTCAATTAGGATGATTGTGGAATTTGACAAGATAACGAGGATAAGTATTTCCAGTTCTAGTGGTCATATAGTCGACATCAATAATTGTTTCAGGGATTAGGATTTCATGGTCATCTTTAATCAAGGGTGGTGATTCATAAACAAGGTGAACAGGAAAAGAACCTTTGAAGGGACATAAAAGGCTAATGTGAAAGGTGTCGTGGATTTTCCAATGATGAGGTAACTCTAATTTGTAAGAATTAGGATTAATACAATGGAGATTTTTAAAAAGTCTATAGAAATGAGGAGCTAATTTTACATTTGGGTTCTTTTCTACACTATGGAGTCTACGTTTTTCAACATGTAACCAAACATAATCTCCTTGTTTATAAATCATAGCTTGCCTCTTTTATTCACTTGTTTCACATATGATTGTTGGGTGTTTGCTAGTATTTGTTTAACTTGCTCATAAATACTTGAATGATTTTGAATCCAATCATCAATAGAAGGTATTTTCTGAGTTAGACAAAATGTGGAAGTGGGCAATTTGTGACCATAAACAATTTCAAAAGGTGCCTTTTGTGTAGCAGTGTGAGTGCTATTATTGTAAGCAAACTGTAGAAGGTGCAAATGTTTATCCCATGTGGCTGAAGAAGAAATCGTGTAAGCACGGATTAAATCCAAAATTGTGCTATTTGTAGCCTTTGTTTCACCATTAGTCTCTAGATGAAATGCAGAGCTAAAATCAATTTTAGTTCCTAAGTTAGTAAACAATGTAATCTAAAAATTATTACAAAATCGAGGATCTCGGTCGGACACAATAAGTTTTGGCAATCCATGGTGCAAAAAAATATGTTTGAGAAATAAGTTAGTGGTTTGTGCAGTACTTAAGGTCTTTTTACAAGCAATGAAGTAAGCCTGTTTACTAAATCTATCAACTACGATCCATATCATATTATTATGTGAAGAAGTTTGTGGTAAACCTATTATGAAGTCCATAGAAATTTGCTCCCAAGGTGAATTAGGGATAGGTAATGGAAGTAATAAACCATAGGACTTTCCATGATGTCTTTTTATGTGTTGACATACAATGCATTCAGAAACAAAATTAGAGACATCACGTTGCATATTTGACCAGAAAAAATCTTCATGTAAATTTCTAAGTGTGGAGATAATGCCACGATGTCCCATATAAGGAGGCTCATGTACTTGCATAATGAAATGACGAAAAGGATTAGTAATGCATAACCATTTTTCATAAAACAGAAAACCATCGGAAACAAAAAAGTTATTAGTAGGGCTCCATTGATTGTTAGATAAATTTACCCAAACATTATGAAAATCGGGATTTTGAAGATAAGTATTTTTCATTGTGTCTAACTAAGAAGTAGAAATGACAGAAATATTGTTTAATGATGGCCTACGGCTAAGTGCATCGGCTACTACATTTTCCTTACCTGGTTGATATTGAATGAGTGGATGAAAGGATTGAATAAATGATGCTCACTATATGTGTCTATCAGATATTTGTGGTTGTGACAATAAATGTTTAATACTCTACTGATCGGTTTTAATCATAAACTCCGAAGCTATTAAATAATGGTTCCATATGCGCAATGCATGAACTATGGCTAATAATTCTTTGTCATATGTACTATATTTAACTTTAGAAGGTTTCAGTTTACAACTAGAGTATGTTATAGGGTGATTGTCTTGCATCAATATTGCACTGATGCCAGAACCACTTGCATCAGTAACCACAAGAAAGAATGGTCTATTGAAATCAGGTAACTGTAAAACTGGTGCATGTGTGAGTGCATGCTTAAGTATTTCAAATGATCGTTGTTGCTGTCGCCCCAACGATAAACAAGACCTTTCTTTAACAAAAGAGTTAACGGTAAAGCAAGTAAGGAAAAGTTTCTAACAAATTTTCGATAAAAGTTAGTTAGTCCTAGAAATGAATGAACTTCATGTACATTTTTAGGTGTTGGCCAAGACTTAATTGCTTCAATTTTATGTTGATCTACGTGTATGCCTTTGGCAGACATGATATGACCTAAATATTCTATTTCAGATTGAAAGAAAGAACTTTTGTCAGGGTTAGCATATAGATGGTTTTGTTTTAACAAACTAAATACTAAAGATAAATGTTCTTCGTGTTCTTTTTCAGTTTTGCTAAAAACAAGAATGTCATTAAAAAAAACTATTACACAATGTTGAAAATGCAAAAATATTATATTCATCATTCTACTAAATGTAGCTGGTGCATTGGTAAGTCCAAAGGGCATTACCAAGAATTCATAATGTCCAAATTGTGTACGAAAAACAGTCTTAAAAACGTCAGAAGTAGACATACAAACTTGGTGATATCTTGATTTTAAATCATTTTTACTAAACATTGTTGCTCCTTGTAATTTATCTAGAAGGTCGTTTATTCTAGGTATTGAATACCCATTTTTAACTATTATTTTATTAAGGGATCTATAATCTATACGCATGCGGTAAGTTTGATTTTTCTTTTTAACTAATAATACAGGAGCTCCAAAATGCGAATTACTTGGACGACTTAATTTTCTACTTAGAAGTTCTTCAATTTGCTTCTGAATCTCTTTATGTTCTAATTGGTTATGGCGATAGGGAGCTTTGCAAGGTGGTTGACTACCAGGAAGTAAATCAATTTTGTGGTCTTCGGGTCGTGATAGAGGAAGTTGTAAAGGTAAATCATTAGAAAACTAGCAATCAAAAAATTTAGCAATAAAATGCTATTGCTTTGGAGTTAGTTCAGTTTTTGTAACATCAACTTCATTAATCCATACTAAGAAAGCTTTTGATTGTTTACGCAAAGCTTGGTTTGCTTGTGTATAGTTGGAAATAATTCAGTTTTTGTTAACCCTTCGAGTAAAATTTATTTACCTTTGTGCTCAATGTGCATTGAGTGTGTGTTGTAATCTATATTGGGGTTGAATTGGTGACGCCATGGCATTCCTAGAATTACGTCAACAGATTGCAAAGGTGCTACTAAAAATTTTCACTTTTCCTTATAAGATCCAATACAAATTTCTAAATTATGAACTTCTTTAGTACCATTATATCGTTGTCCTAGAAATGCAGCCTTAATTTTATAAGCAAATGGAATAGTTTTAAGTTGTAAGTTTCTAACTACTTTTTTTTGAAACAAAATCATGAGTACTACCATCATCATGCAAAACAATCATATCATTATTATTGATTTTACATCACATCTTTAATAAGGCATGTGTAGAAATTTTACCAGCAAGGTCTTCAGGTACATTAGAATTTTCGCAGATAAGTGTAGCCTCATCAAACAGGCATTGCTTCAAGGTCTTCATTGGATTCTTCAGCTCCAAGAAAATTTAGATGTGCCGTGGGTTTCTTCCAATCACAGGTATTGCCCATGGGACAACGACTCGCAATATGACCAGGACACTTATAGTTATAACAAATTAAATTTTTGGAAATGGCATTGGAGACACTTGGGTTAACATTTTCAGGTTCACCAGATTTAGGCAAATTTGAAGGTGGATTGGGAGGTTTAAAATTGGAAACTGATTGACCATGATTATTAAGAACATTTTGCATCCATGGCTGTCATTGAAGTTACGGAAAGAATTAAAACGAAAGTTGTTACCCATGTTGTTATCGTTGGATGCCGAAAATTGCCTTCGGTCTTTAGACTACTTCTTTTCAACATCGTGAACTAGGGATATGGCTTCGTCCAGGTTATTGGGCTTGAACATGTTGACTTCGGCTTGGATGGATGGAATTAAGCCGATTAAGCCTGACATATACTTTCTCTTGAAGGTAGATTCAGCCCATTGGCTCCACCATTTGGAGGTGCAAGAGAGTGCTCCAAAATATTTCTGTGTATTGAGGGATAGACTCACGTTCCCATTGCATGAATAGGTCCCATTGTTGTTGCATGCGGAGCTTGAATTGTGCAGGGAGAAAATTTGCAAGAACCTTTTTGTGAAAGTCATTCCATGTGAGAGGACGATCAATCCTTTTATGTGTGACATCCCACCATAATGCAGCTTTCTCAATAAAATAATGATATGCACATTTAATTTTATCACTTTTTTTGAGTATTTCTCATTGTCAAAATAAGCTTCGAACTGACTTAACCATGACAAAATTTTGCGACCATCTTTAAGACCATCAAAAGAATTAAATTTGAATGTACGCTTGCTTATCTTAGACTTCTTTCAACTAGCGTGGACATCCAAAGTAGCATTGATGGTGCGAACTAAGTTGTCGTCGTTTGGTAGAAATTTCAGTGGTGGGACACTTGAGGGACTTCACTTCTTGCTCCAGTTGTACGCGGTGTTGACGCTCTTCTTTGGTTGACAACACATTTAATATGTAGTTACGCACACTTAGTGGTGAGTTTTTATGTTATCAGTGAAGTATAATCCAATTAATGCATTTTTAACAAATGATTGAACCGTCAATTTTATAAATTGAAATCTAATGAAACTTCACACACATGTCAGGCATCATAAAAACGAATGGATACTAAAAAATTAGCTCTATTAGAAGCCTCTAGGACACCTATCCGGAGGATCGCACCTGGGGCCTTGAATCTAGGGATGCCCCAGAGGTATCTCAAATGCTTCTAATGAGGTCAATTTTTTGGGGGTAGTTGATGTGTCTTAGAGGAGTCCACAAGTAAAACTTCACATTAATTGGATCATTGGTCATATTTTTCCAAAGCCTGGATACATTAATTCGAGTTTAAGAATTTTTAAAAAATTTTGGCTATGAGTTTAAAGTTTCACCTCATTTTATACATTTCACTTTTGAGTTTAGAGTTTTCTCTCCTAGAAGACATGGCACACACCAAGCAAGCGGCCCGGTGTCGTGTTGCTGCGCACCCGAGTCGTATACACCTCCATTTCTTTTGTTGTGCATTTGTGTTAATTTCTGTGTGTGATTCATTGTTTGTGTGATGCATTTTAATAATCCGCATCCAATGTATATATTCCCTTAGTGCATGCGCATGATTTTGTTTGGATGCATGATGTGCGTGTATTAGAAAAATATGAAAAACTGATGCCAAAGGTTCTTTGTCCTGCTGCTATTTGAACTAGCTCTATGTGCAATGACAGCCTTGGTGCAAGTGTTTTGGAGATATGCTACAAGAAGGATATTTAAAGGAGGAATCAGAGTTGCTGCAAGATATGCCTCTTGCAAATAATCTTGGTTGCTTGGATGTCAATGTTGAATTAATGCAAAAGGCATGGTGACATATTACTAGCACAGCAAGGCTTTGACAAAAATTATGCTCATGTCAGACTTTTATAAAAGTGCTGGAATGAGGTAGGTCGCTTGTCTAATTTTGACATGTGAACAAGAAAAAAGAAAAACTAAAGATAGAGGAGAAAAGGAAGGGGAAAAGGAGACTAATTGGGGAGAGAATTCGAATGGGGGGGAAAAAGGAGAGAAAAAGCGGGAGGAAGTGGCAAACAAAGGGAAGACAGAGCATCTTTGCAGGAGGTCTATCACCGTCCTTTCATCTTACGAAGTGGCTGAGCATTCAGAGAAGAAATCTGGCATCGGTGTTTTCTACTTAAGAAGCCATGTTGTCTCAACAATTGGCATGGAACTTTTCTGGAGCATCAAACAACTCCATAGCAGAATCGTGCGTAGTTGCGGCATGGTGGAATTGTGTATTCAGTAGGTGTATTTGATCACACCATTCGAGGCTGAAGCTTAATTTGAAACAAGGCAAGCTAGAAAGGGAAGCATGGGCTGTGCTTGCTGAAGAGGAAGGGAAAAGGCCCCCCCCTCCAGTTCATACTGAGCAAGTTCGAGGGAAAAGGAAGAAAGGGGCAATGCTAATTGAGGGAGAACAAGAAACAGGAGCAAGCAGATAAGAATCGACTCGACGCTTGCTGCAACCATGTTTGCCATTCTTGCGAAGGTTCTACCATCAGAGCCGCGTCTGGCATGGATGCTTCAATGGCTTCACATCATCACAGGAATCTGACCGTTCAGCTGTTAAGCTGGATACCGAGCAGGACGGTTGTGCGAAGTCCTGGCTGTCGGGGAAAAATGTCACAAGTTTTTTAAATGCCATGGCTTCTCATGCTTTGATGTGCCAAACTGTGCCTTGGAGGGTGCCACGGCTTGCAATGCATTTGATTACATCCCTAAGAGTTGTTCGTCCAATATCTTCGCAAGCAGGGAGAGAATCCCTTTCCATTCCATACCATGGACTGCGATGTTTGTGTTCTATATACAGGATGATAAGTTCAACCGGTAATCATCATCAGTGTCCCTTATAGCATGGAATCTCTCGTAGCCGTCCAAGTCATACAAACAGCCCGACCGCGGTCAACGGGCTAAACAACCTGAATGGAGATGCAAGTATTACGGTGCAAAATATGGTGGAAGTGCTTGGAGGCTCATCCACTTTGCTGAAACAAGTCAATTATATTGATCCCTCTGGTTTCAAGCATCAATACAATCAGGAAGCTCTAAGATTTTCAGAAGGCATGCAGGTCCTTTGTGATAGTGCTACTTCATGGAATTCTGCTCTTAGTGATGTAGAGCCAGTGTTTCTGATCCATAAACGTTGTCCACTGGGGAACCATGTATCATCATGCAGCAATTACCAGCTCAGTCTGCGGGCAATGCCACTAGCTTATAAGGTGCTCTGAGTCAATCAAGCAATCGTGAATCATCAGTTAAAAATTGTCAGCTCCAGGAGCATACCAACTGTCAGGATGATTTCGTTTGCTCTGGTTATCTCCTTCCTAAGCTAGAGAGATGCATTGTTGAAAAAGACTTGGCACAAGGTAAAGAAACACACTTTTCAATTATTCAAAGTGGACTAGATGCTGATGCTGTTTTGGGGAGCCGCCTGATCCGCATGTACAGTTTATGTGACAACTTAAATGAAGCAAATCAGGTCTTTCTTAAACTTGGTGAGCCAAATCTGTTTGCATGGACTGCTATTATTTCAGCATATGGGAGAGTAGGACTTCATGACGAAGCTATTGCATTGTACCATCAAATGAGGAATGCAAGTGTGAAATCATTCTGTCCAGCTTGCTTACAGATCACCCTAAACTGTATTAAAACCTAAGGAAGAGTGGAAATTGAAATAAAATATAAGGATCTTTGGATACCAAGGAGAGGATCACTTGTTGAAATACCAAAACTGTTCATGACAGCATATAAAGAACATGGGTTTGCTCCATTTCTTTGTTGTAACTCTACGTTTATGACAAGCAATATAGTGATCTTTGGCATCAAAAATTTGAGTTCTTCTTGTTAGACTCTTCCATTGCTGTACCTTGAACCCCGTGTTCTGCAGCTCTTGCACGATCTCTTTGACACCGGAGACAGCCCCTAGAAATCCCATGCATAGGCTACCTCCCTTAGCTCCACCACCACCACACCAGCATTGCAAGCGTTGATGTAGGCCAAGCACATTGGCTCTTTGTGAGACCTACCATTACCACAAGACCATGCACCTCCTGATACCAAAGGCTCCATTTTAGAAGCTAGTGTGGGAGATTATCGACAGTATACTGATTAAGAACAGTAGGAGGTACTTCCTAGATAGATCACACTTGCAACAACCTGATCGTTGGACTGCCCAAGTCCTTCTTGCACTACAGGAAGCTGCCGAAGCTTACCTCATTAACTTGTTTGAAGACTCAATCTATGTAGTAGTACAACATGCAAGGAGAGTCACCGTCACCGATAGGAATTTGCGGATAGTGAGGTTCTTCTAGCAATGGAAGGATAGGGGTATACTACCAAAATATATACGTAATGTAGCTTCCAAAGAGATTTTGTAAAACCATGGTTGTAATGGATCCCATGTAAAATGTTATGAATATGAATAGAACTTTTTTGGCATGTCTTATTTTTATTTATTCCCTTATTATTTTTTATTTATCTTTGAGTTATTGTTACATACATTCGAACAAATACATGTTGTGCAAAAATGTGATAAAGCACTACGTATTAAATTTAGGGTATGAGTTATGTTGTGTATAAATCCAACAAATAAATGTAACATTCAAGTAAATAATAATAATAAATGACACGTATGAGAAACTACATTGCACAAAAATCCAACAAACATCAGTTTTCATTATTAAAAATTTACAAAGTGCATTTCATTAGTGATGAGATATCATTTAGCAATAAGTACATCTACTCTCTCCTAGGCAGTCCCTATGGTCCTATTCTTCATCATAGGCAGCAACACATTTTGCCCTAGTAGTTCTTGCCTAATGACATTGGGGTCTTGAACACTAACAACCATGCCATGGGCCACCATGGGAAAAAGTGGCCTAGACCTAGTACTAGAGAATAAGCAGAGGAGCTTCGAACATCAGAGCAACACTACTTTCTCCAAGCTAGAGTTCGTCGATATGGTCTTGAAGGGCCCAGCCTTTGTTAATGCCCTCAACTTCAGGAAGTTCTTAGCAAAAGCCGGAGAGCATGTCTTATGAAATACAATAATTTTGCTCACAAGGTGGCCAATGTACTCCTTCAATGCCGAGTCCTGCACCCTTTCTTGGTTACCAAATCGGCCACCTTGTGTAGATGAAAATTCATCTATATAGACAATGTCTTGCATCACATGAGTTTAGTGTCAAACTTATTGTGTCAGAATCACTATGCATGGAGTGTGCTAAAGAAATATACATTGGATTCACGCACAACTTTGGAGACTCGATCTCGGTAAATAGTACCCTGATGATCCCGATGCCCTAGAGGCCCTCTTGGTAAATTTGCACACGAATATGATAACATTACCTTCTCTCCACGATCTATTTGTTGCTGCAATGGAGCATCCAGGTCTACTCCTGCAACTGGGCCACCCTCGTCTCTCTCTTGGGAAGGTACTATGTAGTCGAGTCGAGGACCAAAAAGGCTTTCTTGCAACTGCTTGAACTCCTCATCTAAGATCTCATACTGTGGCACCGTATCCTCAATCCGCTCTTGGATGCTCAGAATGGTAGACATGTCATCAACACTCGTGCGATCGTATCAACCCACCTCATCAACATGTGATGGGGCATCTTGTATATCAAAATCTATAGAATCATCAGGTGCATCATACACCATGATACAATATAGTTTTTCTTCTCTTAACTCCAAAATTTCTAACACATCCCACATAAGAAGATATTGCACCCCCTTAATGGTGATCACATGGAGAGAAGCAAGGGATGGCTTATTGCTTGTCAACGTCTCATCAAAGCAAGGAGGTGGGTGCACAATGGCTAAGCTCTATGTTGCCTCTATGCTCAGATTGAGTGCGATCTCCTTAGGTTCCCTCTCGAAATAATCTAGCTGTGGCTGAGAGGGTGTGTCGATATCTTCGTCACTATCCTCTTGCACCTTAGTGCACAAAACATATATGGCAAATGCTGCATTGCGCTCGATGAGATCCATTGTGGTGTGGTCCTCTTGGGATAAGGTGGACACTACTCTGGCACATGGAGATGTTGCCCCATATGCATGAGGGCTTGATTTATCACCTTTACATGGCTCGATCTAGCACGTAAACTATACAAGAAGTTTATGGGGGCCCATTTGAGAGCAGAGTCCAGAATAGAGTAGATGAGAGGATTTGTTGCATCACAAAACGATGCCATTATACTAGAGCTAGGGTCTACAACAGAAAGCGAGCTCTCTAGACTCAAGACCATGCAAAATCTAGGGTATATTTGGTCTCCTATGTGTGCATAGCGTGTGGAGCTAATCCATGCAGTGAAGGTGGGAGTGGTAGCCATGGCACACAAAGAGAGAAGGAAGGAGAGCACAAGTGTAGAGAAGTAGAGAATGAAAGTAAAAATAAATTTAGAGTTATAGCTTTTGTGTATCTAGGGTTTTAAATAAAGGTTATTTTTAAACCCTAAAGTTTCAAATTAAAACTCTTACCTTAGTTTCTTTATTTTAATACTAAGATTTACATCTTTGGAGCCTGTGGGGTTTTATAGCACTATTGGTGTTAGATTTTATCTTAGACTTACATGCTCCTGACAACTCCAAGCTACCAATCAACCATTCACCATTAGATAGTGGCAGCAATGGGACATACTATAATCTCTGGCTTTCTACTACATACAATGAATTATTAAAAAAAGATATTTTGAGTTGTAAGTTGACTTGCAGAGTTATTATTATAGATCAAAGAATTTATGTCTTCATGCCAAACATGTATCTTGCCGCTCAAACATTCCACATTCTGCCATTCATAAAAAGTTGATGGATATAGAGCTGTCAGTAAAACAAGATTGAATTAGAACAGTGCAAAGATTTTTAAAAATAACTATGATGCAAAAGAATAAACAATGATAAATTTTTAAAACTTATTGTTTTGTTTATAATTTGCATTGTAGTTCTCATGGTGTACACAGATTTGTTTATGCGTATAAACATGTTGGATCAACACTTCTGTTACTATACTTGTTCCATTAAACACTTTTGTGAACTCTAAAATTCTACATTTCCAATGTTTGTTGGGGTTTGCAACATCCTTACGCCTGACCTTGAAACTCCCTCAAGTACTTGGGTGCATCAAAATCCAATCCAACTTATAGTGCTTATCACAAATCCAATTAGCGCTACTATCTTTCCTATTGAAGACCTCCATTGCAAGTATGTTACTGATACTTTTCCTTCGTGAAGACATCTATAACAACCAAATAGAAAATTTACCTATCAGCATGTGTATAATTTGCAAATGTTCTCTCCAAACGAAATGAAATTTAAATGGAGCAATCTTTAAAAAACATTGTACTTGTAATTCTTTTAACAAAGAAGCCTAGAGATGTTGAACAAGAAGTTGGCTTATATCAAGACCATTGTTCCTTCACTAACAAACCCATAGAGTACAAAAACAAAAGAAATCTTGGGTCAAAGCATACATATAACTTACATAGGATTTATCCAAATGAGTTGAAACTTAACCATGGAGCAATAGAAAAAAAAGATAATATACATGTGACTCTCTTTTCAAAGAATCCCAAAGATGTTGAAGAAGTTGAGTTTTAAAAACATCATTATTCTCCACCCTCAGAGACTCTTGGAGTAGAAAAACAAAGGAAAGGTCAGTATGCATATAGCTTGCATACATTTTGTCCAAATGAGATAAAATTTAACTATGGAGTAGCAAAAAAACAAAACATACATGTAACTTTGTTTACAAAGAAACCATAAGATGTTAAAGAAGAAGTTGAGTGTTCAAAAGATCATTGTTCTTGACTGTAAGAGACTACTAGAGTACCAAAACAAAATAAATTACATGTCAGAGAATGCACATAACTTGCACAGGTTTTGTCCAAACAAGATAAAACTTTACCATAGAACATCCATGGAAGAGAACAATATACTTATAAAGTTTTGTGAAGAAAATCTTAGGGCTTTGGTAGAATAAGCTTTGGCCTCATAAGACATGTGAAATTTACTCTGTGTTTGTGTAGAGAAAATGAAATTTCATAGGGTTAGAGATAGGGAAAGCAACAATGAGGCTGTAAAATTTTGACAGGAAAGAAGAAGTGGGGAAAGAGATATGATAAATTTGAGTTCCGCTTAAGAAAGAGGGGAAAACTGAAAAGGGGAGAAATGAAAAGTCAAACATAAAAAATTAAGAAAATGAAAATTCGAGTCACAAACTTCCAAGAAGTTTCAACATTGTATTCCCCACATTTTCCCTTATTTTATTGTTGAGGGAAGATTGGACCAAGATATGGCTAGAAGATTCATGTTACACGAATATGGAATCCCAACTATCTCATTGGTTAGACCTATATTTATTTATTCACTCCTTAAGGGGCAAAAAAGAGAGTCCATATTTCTCCTAATAAGAGATTGTGGCTTTGAGAGAGAGAGAGAGAGAGAGAGAGAGAGAGAGAGGAGAATGAGTGAGAGAAATGAAGGGGCGAAGAGAAAAGTTCACTAATATCCTTTGGATTGGATAAAAACTACTCTCTACTTCTTATCTGTGATCTTCAAGCCCTCACAATACCCTAAATGTCCTTTCCTTGATTCTATCCATATCTGGACAATAAAGTCAAATATAGCGAAGAAGAGATGCTTAGAAGTGTAGGCACATGAAGAGACTGCATCAACTATCATATAAAAGACAAGTCTTAAGATTTAGTGCCTTAATGTAAGGGTAGATGATCATGTAACAAAGTTCTTACACAAATTAGCACGACCTAGCTATAATAGAAAATCAACTTAGTAGTAAAACTTAATTGAGAACAAGAGTATACATATTGGATTAGTTTGTTTAAATAGATGGTTTGAGCTTCACTATTTGATTGGCCTTTGGGGCATACCTTTCTACTTGATTTGGTTTGAGATTTTTTCCTACTCTATTGGGTTTTTCTTTTTACTTTTTATTTGTATTGGTACACTATATTGACATAGAACATGATGAACCATCCGCATACATAGAACATGATGGATCTTGGAATAGAATATGAGAAATATCCCATAATACCTTAAATGACCCATGCAGCTTGGGAAGCCCTTATAATTGAAGTTGATAATGGTGTATATGCCCTACAGATTCCATGCATGGCTCATGAATCTTTGGACATCCTTACATTAGTTAAGCTATGTCAACATAGAAGACTATCAAACTTGGCTAGTGAGGAGGTACAATAGGTCGTGAATTCCTAAGATACTTTTAATTATAAGTAGTCTAGGATTTATAGATTAATGAACAACTAGATAGACAAAGCACATACTTGCCCATTAAACGTAGTTGCAAACTTTTGGGTAAGTTGCATGTTTTCCTAAATAGATTCTTCTAAATTTCAAAAAAAAAAATCCAATTTTTAATATTATCTTAAAATCATTTTATTATTTTCTCAAAAAACATAGATATGAAGTGTTTTGAGAGTAGTATTACCAAAATGCTAAGTGTGGTTTTAAAAAGCTTGCTTTTCTAACACTTCAATGCTTATAAAATAATAGACCTGAGTATTAAAAAATTCACAAACAAAAATGCTTGCCTATCTTTTTATATAGGAGTAAACAATAAACACCATTGATGTTGTATTACTTAAAGTTAGAATTATTTCGATGATAAAACTTTTTATTGTGTTTATGAGGCAAATAATCACAAATTTGTATAAGGAAATGTATGCTTGTCTTTATTCATGGATATCTACTTAGTATAACATTTTTTATATTGTTATATTTATTCTTATTTACGATCACTCTATATACAAAATATCCTAATAAAAAACTTTCATTTATAAGCAAATGATAATAGACATGATACATCACTTCAAGATGTGGCATGAAGTTTTCAATATTCCATTGCTCTATCAAACATGACTATGCTAAGTTTACAATCTTTCTACACTTGAATAATTTGTTGGTAAATTTCATAAATAGAAAAAATGTAGACAATACATAAATATTAGCTTATAAGAATACTAAAATATAGCAACCATTAGGACAAAAACTATTTTAAAAAATGTACTTTTGTTAATCACGAGATTGAGAAAAGGGCTAAAGAGATTTTGCCACATGTGCAAGGATATGGTATATATTCTTGTCTCCTTCTTGGAGATAGTAGAGTCCACTTCATGATTCTCTCCTCCTTTTTAGCCAATCTCCAAAGTCTGACAAGTTTTGGTAGTCCCAAAGTCCTTATTTACTTGTAAAATTTGACAAAGGACATTATAAAGATGTTATAAAGTTACTAATGATTTTTTTTAAATGAGAGCTTTTTGGCACCCAATATATTTTCATTAGTCTTATTAATATTCCTTTTTAGTTCATTCACCTTTCTCGGTGAGCTTCTTTCTCTATGAATTCAATCTAAGTATGGCATCTTCAAGGTGCCCTTCTTGTTTAGCAAACTCCTACACTATTTATAGTTAAGGAGCTAATAGAAAGTGGGAGCCCAAAAGCTTATGCATAAAAAATTGTGTTACTATGCAGCCCTCTTTGCAAGGGCTCTCACAAGGTAAAAAGAAGAAAATGAGAGGATATAAAACATCACTAGAAGGGACATATCATTGCATTCAAAATTACACATGAAGGGTGGTTTGTTAAAGTGTAACATGTTTACATGGCCAAGGATATGCACTTGCCTCCAAACAGGAAATAGATACATTGTAAGTCTTGAGTTGATAACATATGCTATATTTTTTCCATTTAAGCAAGTATTAATATCAAATTTTTTGTTGTAGATATATTTCCATCAACAAGTATTGAATGTCAACCTTTGAAGAGCTTAAGTGAAATCTTCCATGCGATTCATAAGGCGTTTGTAGACATGATCTATGCTGATGAAATTGTGGGTTCTTTTAGTGAGAGAAGGCTTTTTATATATTATGCATAGTATGCAGTTCCCTTTAGAAAAGATACATATGGAAATATTGAGGATTTTCCATTGCCAAGTCTTTCATCTCTAAATTGGGAGATTCCTAATAAGGCAATGATGCACATTTTTAAATTCAAAATATGTCAAGATATTCAAAATTCCATGACAACTAGAATGATCTAAATAAGAATACATACGTCATGGTTTATACCCTTGCATATCTTTGTGACTTGCTTCAAAATAGCAAATTTACAAAGGATAAAGGTATCTTGGCTTAAGAGAAATTTTGCAAAAGAGAAACTAGAAAACATTATAGGAAGGCTTTGAAAATCTAGAGAGTATGACCATAAGAGCAATACCATGAGGTGTATTGTATGCCCCTAATCCTTGTCTTTGCATTATAACATCACAAGACAAACTCTTGCTTGGGCTTCAATTATAGGAGATACAGACTTAGACTAAGCATTTGGATTTCCTTGGATTTTGATACAGATTGCATGCCATTCAAAATTAAGGTACAAGTTATATCACATGAAGAAGAAAAAAATATAAATGTCACTTCTAATTGGAGTCTTAAAGATATAAGGGATACCTTGGAGAGCTACTAGATAGTACATCCTATGGATATAAGTTCAAAGTCAATGGTAAAACAATCGGAAAAAGAGTTGAACACTCTTTCTCTTGTATGAGTTACTTGCCTCCCACAATTGTATGTTTTGAGTCATAAATATGAAAACATTTATTACATTTACATAGGATAAAAATATTTTCATTGAATCAAGAGTTACAAAATTGAAGTGAAAATATACAAGGATGCAAAATAACAATGAATATTCCTCCTAGTTTTCATTTGCATCTATTTATCTTCTTTTGGCTTTGTAACTTCTTTGTCACCTACTGCAAAGGTCTCTAGTCTCCTTATAGTGGCTTTTTTCTTTGGTTGTTGGAAGAATTTGACTTTGACATAGGCTATCTTCTCTTCAAGGAGGCTGAAGAGGAGATGGATGAGATTCCATATGAGAAAGTGTTGGCATTCCTTTCTTTTTTGAGTTCACCTTACTAGTCTTTTCAATGTTTCCCTTGCCCTTACTCTTAGTTGAATATTTTTGTGGAGGAGAGTTGTGGTCGACTGGTGTGATTGCCCTATCCAAAATCAACTCAATACATCGCTCCATTATCCATAACATATATGAATTGGGGTAATCTTGACACTCTACAAGAAAAAATGCAACAAGTTGGAAAACTCAAAGAAGGGTTCCACAAAAAACAAACAACATGAAAAATACTTATATTCACCCCATCTATCTTGAGTATCTTTGAATCTATTGTCATGTAAACATTTGAAATCACTCTCCATCCACAAGAATGAATATCACTTTGCAAGGGCATTTCTTGTTGGAGAAAGTTGTAAACAATTAAAAAAAAGCAAGCAGTATTCTATTCAACATACATTTTTGATTGGCCATGGATACCACCAAGAGAGTTCATGATGATAATTTCTCTAGTGAGTATATCAATATATATGAGGCTCCAATGTCCTTTGCAAAGTGAAATGTTAGTAAGTAATGAATACAACAAAGAAGTATACATTAATCCCTTTGTAAAATTGCATACCGTTCAACATAAGAAAAAAAAAGGTAGTTTGTGATTGAATCAAACATTTAAAAAAATATTTATATGTTTGAACCAAATCTCGAAAACAATTCCACTGATAATAGTGGATCAACAATAAATATACTTTTAGAGATTTCTTGGTTGAGAGAAGCAATCAACGCCCTAAAACCAATTAAAAAACAAAGGAGTGCTATTTGCAATGAATAGCACCATCATTCCATATACTAAAAACTTTGAGAGTAAAAATTTCTTATGCAACAAAAGACTACAAAATCTGACAATTGAATATCTTTTTCAACAAGCATAGACTTGTCCTTAAGAGATATACTAAGATAGTCTTCTTCCACAAAAGTGCAAGAAACATTGATAACCATTTTTCCATATATCTCTCCCATTCTCTTATAATTGACAGGGCCAAGGACATTAATTTTTCTCTTGCAAACTTCATCCTCAGACTCTATAACCTCTTGTAATTTTTCTTGTTGAGACATGGTCTTTATTGAGTATAGATGTGTCACCTCCTTGATCTTTGGCCCTTTTGCTCTCTTAGATAATTTTGGTGGAATGTTAAGGATATCAAAGTCTTTTTCATCAATAATGGGCTAGGGACTCAATACCTTGTCGAGAACCTATAGCTGATTCTGCTGGCCATGCTAAAATCTTGGCTCATCACGGTCACCCTATGAGCATGAACATCAGCAATGTAAGCATCATTCATAAATTCAATAACAAAGCCTTTAGTTGCCTCTTGAAGACAAAGAATGGATGTAAGCTGCCATTTCTTTTGCATGCCAGCTTCAGTGGTGGACACCCTTGATAATGTATCAAAAATGTCATCGACAACTCTAATTAGAGGTGTCTTTGGAATGACATGCTATGTAGCTCTTTGTGCCTTCCTCATCTCACTAAAAAAAAATTGAGCATAATCAAATCTAGAGCTTGTCTTTCTCTTAGGCTTGGAAGGCTCTCCTCCATGAGAAAAAGAGGGTCCAGGTTGCTCTGTTTCCTAAATAGGTGCTCTAGGAGAGGTGGGAAACTTGGCAATTGTAGGAGAGGACTATCCAACAAGATCATAGGGTTGGTTGTCAATAACATGGATCTTGCCATGGGTAGGAGGAGAACACACAATCTCTCTGCAGACGATTGCTTTGATTGCATGGCAGGAGATTGAGGGAAACTAGGGATAGGAGGGATCTCAAGAGGGAAAGCTTGAGGAATCACTGATAACCTTGCCTCTTTCTCACTATCCTTGCTGTCTATATAGACCTTCCTTGCAATTCTCTTTGTCCTAGCCCTCACCTACTAGAAAATGATAGGTAGACCAATCAAAAAAGACAAACCACATAGGCTAAGATATGGTGTGAGATGAGCAAAGCATAATTCAATGAAAGTCATATTCATGCCATATTGTAGACTGCAGATACAATGTGAGAGGAGAGATCTATGATCCTACAAATGACCTATTCACACCATATTTTGTGGATTGTAGAGGCGCAAATAAGGGATTGCAGATATGGTGCGAGAGGAGGGAACCACGATCCCATTGTCGACCTATTCATGTTGTATTGTGGATTGTAGATACGACACTAGAGGAGGAAACCAGGATCCTTCAAAGGACCTATTTTTGCCGTATCATAGTCCTATATTCATGACATACCTATTCACAATTGCAAATACAATGCGAGAGTCGATGGCATTGTGACATGCTTGAACACCCATTCGCACTGTGTCATTTGTTGGGGGTAAAGGTGCCTCCGCCTAGCCGCCCGTGTATTACTACACTGACAGTACCCGCCATTGCACACTGCAGGTGGTGGGCGCCCATCACAGTCACTCATTATTTATTCTTTTAGTGACAATTTGAATAAAGGAAGGCCCGGCCACACATTGTGGTTGTTGGAGTTTCCATTTCTTGTCTCTCTCTTTCTTGCTCTTGCTCTTCTGCCATAGCTCTTGCGTGCAAACTTCAATCCTTCTCACCTTTCAACTGGTATCAGAACTTGGCTTCTTGACCTTTCGAGCTTGGTTCATGGCACCTTTAGCTTCCATTTGAATCCCTACACTCATTGGGTCTCCATCCTGATAGCCATAGCCGACTCCCTCGAGCTCCCATCACTCCCCAGCTTCCCGAGCTCCCATCACTCCCCAGCTTCCCTAGCTTCCCAAGTGCCTTCCCAGCCCCTTTAGGCACCCTCAAGGCATCATATAAAAGGTATACAATTAGTCTCTTCAAGGTTTATGCTGGTTACAAATCACGCAGGAAAGGGGCAGCTATTAGTGAGCTCCCATTTGGAGTTTGAAGCTCCCCCTTCAACTTGGCTTGATCAGGCTTTGTTGAGGCCTTGTCATTGGATTCTTTGGCCCCTTTTGTGGCCCTCCCCATAAGCCATCTTCTACCATGTGGTCAAGAGGACTCCCCAGCCCATTCATGCAGGCTGTGCCATCTTTCCTAACTGTTTGTTATCTTCTTCAACAGCCCCCCTTCCTCCCTGGCACTTTAAGGCAGCTTCACAAGTCATTATCACTTGTCTTGACCCTTGTTTGAGCTCCCAGGAATTAGCATTGAGTTTGAGCTGAGCTTGAATTGATTTATCTCAGATTTGGGACTATATAACTAGTCCACAGATAGGACAAAATAGGGTAGCACTTATCTCTTGAAGTCTATGCTATCGGGATTGATCACTTGATGCATATTGATGCCCAGATGATGTCTACATGTCTGGAGATGCTATGTTAATGGATTGCCATCATTTTGGTATTGATTTGAGGCTTGAAATACTCAGTCTGGAGCAATGAATGTCAACTGAAGCTAGTTGGGCTAAAGCTATTCTAGTCATGTATGCTTACGCCTATGCTATTCGGGTCATGTCTTGGAGATGTACATTGATGTATTGACCATCAGGGATTGGAAAAGAGTTCAACACTGCTTCTTCATCATTTGTTGATCTTGAGCTCTGCTTTCCATATCATTTGGATATTTATCTTCGATGTATCTTGGCACTTATCAAACTATGCTTGATGCCAGGAGGTATATTTCACGGTGGATTCTGTGCCACGGTGGATTCTGTGAGGTTTTACGGTGGATTCCGTAAACTTTGTTGACCGGGGCTCATACACAAAGTGGATTCTTTGTGCAAGAAGTTGATGGAGATGCCTATCTTTTTCGGGCATTTCATTAATTTAGTGTGTACATGGGTGATTCCATAGCGGGTGATTCCGCAAAATACATATTAAATTAATAAACGTTTATGAGTTTAGAGTGCGCACTCGTGATAAATTAAGGTTGAGATTGATTTCTAACCAGTTGATTTATTTATGTAGCTAAAGTCTGCTAGGTATTCACTTTTGTCGGTTTAATTGTATTATTTTACTAACGATTGTGAATGCTTCAGTTGATATGTAGAGACAGCAGCAGTGGTGGAGGAAAGCATGGAGGATAGCGTGTATTCGAGTTATTACTTATATTTTGATGGGTGCATACCTTAGGCATGGCGCCTATATTTTGTCGCGCCTATTTATTAAGGCATTGGATATTTATTTATTATTTTATATGCGCATGGGCGCACGATTATGATATTTGTATTTGGACATTATATTGGGTATGCCTGACTCTTTGGGCACCCGCCCATTAGCTTTATTTCTATTTTGTGCTAAAGCAAACTCAAAAGCCAAAAGCGTGCTATTTTGTAATTTGGGCTATTATTTGAGCTTGAAGATGATTAATACAAAAAAAATACATGCTTTGTGGAGTGTTTACACAAGGCATGGGGGGAGATTGCACCCAATTGGTCTCTTGTTCATGTCATGCATGCTTTCTACCTTGATTTTTGTGCAAAAAGTAGAGTTCTTTTGTTCTTGGGGACCTTTCGACGTTCACTACGCAAGCGTGCAGCATCCGATCTATGCATCAGTAGTATCAGAGCGAAGCTGAGATCGAGAGCTTCCAATCGCTACCCATCTTGCATGAAGGCGAAGCTCCTGGAACGATAGAGATCTACAGTCAGTCTCATCATGAATGGTCGATACGGGTGGATTCTTGGTAGCCAAGAACCTCTGCCTACAACCTCTGATCGTGAAGGACTGGCCTGAGGAGGTGGAGGACCACGTCAACATCTCCCTTCTCAAGTGGTTTTTCTCAAACAAAAGAGATAAGTTTCATATCTTACATAAAGCTTAAAAGCTCCAAAGCTAAGCTTTTTAAAAGCTTAGCTCATCAATTTTCAAAATCGGCGGCATCAGGAGGTCTCAGCGTGATTTTCGGCGCATCAAAAAACTCCCCCTCCCCTAAAATTCGACGTTTCTTTCAGACTTAGCTATTAGCTAAGTCAATCAAGTCTCCAATCATACAAATCTTCAAAGTCTACAAGTTTAGATTCTGCAATTCTAAATTTACTTACTCTGTAAGTCAGTCAAGTCACCAAAAGTCAAAACTGACTTATGCCAAAAACTCCCATAAGGACTATTCCTACGCAGAAGCACTAAACTGCAAAGTTGTTCCCTGGAAGACTCTGTTCGCATACGCAGACTTGCTGAACTAGTTTCAGCACATGCAGAAGGACATAAGCAAATTTTACAAAGATTTCAAATCTCACAACCACAAAAGTTGAAGACCGTGAAAGCCAAATAAAAATCTATAAGCCTTGTACACCTGACTTTGAGCTATGCTCATCCCGCTAATTGGATTTTAAGAGTGTGAGGTCTTTTGAATTTTTACAGGATGACAGAACAAAATATGGATGATTTAATGGCTGAAGGAAATCTTCCTGAACCTACGATGGATCAAAAGTTGGATTTAATTATGATGCAGTTGGATGAAGAACGAAGAGCTTGGCAAGCCTTGCAAGTTAAATTGGCCAATTTACAACGATCGACTACCGACAAAGATGGACCACAATCCAAAGATCTTATCCAATGAACCATCGATGCAAGATAAGTAAATGAAATTTCAAATTCCGTACTTTCAATGGCACTCAAGATGGAAAGACTGTTATTACATTCATCAGTCAGTTTGATTATTACTTTCATGAAGAGACATATGCTGAAAAAGATAAAATCAAGTGTGTCACTAATCATTTAGTGGATAGAGCATCTCTTTGGTGGACCGTGGTTCGTAAGAGCATAGATTGTCCCACTACCTAGGAGAGTTTCAAGAAGAAGTTTATGCAGGATTTCCTTCCTCCACAATTCCATGAAAATTCCATAAAGCAATGGGACATTCTTTAGCAAAGAGATCGTGACCCTATTTCCCAGCGCACCGAACACTTTTTGGAATGCCTTACTCCAACTATGCATGCTTAAAGACGTACCTGAAGCGACTCACAAGCGCAAGTATATGTCTAGATTACTGGGGCATTACTATGCTAAAGTCAATATGTTCAAGCCTGAAACTCTTGAAGATGCAATTTCTTTAGCTCGTGACATTGAAGACAAGCTTCGAGGAAGAGACAAGCGTCCGCAACAATTTCAAGAAAATGGTAACTATGGTTCTAAGCAATTCAATTCAAATTTTAGAAGATTCAATTAAGGTCGATTTCCTTCATCATCTTTCCGTAAGTCTTGGAAAAAACCACCTGCTTTGCCATCAAATACCAATCAAAACCCTAAGCCATCTTCACAACCAAATCCTAATATTCCTAGACTTCCTGCCATTGCAAACAATGTATCTAAAGCCAAACCTATAGTGTGTTACAGATGCCATCAACCTGGACATCTAGCAGCCAATTGCCAATCGAAGAAGCCACCTGTCCATATCAACTATCTTGGAGCAATGGAAGATGAAAAACATGAGGAAATGCCTGACTTTACGGAAGATGAGGACAACATTACTACTCCTTCGGATACTTTACCAGGTATGCCAACTCTATATTCTTTGTTGACAATGAAATGTTTAGTGCATGAAAAAGAAAAGATTATTTTGCATGATGATGGTAGTACACATGATTTTATTTTTGCAAAGTTAGTGAAAGAATTGAAATTACAAACTGTTCCTATGCATTATCACATTAAAGCAGCATTCTTAGGCATAAGGTATAATGGAACACAAGAGGTGCATGATTTAGAAATTCAAATTGGTGAATACACTGAAAGAATGAATTTTCTAGTTGGACCATTACAGTCCAGTGATATTATCCTAGGTATGCCTTGGCATCATTAGCATAATCCTGACATAGATTATTCCATGCATTCAGTTAAAATTCATTTTCAAGGAAAACACATTACATTGTATGGTATGCACGCATCTAATGCTTTCCCACTGCTTACTCATACTCAAGCTAAACGTGCATTACGTAAAAGTAGTAAATCTTATCTAATTTGGGTGAATGAGCTTCAAGCTAAAGAAAAACATATGCACCCTAGGTATAAAGAATTCCTTGCACAATTTAAAGATTGTTTTGCTGAAGATCTACCACCTAGACTACCTCCTTCACGTCCTGAAGACCACAAAATAGATTTAATTCCTGGTATACAACCACCCTGTAAAGCACCATATAGGCATAACCAGATAGAATAAAAAGAAATTCAAAATCAAGTTGAGAAATTATTAAACAGAGGATTAATGAGACCTAGTAGTTCTCCATTTGGCGCACCTGTCTTGTTAGTAAAGAAGAATAATAATACTTATCGTATGTGCATTGATTAGCGTGCCCTAAATAAGATTACTGTAAAGAATAGATATCCAATTCCTAGGGTAGATGATCTTATGGATAAACTACAAGGTTTTGCCATATTTAGTAAAATAGATCTTAAATCTGGTTATTATCAGATGAGATTAGATAAATCTGACATATTCAAGACTACATTTAGAACACAATTTGGTCATTATGAATTTCTAGTGATGCCTTTTGGATTGACTAACACACCTGCTACATTTAGTAGAATGATGAATCACATATTTTTGAAATATCAGCATTGTGTTATAGTATTCTTTGATGATATCTTGGTATTCAGTAAAAATGAGAAAGAACATTATGAACATCTGTCTTTGGTTTTCAAGTTGTTGAAAGATAATCAATTGTATGCTAATCCAAAAAAGAGTGAGTTCTTTCAAACAGAAATTGAATATTTAGGTCATATTGTGTCATAGAAGGTATTAAGGTTGACCCTAAGAAGATAGAAGCAATATTGAACTAGTCTATACCCAAAAATGTGCATGAGTTACGTTCTTTTCTAGGTCTTGCTAGTTTTTATAGGAAGTTTGTGAGAAATTTTTCATTACTTGCTTTGCCTTTGACTAAACTTTTAAAGAAAGATATTGCTTATCATTGGTCTAATAATCAATAGATATCTTTTGATTTATTGAAACATGCATTAACCCATGCTCCTGTATTACAACTACCTGATTTTAATAGACCATTCTTTTTAGTAGTTATTGATGCTAGCGGATCTGGAATAGGAGCTGTACTTATGCAAGATAATCATCCCATAGCCTATTGTAGTTGTAAACTGAAACCATCCGAACTTAAATATTCCACATATGATAAAGAATTGTTAGCTGTTGTACAAGCTTTAAGACAATGGAAACATTACTTAATGGGTTCTGAGTTTATGATTAAGACTGACCAACAAAAGTATTAGACATCTCCTTAGTCAACCCCAAATATCTGACCGACATATCAAATGGGCAGCTTTTATTTAGAGTTTTCATCCCCTTATCCAATATCAACCAGGTAAAGAAAATATAGTGGCCGATGCATTAAGTAGAAGACCCACCATTCATAATATCTCAGTTATATCATTTGATTCTCTAACCCCTATGAAAGATACTTATCATCAGGACATTACTTTTCATGCTGATTGGAATAAATTAGTTGGAAATAACTAGATTCCTATTGATTCACTGTCTTATAATGATGGATTCATGTTTTATGAAAAGAGATTGTGTGTTACAGTTCCATTTAGATCCTTTGTTTTGAATGAGATTCATTGTCCTCCATATCAAGGTCATAGAGGTATCATATCTACTTTACGTACATTGACTGAAGATTTTTATTGGCCACATATGGACACTGATGTATCTAACTTTGTTTCTGAATGTTTGGTTTATCAAAGAGTGGTAAATAGTATGGATTACTTATGCCTTTATCTATTCCATCAAGACCATGGGAACAGATTTCTATGGATTTTATTACTGGTTTACCTAATACTAAAGCTAACCATGATATGATTTGGATTATTGTAGAAAGGTTTAGTAAACAAGCATATTTCATTTCATGTAAGAAAACTTTAACAGCATCTCAAGCAGCACAATTATTTTTGAAAACTGTTTTCACTAATCATGGATTACCAAAAGTTATTATTTCTTACCGTAATTCTAGATTTTGTAATAATTTTTGGATTACTTTGTTTGCTAACCTAGGAACAAAGATTGATTTCTCATCTGCATTTCATCCTGAAACTAATGGACAAACAGAAGCCACTAACAGTACTATTTTAGATCTTTTACGTGCTTACACTATTTTTAAACCACATACATGGGACACACATTTACATTTACTACAGTTTGCATATAACAATACACCACACACAGCTACAAAGAAAGCACCGTTTGAAGTGATTTATGATTATAGATTGTCTACACATGTTGCATCTTTATCAAATAGAATTCACAGTGCTGATGATATTGCTAACATGCACGCTACTATTTTTTATGAAGTTAAAAAAATGATTGCCAAAGCCCAGGAATCATATACAAAACAAGCCAATAAGAAAATACATGCCATGAATTTCAAAGTTGATGACTATGTTTGGTTAAGAATAGAGAAACATAGATTACAAAGTGTAGATAAACACCCAGTTGTGAAATTAGCACCTAGATTCTATGGACCATTTAAGATCATTCACAAAATCAATGACAATGCATTCAAATTAGAACTACCACCTCACTGGAAAATTCACAACACCTTTCACATTAGTTTATTACGACCCTTTAGAGGCCAATTACCTGTACACCCTATTTATGAAAACCCACCTTTACTAGATGACGAGACTGAGATACTTGAACCTGAAGCTATCATAGATACTGACTTTATGACCACTAGAACTGGCCGTAGATATTCTAGATATTTAGTCAAGTTTAAAAACCATCCTGTTGAAGAAGCCTAATGGATGCACGCTAGAGACTTAAATGCTTTCCCCACTCTGTTAGCTCCACATTGAGCTAATAGCAATTGAGGACAATTGCTATTCCACCCCGGGGGTATGATGCCAGAAGGTATATTTCACGGTGGATTCCATGAGGTTTTACGGTGGATTCCGTAAACTTTGTTGACTGGGGCTCATACACAAAGTGGATTCTTTGTGCGAGAAGTTGATGGGGATGCCTATCCTTTTCGGGCATTTCATTAATTTAGTGTGTACATGGGTGATTCCATAGCGGGTGATTCCGCAAAATACATATTAAATTAATAAACATTTATGAGTTTAGAGTGCGCACTCGTGATAAATTAAGGTTAGGATTGATTTCTAACCAGTTGATTTATTTATGTAGCTGAAGACTGCTAGGTATTCACTTTTTTCAGTTTAATTGTATTATTTTACTAACGATTGTGAATGCTTCAGTTGATGTGTAGAGATAGCAGCAGTGGCGGAAGAAAGCATTGGAGGATAGCGTATATTCGAGTTATTACTTATATTTTGATGGGCGCATACCTTAGGCATGGCGCCTATATTTTGTTGCGCCTATTTATTAAGGCGTTGTATATTTATTTATTATTTTGTATGCGCATGGACGCACGATTATGATATTTGTATTTGGACATTGTATTGGGTATACCTGACTCTTTGGGCGCCTGCCCATTAGCTTTATTTCTATTTTGTGCTAAAGCAAACTCAAAAGCCAAAAGCGTGCTATTTTGTAATTTGGGCTATTATTTGAGCTTGAAGATGATTAATACAAAAAAAATGCATGCTTTGTGGAGCTCTCACACAAGGCATGGGGGGAGATTGCACCCAATTGGTCTCTTGTTCATGTCGTGCATGCTTTCTACCTTGAGTTTTGTGCAAAAAGTAGAGTTCTTTTGTTCTTGGGGACCTTCCGGCGTTCACTACGCGAGCATACAGCATCCGATCTGTGCACCAATGCTTGACCGCTTCGGACATGCACTTATGCTCATGTCATCTACCTATGTCAGTTACATTGTTTGAGCTTGGATGCTATTGGAGCTTTAATTGGGCTTGACATCCGATTGTTTGGAGCATATTTTGGAGATTTATTGGCTTGCCAGAGTTTATTTTGGGATATACTTGATGTCTATGGATGCTACATATGGATGTCACACCTCGTCCACGTCCGGGATGTCTCATTGATGCTTGATCTTGGACACTTGTCATTGGTGCTTGTACATGCTTTGTTCGAACTTTGTTGCTTGATATTTATAGCTTTTGTGCCAATGGGAGCATCTTTGGATGCTTTATCGACATTGAGCAAGCGGATCTTATGCTATTTGAGCTTTTGAGACTATTTGGGATCTCTTACCTTTGGGATGATGCATGGTTTGTATGTCTTGGTTCATTTTCGATGCTTATGAGTTGACTCTCTGACTTGGGTCCCTCTCTTTGTGAGCTAATACCTACTTGTGTCAAGTCTTGGCAGTGGCAAGAACATTTTGCTCCATTGACTGGGGGGTGTGCCTACTGACTGGCAGATATTTCATGACATGTTTGGGTGTTGGATTCATGCTTGTTGACTACCATATGCCTATGTTATGCCTGCATGATGGTGGTTATGATCTTGGCAGTATATGATTGACTTGGGATCCGCTTCTAGCACAGTTAGCTCTCATCTATTGAAATCTATCATTTATTATAGCAAGCTAAAATCTGTAGATTTTGAGCACTTCTATGAGGGTAATGCTTACTATTTGATGTTATCTTAGTCATACTTGGTGGACAGGTGCTTCTGTTGGTGAAATCCACCCTTTTAGCCTGTTTTAGCAGTGGTTTCAGTGCATTTTCTGCTAATTATAACAACCTGTAATTTTACATTTTTTGCTTTGATTTAGGACAGTATGGCTGGTCATTTGAAAGACACTGCTCTCTTTAACATTGCCAAGTTGGATGGTACCAACTATGGGTATTGGAAGTCCCAAATATGGCAGGTTTTGGTGCAGAAGTTGCAGATTAAACACTTGCGTTTCAAAGGTGTCAAACCTAAGGATATGGATGATGATGTTTAGATGGAAGTTGATGAGCTATGCAAGCCTACCATTATTTTGTCACTCTTAGAAGAGGTCCATCATAATGTTGTTGAAGATGAGAATCATAGTACATGGGATTTATGGGAGAAGATTCAGGAGCTCTATGGGCAGCAAAGTCCTGCATCACAGATGTATTGGTTGAAGCAGTTAATGGACCTTCGCATGAAGGAGAGGACCTCCCTTTCATCTCATTTCAGTCAGTTTCATGCTATCATGAAAACTCTATTGTCACATGGTATTGAGTTCAAAGACAACTTGCATTCGTTGTTTCTACTTGGCACCTTGCCTGAATCATGGGATGTCTTCCGTACTACCATATGCACGAACAAGCTTGATGGGCTAAAAATCAAAGATGTTGAGAGTGCTTTATTGACCGAGGAAATCAATGGGAGAAACAATGATACTTCCTGCTCTTCATATGCATTGACCATTAGAGGTGGCAGACATGGCAGGCATGATAATGATCATAAGGGCAGGGACTCTCAGATGTCCAGGTCCAAGTCACGTGGTTGTAGTAAGTCCTGTGGAAGGACGGAAGTCTGATCTTATCTGTCATTATTGTGGGAAAGCAGGACATATTAGGCCATAGTGCCATAAAATGCACAATGATAAGCGTAAGGAAAAGGGAAAAGAAAAAGTGCAAGTAAAGTCTTCTAAGCGTAGTATTGTACCTGCAAAGTCCAGTGTGAAGATAGAAGAGATTAATCTCATGCAAGCCACTGATTCAAATGATGATTACATACTTGCAGCTTTTTCATGCAATGCCTTATAGACTTCTGAGATACATTCTATGTATGTGCAGTGTTGGCTCTTGGATTCAGGTGCGTCCTTTCATGTGACACCCTGTTGAGATTGGTTTTATACCTATCATACCATGTCTGGTTCTATGCGTCTTGGTGATGACACGTCTCCTAACATTGTGGGCATTGGAGATGTTCGGCTGCAGTTTTCTTCTGGCAGTTCTTTTGTTTTGCATTATGTGCGCCATGTACTTGCATTGACTCACAACCTTATGTCAATAGACAGCTTGATGATGCAAGGTATTTTGTGTCTTTTGGAGACTCTGCATGGAAGATTACTTGTGGCAGGCTTGTACTTGCAAGAGATGCCAAGTCTGGCAGCCTCTATCCCTTACTTATATCAAGAGCTACATTGGATCATGTTTTATCTGTGGATTCTATTCCCCATGTATCCCTTTGGCATGCTCGTTTGGGGCATATGTCTCTTAAAGGAATGAAAATGCTCTATCCTTTGCAGTATCTTTCACCTTTTGACTCTTCGCATTTTGATTCTTGTGATCATTGCTTGTATGGCAGGCAGACTAGAAATATGCATAAAAACTCTGGTAAGAAATGCATGGGTGAGCCCTTAGCTCTTTTGCACTTAGATGTATGTGGGCCTATGCCCTGTCAGTCACTTGGTGGGGCAAAGTACTTTGTTACTTTCATAAATGATTACTCAGGTAAGGTTTGGGCTTATCCCATAAAGAGAAAATCTGATGTCTTAGACACATTTTAGCATTGGCTTGCATTGGCAGAGAACCAGTCTAGGAAAATGCTCAAATGCCTACGGTCAGATAATGGGGGTGAGTATGTCTCATATGCTTTTGAGCAATTTTGTGATGAGCAAGGTATTAAGTGTTAGTTGACCACCCCTTACACCCCACCCCAAAATGGTATGGTTGAACGCATGAATAGGACCATTCAGAAAAGGGTCTATAGCATGCTTAGCCAGGTTGTCTTACCGCAACACTTTTGGGCTGAGGCAGTTACTACTACAGTGCGTCTCATTAACAGGTCGCTTAACAGTGGCATTAACTTTTAGGTTGCAAAGGAGGTATGGGCAGGCAAACCCCCCTTTTATGATTATTTGCGTATCTTTGGCTGTGAGGCATTCTACCATGTGCCCAAGGACAAACACAAAAAGCTGGATCCTAAAAGTATCAAATGCATTTTCATTGGCTATAGAGATGTAGGAGAGATGGGTTACCGTCTATGGGATCCGTAGGTGCAAAAAGTGATCCGCAGCCATGATATCATCTTTCATGAGGATAAGATGCATATGCAGCCTGAAAAAGTGGTTGAGGTATGCAGAGTTATCTTTCAAGAGGAGCCACTTGCTCCCGTTCAGCCCACTCCATGGCTAGCTAGACAGTGTGCAACATCACCTGATGCTTATGGCCCAAATGTTAGACATGCTGATGTTAGACAGGATGTCAATTAGGCAACAGAGCCTGGGTTGAGGCATTCTACTAGAGACAGATGACCTCCTGACTATTTTGCACCCTCTATGGATTATGTCCTGGTTACATATGCAGGAGAGCCTCTTATTATGTCCTGGTTACAGATGCAAGAGAGCCTCTTACTTATGATGAGGCTATGCGCAGGGGTGATTGTCACTCTTGGGAGAGGGCATAGCCCTCTTGGGAGAGGGCTATGCAGTCTGAGCTTAACTCATTGCATAAGAATCAGACTTGGGATTTGGTTTCCTTGCCTCAGGGTAAGAAGGCTTTACCATGCAAGTGGGTGTACAAGCTAAAAAGTATACATGGACACCCCAAGCTGACATACAAGGCTCGATTGGTTGCTAAGGCTTTTAAGCAAAAGTATGGTGTTGACTTTGATGAAGTATTTTCTCATATGGTCAAGATGACCAGCCTACGCTTAGTCTTGGCCTTGGTTGCATAGCTTGACCTAGACTTGTATCAGATGGATGTCAAGACGGCTTTTCTACATGGGGACTTGCATGATGAGATTTACATGGAGCAGCCTAAGGGCTTTGTAGACCTTGACAGGGAACACCTAGTGTTTAAGCTAAAGAAGAGTCTATATGGCTTGAAGCACACACCTAGGGAATGATACCATAAGTTTGATGCATTCATGCAATCATAGGGCTACAACCGCAACACTATGGATCCGTGCTTATATACGAAGAAAAACCGTGATAGTTCTTTACTGATTTTGGTACTCTATGTGGATGACAGGCTTTTAGCATGGATAGCTCATGAGGAGCTAGATGCTCTTAAGGCTCAACTAAAAAAGAGCTTTGAGATAAAAGATCTGGGACATGCCTCTCATATACTTGGTATGCACATTACGCGTGATCGATCTCAGAGACTACTCTATCTATTACAAAGGGAGTACATTCATAAAGTCCTTGAGTGCTTCCACATGCAGGATGTTAAGCCTATTGGCTGTCCATTACCTTCTCATATGAAGGTTTCACAGGCCGATTGTCTGCAGACAGATGAGCAGAGGGCCGAGGTGGCCAAGATTCCCTATGCATCAGCCATGGGCAGTATTATGTATGCCATGATAGCCACCCGTCCAGATATAGCTTTTGCAGTTGGGATTGTGGCATGTTATATGGCTACACCTGGCAAGAAACATTGGGATGCCGTTAAGTGTATCATGAGGTACGTGAAGGGCACAACATATATGTGTCTTTGTTATGGAAGCTAGGATATAGGAGTCGTGGGGTACATTGACTCTGATTATGCAGGACATGCAGATAGTAGGAAGTCCACTTTTGGCTATGTGCTCACCTATGCTGGAGGGGCTATCTCTTGGATGTCCAGGGCGTAGAAGTGTACGACCCTTTCTAATATAGATACCAATGACACAATCATCAATTAATATATGAAATCCAATTAAGCTAGAGAATGATGAAATTCGATTGGTACTATTATCTCCAATTTTGTAAGATACATTAATATGTTTGATTTCAACTTCCATTTGACATTAATCTTTTTTGTAGTTAGAGATCGAAGATTTTGATAACTTCTTGGAATGAGGAAAATGATCGAGAGTTGGTATTAGTCCATTCAGAGATGTTCCACTTGGCCATTACTTAGTAAGGATTTATTTCCATGTTTTCTTGGTATTTCATAACATCTTCTCAGAGGAAGCAACATGGTCTATACTATATATCAATGCACTTACAAGGCTACTTGGTTTCCTTGGGTTACAATATAATGCACACAAGGTGATGTTTTAGGAGAAGACAACAACAATTAGGATTTTTTGTTATGGACCTGATTTCTCGGCTTCTAGATTAGGATACTTTTTGGCCCTCTCATCTTATGCTTTGGTAGTAAATCTAACTAATATAAAATCAATAATTGGCTACAAGAGAAGAAATTTTCTACGTTATAGAGGAAATATTCTTGAGGAGGAAGATGTAAAGGATCTTGAGAACTAGCTTTGTACTTTTCTATCTTGAAAAATATTATGAATTATCAAGTCTCACTGTCATTTTTAGTATTCGTTCTTTGAAGATGTCGTCGAAAGAACCAATTGAATAGCTCCTCAAAAGCATTGCTTTTTGTAACTCCTCCTCCATGTCTTGTGCTTCAAAAAAAACTTGTATGTGCTTGATAGTGAGATTATTCCATGCCTTGGCCACTATAAGTTACTAAGCGGCCTTTCTCCTCCACAAAGTAAGACCCATGGATATGAAGGATATGCTGCAAATACAAGAGTAAATCATTTTATGCCATTGAAAAACTTATTAAAGAATGCTTGGATTAAATATTCTCTCTTACCAAATAAATTGTGATATCCTTTTCTTCCCATGCTTCCTTTATTGCTTGAACAAGATTTGTAATCGAACATTTAAACTCTTCTAGATATGTGTAGGTTGTCTTTTATTGCTTGAGGAGATTTAGCAAGACATCGAGGTGTCTCCAAACCTTCATCCTTAGAAATTAAAGTTGTGGTGTGCATACAATGTTTGTCGTTATCCCACACAACTCCCTCAATTGCTCCCAAGTAATGCTCATGTGCTTTTTTGTATGGTTTCCTAAAAAGCATTTGGCTTTTGAGTCTCCCATTGAGACATCAGCCACCAAGTCATCTTTTTTTTTCCCTAAAAGTGTTGGATCTTTTCTTAAGTGAACTTGACCTCCATGAAAACCCATTTTGGAGAGCAATGCCTCACATTTGTCAATACACTCATTCAATAAAGACAAGGGCTTGATCAAGTATGCATGGTCGAGTTGCAACCTAATAAATTTGTCAATTATTCTAATCTCTGGATCATGCAATGTACATATATGAACATTTTTAAGAGGAATTGAAAGAATGGGATCCCATATATATTCTTTGTTTTTAAATTTACTTAGATCTATAGAGTCTCTAGTTGGGGCTCTTCTTGTAGGGTGCAAGTTGCTCCAATGTTTAGACCCAATACTTTGCATGCAATAAATACAAGGATATTTTGCAATTGTTTTGATTACATATTCCAAGCATACATTTGATAGTTTTTAAGTCAACGCTCATGTGCCATTTCACATTAAAATTACCAACCCCATCAACCACCAATATTTCTCCTTCACTTTGAGACTTAATAATGTTTGGAATATCTATATGAGTAAACAATCATTTCAGTGTTTGATGATTCTCAATTGGTACCTGAGCTACACCAATCCACCAAATCTTCATCTCAAACTCAAACTTATGCAATGATGCTTGACCCCACCATTACTATAGTATAATATTATGTTTATAATGCAAATGTTGACTCTTTTCATCTTTTCTCCTTTTTTAATACATGCTTTATCTAACTTCAAGGCAAACTTCAAAACACATTGATATTCCTCTAGTGTGAGTCTATACATATGAACCATTGCAATCTGCACTCTTCTTATATTGTCTCAGGTAAGTTACTATGTATAAAAATGTGCATCATGTGAGTTCAAAAGAAGGGAATATTTAAAAAGATAGTCTTATAGATATACATTCATAGAAGGAAAAAAATTTAAATGCATAAATTTATTCATAAAAGAAGTATCTATATTCCGTATGTGTATTTTTTACATAAGGGTATTATTAATTCATAAAACTAGCCAGGATTTTCTTACCAAAAAGGGGTCTCGAATAATGCCTTCCACTAACATAGTGATGGAGTTGTTAGTCTTGTAGACAATAGAACTACTTAGATGTGATGGAACCTAAGAGTTATAGGTAGGGGCCATTCGAGCTCCTGGAATGTTTGTGGAGGTTGCATAAGCAAGGCATCCAAAATCCTTGGGTATAAACATGTTCAGTGGCATGAGTATTGTAGATGTGTAGCCAAATGCACAAGGAGGCTTTAAACAATTTCTACATAGGACAACCCTTGGAATCTAGGAAATTCTGTAGCATTTCCTAGGTATCTCTACGTATGTGTTCCCTACATATAACTAGGGAATTACATTTTCCACACCTCACAATAGGGAATCATAGATATGCATATATGAATTTCCCACATATAACTAGGGAATTCCATTCCCCACATCTTGAACTAGGGATTTATAGGTCACATGACTAGGGAATCTAGTTTCCCAGGTATAATAGTAGGAAGTCACAACTAGGAAATTCCATTCTCTATAGCCCATAATAGGGAATTAAAATAGCCTAATCTTATGTTGCGAAAACCTAGCTCCTTTTTGTGGAAAATGGTTACCAAACAAATTAGGGTTAAACTAATAGTCACTCAATCCCATGCTAGTTATAGATTCTTTAAAAATTCCATATTAATTTTCATATGGATTGGTGATTAGTTAGAAACTAGTTTTACAATGTTTTCTTGTTCACATGATTAATGTTCTTGCATGAGTAGATACATGTACAAATGCACAAGGAGATTTTGAACAATTTCTATGTAGAAAAACTCATGAAATGCAAGAAATTCTCTAAATTTTCCTAGGTATGTATATATAGATTCCCTATGTATAACTAGGGAATTTCATTTCCCACCTCTCATGATAGGGAATCCTAGGCATGCATGTATCATCTCCTTATATATAACTAGGGAATTTTATTCCCCACATCTTACACGTCTTATAACTAGGGAATCCCATCTCCCACCTAGCATACTAGGGAATTATAGGCCACACAATTAGGGAATTCGATTCCCCACATTTCATACTGGGGAATTACAAATATCCATATTAAGATTACATACTTCATAGGAGATTATAAATAGTCATATCAAGATATAATTTGTGGAAAGTGGTCACCAAACAAATCAGTCTTAAATTGAGGATAACTATATTGATCAACAATTCAATATTGAGAATAATGTGACCTGGCTCAATACTTGTGGAAATTAGGAACCTATTGTATGTGTCATTTGTGCATCTTCCTCCACACATTTCTAGTGTATGTGAATTGCAAAAGAGATGAAAAGTATCCTCTTTTTCATAAAGGTAATGTCCTAAAATAAGCATCAACATACTTGTCTACCTCTACGAAAAACTCAACATAACTAGCCTCTAAATAAATATATAAAACTTATAGAGAATGATGTGGCACTCCATCTTGGTAAGGTTAGGTTTTTTTCATTTGTTTTCTTAAGACACATGTGTTAAGAAGTACCATAAAATATTAGCTACAAAGCTACCTAGTTAATTTCTTGTAATCATACAAGTTTTCCAAAAATCGGTATCCTTTTGAGAATTGATAGGCAAATTTAAGATTTTCAATAATAATAGTTATATCCACTTTGAAGCCCAAATCATTTAATCAAATAGAGAATTTAGGTGACGAATCAATCCTCATGAAGACACCTAGCCAATCTTGAGTATTTGAAGATATGGCTATTGTTTTTCATGTTTCTAATGGGAAAATACCCTCTAAGAAGGAGGTACCACAATGGGTCAAATAGAAATTTATTGAAAAAACATTTGCTCATACTTAGTTGGGTTTAGAGAGAGCTAGCTCACTATCTTCCTTAGTTGGTAAGCTCTTCTCTTGAGAAAGACAATGTATGCTTACAATATCACAAGATCATGCACTTAGTTGGTACCAACCCAAGTTAAAGTATAAAGATGATGTGTGCTTACAATATCACAAGATTATGCACTTAGTTGGTACCAACCCAAGGTAAAGTATAAAGAATATAAATCAGGTACCTCATGAGAGAAATCACAACACACTTTATAGAGTGGCATGAATATTTCTAGCACCTAGTCTTGATACTTAATAAATGCTATAGTAATAAGCAATTGATGCTAGAACCGTGAATTCTTGACTCTCATACATAGACTAGATGTGCCTTGAAGATAACACAAACAATACTCAACAATTATTTTGAAGCATGGGATAAGAAAAAGATCCCTACATGTGGTAGCTCACAATGTCCAATAGTTTCTCATAGCTCCAAGAAGACTATTCTATAGCTATAGATTTTGGAAGGCCACATAATGTCGAAGAAGATTCAAGTCTCCAGCTATTGATCATAGCAACAATTAGAATCACAAATCATTGCCATGAACTTTCATTTGACTTCATGAAGTGGGCATGAAATCAACTACAACAAATATATACTTGAGAAGCCCCAATAAAAATCACGTATGAAGTTCATCTTGATGTTATTCTAGGGGTGTTAGAGATGGTGGACCTCTAAGGATATTTCCCATTTCATTACATTATCATATACATTGGTCCTCTTGAGGTTGTTATAGGGGTGTTAGGGATGGTGGACCTCTAAGGATATTTCCCATTTCATTGCATCATTATATACATTGGCGTACTATCCACTCATGATCTAAGAGAGGGTGTTAACATTATGCAGCTCATCGTGGTCCACATGTGCACATGGTCTTGGTGTTTTGGCTTAATAATTCCCAACCATGCATATCTCCTCTATAATATTCTCTAGACACTAATTTAGCCATACTGGATCACATTGGGCTTGATACTTTTAAGCAAGTCATATTAGGTTTTAGGACTTGTGCTCACTTAAATGCAAGTCATATTAGGATCTCTCTAGAGAGGAGGCTAATAGAGCCATGAGATCTCCATTTATAGTGCCATACGGTGAGTTTTTCTTGTCTTTTTACATGTGTGGGTTGCTCTTTTGAACGAATTTATAACTAGAAGGTCTAGTGCTAGCCAAGATTGGATTTAGATCTTAAGTGGGAAAAAGCCACACCTAGTTGAAGACACCTAGTCCAAGCATCTAAAACTGCACTATAAGAAAGAAGCTTGCATGGTTAAGTTCAACTCGCCCAAACTTGGCCACCACATGATAGTTGTTCACAAAATGCCAAATAGAACACCATGTATAAATACTTACAAAATAATGTACAAAAGGTGGTGGTTTCGGCATCATTCAATCACATATTTCAATATGTGAGGCTTTCTTTAAAGCCTCAGGGTTTTCATTAAGGTTGAGCCCTAAATACCTTAGGAGTATTAATTCTAAAGTTCAAGATAAGCATCGGTATTAAGTCTAGAAACTCTAGAAAAGTTAGTGGTGGATGCTATTCTTGGTTAGTAGAAGTAGGGTTAGCAATGTTCACTTAGCACCAAAGTGAAACGTGTGTGTGTGTGTGTGTGTGTGTGTGTGTGTGTGTGTGTGTGTGTGTGTGTGTGTGTGTGTGTGTGTGTGTGTGTGTGTGTGTGTGTGTGTGTGTGTGTGTGTGTGTGTGTGTGTGTGTGTGTGTGTGTGTGTGTGTGTGTGTGTGTGTGTGTGTGTGTGTGTGTGTGTGTGTGTGTGTGTGTGTGTGTGTGTGTGTGTGTGTGTGTGTGTGTGTGTGTGTGTGTGTGTGTGTGTGTGTGTGTGTGTGTGTGTGTGTGTGTGAGAGAAGAAAACGAAGAGAAAGTAGAACCTTCAATATTTCCACTACAGGTCATAGAGATATAGTACTCAAACTACCTAGACTTATCTGTACAGGAGTTAATATTATGACAACCAGCAGCTCAATATACATTGCCTTTCCTAGTCGTTGAGTACTCGCTATATAGTACTCAATCTAGCCTAGACTCATCACAAGTGATTACTACAATGTGTTGAAATGTAGAGAGAGAAGATATGTAGAGATATGATAGAGAGAGAAGAGACACACCATATGCACTCCCAAAGAATATATCATATTGATCACAATCTATGTATATATAGGTGAGACCTAGTCTAGATAGGGTGAGCTATATATAGCTCCAACACCCACACTCAAACAAAGGACTCTAGCTACGGATGAAAAAACCCTTGGGGAGCACAAGGGAAAAACCCCAACTCCTATATAGAAATGTACAAACATGATCAAGAAGGATTATTATGCGCATGTAAAGTGAATTCGTGCATGTGAAATGAAATTGAATATGTATGGCAAAAGATGACCAAGAGGTCTAAGGTGTATGTGCATATGTGAAGTATATGGTGCCTACAAGGAGTATGTACAATGGCACTAAAATGTCATAGTAGATTAATTCCCAAAGATTGAAGTTGAGACAACTCCAAGTTCTGAGCATAGTAGAGTGAAGTGTGCTTCTTCATTGAGTCCTTTGGTGAATATTTCTATAGTCATTTGATTACTTAGTACTTGCTTATCTAGAGTGCCATCACTTAGTACTTGCTCTTAAAGGCCCATTTGACTCCAATCACCTTCCTTTAAGTGGGTCAAGGCACAAGATCCCAAGTGCCATTCTGCTCAATTGCATCCAAATCCTACTCCATATACTTCTTTTGATGCTATGACTATAAATACTCCTTCATGAAGGTGGGCTCCCTATCCTGCATGGCATGAGGCATCAAACAATAGTTAGTACAAACAAGCTCCATGGAGTGTGCCTAGTGCCTCTGAGAGCACCACAGGCCATCCTGTGGCCCCTAGGGACTCGATCTCTAAATCATAAAGGATATCATGTTCCCAATGAGGAGGAGGTTGATACCCTCCTTGCTGCTCTACCTTTGTTGAAGACGTTAGAATGTCCATAGGGCCTAGCTCAATGTGTCAATTAGATGGTGAAGCAATGTTGGATACTTAAACTCATATTTGGGCAAGCTTTTGAGTGAGATTTATTGAGGATTCTTGCATTCTTGTCTTATCATTGGAATAATGTTTTCCCTTTAGCTTGAAGAACAACCTCTCTATTAGGATTTGAGAAAGTCATTAAAGATTCACATTTGTAAATGCATTTTTTTCCTTAAGATATGTTTCTAAACCTAGCCTATTTCTTAAAGCTACCAATTTTTTATTGTTCTACACAATTGATTTAGTCTCACTAATAGATTTAGATAATCATACTCCTCTTCATTGCCCAACACTAGTCTTTACTCTCAACTTACTATGTCATGATTGGAATAATGTTTTCCCTTTAACTTTAAGAACAACTTCTCTATTAGGATTTGAGAAAGTCATGAAAGATTCACATTTGTAAATGCCTTTTTTTCCTTAAGATAGGTTTCTAAACCTAGCCTATTTCTTAAAGCTACCAATTTTTTATTGTTCTACAAAATTGGTTTAGTCTCATTAATAGATTTAGATAATCATACTCCTCTTCATCACCCAACACTAGTCTTTACTCTCACCTTACTATGTCATGATTGTGCTTATCATGTTTTGACTCAAACTCAAGACATTCAAACTCACAATTGTGTGTATTTGTCTCAAATGTACAAAAGAATTCCAACATCAAATGAAATGCTCTCATCCTGGGAACCCCCAACAACAATTAGTTGAATAGGGTGCCATGCCAAGGACAATGGCGGGGAGTTAGTCATTTCATTGGAGGATGCCTTTGAGATTGCTGATGCAAGGATTGACGTCAATGGAGGAGGGCTTGAAGTCATCAAGCGGGGGGAGCCCAATGTCGCACATGGCCGAGAGGATGCCATTCTAGGAAAATTTGATGACATGACACGCCTTGGAGAAGTTGCAAGTGGTGCTCTTGTGTGCCCTAAAGAAGCCCCGCTTGGTCTTGCAAAGGCCGCACTATAGCATGCCATTCACATTGTCCAACCTCCTGCCCAGGTGGATGGCCGCCTTGACCCATCATGGTTGGGGTTGTTGCTTTTGTTGCTACATGTGGCTATCATCCTCATGCTCTCATCTACCTCCACCAGTGCCAAGTTATTGCATGACATCTGAGTAAAGTCCTTGGTGGACCAATTGTTGCACTCTGTTGGAGGGGATCAATCAGCCAAAACACATCTATGTAGTGATTGGCACCATATGGTCTTGTCTTTTGGTCTTGCAACCTAGATGTATGTTGATGAAATATGCAAACTATGAGGAAATTCAAGAATACTTTCATAGTCATCCTCGAGGGAGTCAAATTGAAGCAATTGTGACTGAGAGAGTTAGATATTGCCAAATATGTATGGATTAGATGAATACCATAGGAAAATATGCAATTTTGACTCACAATGAGGCTACACGCATACTTGGGGAGCTGTGAGAACCTTGACAAGCATATCTATCAAAAAATGGGGTGTGGTTGTTGCAACAAGAGGCTTGTGTGCCACAATCAAAGATGCACACCTACTATAGGAGGAACAACTACCATAAAGAAGAAGAGGATTGAAATCTACTCTCTACGGATGCCATTGCTACATGTGCTACAGAGATATAATAGCTAAGGTGTGGATAGGGCCATCATGGTCACAACATAGGTTGCATGCTGAAACTACAAGTTGTGGGCTAGATTGTGGTGATGTTTGGATGTGGAAGGGCAATAGTGTACTATCTTGGACTAGCTCTGGTCATGTGGGAAGATGAGAGCTACCATTTTCAAGTTGCATCTACTCATATATTTGCATATTTTAAAAAAATGGACAATCTCCAGTAGATCCCTTAGTTAAAGGATGATCATTGAATCATGGTTATAAGAGGATCATTAGATAATTCACTTGTTTGCAGTATGAAGGATGGCTTTCTAAACTAACCTTCAAGGTTTTTAGATGAACCTTGTTGCCATAAATTGCTAGATCTAATTGCAGATCCCTCTTTGTGTGGAACGTGTGGTAAATAAAGTACAAATTGTAGGTCTCAAGATGCAAGCGGTCAATTAGAGATTTTCATTCCATGAGGGAGCAATGAGTTTTCTGAAGTTAGAATTATAAACTCATTTTGACAACAAAAATGATCATGTTCATTCACTGAAGAAACTAGCAAGCATGTTCACTGAAAAAAATAGCAAGCATGTGTAGCAGTAACTAGCGAATATTCTCTATGAAGAAGTAGAGAAATTGTAGATCTAAATCTATGATCTAAAAATCAGGATGTACTACCACTAGAAAAGAGAGGTCCTAAAAGCCACTATCATGAATAAGGATGAGAAAAAAACCATCTGATGTAGATAATAAATTACATATATGAGGCAATATGTAGTTGTGATAAAGAAAATGATAATTTATTCTTATCTTTTCCTTAATGTGACAAATATATGAGGCAATATGCAATTGCAACAAAGATCTAAGGTACTTAAAGGTTTGATTTTTATGCTTTAAGCGATGCATACTTTGGAGTAAGCAATCAAGTTTTTATGTTGGTGCCTACCATCTCCCTCCATATTTTGGAGCTAAAGTAGAGTTATATATAGTGTATTGAGTGTGAATTTTGCTAATTTCTTGATCATGTGTTAAAATATTGAGAATCCATGCTATGGAGGAGCACTGATGAGCAAATAAACGATCATAATGAGGCAAAAGCATTGACAAAGAAGAACAACTAATATTATCCAAGCATAATGCAAGTACAACTGATTGATAATGACTAATGGAATGAGTGTGGGGATGAGTGCCTTTTATAGGCTTACATTAGGCGGTATTGGTAGGTGGAGATAGGTGGAAAGTGACCATGGTATTCACCAACTGTGGTTTTAATAAACCATGCATACATGACCTATTCTAAGGCTTTATTTACAGGATGTTTCTTTGCCTTGTTTGTTCCAAACAAAGAGGCTTTGGTGGATGTGATTGCACATTTCTCAACACCTCTCCTCAATCACAACCGGAAAAAGACACTGAGTATACAGAGGCTGTCGTGAGTAGAGCCTTGCTAAGTGTAGACATGGAAGAAACAAAGACAACCATACAAATCTAGACGCTATTACAAGGCCTCACTAAGTGTGTAGAGACTATAGTGTGCAGAGGTTACATGAGGAGTATAGGAGCTTATGGTGGGAACATTAGGCAAGTCCACATTTTTAGCCTTTTAAAAAAGTCTATCAGAAAATGAGCTACAAAAGAGGGAATGGTGAGTCCTATCCTTTGTTCTTGGGGTTCTTCTTCTCCTTCTTCTTCAATGTTGTCTTCATCTTCTTTGACTGTAGCAAGGTATGCTCGTTGAGACCTTTTCTTAGCATAGCAAAATTTCTCAATATGCCCAATTTTCCTACAAAAATCATGGACTATGCTCTTCTTCCCTTTCACATAGAGGAGTTGTTGGTCTCCTCTTGGGATCCTTATTTCTCCCTTGTTCTTAATCTTCTTTTCCTCTTCCAGGAGAGAGGCTTTGATATCCACAAGTTTCAACTTTGGCATGTTGATTAATGTGGTAGACACATTATCAAACTCAGGTGGAAGGCTCTTGAGAAGCACTCCAATGCAAATGTATTCATCCATCTTCAAGTTAATTCCTACAAGTTCTGTCAACAAGATTTCCATATAATTCAAATGAGTTGCAAGTGAGGTATTACTTTGCATGTCGAGTCTAAAAAATTCAATCAGTAAGTCATATTTGGAGGATTTTGAATGAGCTCCAAACAGGGTTTCTAATCGATCCCATGTCACGTAAGAGGTTTCATAGTCATCAACATGATGAATATAGCTGTCATAAAGTTCAAGCTTGATAATAGCTTGAGCCTTATCATCATTTTTATCCCATACGACTAAAAGTGCAAATTCCCTCTGTTTCTTTTCTTGACCACTTGTGATTGACCACAATCCTTTCTTCATTAGGATCTGTTTGATCCTAGTTTTCCATGTATGGAATCCAACACCATTGAACTGGGATGTTGATGAGTCCTTGCTATGTTGATATTGCAATATTAGCAACAAATTAGCTCCAAAAAATTCAAATTTCAATTGAGCACAAGTGCCAAGAAGCACTAGGTGATTAGTATCAAGAGATACTAGGTGATTAGGTGACTATGGTGTCCTTGAACTTGGAATCTTCAAGATCTTGCAAGTTTGAGTCTTCCCCTCCTTGATTTGATGTTGGAGTTGCCAAAAAAAAAAAAAAGAGAGTAGTCCAACAGAAGTGTTGAATTTGAGTGTGTCAAAGGACACAAGAGGATTAGTGTTAATCAACACTAGTATTAAGAGATACAATGTAGTTGGCACTTGATGTTGAATCTTCTTCTTGCTGATTCAAAGTGGCAATTTAGTTGGGAAATCAATGTTGTAGTAGATTATAGAGTCAATGACATTACTGAGCCAAAGGAAGTAGGAAAATGAAGAAAAAATTGAGCTTTGAGGTTGATGGCTATGGAGTCTACATTAGGGTTTCTAGGGGCAGCCGCTTCTGTGAATTGAATACTTGATCATTTTCAAAAATTTCTTTGTAGAAATTAAGCTTAAGAGACTGATGCTCATTAGCATCGCAACATATACAGGCGGACTGAACCGTACGAACAATAGAGGGCGCAAATTGGCCTGCGACAACTGAGATTCCATGCAATGCTGGATAGTAGAACCACCAATGTCAGGGTTTGATGTCATGGGCAGGAGCATCCTGAGTTAGTGATTAATTTCCTCGAAGAAACCACGAGCTAAAATAGCCTTGGAGATTAAAGTCCTCCACTGAAGGTGGGTAGCTATGGAGGTAAGTGAAAGATTCATGGAAAAGTGGAGAAAGCCAGAAATTCAAAGTGGAATGACTCAATTAGTGGCCTGATGACTCAGTAACTTAAAACCCACTCTGATACCATGTTAAAATATTGAGAATGCATGCTATGGAGGATCACTGATGAGCAAATAAACAATCATAGTGAGGCAGAAGCATTTACAAAGAAGAACAAATAATATTATCCAAGCATAATGCAAGTACAACTGATTGATAATGACTAATGGAATGAGTGTGGGGATGAGTGCCTTTTATAGGCTTATAGTAGGTGGTATTGGTAGGTGGAGATAGGTGGAAAGTGACCATGGTATTCACCAACTGTGGTTTTAATAAACCATGCATACATGACCTAGTCTAAGGCTTTATTTACAATCTATTTCTTTGGCTTGTTTGTTCCAAACAAAGAGGCTTTGGTGGATGTGATTGCATATTTCTCAACATCATGCAAGGCTGATCATAAGGGCTCTTATGTATTTCTCATCTTTATGTATGACTATTGGAGTTATTGTTTGAATGGATCTTGTGCATTTAGCATAGGGCAAGGCAACTATCTTTGCAATGGTTCAATTTTGTATTGATACCAAAATAGGTGGATGAAATTTATTGGTGAGTCTCTGTCATACACGTTTTTTTGATAGGTTAATACAATGTTCTAGTGTGCAATTTCTCATCATGTTTTGGATTGTTGTTTTGGATAGAAGGAGCTATGGGTAGGAGATTGCTCTTGTTTTGAGAGGATCTGAGATATCAAAGAGACTGGTCATTAATGTGTATTTTGGTGCTTATAAAAGCATCTTTTGTGTAGTAAGAGCACCTTGGAATGGTGGTGCTAGAGGTTGAAGAGCCTTGGAAGGTTTGTTTCTTCTCGAGAAAGTGTGTTTCCTTTGATCTCTCATACTTGAAGATTCAGTTTTGATGCTTTATGGGATACATATTTGGGAGTAAGTGTTGAAGTTTGTATGTTGGTGCCTACCTTCTTCCTCCATGTTTTGGAGCTAGAGTAGAGTTGTATACAATGTATTGAGTGTGAACTTTGCTCATTTCTTGATGATGCAAGGCTTATCATAAGGGCTTATGCTTGATGTGGCTAGTGTTTCCAACTTTGATGAATGGGTGAAACTTGAGATAAATGAACACACGATTTCTAAGCTCAAAGTAGGTAAGGTTGAGAAAACATAGCTAACAAGACTAGGATGTTGAAGTTTCTTTTCCATTATGCTCATCAAGGTAGGCTACAATTTCTCTTCCACTATGCTCATATTTGTGTTGATGTTGAAGTTGATAGTTTGATAGCTAGTTGATCAGAAAGTAATGACCAAGTTGCAAGTTGCATATGAAAAACCTTCGAGGGGAAGATTCTTCCCTTTATGACCCTCGCACCAAATTTTTGTGGAAGCTTTACAAAAAGTTGGATCTTTGATTTTATCAGGGGCATAATGCATTTTCAAGTCACACTTTTCTCCCACTCGAATGAATAGCTCAGACTATATGCTTAAGTTGCTACTAGTTATGATGGCGTGCTACTTCATACTCTATTTAAACTCATTATGATGACCTGCAACTTTTCTGAAGCAGTCAGAGTTGATCTAGCAGTAAGGCTATTGGTATGGAGGAGGATGCAAATTCCTACTTCAACATTACATGCATCGATGTCTCACAAATTTTGTCTTTAAATATATAGGTATAAGTAGTGATTGTTATCATTTTGGATACACAATTCTTCATGTCATTGTAATGCTCTTGTTGTATCATTGTTAAATATTTTATGCAGATGGGATTGGGGTAGTGATGTTTTGAATACATACATATCCATTAATGCATCTTCTTCTTCTCTACCATGCATTGGGGTAGCAAGATTGGATGCATGATTAGCTGCATCTTCATCTATATAGAGATCTGTTTCATCGTTGGCTCCTTTTGATGGGGAAAAGAGATTGGTATGCACACAGATCAAAGGTGGTCATATTCTTGTTCATGATCTTTGATCATTGGACCAAGTTCAGCATCCAATATAGTCATGGTGGGCATGGGACAAAGGTTCTCCTACGATAGGGCTTTTGTAGGAAAGGTAGGATCTAGGGCAACAAGGAAGGCTACAATGATATCTTTTGGATCATTTGTGGTGCTCGATATGTCAACATCATCATCAACCAACATTAGGTTGGCTTCCACTAAGGGTAAGGTGGGCATCAAAGGGCAGCGATCTTCGGAATCAATTGCACCATGTCTAGCAGCAAGTTGTTCATCTTCCTCTCATTGGAAGGGAATTAGGCCCCAAGCGATTACCAAGTGACTAATACCATGTGGAAGGCCATGGCCAGGAGGCTTCCCACTATCAGAGTGAAATAGAGAAAGCATGATAGAGAGTAGAATCAAAGTTGAAAATAGAGAATACAATGAAGAAGGGATATGTATTGAAGTAGGCATTGCATCTACTTTAAAGGGGTTGTGTCCATGATCTAAAGGGGTACATGTTTCATTTAGATTCCCGAGGTATTTAATTGGATTCACACTAATACCACAAAATAGTCAAAAGGAGCATATTGAGATAGAGAAAGTGATGAAGCTAGAAGCTTCAATACAATTGTCTAACATCTTAAGGGGAACTCAGCTATTGATGTCATAGAGGCAGGATTGCGTTGCAGAGGAAGAGCAGCTGCTCTTAGATATATCTTGGTCCTGTATTAGTGTCTTTCAAGTCAACTACCTTGAGTGTCCTTGAATCTTGTCAGTTTGACAAGGTTTGTGCTTTACCATTCTACGATTTGCTTTTGATGCTTTTTGTTGCATTCTTGAAAGACACGCTTTCTCTATCAATATATAATTTTATATTATTTCCTTGCTCAAGTGAAACCAGTAAGAGACAATGTGCATGATGCAACATAACTATGGAAAAACCTTCTAGGGGTAGATTATGAATATCCTTCATCATCAAAGAAAGCTGGTGTTCTATTTTGAAATATATCTAGTTGTCTAGTTGTGCAACCTACTTGGAGGAGGTTGGGACTGCAATAAAAAGGCATACTCTATCTTATACAAGAGACTGTGATTCACTTGCAAAGTGTAACGTCCCTGCTTACCACAGCCAAAAGACTCGCCCCCCCTAATTTTTTAAATATTCAATTTTTTTTAAATTGTCATTTTCCCCCAGCCACCACCGAACATGTGGGAGGAAAGGGAAAGGGAAAGGATGAAGGGAGATGACGTTAGAGGGGGGAAGGAAGCCATCGTGAAGGGAAGAGAAGAAGTCAACATGGAGGAAGAACACGACGACAATGTGGAGGATGATGAGGAGGACGAGTTAGACGATCATGACGAGGAGAAGGGACAAACTGCATGGCGACAGCCCAAGTTTGCCACCTAGATAGGCGACAAGAGAAGGGGCCTCATGTTACGCCCCCCCCCCCCCCCCCCAATAGTAACCCCCCCAAACACCTTATAAACCCCCCCTCCCCATGCCCAATCATAATAGAAAGAGGATAGGAAGCCTTGGAGGGCTTGGACCTACTACTGGCCTTGAGAGAGAGAGAGAGAGAGAGAGAGAGAGAGAGAGAGAGAGGTGAGTAGAAAGAGAAGAAAAAAAAGAAGAGGGAGAGGGAGAGGGAGAGGAGGAGAAGAGGAGGAGAAGAAGAAGAAAAGAAGAGAGGGAGAGAGAGAGGAGAAGAAGAGAAGAGGGAGAAGAAGAAAAAGAGGGAGAGAGAGAGGAGGAGGAGAAGAGGAGGAGAAGAAGAAGAGAAGAAGAGAGGGGGAGAGAGAGAGGAGAAGAAGAGAAGAAGAAGAAGAAGAAGAAGGAGCCCTTCCTCTCCTTGGAGGGTGACCATACGCATTGCTCTTCTCCTCGTTTCCCCGCAAATCTAATCCTTTTGAGAAGAATCACCCCGGCACACCATCACTTCGATGAGAGAAAAGAGTTATTTATAGGTCAAAAGTATTGCCCCAAAACGAAGAGAGACACGCATTAGCAGAAATCTCGCATCCAACAATGGAGCCATTGGCCAAGGTGTTTCTACGAATACGAATACCACATCGGGTATGGATAATTCATATCTGAACATCTAGGTACAAATTGCCATCTTCGCTATTCATTGAGGCATAGGTATGCACATGATTTGAATTCAATAAGTAGCTTGAATTTATCTTTTTCGACAATTAACAAACTCATAGGGGATCATAGGTTAATTCTTTCCACAACCATAGATGGCCTCACATAGATTTATGCATATGGCACGTTGAGGTTTGCACAAACCCATGTACTCAAATAGTTTGCATCCTAGTGCTACACGATGAAGTCATACATGGCATAAAGAACATAAATGTTACTTAAGGGTTATGCACATAGGGGGTGTATGCATGGGAAAGATTATATGACACATGCATCAATGGTACACAAATTGACCTTGCATTAAAGTCTTGCTAATATCATGAGCTACTAGTTCATTGGGTTCTTGAAGTTATGCGTAGCTAGTTTAAACAACAATCATTAGGATTATTACTATGATGCCTTGAGATCTGTTTGATAGTGAATATGTTTATCACTCCTATTCGAAGTTAGGCTAATGCAACAACAGCCTTAGGGCAAGCAAAGAGCTCAAGGACTAGGAAACCCTAAGTCAAAGGAAAGACTGATGCTTTTGTACTTGTTGGGGAAAAGGTCGAGTTGTCAATCAAAGTAAGTGCTCAATAGAACTTACATTCTTGCATTGTTGTATGTGACTTGGCATGTGTTTTAGGCAACATGTTAAGTAAATTTTGCATAGAACCGCTTAGATCCCAAGGGGAGAGCGAGTATGCAAGGGAAGGGTTATCATGACTATTCTTGCAATGTTTGGAGAAAAATGGGAGGAAGGAGAGCTGAAGGGGGTTGAGGCCGACAAGCAAGGGGGCAGGAGTGGCAAGAACATTGTGAAGGAGGGGTTAAATAGCCAGGAGACCAAGGGAGCTCATTTGAAACCCTAGTTGCTAGAGAGAGAGAGAGAGAGAGAGAGAGAGAGAGAGCTCTATTGCATGAACTTGCTTCAATCACATCGTCGGCAAGTTCATTGCCCATTATAGGTATACCCAAACCTTCTCCTTCATGCGTAGTTAGGATCTGGAGCTGTTCGACCAGTGTGAAGGCCACAATCGCTTGGCGCAGTAAATTTTTCATCGATTCGGAAAAAAACGTGTCGCATTCGGCCCGTGCGAGTTGTTGAGATATTTGCAATCACACCTACTTCAATCCCTTTGTAAGGAGTAATGAGGGCTCAAGACCTAAATCCCATATGCACAGTAGGAGAAAGTACCACCACTCAATTCCTATAAAGCATTGTACTTGCACTCTTTTTCTAATGCAATGATAGTACTCTTGTCATTTTCAATATATAAGATTGTGTTGATGAGTCCAAGTCTCAATCTCGGAACCTAATTCCCTTGTGTGACAATTTGTCTTTGTCAGGGTCAATGTCTTCATGAGTTTCTTCTTCCTCTTTCAACCTCCATAGCTTCCGCATCTGCCATGCTCTAGATCCCACATATTTTAACATGGTATCAGAGTGTAGCAAAGTATGGATTAGCTCGTTTTAGTAGCTCTTCACCTCTAGTCCATCTCTACTCAACTCAGTCTCAGCCTATGAACTTACTTTCCATCTCCACCTTCAAGCTTGCCTTCATGGCTGCCATAGCTATCAACACCCTGTCAGATTGAAGCTTTCATATCTCTCTCCACAGGTCAAATATCTCTAAACTTTCTTCTAGATAAGTGTTGCCCTAATTTAGGAGATCCTCCCTATCATCTCAGGGCTCAACATTTGGCCAATTCAAACTCCACATTATGATTCTTCAAAGTTGTTGCCCTGTGTGTCTGCCATAGCCTACATGACCTACCTAACTTGGAGGGCTGAGATCTCTTTAACCAAGGCACATCTCTCAGAGTTTCCTCCTAAGAAGATATTCCCCAGGTCAAGATGCTCCATCCTATCACAAAAATTGTCAATATTGATGCACAATGAGACCATCATTGTCATTTTTACAGGTCGTTGTCAAAATATGTGCATGATGATCAGGTCACGCTCCTACTATGTACTCTATAGGGTGCAATCCCAAACATTACCATAGGGCATTGATAGCCCTTGAAGTAAGATTCATTGACATATAAAAAGTGTTCAAAATGATCAAGTATAGCTCCTACAATGTCAAAAAAACCAGGTTGCCCCTAGAAACGCTAACTATGACTCCATAGCCAAACTTCACCAAGCTCAAAAAATATCATCATTTTCACTCTCCTGCCACCTAAAACAACCCATTTTCACTTAGATTTGAAGGTCCCAACATCAAATCAAGAAGGGGAATATTTGGATCTGAAAGAACTTGAAGAATTTTTCAGATTTGGAAGACTCAAGGAAGAAACATAGTGTCTATTGACACTCATTTTAGTGCTCTAAACACTTGTGTCTTTTGACACATCTCAAACAACTCTTATGCTACTTAAATTTGATTATTCTAAAGATTTTTTTTTTTCTTGCAAGTCTAACATGGGCAAAGACTCTCCAACTACCCGTTTCAAAGGGGTCGGGTTTCATATCTAGCAGACTCGCATCAAACTCATCCTAACGAAGAAGGGCCTCTGGGCCATTACCAACGGAAAAGAACAGAAGCCTCATGATGTGGACCTTGCTGTCACTTGGCAAAAGAACAATGATAAGGATTAGGCCATTATCGAACTAGAGATAGATGACAGCTATATCCACCATGTGGATAATTGTGAGACTTCACAAGATACATGGAAGAGACTTGACACCTTGTTTGGTGCACAGTCTAAATCATCAAAGTATGGTCTCTTGATTGAGTATTTTGGGCTTGAAATGAAGTCTAGCACATCACTTGCCACATACCTAAATTACATGGAAGGACTTATAACCCAACTTGTAGGAATCAACATTACAGAGGCCATCCTAGGAGGCATATTCTTACAAAACTGGGTGGAGCACTTTGTTACTCAGAAGAGGCTTGTGGCAGGGGATGTCGTGACCTTTCTCTAGGGTGGGAATGGAGAGCTAAGAGTGGGAATTTGATGGACAAAGCGGCATCATGCATATAAGTCTTCAAATGCCCAT